>NC_067398.1:81574006-82221506 GCF_016432865.1 Antechinus flavipes | reverse complement strand
ACACTCTCCCTCTTCATCTCTACCTACTGACTTGCTTAGTTTCTTTTAAGTTGCAACTAAAATCTCACCTATTGGAAGTTTTCCCTGAGTCTCCCTTTCCTCTCTTAGTAATTTTCTGTTTCTCTTCTGTACAGTTTGTTCATATATATTTGTTGCATGTTGTCTCCCCCATTATATTGTAAGCATCTTTAGTATAGGAACTATCTTATGCTTCCTTTTATCTCTCCAGTGCTTAGTCATATAGAAGATGCTTAATAAATGTTTATTGATGGAAAAAAAATCAATTACCTCCTAGTGTTGTTGTGAGTACCAAATGGCATGATATTTGTAAAACACTTATTAACACAGTATATGATACAATAATCACTGTACAAATATTAACTATCAATACATTATTATTATTATTATTACAATGATTACTATAATAACAAGAGGAAGTAATGGCTATGAAATACTTTGAAAACTTAAAGTTAAAGTCCCCGAAATGTCAGATATTGATGTCCGTACTTTGCCTCTTCATGCTCTAGCTTGTAATTAGACTTATTAATATATATATGCTTCTGATTCCTCTCATTAAAGTGTGATGTTTTTGAAGTCAGAGACTTTTCGTTTTTGTATTTTTCAACTCGATACCTAGCATAGTGACTTGCATATGGTAGAGCTTCATAAATGTTTGAATTGAATTGATTTATCAAATTTTGGTGTAATAATAACTTTTGCTAAGTGCTTTCTATATAGTTTTCTGGGAATGGTGAGCATCTCTTGTCAGTAGTTGAATTGGAAATTCAGCTGTCTACTGATACTATATTTGTCTTTTAAGTCTGCTCACAGAGAAAAGTCTTCAATAATGAAAAATTTTGCAAGTCATCCATTAATATGAATGCTATTCTTATTGCAATAACAGGATAATTGGATTGGTCATTTTGGAAGACTAGTTGACAAGAGGATTTAAATAAAATGTCATGTGGGGAATTAATGGAGAGAAGCTGTAGGAAAATAGATCATTAGAACTTTAGAATAGATCATTAAAACTGAGAAGATGTTGAAATGTTATTTGGAACAATTTAGTAAGGGTTGATAGAAGCAGGGACACAGCAGTTCCATTGAGAAGATTGCTTCTTTTGGTCTTCACCTTACATAATCCTCTGATGTATTCATCTTCCCAAAGGGTTAAAAGGATTTCAGAAGGCTACCAGATACTATTCCAGTCAAACCTACATCAATCACAGTTTCTTCTTTTGATCATTTTTATTTGATTAACTTGTTTTACTCAATATTTTTGATGCTGAATAAATTGTATCTGTATTGATTCAGCTAAATGATTTTTTTCTTTACTTCATTTTTGCTATCCTAATCCTGATGCTCACAAACTGATTTCTTTCTCTGATTTCTTCCTGATAAGACTTTGAGATGAGGAAAGGAGAATACACAAAAGCAAGATATAGAGTACTGAGTTTGGAGAATGACTAAAGTAGTTTAAATGGAGAATTTGCAAAGGGGGAGATATGAAATATGAAATAAGGCAGAAAATAGGTGGAAACAAGATTTTGGAGGACCTTATACATTCCCTAAGATGTTTATATTTTATCCTTCAGTCAGTGGGCAGCATCTCAAGATTTTTGAGCAGGACAATGACATAGCAAATCTTAGGACTGGGAAGATTATTTTGACAACTTTGAAGAAGAGATAATAGAACTAGTAAATTACACTAGAAGGCTCTGAAACCCCAAGTACATTTTGAGTGCCCGAATTAAGATGACATATGAGTGTAGTAGATATGTTATGAACAGAAATAACAAGACTTGTCAAAAGATTGGAGATGGGCAACAGGAAGAGGGAGGGGTCTAGGATGCATTGTGGGTATGGGTATGTGGGTACCCATATGTATTTTTTGAATGTAGGTAACTGAATGAACTTATCACAGAAACAGGAAGGTTGATAGGGAGAAAAAACTACATTATCTTTTACATGCTGAGTTTGAGATGCTTATGAGAAATCCCTTAGGAGATGGTACTCTAATAGCTGGAGGGGATGTATTTGGAGCCTCAAATTGTAGCTCTGTGATATAGGGTGTCACTTAATCTCTCTGTTCCTCAATTGTCTCATCTGTAAAAAGAGGAGCTTGATCTTGCCCTTTAAGGTTACTTCTCCAGTTCTGTGTCTGTGCTCTGATAAATGTTTGAGAGCTGAAGATAGCAATTATGGCTTAACATATATCGATTTTATGTCATGTAAAAATATTACTTGATCATATAAGAACTGATGAGATAGCTAAGAGATCACACATTGATAATAGAAATAGCTCAAAACAGAGTCCTGGCAAACACTCGTGTTAAGAAAGGAAAGCTTTTAATGTTCCTCTCTTTTAAAAAAAAAAAGTATTTTTAACTATATTGAAATGCAAAAATTAAATATGTGGGCTAGATCTTACTGAAAGAGAAAGTGACTCTGGTTGTGTCAAGTGCTATTAGAAATATTCAGATATATATTTAGCACCTAGCAATAACATTTTTAGTGTGATAATAGGGTATGGTAGAAAGAGAACTGGACTCTTAAAGTTGGGCGACATGAACTCAGTTCTCAGAAAGTGACTTTAGTTTGTGACCTTAAAAAAAATGCATACCACAAAATGACACAAAATCAAAGATAAGATTCTCACACATCACAATCAATTTCCTGATTTGTAAAAAAAGGCAATCATAATAACCATTCTTGTTTTCTCATAGGATGGGATAATGTATGTAAATGAATTTTTAAGTGTAAGGTTTTATACGATGTAAGGTGATGATACTTTGATTTATGTTATCATAATTTAACGATACTTTCATGGCCTGTAATATTTAATGTACCTTATTCTGAGAGTAGCTTAATTAGATAGTGTCTTACTTATGAGAAAGAAATATATTTCCAGAGAGAGTATTTTTAAAAGAATTTAGTATTTAATTTCAGTATCAAAATTTATGTTTCCATTTTTTAAAAAATCCTAACTTCTATATTTATTCTTGCCTTTCTAGTGATATGCAGCTTTCGTGGATCTGTACCCCAAGGCTTAGTCCTGGAAATAGGAGAAACCGTTCAGATTCTGGAAAAATGTGAAGGTTAGTATGATGGAATAAGAAGAGAGTGTGTGAACAGTATCTACTTTCAGTCATCATGAAGTTACTTTTTTTTGGTAAATTTTTTCCACTATACTCTTCCTGACATTTCCTGGTGTCAGAGAGGCTTTCTCAAATTCTATGCCATTAAAGCAAATGTTCTTTCTCTTCATTCTAATCTGAAAAGTCTTCAACCATTCAAGTAGGACCCACCAACAGACCTTACACTTGTTTCTCAGAACCAGTCTCATTAAATTCAGAGAGGTTTATCATCATTTTGGTGTCAGCGTGGTGAGTTTTTCAGCTGCAGAAAGTCTTAAAAACCTCTGCTCAGTCAGAAAGAATTGTAATCTGTGTCTACAGTGGGAGTACCACATCAGTGAAAGCAAAGAATATTTAAATATTGAAAAAGCATTTTAAACTAACAGATTTTGAGCAATCATTTTGAAATCATGATATATATCAGATGATTAGAATACTTAGATAAATTCCATCCTGATCTACTTTCAAGTGTGGGGGAGAAGCTCAGTCACTATTGATATTAATTTAGTATTAAAGAAGGACATGGATCAGGGTTTTTAAATTAACTATTTGTTGGAACTGGATTTTTACATTCTGTCCAGTATAGTTATATTTTATTACTTTTAAATTCAACTAAGCATCTATCATTTCAGATATATTTGGCTAATAGTACATTTGTATGGCTTTTGGAGAATTAATTGGGTGTTAAATAATTGTGAAGACTTTATGTTTTCTAGCAAATTCATTTAGATCCTTGTTTGACCAATATACTGGTCATAAAGGCTAATCTATATATAATTTGAAATGGATTATTTTGATGACAATATTTCCTTGAAGATGATAATGTCTAGGTAATTTTATGTGTAGAACTAAAAGTCCAATATGTGTATGAAGCATATAGTTATATGGTTATATAGAAGTTATATTGATTTACTATTTGTCAGGGGTGTTTTAGTAAGATTTTTATTGAAGGCTGAGAATTGGACTTCCTGACATTCTAAGATCCCTTTTTATTCAGCATTTCTATGATTTTATGTTGAAAGGTTTAAAAAGGTATCCATGTGTGACACAATATTGCTTGTGATTGAAGTTTCAGTCTTTGAAATCTTTGAAGTACAATTATATTTTTATGCAACAAACTTTCAATTACCCATATTTGGAAGAAGCAGGGAAGAAAATCTCTATTCTTGTCTAAAATATTTTATGTTTTGAATAGTTTATGAGTTGAATAATATATTTATAATAGATTTCACTTCCAAATTAATTATCTTTAAATTTTTTAATTTTCATTAGTCAAATACTCATAATGAATGGTGATGGAAATATCCCAGAGGGAATTGATGTATGACAGGCAACCCAGGTTGAGTTTTAAAATGTGATACAGAATTGTCCAGAAAGTAGATAATCCATATTTAGGTAACTGAAAATTGAATGTAATTCAAAATAAGATTATTTTCTTATAGGTATAAGCTGTTGCTTATACCTATAAGCATGTATACATCTCTACTATATGAGTGACAAAGTCTGAGATTTGTGTTGCTTCTCATCTGCAGGTTTCTTGGTTATTTCTTGGAAAGGTACTTAAATAGAATGTTGTAAAGCCCATACCTTTTAAAGATGTACTTTTTACCAAAAACAATGGTTGATATAAAGATAAGTATGTGGCTTATTATTTCTAATCATTCTTTGTTAATTTCTATAAGTAATATGAATGGAAGAAATTCCATTTCAGAGATTTAAAATGCAGTCTACTACATTTCCAGTCTACTACATTTAGGTTATCTTCCCGGAAAAATTCATGGCACATTTTAGATTAGAGTTTTAAACATATTGTCAGTAGCTGCAGATTTTGGAAATCATAGATGCATAGATATGAAAGGGATTTTGAGAAGTCTTTCTTTCTATTCCTTATCTCTGCTAGTAGAGTTACATGGAAACCATCATGGAAAGAAAGTTGCCAGAAATCTAATCCACATTCCACCTAATGGAATTTGAACCCATTTCCTGTTGTTCTTATCACTATGGGAATTAATTGTTGCCTATTATTAAGTTTCCTCTCAGTGGTTCAGATGTGAAGTTGTAAGGACCGACCAAGGGGGTAGCATCTGTGTGATTTGTAGAGAACAAGATAAATAGAAGAGATGTTTGAAGGTAAAAAGTGAGATGTGACAATAGATTAGATATGTGGAGTGAGAATACATGAGGAAATGAGTTTGTCACCAAGATAATAAGCCTAGATAGGTGTGGTGGTGATGGTCGTGTCTTCTGCAGTATAGGGAATTTTGGCAGATGAGAAGGTTGTAAGGAAAGATGATGGGTTCTGTTTTGGACATCCTTGAGATGTCTACAGGATATTCAATTTGAGATGTCTAGTAGACAATTGGTGATATCAGATGAGATATTAAGAGAGAGATTAGGGCTGGATAAATAAATTTAAGAATCATCTGTGTAGATATGGAAAATGACAACATCACAAAGTAACATAATGTAGAGGTAGAAGAGTAGAAGACCAAAAGACAGTAATCAGAAGAAAAAGGTAAGTTTTGTTATCAAAAACTACAAAGAGGTCAAGAAAGATGAAGATTGAGAAAGGGCCATTGGTTTTAGAAACTCAGAGAGCACTGGTAATTTTGAAAAGAAAATTTATACTTGACCAGTCAATTCAGAAGCCAGACTTCAGAATTTAGAAAAGAGTGAGAGAAGTATAGCTACTTGTTATAAATGGCTTTCTCAAAGTGGAGCCACAAAAGGGAGGATGATAGCTAGCTGAGGTAATTGGACCAAATAAGGGTGTTTTTTTTAACTCTGAGGGAAAGGTAAGGCGTGTTTGTAGATAATAGGGAAGCAAGTAGTAGATGCAGAGAGACTGAAGATTAGTGGAATGGCGAGGATGGGAAGAAGGGGAAATCTGCTGGAGAAGGCAGTATGGAATAGGATAAATGACCCATATAGAAGGATTTGTTTTGGCAGACATAGCATGCTATGGGTAGCATTGGGAAGAAGAAAGAAGTTTGAAATAGCTGTTTTGGTGACTGGAATAGTGGATTTATTAGGAAGCTATAAAATGATTGCTTGCTGTGATGAAGGCCTAGTTGAGTTTATGTAACATAAATTTGTGGTGGACCCAGTCAGCAGTTTCCAAATTTTCTCTAGTTATATTGAATAACACATGAATAGGAACAATAGCAATGAATGGTGGGAGTAATCTGAAGTTGGGACTTGGTGAGAAATGATCAGGAGAATCAGAGTGAATTGTTTCACCAACGTTTTGAGGTAGAAAAGGAAGAAGAATGTAATTAATGGAGGAGTAATGGCCTTTGAAAGAAATAAGAAATGAAGGGATTAGAAGTTAGTGTGAGGATAGAGAACGGAGATAGGGCAGCTAGATAGTGATTTGGATAGACTACTGGATGTAACTTCAGCCAAATTTGAATCTACATGGCACCTATTCACATCATAGATACTTAATAAATGTTTGTTCTCTTCCCTCCTATACCCTCCTGATGACACAGCATCTTTGGCCACTTTTTCCATTCCATCTTTACTCATACCCCAAGTCTCACCGGTCATAAGGAGTGAATCATATATTTTCTTTCATATACCCTAACTTACCAGTTCCTCAATCTACTCAATTCTCATGATGTATTCTTCCTCTCAGCTACACATAGGTGCTCATCCTCTTGATCTTGCCATCACTCATAAATGTTAGATTTCCCTGTTCACGAACTGTGAAATTACTTTATTTGATCATAATCCATTCTCGTTTCATCTTTTCCTTCTGCCTAGTACTAATGGCTAGCATTTATATAATGCTTTAAGGTTTGCAAAGTGAAAATTGTCTCATTGTTTTCCTTCATAACAACCCCAGAAAGTGATACGTGCTATTATTTTCTCTCATTTTATAGATAAGATAACTTAGAAAGGGATTCTCCAAAGTTACATATCTGCCAAGTGTCAGAGGCTAGATTTGAACTCATTTTCTTGTCTTGAGGCCCAGCACTTTATTCACTCTGTCTCCTAACTGCCTCTCAAAAAGGTTTAAGATGAAAACAAATTTGTTAACATTGAAACAAGCATTCTGAGAGCACGGTGAAAGGGGAAGGCAGGTTTCACATAAAGACATTGAGGGGAATAGGAGTAAGTAAGGCTAGGAGATAAGGAATAGGGTTTTTGTAACTGGGATGAGAAGAGTATGAGGGTGTGGGGGTCTTGAGAAATTATTCCTGACAGAGTAATTTGGCTAGAGAGAGGTTAGTGAGGGAGAGAAGTGGTTAAACTGTTAAGGATCCACCTCACAACAAGTAGTGATGTTAGATTTAATATGTGCAATACTTTTAAACATATTTCCATATCTGTTGTGTTGTATAAGGAAAATCAGACCAAAAGGGAAAGAAACCACAAGAAAGAAAAAACAAAAAGAGGTGAAAATAATATGCTTCAAACCACATTCAGTCTCTTTAGTTCTCTCTCTGGATGCTGATGGTAATTTCCATCCCAAGTCTAATGGAATTGTCTGGAATCACTGTATTGCTGAGAAGAGCCAAGTCTTTCATAGTTGATCATCACATATTCTTGTTGTTACAGTGTACAATGTCCTCCTAGTTCTGCTTACTTCACTCATCTTAAGTTCATGTAAATCTTCCCAGGCTTTCTGAAAACAGCTTGGTCATCATTTGTTATAGAACAATATATTCCAATACATTCATATATCATAGTTTATTCAGTCATTCTCCAGTTGATGGACATCCATTTCCAGTTCCTTATCACTACAAAAGGAGCTGCTAAACATTTATTTTGCACATGTGGTTCCTTTTTCCTCATTTATGATCTCAGAATACAACCTAGGAGTAAGATTGCTGGATCAGAGGGTATGCAAATTCTATCGCCCTTTGGGCAGAGTTGCAAGTTGCTCTCCAGAATGGCCGGGTCCTGTTCACAACTCCACCAACAGTGCATTAATATGCCAGTTTTCTCACACCCTCTTCAACATTTATCATCATCATCTTTTCCTTTCTTCTTAGCCAGTCTGAGAGGTGTGAGGTGGTCGGGTAGTGATATTGAATCCTGTGGGGACAAGACTTGCAGCCATAGCTGCAGGTAGGTGAGGGCAAGGCATAGGTGAATCTGGCCAAAAGGTGGAAGCTGGTAATTTGAGAAAGACCTGAGGAGGGCTAGAGAAGGACCAGGAATGAAAACTGGCAGGCAGCCTGGAACCAAAGCTGACACAAGGCTTCCTAAGGAGTCACTCAGGTGAAGAAAGGGGTCACAGGCTGGGGACTTGGATTCAGGCTTACTCCTCTGTAAAATGAAAGAATTGGAATAAGTGACCTCTGAGGTTTCTTGCAATTCTGTAGACTTATGGCTAGGGATCATTATACAACTAGATTGCAGAACAATCTCTTCCTGTTATAATTAACTACTAATATTAAACTGGGAATTCATTGCCGATTAAAAAATATTGAATTATGTTACTTTTATATTTCTCCACAGAATATATCTTATAAGAGCTGACAGATAGAAAAAATGATATTTTGGATTTCATTTACCCTTTCTTCATATTATATTTTAGAAGATCTAATGATCTTAAAGACTGATAAAAATAATAGACAAGAAAGCGTAGTCTGGACTCCTGATTAATTTCAAGTCAATTCCTTGCATTAACTAGGAAGAAAATATATGTGTCTTTTTTTTGGTCACTTACAAAAATTGAAGCACATTTGTGTTTTATTGGTGGCACAGAGGATAGAGCATTAGTCCTGGAATCAAGAGGACATGAATTCAAATGTGGCCTCTCATATACTTGAGATTTACTAGCTATGTGACTCCAGGCAAGTCATTTAATGTTGATAGCCTTGCCAAAAGAAAAGAAAAGAAAAGAAACATTTGTGCATTACTTTCCTTTAAAAGAAGTGACAGAATAATTTGAGAGAAAATTATTTTATTGGGCTATTTTCTTGCTATATAAAATTAATGGAAGAGTTATTCCTTTCATAGGGTTTTATTTTTCCAAATACATGTAAAGATAGTTTTTCAATTTTGTAAGATTTTGTGTTCCAGATTTTTTCTCCCTCCCTCCCATACCTCTCCCCTCCTCAAGACAGCAAGAAATCTGATACATGTTATACATGTTCACTACTTTTAAACATATTTCCATATTTGTCAGATTGTGCAAGAAAATTCATAGCAACAGAGAAAAATCCAGGAGAAAGAAATAGCAAACAAACAAAAATGGTGAAAATACTGTGCTTTAATCTACATTCAGTCTCCATAGTTCTTTCTCTGGATGTGGATGGCATTTTCCATCACAAGGCTACTGGAATTGTCTAGAATCACCGCACTGCTGAGAAGAACTAAGTCCATCACGGTTGTTCATCATGTCATCTTTTTGCTGAGTACAATGTTTTCCTGGTTCTACTCGCTTCACTCAGCCTCAGTTCATGTTAGTCTATTTAGGCCTTTCTGAAATCATCCTGCTGATTTATTCTTATAGAATAATAATATTCCATAGCATTTATATGTCATAACTTATTTAGCCATTCTCCAACTGATGGCCATTCACTCAATTTCCAGTTCCTTGCCACTACAGAAAGGGCTGCTACAAACATTTTTTGTATATGTTCTCTCTTTTCTCTCTTTTATGATCTCTTTAGGTTACAGATTCAGCAGGGACAATTCTGGATCAAAGGGTATGCAGTTTTATAGCCCTTTGGGCAAGTTCCAAATAGTTTTCCAAAGCATTTGGACCTGTTCACAACTCCATCAATAATGCATTAGTGTCTCAGTTTTCCCATATCCCTCCAATATTTATCATTATCTTTTCTTGATATCTTAGCCAATTGGATAGGTGTGAATTTGTAAATGGAAGGGTTTTAATGCTCAGATTGGAAAGATTGTCTGAAAATATGTTGGTTTTTTGATGCAAAAGTCAAATTCAACTACTATATTTATTTGTTCATTTTTCACAAGTAATATTTCTCTTTTCCCCACATGAACTCCTCTTTCCTTTCCCCCTGCCCTCAACAATTTGCTTTTGATCACCTGCTTTGGGATCTGTGGATGTACTCCAGAACTTTGAGCTTTGGTGAAGTCGTTGGAGAGTTTTGAAATGGATTTAATTAAACTTTGTTTTCCAAAAGTAAATATAACATGTTTAAATCTTGATCAATTCTGATGGATGTGGCTCTTTTTAATGGCGAGATGATTCAGAGAAGTTCCAATGATCTTATGATGAAGGGAGCCATCTGCACCTGGAGAAAGGACTGTGGGGATTGAGTGTGGATCACAACTTAGTATGTTCACTTTTGTTGTTGTTATTGTTATTTGCACTTTGTTTTTTTTCTCATTTTTTCCCTTTTTGATCTGATTTTTCTTGTGCAGCATGATAAATGTGGAAATATGTATAGAAGAATTGCATAAGTTTAACATATATTGGGTTACTTGCCATCTAGAGGAGGGACTGGGGAAAGGGAGGGAGAAAAAAATTTGGAACACAAGATTTTGTAAAGGTGAATGTTAAAAACTATCTATGCATGTGTATGAAAATGAAAAGCTTTATAAAAATGTTTAAATCTTGTTCCTATTTCTTTAAATCTTGAATTTTCAGATAATGTGCTCCCAGAGATCTTTTGCTATCAGCCAAGGCCAGTCAACTGCTGAAAATTTGTTCCTGGCCACAATAGTTGTCTAGATTTACTAATAGCAACTTCTTTGCATAATTCCCCACCTTCATTTGCTTATGACAGAATGTCCTGTTTGACACAAGAAACCAGTTTCAGTTGCAAGACAGGGCTTTTCTCAAATGTTCTCTGATCCATCTCTGGTTTGTCCCTGCCCAGAAAAATCAATAGAAATTCTATATCTGGATCATTTCATTCACTCAATAAGCTACCTTATCTCCTCTGTAAGCACTTATGACCATAAGACAACATTCCATCAGCAAGCATTTATTAAATACCTACTATGTTCCAGGTATGATACTAGGTTCTAAGGATACAAAAATATTAAAGATTATAAACCCTTTCAACAGTGGTGTGGACCAGGCTCAACTCACCCCAGTCTGGTGGTTCAGGAATGAAACTGGAATAAAAAGATATTCATAGATCATCTAGCATTTAACAAAAAGAAAAAAAAAAACTACTCCACACTACATAGCAGGATTCCTAGTATATATTACTGCTTCTGTGAGAGCTTACATCTTAATGAAGGGGGGCTTCACAGATGAGTAAATCCTAGCTCTATACAAAATAAACATAAAGTGATTTTTTGGGGGGAGACACTAATAACCAGGAAACTTGTGGAATCAAGAAAGGACTTTTGAAGGAGGTGGCATTTGATCTAAATCTTGGAGTGCGTTAGGGAATCCAGGTGATAGAAATGAAGAAAAAGAGTGTTCCAGGTTTAGGCCATGTAATAGAAAAGCATAAAAATTATGAGAACTATTACCTTAAACCATAGATATTTAAGAACTCTTCTTCCTTAACCAGTAGTCCATACTTCCTATCTTGTATTCCCACCAACCGGATACCCAGTCCTGTATCAAACAAACCTCTTGTCTGGAGTGGGGTCCTACCTACTCCATGCATCCATATACGTGTTTCTCATTTATACTACTCTCTCCCTGCATCATTTTGTGAAAGGGGGGGAAATCACAAAAGAGGTAACTTCTTTAACAGATCCATACAGGCCAGCTTCTTGCTCCTTGTTCTAGCCCCTTCCCCCCTGCCATTGGTTCCAGGGATCATAGTTTCATATATGTGTATGTGTCTATATCTCTATATATATATACACACAATACACATATGTGTATATATAATATGTGTATAATAAGTATGTATATATGTTTGTGTGTATGTTGTCATGCTATAGTTATCATGGTCTCCAGGTGGGGTCAGCATGGGAAAATTTTTTTTAATTCTTTTAGGTCAGAGCTTCTTAAACTTTTTCTACTTATAACCCCTTTTTGCCAGAGAAATTTTTATGCAAACCTGAGTATATAGGTACATAAAATAGGTATAAAATCAAACATTTGTTGATAATAAATTATGATTTCATGACCCCCACAATCAGTTATGTGACCCCACAGTTTAAGAAGCCTTGTTATAAGACAGCCAAGGTCAAAACTCTGGAATGTTTTTCACATTACTATCCCTTTTTAGGCAAACCCTCTGGATCTACTTATTTATTTCTCCTTCAAAATAGGCTTGTCAGATGACTATGAAAACCTCCCACTCAACCTTCTTAACCAAAAATCCCAGATTTTTACTTTTGACCCACTTATTGTCAACTCAGTTTGAATTTGCCTTTTCCCTTCATCAGAGCTCAGGCAGTCTGAACCTCAACCTACACTTTCTCTTTTTAAATCTGGTGAAAAACACATTTGCCCCTTACCATTCATCATTCACCTACCTATTCTCCATCACCCCCTTGATACAAGAGGAGGAAAAGCACTAGAAGTATACTGAACACTGGCTGGTTAAAGGGCATAAATGGCAGTTTATTAGAATGGCAAAGACTTGTATCATGGTTTTACTGGTAAGTTCTCTATCTTGGAGAGTCCCTCCCCAAGAGTGAAACTATTGATTGAATGAAACTATTCATTCAAGCCATAAATTAAGTACAACATGGTTATAGTCCTTTTTTGATGATCTAACTATATTGAAGCAACTGTGAGAATTAGGAAATGGAAATGGAATTAGGGATTATTAAAGAAATAGTGACTTTTGCAATTTGTTAATATAATTGAGAATTCTGTAGGGTTTATCTTTGATTCTGGCATTTCACTTGTATGCATTATATTATAGTAGCTATGATTATAGTATGTTATGATTTAATCTGTATTTATTTCTGTCTTATCTATATTTATACACACACATAGATGTTGTTGTTTTTCAGTCATTTTCAATCATGTTCAATTCTTGTGATCATTTGGGGTTTTCTTGGCAAAAATATTGGAGTAGTTTGCATATCCTTCTCTGGATCATTTTACAATGAAGATCATTTACACATTTTACACGAAGCATACGAAGCATACAGGATTAAGAGACTTGCCAAAGGTAACACAGCTAGTTCAGGTCTGCAGCTGAATTTGAATTTAGGTCCTCCTGGCTCCAGGCCCAGTGCTCTATCCACTGCACACTCTGAGTTGCTCTTATATTATCTATAATATATGTATATATTTTATTGATATACTTATATATTCTTAAGCATTTATAAAATGGTCAGAAGCTAATCTAGAATATTTTTCTACATAAATTGAATTTGAAAGATTAATAAAATCAGTGATGAAATTCCTTAGTCATAAAAGTTATCACTCAAATCATGAAACAAAATGAGGTATAGAAAATGGTGACAGAAACAGATATGAAGAAACAGGTACTCAAGGACTTGACTGTTTTAATGAAAGGATAAGTAGAAGAAGGTTATCTACCTTGGAAACATTGTTAAGGACAATGCACACTTTTATACAAATACAAGTATTCATCTGCTAACTGACAATCATAGGATTCATTCTTGAAGAGGCCTTCTTTGGCATCCAGTTGTAGAGTAACAGAACTGAGAGTAATTTCACCCACTGTCTAATTCAGTCTATATACAAAAGGAATCCCCTTTCTAAGATCCCCAGCAAGTGGTCATCTAGTCTCTTTCAAAGGCCAAGGAAGAGGAAGTCACCACTTCCAGAGGCCACCCATCCCACCTGGGGATAGCTTTAACTCTTAGGAATCAAGGCATGGAGCTTGAATTAGCCTTTTTATGACTTTTATCCACTGTTCTTAATTAGTTTACCCTGGGGGATTAATTTGTTTTTGCTGTGTCATTTTTCACTCTTTGTGATCCCATTTGATGTTTTTTTGGCAAAGATATTGGAGTAGTTTGCTATTTCTTTCTCCAGGTCATTTTACAGATAAGGAAAATGAGGCAAAAAGGGTTAAAGGACTTGCCCAGGATATCACAACTAAAAAGTATCTGAGGTCAGACTTGAACTCAGGAAGTTGAGTTCTTCATGACTCTAGGCCTGACACTCTATCCACTGTGCCACTTAAGTGCTTGCTAGGGACAAGTAAAACAAATCTGATCCTTTTATCAGATGATAACCCTTCCAATACTAAAAACAAAACAAAACAAAAAAAAAACTACTACGTTATATTTTCCTCTGAGTCTTTTCTTCCTCAGAAAAAAAATTCCCATTTCCTTCAACTGATCCTCATGTTACTTGGACTTACGACCCTTCAACATCCTAGCTGACATTTGAGCATTCTTCACATTATAAATATCAATCATTCTTGAAACATGGAACCCAGAATTAAATAATTAAGTTGTTGTTTGAATAGTACAATGCAGAGGAACTAACCTTACTGTTCTTAGCCGTTTTGTCCTTTTAATTCAGCCCAGAAACACATTAAATTTTTTTGGCTGCCACATCACATTTCTGATTCATTTTGAGCTTGCAGTCCATTAAAATTCCCAGATCATTTTCAAAACAACTGCTATCTAATCATGTCTCCACTATCTTGTACTTGTGAAGGGGATGGTTTATAGCCTAAGATTACATGCATTCCTAATGATTTTCATCTTACTGAATTCAGCCCAATAGTGCACCACAGTCCTTTTAGATCCAGCCTTTGTTGTCAGTATGGTAGATATTCCTCTAAGTTTGCTGTCATTTCTAAATCTGAGGAATAGTCATTCCATCTAATCCAACATCATCTATCCACTGCCCTACTTAGTTGCCTTTGTTGGTTATGTTGTATATCCAGCTGAGTGTACTGTACCTGGATTTTTGCTGAAGTATATTCGGACTACTTGGTTTATGCTCTGTTTTTTAAATTCCATGCTTTACTATAAAGGCATTTATATAATCATGCTACAATTATTTTTTTATTTCTTATAAGAATAAAAGATCTTGGACTCTTTGGAGTGATTGAACGTTCTGCAAATGTGTGGGTATATATATATATGTCTATAAATATTTATTTGTATACATATCTGTATATATGTGTAAATATATTGGTAGAGATATATTTTTCTTATTCATGCATGCTTGTCTATCTATCTATCCTTTAAAGAGATCCTAGAAGGCAATGCAGTATAGTAGAAAAATCACTAGTCTCAGGAATTGTAATATCAGACTCTAGTCCAGCTCTGCTGTGATTTCTTTGACTTTAGGAAAGTTACTTTCCCCACCTCTAAAATGAGGACTTTGTATTTAGATAATTTATTATGTCCCTTTCAACCCTAACATGAGGTGATTCACCAACAGTTTAAAAATATAGACAACTCTTAGTTATTTTTTTAATTAAAGAGAGTACTGCTAATGCTAATTGATGTATAATTTGTGCATCGTTTCTATTTGATTTTGACTATCAGCCCTGCTCATATAAACATGTTTATAACTTTATTTCCTTTGAGGTCTACATTTACTCCTTCCTTTCCTTCCTCCCCCAGTATAATCCTTTTATTTGAATTATAAGGAGGAGCAGAAAAGCTCCTAGGTCCCCTGTATAAGTAATCTATAACTACTAATAGAAAAATACTGAGCTCTGAGACCAAATGAGAGATTTTGATCATCTCCAACTCTTGAATTTGCTTCTAAGTTTTGATTTGTATATTGTGTTCCATTTCAATTATAGAGAACTAGAAGGAAGTATAATCACAAGTCAAAAGTCTATATTTGTCTAGAACTATTTTATTGAGGTAAACACAATCCCAACATACTTCTAGAACCCAGATGGAAAGGAAAGTCTATCCAAACATTTGACATCATCTACCATCTACTTTTTGTTTCTGTGATATATGCTCAAAATTTTCTTTGAGATACCAGAATTCTGGCTAGGAGCCAAGCCTTGCCATGAACAGTCACTGTCTGTTTCTATTCAAATGAAAATTGCTGGGAATCTTTATTTAAATTATAGTCTGATTGCAAGCATTTTAATCTTTTCTTGCTTTTCTCTCCTAGATTATTTCCTGAAGTTTATATTTTCTAATGCAGAAAGTTAGTTTGGGAACAGGAAGTGAAAATGTTAGTGTGTACTTATTAAGCACCTACTATGTGCCCGCTGTTACATCATCATCCATGGAGAATACAAAAGTATGATCTTTTCCCTAAAAGAATATGTGTTCCTTGTATAAGTTAAACCATTAAAAAATAATATCATATGTAAACAAATACCTAAGAATTACATAGTAACATTTTGTCAGAGATTATGAATAGAAACCATGAAAAGAATACTTAAACTAGATTGGAGATTGGAACACTAGTTCTTGAGAAGGCTTCAGGGAGGATTTAGTAGGACTTGATTCAATTGTTGAGGACAGACAAAATTTCTATAGGTATGCGGGGAGAAAGAACATTAAAAAAAAACAAAAGTAATGTGATGGAAATAGTAATTAGCCTTCTATAGTCAGAGAACAGTGAGAAGGATAGTCTGTCTAGAATGCACTGTTCATGTTAATGACTAGTATTGTCCGAAGATCCGGTTGGATACTATCAAGTCAGATTATGATAGGGATTTATAAGCCAGAAGAGGAATTCAAACTTGATATAGTAAGTGAATAGATAGGATGAGAATATTATAGACTTGAATCAAGCAGGCTAGCTAAAATATTGTGGCAGTAATCATGGAATAAAATAAAAGTAGCTGTCTCAGGCTTAAGGCAGTTGAAATAGAGAAAGAGATTTGCTGATAGGAGATGTGTTTCAAAGAATGATTTGAGAGGACTATGAAAGTGACTTTATATAGAATAGGAGGGAGAATGGTGAATTAAAGATGATTTAGAGATTTAGAACATAGATGAACAGGAAAATAGCAGTGGCACTGATGGGCAAGAAAAATGAGAAGAGTAAAATAATTTGGTTTCCAGAACATGTTAAGTTTTGTTTGAGCTGTCGGGGAGATATTTGAAACTCATATCCCAAACTGGAAATGTTTGTAGGCAAACACTTCTTCCTAGTGTTGGATAGGGCCCCAAAGGCAGAATTTTGTCCTAATTGGGATAGCAGTTTTGAAGGGCTCTGGGCTGCAACACGGCACAGTCAGAGTACTAAAAAACAGAGAAAACTGGGATGGGGCCCATTCATGTCACTGTGTGGCACTCCCTTAAACAAAGTAAAGGAAAGAGCCCAGCATCTAACTAGGGCCAGTTCTGTCACTCTAGAAGTCATTTGGGGCAGAAGTTGAGGCTGGTGGTAAATAACTCATCCCCTGAGACAGCTTTGAGGACTAGCCCCTAAGGAAGCCCTAATCAAAAGGGAAAGAGTCATCAAAGTGAGTATTTTGGGGGGGGCCGAAATTATGAAAAATTTTGGGAAGAGAACTCAGTTAAGAACCTTGAGGATAAGAAGACTAAGAAGAAAGATATTAATTACAGAAGCAATATGACCTCCACTTTAGCTATGTAAGTACAGACATTGATGAATAAATACTGGAAGGCACAGGAAAATGAATCTTGATTTTCCTTTGATGAAAAGGTAGAAGATGATGAAAACTAGATGAGGTAGAAGATCCTATGAATTCACAAGAGAGCATGGAACAAGAGTAAGGTGTTGTCACTTCAAAAACAGCTGCTACAAACATTTTTGCACATGTGGATCCCTCTCCCTCCTTTAAGATCTCTTTGGGATATAAGCCCTGTAGAAACACTGCTGGGTCAAAAGATTATGCACAGTTTTGTAGCAACTTTGGGCATAGTTTCAAATAGATCTCCAGAATGGTCGGATCATTTCACAATTCCACCAACAATGTATTAGTATTGCAGTTTTCCTACATTCCATCCAACTTTTGTCATCTTTTCCTATCATCTTAGCCAATCTGAGAGGTGTGTAATGGTATCTCAGAGTTTGTTCATTTGAATTTCTCTGGTCAATAGTGATTTAGAGCATCTTTTCATATGACTAGAAATGCTTTCAATTTCTTCATTTGAAAATTGTCTGAAAAATGTCCTTTGACCATTCATCATTTGGAGAATGGTTTGAATTCTTATAAATGTAAGTCAATTCTCTATATATTTTTAGAAATGAGGCCTTTATCAGAATCCTTAAATGTAAAAATTTTCCCCAGTTTATTGCTTCCCTTCTAATCTTGTCTGCATTGGTTTTGTTTGTACAAAAACTTTTAACTTAATGTAATCAAATCTATTCATTTTGTGTTCCATAATGTACTCCAGTTCTTCTTTGGTTACAAATTCCTTCCTTCTTCACAGATCTGAGAAGTAGACTATCCTTTGTTCTTCTAATATGCTTATAATATCACTCTTTATGTGTAAATCATGAACCTATTTCAATCATATTTTGGGACAGGATGTTAGGTATGGGTCAATGCCTAGTTTCTGCCATGCTAACTTTAAATTTTTTCAACAATTTTTGTCAGATAATGAGTTATTATTCCAGAAGCTGGAATCTTTTGGTTTATCAAGCACTAGATAACTATAATTATAAGAAATAGATTTCTTAGCCAGTAGCAAATGGTTTTGCTGACCATTGCTTTATAATATAATTTTAGGTCTGGTGCAGGTAGGCCACTTTCATTTGCATTTTTCATTAACCCTTGAAATTTTTTATCTTTTTAACCCTTGAAATTTTTTACCTTTTGTTCTTATAGATGTTATTTTTATTATCTTTTTCTACTTCTGCAAAACAATTTCTTGGGAGTTTGGTATTGCACTGAACAAGCATTTTATTTAGGTGATATTGTCATTTTAATTATGTTACATCCACCTACCCGTGAGCATTTGATATTTTTATAATTGATTAGATCTGACTTTATTTGTGTAGAAAATGTGTTATAATTGTGTTCATATAGTTTCTGACTTTGCCTTGGCAAGTAGATTCCCAAATATTTTATATTATCTATAGTTATTTTAAATGGAATTTCTCTTTTTATCTCATTGCTGGACTTCGTTGGTAATATATAAAAATGATGATTTATGTGGATTTATTTTGTATCCTGCAACTTTGCTAAAGTTGTGAATTGTTTCTAGTGGATTTTTAGTTGATTCTCTAGAATTCTTGAAGTATGCCATCATATCATTTGAAAAGAATGATAATTTGGTTTCCTCATTACATACTCTTTCTGTAATTTTGGTCGATAATTTTCTTTTTCTGTATTGACCCTATCTAGTTTAGGTATCAGCACCATATTTGTGTCATAAAAAGAATTTAGTAGGACTCCTTCTGTCCCTATTTTCCCAAATAGTTTGCATGGTATTGAAATTAATTGTTCTTTAAGTGTTTGTTAGAATTCACATGTAAATCCATCTGGCCTCAGAGAATTTTTCTTAGGGAGTTGATTAATAGCTGGTTCAATTTCTTTTTTCCAAAATGATTCTATTTAAGTAATTTATTTCCTCTTCTGTTAATCTGGGCAATCTACATTTTTATAAGTAATTTCATCCATTCATTTAGATTATAAGATTTATTGACATATAGTTAAACAAAATAGGTACTAATTCTTGTTCTAATTTCCCCTTCATTGGTGGAAAGTTCTCCCTTTTCATTTTTGATACTAACAATTTGATTTCCTTCTTTCCTTTTTTTAAATAAAATTAACTAAAGGTTTATCTATTTTGTTGTTTTTTAAATAAAAGCAATTCTTGTTTTGTTGATTAATTCAATAGTTTTCTTACTTTAAATTTTATTAATCTTTCCTTTTATTTTCAGAATTTTAAATTTGGAATTTAATTGGGTGTTTTTAATTTGTTTTTTTCTAGCTTTTTTAGTTGCATGCCCAAATATTGATCTTTCCTTTCTCTATTTTATGCAAGTAAAAATCTAGAAATATAAAACTTCCCCCAAGAACTGCTTTGGCTGCATCCTATAAATCTTGGTATTTTGTCTCATTATTGTCATTCTCTTGGGTGAAATTATTGATTGTGTCTATGATTTGTTGTTTCACCCACTCATTCTTTAGGATTAGTTTATTTAGTTTCCAATTAATTTTTGGCCTATTTCTCCCTGACCTTTTATTGCATGCAATTTTTAATAAATCTATTTTTAAAAAAACAGTCATTCCTCTGTTGTTAAATGGTCATAGGAAATGAAGAAGCAGTTTTCAAAAGAAATCAAAGCTACCAGTAGTTATAGGGAAAAATGCTCTAGTAGAGAAATGAAAATTAAAACAAATTTGAGCTTCCATCTCACGTCCATCAGATTTGTTAACATGATGGAAAAAGAAAATGACAAATCCTGGAATCAAACTCCTACAAGATTAGAATGACCCAAATACAACCTAAAACCTGCATGAGATATCAAGAAACATTAAAATAGTCATAAAACTGAAAAATAGTATAAAATATAAAATATCTTGGAACAAAAACAACTGAACTGAAAAATAAAGAGGAAAATATTAAAAATCATTAGATTAAATGAAAGTCATAACTAAAAATAACCTTGGAATCATAATTCAAAAAATTATAAAAGTGCCCAAATGTCTTAGAACTAGAAGACAAAGCGGAAATAGAAATAATCCAACTTCCAGGAAAATCATCACCAAAATGCAGAACTTTTAAGTCAAAGAAAAGAAAATACTGCATGAAGGAGCAGCTAGTTGGTATAGTGGATAGAACACCAGCCTTGAAGTCAGGAAGGCCCTGAGTTCAAATTTGATCTCAGATACTTACTACTTCCTGGCTGTATGACCCTGAGCAAGTCATTTATCCCCAATTGTCTCAGCAAAAAAAAATTACTGCATCCAACAGGAAAGGTAGAATTAATGTATTAAGAAGTTACAGTTAAAATCATATATGACTTAAAAGACACTACTACCAAGGAATGGAAAGCTTTGAATATAATATTTCAGAAGGCAGTAGAGATAGGTTTACAACCAAAAATAAAGTATCCAGCAAAACTGAGTATAATCACACTGAGGGAAAAACAAATTTTTAATGATCTTATTTTTTTCTTTTTAAAAATAATATTTATTTATTTGTAACATTTCTTTAAAAATTATTTTTGAGTTGAAGATTATCTTCCTACACACCACCATTTCTCCACCCACTGAAAATCAGTTATACATATAAAATTGTGTGAAGCATTTCTATATTAGTCATATTACAAAAAAGCAAAAGAAATAAAGAAAGTGAGAAAATATGTTCCAATTTAATTCACAATTCATTAGTTATTTCTTTGGTGATGGACAACATTTTTCTTCATGAATCATGTGGAATTATTTTGGATCATTTTATTGATCAGTGTAGGAAAGCATTTCCCAGTTGATCATTACAATATTGTTGTTATTATGTATAATGTTCTCATTTCACTTTGAATCAGTTTATATAGGTCTTCCCACATTTTCCTGAAACCACTCCCTCCCCTCAATAATTTCCTATAGCAAAATAATATTCCATGCAGTCATATACTTCAACTTGTTCATCCATTCTCTAACTGATGAACATTCTCTTGATTCCAGTTCTTTACAACTAGGTGTGTGTGTGTGTGTGTGTGTGTGTGTGTGTGTGTGTGTATGTGTAACTGGTCGTATTCCTTTTTCTTTTATTCTTTGGGACACTGACCTGGTAGTGGTATTTCTGAGTCAAAAGTGTGTACAGATTTATAATCCTTTGTACCAAATGGCACAGCATCTAAATATTTAAAGGAAAAGTTAAATGAGTTACAAAAAATAATAATAAAATTATAATTGTAGGACATTTCAATTTATTCCTCTTCAGATCTAGATAAATTGAACCAAGTAATAAATAATCAATATATGAATGATCTAAATTTAGAAAAATAAAGAGAGAGAGAGAGAGAGAGAGAGAGAGAAGAGAGAGAGAGAGAGAGAGAGAGAGAGAGGGAAAAGGAGAGGGAGGGAGAGAAACACAGAGAGACAGAGAAATACATGAACACAAAGAGAGACTGAGACAGAAACAAAGATAGAGACAGAGAGACACACATACACACACACAGATATATTTCTTTCTTTTTTGCTTGCTATAATTCTATTAGAGAGAAAGTATGGAATAGATGATAGAAAGCTAAACTGGGATTTAGAAAAACCTAGATTCAAGTCCCATCACTGACATATATTGGCTATGCAACACAGGCAAGTCACTTAATTTCTCAATATCCTAAGTATAGATTGCAAAATTAGTGCCAGTCTTTGTTGAGAGGGAGAGTTCTTCATCAGGAGTTCCTTATATGACAGAAATCTCAAGTTTGATAAAAAGAAACAAACTAACCAACTCCTTCCCCAACACACATTTATTTAATTGTCAAAGGATTTAGAATTTTATTTAATTGGTCATTAATTACTTAAACATTAAATATTATGTGCAATAAATAATATTACTTATTCTAGCACATGTTTAACAAGAACACATTAATTACTTGATTGAATATGTATTTATAAAATGATACAAATATGTTAAATATCTGATATTATTATAACTAATTCCAAATTGCTATATTAAATACGTTAATTATTATTCTATAATATTTAATTTATTATATTGACTGTGATATTTTAATTCTTATATTTAATATTATATGAATCCAATTGATATTATATTTCTTATATTTTGAGGAACAGCTCAGGCTAGCCATCTATTTCTGATATTCTACCCTTTTTCTTTTTCATCTCCATTTTTTGGTGTTTTCTTCTCCATTAGAATGCAAACTGTTTGAAGACAGGGGTTGTCTTTCTTTTGTTTACATTTGTATGTCAACCTCTATGCTTGGCACATAAATATCTGTTCTTTATATATACTGTGCTATATACACAAATACATACATACATACTATATATATATATGTATATGTATATATATGTATATATACATATACATATATATATATAATGGATGAACAGACAGTTCTGAAAACAAGGCATTTCATTTGTTAATCATCTGAAAAAATGCTCAGACTCACAAGCAAAAAGTAACTTTGGGGTATCAATCCAGTTATCAAATTGGCAAGAATAATAAAAGAAACATGAAACTGTGTTAACGAATTTGGGAGGAACAAGTGATGAAATCCTTAATTATTGGTGGAATCTCAACTTTTAAAATTTTAGAATCTTAACAAATTTTCTTAAGGTGCAATCTGTTCATACATAATAAACAGTACATAATTTACTTCTTTGTTATTCCCTGAATAGCTACATGTTCAAAGTTTTTTTATATCAACACTATTTGAAATTGCAAAAATATCTGTAAACAACTTGCATAATTATTTAAAGCATATTAATGTAATGAAATATTATAAGACAGCTAAGATCAATACATATAAAGAATTTAAATAAATATGGACAGATCTTTAAGAAGCAATGTTAAGTAAAATAATTAAAATCAAAGAAATAAAATGCAGACCATAATTATTTAAGAGAATTGAATGGAAACAATTAAACAAAGAATATGCATAAAAAATTGGAGTTACTGAAAAGCTATATTAAATGGATATATTTAATTAATTTATTTAAATATAAATCATTGCAGAGCAAGTCTAATTCACCATCTTTTTGCAGGCCCTTATTTTTTCATGCCTGAATTACTGTAATAGCTTGCTGGTTGGTCTGTCATGCCCTTCCCTCCCCTCTCCATCCATTACCCTTTCAAAGAGATTTTTCAGAAGCATAGGTATGACTATGTCAAACCCCTATTCAATAAATTCCACTGGCTTTCTATGACCTTCAGGATCAAATACAAAATCTCAGTTTGGCTTTATAAGCTACCCCTCCTCTACATTTCCACTATTTTATACTTTACACTAACTCTTCCTCCTATACACTCTTTGTTACCATGACAAAGATCTTCTTACTATCACTTGAACAATGTCCTGTCCTGCTTCTCTCCTATGCATAAAATATTCTTCTTTATCCCTGCTTTTTGGTTTCCCTGGCTTCCTTCATCCCAGTTAAAATCCCACCTTCCATAAAAAGCCTTTTCTGATCTTTCTTAATTTTAGTGCCTTCCCTCTAACAATTTTTTCCCATTTTTCCTGTATATAGCTGGTTTATACCTGCCTGTTTGCATGCTGCTTTCCCACTAGATGGTGACCCCCTAAAGGTCAGGGACTGTCTTCTGCCTTTTTTTTTTTTTAGTTCTCAGCATCTAGCATAGCACTTGGTATATAGTAGTTGCTTAATAGATGCTTATTGACTGGTTTTCCTAGTTATATAAAGTGATCTTTTGTAGTTAATTGATATAGTGTTAACATTTATAAATTTCATAATTTTTGTGCCCAGTCAAACACTTTACAATGAATATCTTTCCAATTATTTGAGTCTTCCATTGCTTCCATAAAATGTTGTACAATTATATTTATCTAAGTCTTAAATGTATCTGGGTAGCTTGAATTATAAATACTTAATGGGTATATTTTTTAGATATTTTAAATAGAGTTTATTTCTATCTCTCCCACCAGGAGGGAGGAGGTGGTATCTGTCAGTGTTGTTGCCCAGGGAACACTGGAAATCTATTCAATAGCAATATGTAGTTGTGTGTCCCAGGCCCCACTTAGCATCCAGTAAAATAGGCCCAGTAATTCAGTGAATTCTAGATCATCCAAATCATATCAGAGAAGCAGGAAGTGGTGGTTGATGGAGGTGTGGCCCAAGAGCTTCTGGAAGCCTGCTCAAAAAGCAAAAGATATAAAATGTTGTGGGCATCATGTTGAGCAAAAGCAAGACCTGGAGGTGTTACAGCTCAGATAGAAAAAAGAAAGAAAAAGATAATGAAATCACCACTAAACATGTGTATTTTTTATTTGGGGGGGGAGGAGAGAGATCCATTCCTAGTCTTCCTCTTGTCCTGGCCCAGATTCAAATTGCTGGGTCTCAGCCTTTTTCTCTCTATTGGTGATCAACTACCTATCTGTTGTTGTAATTTATTTTGCTCTTAGCTAATGTGTTTCCTTTCAAAGTTCCATCCCATTAAATTACATCCCCTTCCCCTGTTTTTTTTAATGTTGACATTTTTACTGTTTTTAACTTCATGTTATCTAGTTCATTTGAAAGAAGTTCATAAGATTCCTCTCACGCTCATATCCTCCCTTCATGTGAATAATATTTTCCGTGATGCTCAATGATGTTTCATCCTTCTTCCTATCCAATGTTTTCCTGTTCTTCCTTCCTTCCACATCCTTGATCATGTCCCTTTTTGATAAGTAAAGATGATGGGATTCCCAAAAGGCAATAGTCTCTTTTTCAGGATTACAAAATTTACCAACATTTAATACTTTTAATGTGTTCAAAACTTTAAAAAATTCTAAGTTTATATTGGCTGTTACATTTGCTAAGGCACAGTTTTTGTCTATCACTGATTTTCTTTACAGGAGTTCTTGGAAATCAATAATTTTTTTAAAGTCATTTTATCTTTAGAAGAATTATATTTAGCTCTATAAATTTATTTTTTCTTGTATCTAGGCTTCTCCTTTTACCTACTACTACATCATATTCCAATCTATTTCTCATATCAGAAACATTATGCTGTGGGATTCTGGCTAGGGTTCTTCATCTCTTTTTGCCTTATCAGTAGAACTATTTTTTCTTTGTTTTTCCAGAGTTCTGGAATAATGCAGTC
Organism: Antechinus flavipes; assembly: GCF_016432865.1. Lineage (NCBI taxonomy): Eukaryota > Metazoa > Chordata > Mammalia > Dasyuromorphia > Dasyuridae > Antechinus > Antechinus flavipes. The sequence goes on along the minus strand of NC_067398.1, from coordinate 82,195,884 downwards.
ACTTTTCTTGGCATGTTAAAGTTGGAATCCTTTTCTGATGTTGTTCTGCAAATTCTATCTATTTATCTTCATGCTTCTGATTCCAATATCTATCTATCTATCTCTATCTATGGATAGAGAGAGAGAGATAGATTAAAAACTATTTGTTTGATTAAGCAGTATAAATGAATAGAGTTTCCAAGTTATTTTTGAACCAACTCATTCTTCCCATATTGTTTTATTTTTAAAATTCATTTTTATTTTATCTCCAGTTCCACATCCTCTGTCCTTCTCCCCTCCCCCACCTATTGAGAAGGAAAACAGAACCAAATTATTGCAAACATGAAGTCATGCAAAACCAGTTCCTATATTGGCCATATCCAAAAAATGCTTAAGTTTGCAATCTGAGTTCATCAGCTCTCTATGTGCAGGTGGATAGTATGTTTCATCATGAATCTTTTGGAATTGTGATTTGTCATTTTATTGAATGACTAGCTCTCTGGAGCATCCTGGTGCTAGCCTAGGTGCTTGATTGTAGGTGAGGAGTGAAGAGGCAGGACTCACTTGGATGGTCAAACATGGAGTCCATTTATTCCAAATTCTCTCAGGCTTATATATCCTAATACCCTTACATAACTGTAGCATACTGCACATGTGCTAACTGTATACTGCGCATGCGTCACATAAACAACTTGCTATTATTTGTAAATGTCTCTTTGCCACTTGGTATCACTCTGCTTTAATTATAACACAGATTGTCATCAACCCCTGACTTCTCAGGAAAGCTGAGAGTCCTTAGGAATAGATGAGGAGTCTAACCAGACACTGTCAGCAGGGTTCCATTTACTGAATTAAAGGGTCTTATACTTCACCCAGAGTTCCCCACTGTCTGTGGCCCTCTACAGTTGATCAAAGTTATTAAGTTTTTAACATTAATTTATCTTTATAATATTATTGTTATTATAGAAATTGCTCTTTTGGTCCTGCTGATTTAGCTTTGTATACCTATTCAGTTAAAATAAGTCTTTCCAAGTTTTTCTGAAACTATCTACTTCATAATTTCTTATATCACTATAATAATCTATCACATTCATATATCATAATCAAATATTGCATAACTGATGAACATCCCATTAGTTTACAATTCTTTGCCATCAAAAAAAGAGTTTCTATAAATATTTTTGTAAGTTTAGGTCCTTTTCCCTTTCTTTTATCTCTTTAGATATAAATCTAATATCTCTTTGGAGTATAAATCTAATAGTGGGATTACTGAATCAAAAGGATTTATAAAATTCAATAGCTTTGGGGGCATAGTTCCAAATTGCCTTCCATAATGATTGAACTAATTCATAGCTCCTACATTAGAGCATTACTGTACCTGTTTTCTCAGGACCCCTCCAGCATTTGTCACCTTATTTTTACCTTGACTGATCTTATGGATATCCTTACCAATCTGATGATGCATCTGAATTGGTAATTTGTGTTTTTCTAATTATTAGTGAAAAATCTTTGCAATAAATTTCTCTGACAGAGATCTTATTTCTAAAATATATAGGGAGCTAAGCCAAATTTATAAATAAAAGAGCCTTCCCCCAAATGATAAATGGTCAAAAAATATAAATTGGCAGTAGAGGGGGAAAAAACCCAAGGAACTAAATAGAATTCAATTTTCTGCCTATTATTTTGCCTATTTTTAAATGTTTATTTTTTACTAGAATTAATCATTTTCTATTTTTGGCAGAATTCACATGTTAATCTATCTTTTTTCATTTTTTCTTTGGAAATCCATTTATGGCTTATTCAATTTTTATCTTCCCTTCTAATAAATAAATATAGTCAAGCCAAAAATCTCAGGACATTGGCTAAATCTGAACATTATCTTATATTGTACCCCTAAACCATAATCTTTTTAGCCAAGAAGTGGAAACTATACTTCATCTTCTTAAATCATACGTGATCATTGGGTATATCAATAACTGCTTTTGAAAAACTAAATATTACATTATTCGGTCTGTTTTTTAAAGGGCTAAAATGAGACCAAGTTATTGGAACAGATTCTTCACTATCAGTGCCATGAATCGATGAGCCTTTGAAATCCTGGGAATAAGAAATGTGAAAGCTTTAGGAAGAATTGAGTGGGAATGTGATGGAGTGGAAAACATAGTGAAAGTAGGAGGTAGGAAGTTTGGGATGTGTATCAGAGATTCATTCATTCTGTCTGTGACACTGAATAGGTCATTTCCTCAGTTGTAGAATTCTGTAAAATAATAATGTTTCAAACTCCTAAATCTATGATTCTTCCACAACTAAGCTGCTTTTAGTCATGTGGCAAAAATAAGTAGTGTCATATTCACTGCAGATGATCTTCTATAAAAGCAAACATCTGGCCCAAACCCAGAGTTGAAGAAGACCTTTAATTGATAGTTTGAGTTGTGTTGATACTCTACCTATGTACTTCAAATATGTCTTGAAAAAAGCTCATAATGGCATACTTTTAATATCTTTTTTTCTTCTTACTTTAGGTTGGTATAGAGGAGTTTCAACAAAGAAACCTAATGTAAAGGTAATGAAAATTCTCTTTTGCATTTTTTTTCATGTAAAGATGTTTGTGTTCTATAGAAGCAGCCTTCTCTTTTCAGAGTGTTGGAAACATTCTCCTGATAACTATAGTTATCATTCTATTGACATTATTAGACCACATTCCTCTCTGAATCAACACTGCTAAGAAGGTTATTTAAGGGAATGGAAAATGTCAATATGGTCACAGCTGTAGAATATGTAATATTTTTTTGAGAAAAAGCCCAGTTCTTAAGTAAAATAGGCCTTGCTGTAAGCAGTTTGAACAAAAATTACAATTGGCAAATTCACAGCCATGGACTTATGACACTAATAATTTAACAGATTTTTTAAAATGAAAAAATTTAAAATAATTTTATTATAATTATAATCTCATTTGAGACAAGTTCTCTTGAGAAAACGATAAAACATTTTTATCTTATTAAAAAAAATCTCATTTCTTACACGGTATTTTCCAAGGATATCTATTCCATTAAGAATTAGTATTTATTTTAGCAAACAAATAGTTCTTTTGAGTCACTATTATAAGTGCATTGATAATCATTCCTCCATTTTATGACATTGTAAGAAGTTTTCTTTCTCTTGAATTCTAACTTATACTATATTAAATCATGGGTATGCAATTTATGGCTTCTTGTTCAGAAGCTATTTGCTTACTGTTTAAAAAGCGAACCAGATTGTTGTGTTTGACTTTTAAAAGCAAATTCTACTCAGAATTGTAACCATTAATCAGTACAACAGAATGTTCATTCTGACAGTAGTTTCCAAGGGAATCAGCATGGGAAAAGTTCCTTACATTTCTAATATTTGCAGATTTTCCCCATCAATTACACTTGGTATTGGTCATCAATTCTCTAATGAAAGTTCATTAAGGAGAGCCATCCTGACATAGTGAATGGAACCAGAAAGATGTGTATTCACAATCCTTTTTAGACACAGACTGTGGTTCTGTGTTCCAAGCAACCTTCTTAAGACCAAAAGGTGCTGACCTAGATTGATAGAGGGCATTTTCTCACCCAGGATTGTCTCATCACAGTAAAACCCACAGATTCCCTTTCCCCCATCCCCATCAAAAGAAAAAAGAAAAACAAGATAGAGAAGGAACAAAATTCTCTTAGAGATTCCATATAAGTGCTTGTTGTTTTTTTTAAAGAGAAACTAGAACCAAATTGAATTTATTGTCAGCCAGATGATGCTTTAATTTTGTTAGTAATATTTATTGCCTTGAATCCCAGATATAATACATAATTAGGGATTAAAGTAAGTCTTTTATGAACATTTGAAATGACTATTTTTTTTATACTTATGATATTATGTATATATGGTTTTGAAAACTTACAAAACAAAAGATATTAAGCATTTTATGGTCATTTTATGTCATTTGCATGGTGTTAACATTGGTGTGTTCTTAGTATTATGCTAATGATATACAAATTCAAAGAGAACTCTGCTATCTATAAATATTTTATAGATTTTTAAAAAGGCAAGAAAGATTGAGATATATAGAGAGAATATCATTTTAGATAATAGAATAACTTTTAATACATTTAGATGACAAAGATTTTTGTAATTTTGCTTTTTTAAGTTACATTTTTAAAAAATTAAATTCTTGATGGTAAAGAAAATAATGCATCTGCAAAAGGGGACAGGAGACTAAGGTATGGGAAGTGATGACTTAAGGGATGAAAGTAAAAATTTCCAGAACTAAGCAGTAAGAAGTTATTTGTGAGGAGAAAAGTAAATGTGATAGTGAAAGACTAAAAGAATTCAACTGATATTTGAATCCTTGATAGAAAGAGATAAAAGTGACAGACATTCCAGCTATGATTAAAACAAAACCCACACACTAAGAGAAAAAGAAACACTTCACTGTGAAGAAAGGGATACCTCAGCTCAGCTATCAGTGATAGTTGATATTTTAAAAGATGAAGAAAGGAAGGGAGAGAGGAAGGGAGGGAGGAAAGGGGAGGAAAAAAGATTCTCCATTGTAAAGGACTGAAACTCTAAATAGGTGCACTGGAATCAGACAACCGAGTACTTAAGGCTAATTACCCATTGGACAATACTCTACTAGCATATGCTTGGAAAATGGCCCTTCTCACTATTCTATGCTGGCTCCATCTTTTGGTGTATACAGATAATTGTAGGAGGGATTAGGGGGTGGAGTAATTCAAACCAGAGTCACTTTGGTGGTGGAGGAAGAGAAGGGAGATTGTGGAGAGCTTGTAGCAAAGTCTTGTCCATCCCCTTCACTTCTCCCACTAAAGACCAAGAATGAAGACCAAGGACTTTTGCTTGTCCTGACTCCAGCTGATTCTAAGACATCCAGGGTGCTAACCTGGACTTCACACTCCATTTCTTCAAAAGGAGATTCCTGAGGGACAAAAGTGAAAGAGGGACCTTTAAATGCATTATACCAGAAGACATCCTTTAGTTTAATTGAGAATTAAAGGAAAAGCTTTTCCTTCTTTTCCTCATCCAAAAGAAAAGACTGATCTAAAGCTGATGATAGAGGAGGAGAATATTTGTGTCTGTGGTTAAAAGAAGAATAAAAGAAGAATAAGCCACTAAATTGGTTAAGCCAAAACAAAACAATTTGAATGGAAAAGCATATCTGTTAATTAAGGAATGATCAGATAAATTGTGATACATAGTACCATCCTATTGTGCTGTAAGATGTGTAAGGAAAAATGTAAAATGATGTAAGGAAATTGATGATTTCAAAAAGTCATGAAAATATGAACAGAAGCAAAAAAAAAGTAAGCAGAACCAGCAGAACAATTTATTCAATAACAACAGCTGTATAAAAACAAACAACTCTGAGATCTTTTAGAACTATAATGAATATAATGACCCATTCATGATTTCAGAGGACCTGTGAAGAAATCTTCTGTGCATTGTAGAGAGATGATGAATTTAGGGTACAGAATGAGACATATGGATATGTATATCCATATGCATTTGTGAAACAAATATGCATAGACACTGAGGGAACTTAACTTGACTATGCATATTTGTGTTAAGAATTTGTTTTTTGTTTTTTAATGAGGTTAGGAGTTATGGGGAAAAATATATTTCAGTTAAATTTTCTAAATACAGAGTTGGAGGAAGTTCACTATTGTGAAATGTCAGATGTGCATTCAGGTAAAAACATTGCATCATCAGTTTTCCTTAACTATTTTTCCTTGTTACAATAGATCTCTCAAAGAGAGATAGCAACAGCAATCAGATATTTTGTAATGTAAAAAACCAAAAATCCATAAAAACTTTTTAAGTTAAGAAATAAAAATTAAATAATGAAAACAATAAATGTATCATGCTCGTGCACCCTCCCCCACACACACACAAAAAAAAGCTTCTTAAAACCAGGCTTGTAAGTACATTTTCTATGCTTCATGAACAGAGTATTGGAAAGTTTTTCACATGTTGTCTTTTGTTTATGCTTACATTCAGTTTGGTGTCTCCACATATAAAACTTGGGGTGGCATATAGTAAATGCCCTTGTTGCTATACAAAGATAATCACCTAGACCAGTGTGTTTTTTTTTTCTTGGAACATATGATCTGAGATGGGTTTTTCCTAAATAATCACTGTTATTGCTTAACTTAGTCTCTCCTTAAGTCTCCTGGTCCCAGATGTGCTACATTAGAAAAAGCCTTGGTTATGGCGTCTATCTGGAGCACCTAGATTTGTAGAAATTCCTCAAAGTATATTGCTTTTTGAGGACCGTTGACAGAATTTTTTGTTTGTTTGTTTTAGGAGATAAACTGCTCCCAGAAAAAGAGAGTATTTCAGTTAAAAAACTTGGATTTGAATTCTGCCTCTACTATTTATAAAAGACTTAACCTTCCTGGACCTTAGTTTCCTTATCGATAAAATATAACCTTTAAGGATGCCTCTAACTTTAACTCTTTGACCCTATTTTTCTAAACCTTTTGGAGAACCCTTTTTAATGGGAGATAGGATGTCTAACTTCTTAAAACTTTTGCTTCCTCCCTATGAAAACATGAACCTGTTTATGGCTTAGCTTTACCCCTGAGAGTCTCTTTCTAACAGGGAAAGAGTTTTTTGGAAATACTGTCCCACTTCTCTTTTCTTTGTTTCCCTTCCCAATACAATCTTTTTCCTAATGCTCTTCTTTTATCAACTTTGGGTCTTTCCTAATGCAAAGAAAAATTTCACTTATGTAGCAAGTAATATTCTTATATTGTTATCAAAAGTTTGAATTTTGTAAAATATTGTTGAGTTTCATCATACTTTTTAAAAGTATGGAAAAAAGAGGAAAAGAAAAAGCATTTATGCATATATCACTATGAATACATTGATATTGATGAAGCACATCTACAAAAATAACATTTAGGTTATGCTTGGTTAGAAAGCTTTGGCTGAATATTAGGGACCACAGGAACTGTGTCCAAGGTTTTAAGTTGGATTTCTCATTGTATTTTATAGATAGTGGCAAAAATATTTTAGATTTCCCCCTTTCCAAAAACATCTGATTTAATAGAATTGAAATATAAGCAAAAACTGGTATTGTTTTTTCTAATTATATACCACTCACAGCTAATGTCACATTCATATATGTTCATTAGGAACAATAGGAACTATCTTTAGCATATACTGTTTATAAATAATTTGTTACATAAGTTAGAGATACATTTTGTATGCTTCATGGACTGATTTTTGGATAGTTTTTCACATACTGTCCTTTGTTCATGACTATCTTCAGTTTGGTGTCTCTACATTTAGAACATGGGGTGGCATGTAATAAATGCCTAATATTTTTTGGATGGCTGAATATTCTTAAAACCAGAAAGAATGTAGTCAATAGCTTATTGTGAGAAAAAAAGTTTAATTTATATTCACTACTAAATGTATGATATTGTATAATTATGTGGTCATTATTCAAGAGATGGTTGGCTTAATTCTAAAGCTAAGATAAAGTGTGATGACTACATTCCAAAAACAAATATACTCATGATCTTCATTTCAAAGAAACCTTTAACAACAATTATTGAAAATATCTGAATTATGACATTTTAGAATATCCTCCTTTATTTCTACGTTGGTAGTTATTGCTGTACTATATTCTGTTTCAAGGATTAGTATTGCATTTGTACCCATTTGCTACTTTGTGGATTATCATATTTGGTGGAAGACACATTTATCCAGTGGTTATTTTTACTAAGGCAAGGAATTAATGTCCATTTTCCTTTTAAGCAGTGTGTTGAATCATTTTTCCATAAGCCATTTACCGTAACCAATCTTGAATACGCTTTATTAAGAAAATAACCTTTTTTCAATATATTTCCTTGATTGATTTTATTTCTTGAGGTAAATTTTTTGGACTGTATTAATTTTTTTTCTTGATTGCATGCAAGTACACACACACATGTACGTATGGAGGTATCCACTTTATGCTTTTTGTGCCTCTGAGAATTTTGACAAGGGGTTTCCTGTTCTAAGAGCAGATATGATTCATGGATAATGAGCAATTAAGATGATTCAATTGGGTCTTGAGCTACCAAAAAAGAGCCAAACCAGGAATAAATCAGAGATAGAACAAAGACAATAAAAAATAGCAAAGTGAGAGAATTTTGTGATTTAATACACTGATTGTTCTGGGATCATCTGTCCCTTTTCTACTATCTTATCTATATTTATATCTCTATCTATTTATCTATCTATATGTCTATCTATATAGTATATAATCCCACAATATTTAACTGTATTGAATGAAATTGGACCACAAATGAATTGGAGAGTTATCACTTTAACCTAGCTTTTAAATTTGGGCTGGATCTGTGATTTCATTGGTATAGGGAACTCCCAGTGAAGAATTTCCTGCATTAACTTTGCATGACTAGGCTTTCTAAAATTGTGAGGAGTTATTCCAGCATTTCCATCTCAAGTCATAATGAAAGAAAATTTTGAAAAAAAATTAAGGACAGTTTCTTGTGTTTCAAAAGAATTAAAGGTAGTCAATTTTTCAGTTTCCATAATAAATAAGAAACTTTCTGCCATAAAATTAAAAGAAGCTTTAAGCAAACACCTTATGTTTCTCCAAAGAGAAGGATTGTTTCTCTTCCAGCTTCTGACAATTTGACACGAGGTCTATTCAAAGCTGGATGATTTCATGTGGCATCTTTGGCTTATTTGCTGAATTTGACAAACTCATTATGAATAATCAATCTTTTTAAATGGACTGAAATTATGGAATTACAAACAATACAGTTTCCAGTGTAACAACACTAGAAGAAAATATGAATAAACTCTAAAAAAAAATGAAGATTTATTTTTAACAGACAAGGCCAAATATTATGAAGCTGAATTGCTGAAAAATCACAACTTCAACATGAATAGCAGAATGGTTATGTTTTCAGATCCAGTATTTCAAATTCAAATTTTCTCTGTTCTGATGTTTTTTAAAAGAGGGAGAAAGAATTTTAAAATTATTTCTGTCCTGCAACTACTCTTAGTCTCTTTTTTCTTAAACTTATCAAGGAGGAACAATAAATTCTTTCAAGAATGTTTCTTTATTCCTCCATAAACAATATATGGAAGACTTGACAGCTTGATTTTTATAGGTCTCTTGCTCACATACAGCAGATCTTTCTTTGTATAAGTTGATAACCAATACATCTGTAACAAGTTTCTGGAGTGATAGTTGAATCTCCTTGATGATCACTGGCCTGGGAGAAAATGATGCCACGGGCTTCTAGGCAGGATTAAGAACCTTTCTTCAACAATACTGTACCAATCAATTGGCCAACAATAGCTTCCAGCCCAAATCTCAATTTCTCTTATTTTGGGTTCTCATGGCTAAGAATGAGTATAAATAGCAATTATTTCCATTTTTTTAAATCAGAAACTCTCATTGTCTTCACCTCCCAGTCTGATTTTTTTAAAACAAAAGTAAGCAAAGGTAAAAGAGGCCATTTTTATCTCATTTCTTACCTAGCTGTAATCACTAGATGAACATTGCCTAGGACAAACTGAGACCTTGTTAACAAATTGAGCTAAAAAAGGCCAAGGTCTCCCATTGCATCCAGGCCCAGGCTTCAGTCATCCTGATCGATATTTTACCTTTGGACCCAGATACAAATGGCTCTGGAGAAGAAAATGAATCTGGTGAATTTGCATAATCCTTAAATCCAGCTCGTGGTATCACCTCCCTGTTGTCATGGTCCTCTTTGAGAATGAAGGAGAAACAATAAATGAATGACTTCACAACTTTCTGATTGTTCTTTTATATTTAACTTGGTGTTATAGTTATGTGTCTATTTCACTGACCCCTACTAGAAGTTAAGCTCTAAGAGGAAATACCTCTTATTCATCATATGATGATTCTACATGGCCATGAAGAGAATGTGCACTCAGGAAAAGTCTAATAAATTTGATTAGTCTTATAACGTGAATAACATTAAAAAATATGGGCAGAAAATTTTGGGGTCTACTCTACCAGTAGGATGGTAGCGGCACTCCTTATCAGCCCATCCTGATTTCTGCTTCTCTAGGGAAAGAAGAGCATGAAGAATAGAACAAAGTCTTTACCACTTCTCCAGTCGCCACAGTGGGAACCCAAGTAGACAGAGCTTATGTCTTGTATGTTCTATATCTGATTGTATACAAATGAAATCCAGAAGCTGCCATATTAAAGCTTAAAGATGACAAGAGACAAAATTTATAAGAAGTTTTAATCTTCTAAAGAGAGAGAACTCTTATGGCCTTTTCATTGTGGCAGAGGTACAAAGAGAGGTTAAGAGAAGACACACATGCATATGTGTGTATACATACATAATATACTTAGTTGTGTGTGAATCTATATGTACACATATACATACCTACACACAAATACACATATGTGCACATATATGTCCAGGCATGTATGTGGACAAATGAATGTGTATGCATGTATATGCATATATGTTGATGTATGCAAATGTGTATATATGTATATATACACACAAATACACATTACTGTATAAGTTGTTCTCATTCTTCTTAGTGCACTCTGTACCATTTATTATCCATCTTCCTAGGTTTCTCTCAATTTACTCTTTTCATCATTTTCTAATGGCACAAGGTTATTTCTAATGACAAATACATACATATTATCATTGTCAGATTAGTCTCAGAATTTTAAAGTTAGAAGTCATCTTCAGACTCCATATATCCCAATTCACACCTAAATAAAACTCACTTTCATAACATACTTAATAAAAGTTCTTCCACTCTTTGCTTGGAGTTCTGTGGGAAGAGAGAAGCCACTCGTTGCATACAGAAGGAATCCATTTGATTTTTGATAACTCTAATTGTTAAGAAAGCTTTCTTTATTTCAAGCTCAAATCTGTTTTTGCCTTGTCTAGTCATTCCTCCTAGTTTTGCTTTCTGGGACCCAGAAGACCAAGGCCAATCATCCTTGAATTATGTGATAGTAACCATCATATTATCCCTAAGTCTTTTCTTTTCTAGATTTTTACGTCCCAGAGGAAAGCCCCTTTATTTCTTGGTTCCACAGGCCACTAAATTAGAGGAAAGTGGTGAATCAAGTAAAGAGAATTTTCACACCAATAAAATTATAGTTCTAGTACAAAAGAAAAACTATCAGATTGTGAACTTCACCAAAGCAGGCACCATCTCAATCATGATTGTTCCCTATTCACTAGTTCACAGAATGTGGTATACTTGAAAGAGTGGTAGATTTGAGATCAGTAGACCTACATTTGTAATTCTGGCTCCTGTACTTAGTGGACTACAAGTGACAATCCAAATTTAACACTTATTTTCTGTATCTCATGTGGATATGAAAAAACGCAAAAATTTTCTCTTTGCTTCCTCAGGGCCCAGCTAAATACTTTATATATATATATATATAATAAATGCTAAATGCTTATTTAGTTAAATGCTTTATAAATCTTAAAGAAGCATATAAATAGAATTCATTTTTAATATTTTTATATAACAAATACTCTATAAATGTGGTTGAATGACTCCTGCCAGTCCTAAACACAATTCTATAGTTCAGTGGTACTCTAATATCTAATATCATACCAGAAGTTAAGGTATTATTTATAGAAAGTTTAAAAGCTCTCTAATTCTTAACCTCTCTATTTATTTCTACTTCTCCACCACTTTTTAAAAATAGCATTTTATGGATTTTCCCCCTAATTACACATCAACAATTTTTAGCATTCATTTTTACAAGATTTTGAGTTCCTAATTTTCTCCCTCCCTCTTTTCCTCTCTTCTAAAAATGATAGGCAATTTGTTATAGGTTATACATGTGATATATGTGTGTGATGTAGATTACACATTGTAAAAGTCACAGTTGTGAAAGAAGAAACATATCAAAATGAAAAAAAATGTTTAGAAAGTATGCTTTAATCTGCATTCTGAATTCTTCAGTTCTTATCTGGATGTAGATAACATTTTCCTTTATCAGTCCTTTCTATTTGTCTTAAATCTTTGTATTGCTGAGAAGAGCTGAATCATTCATAGTTTGTCATGACACAATGTTGCTGATACTGTGAACAATGTTTTCCTGGTTCTGCTCATTTTATTCTGCCTTGGTTTGTACAAGTGTTTCCAGGTTTTTCTGAAATCTGCCAGTTCATAAGTTCTTATTGCGCAATAGTATTCCTTTACATTCCTATTCCACAACTTGTTCAGCCATTCCCCAATTCATGGGCATCCCCTCACTTTCCAATATTTTACTATCAGGAAAAGGGTTGCCATATCTCTTTGGGATATAGACCTAGTAATGGTATTTCAGGATCAGAGGATTATGCACAGTTTGCTTGCCCTTTGGGCATAGTTCCAAAATACTCTCCAGAATGGTTGGATCATTTACAATTCCACCAACAAATCAGTAGTGCCCCAGTTTTCCCACATTCTCTCCACCATTTATCATTTTCCTTTTTTGGTCATGTTAGCCAATCTGATAATTGTGAGGTGATATTTCAGAATGGTTTTATTTGCATTTTTCTAATCAGAAGAGATTTAGAGCAATTCTTCATATGCCTTCACAGCATATTGCTGTGATTTCTTAATCTGAAAACTGCCTACTCCTATTCTTTGACTGTTGGAGAATGGCTTATATTCTTATTACTTAACTCACTTCTCTATATATTTGAGACATTGTAAAACTTGTTTCCCAGCTTTCTCCTCTCTTTCTAATCTTGGCTGCATTGATTTTATTTGTGCAAAGGCTTTTTAATTTAAATATAATCAAAATTATATATTTTACATTCCATAATGCTCTCTATCTCTTCTTTTGTCATGAACCTGTAACTCACTTAATTTCTTTAAGAATCTGAATGCTATAGTACATGGTGTATATGTGTGTGTGTATTTATTATTGTTCTTAGCTCAATGTTTGTGTTAACTTTTAGCAAGATGCAATTCCTTTTTAATCTCTTTTAATTTGACATATTTTTGTTTTTGCTTTGTCTGAGATCAGGATTATTAACTCTGCTTTTTTTTTTTACTTCAATTGAAGCATGATAGATTCTGCTTCTCTTTATTCTGTATTTGCCTTTCTGCTTCAAGTATGTTTCCTGTAAACAACATATTGTAGGAATCTAGTTTTTGATCCATTCTTCTATCTGCTTCCAATTTATGGAAAAGTTCATACATTCACATTCACTGTTATGATTACTAACTGTGTATTTCCCTCTATCTTATTTTCTCCCATTTGTCCTCTCTCCTTTCACCCTTTCCCTCTTCATCAGTGTTTTGCTTCTATTATTTCCCCCAGTCTTCTCTTTCTTCTGTCACTCACTTTCCCCTTTACTTAACCTCTTCTCCTCCTATATTCATCTGATTGTATATATTATTCCCTCTTTGAGACAGGTTTAAATTGGTATAGGTTTATGAGATAAGGTTTAAAAATACTAGTTGATGAGAATAAGGTTTAAAGAGTACCAATTGCCCACCCTCTCATCTTTACCTCCATTGTCCTAGATTTTTCATGCCTTTTCATGTGAAATAATTTACCCCATTCTATCTCTCCCTTCCTTCTGCTCCCAGTGTACTTCTCTTTCTTATCCCTTAATTATTTTGTATGTTCTCCCCTCATATTCACCTTATACCCATTCTCTTTGTCTGTGTATATTCTTTCTAGCTTTCCTATTAGTGGTCCAATTTTAAAGAATTTAAGTGACTTCCGGTTAAGATGGCGGAGAGGAGGCTCACAGCTGTGTAAGCTCCACGCTTTCTCTCACTATCCATTTCATTACAAGCCTCTGAATCAATGCTTGACTGAAAAAAACCCCACAAATAGTTACCAAGAGAAGCCATCCTTGAGATTCGCCAAGAAAGGTCTGTCTTTCCTGGAGGGCTGGGACGGTTTTAGATCGGGTGCAGGTGGCGGGCAGCAGCAGTGAGAGCACGGGAGCAGAGCGGAGAGGAGGTGGGGAGTGATCGCAGCCGTCTCTGTGGGGAGAGCTTTGCTACAGGATTAGATACTTTGCTCCGGCAGCAAGTCAGCAGCCCAGCAAAGAAGCTAAAAACACCGGGGGTGAAGAATACAACCCCAAACAGCTGTAGTCTCTCGGGACCTGGCCGCTCCCCCCTCCCCCCCCCCACAGTGACTCAGCACGCTCTGGGATCTCAGAGTGCAGGCGCAGCATAGTCCTGCTAGTGCCTCACTACTGCCCCCCGCAGTCTGTAGAGGAAGCTCGGTAACACACCCAGCCCCTCCCCCAAAGAAAGAATCCAGTTTTTTCTGTTTTTATTTGGTAGTTTGTCTTTGATTATTAGACAGAATGAGCAAGAAACTGAAGAGGACTTTAACCCTTGACAGCTTCTATACAGATAGAGAGCAGACTCTAAATCCTGAGGAGACTAAAAACAGACAGTCCCCAGGTGAATCCCCAAAGGAGGAGATCATCTGTTCCTCAGCACAGATGAACCTCATAGAAGTGATTAAAAAGGCTCTCACAAGGGAGCTAGAAGAAAAATGGGAAAAGGAGAGGGAGGCTTGGCAAAAGGAGAGGGAAGCTTGGGAAAAGGAGAGGGAGGCTTGGCAAAAGAGCCTGGAGAAGTCAGTTAAAGAGAGAGTGGATAAAGAAGTAAAATCCTTGAAAAATAGGATTAGTGAACTGGAAAACAAAATTGGCGAAATGGAAAAAAATTCCACAGAACAAAAGAACTCAATGGACAATTAGAAAAAGATTTTTAAAAAGTGAGTGAAGAAAATACTTCACTGAAAATCAGAATTGAACAAGTGGAATTGAATGACTCGAGGAGACAAGAAGAATCAATCAAGCAAATCCAAAAAAATCAAACAATGGAGAAAAATGTGAAATACCTTCTGGGGAAGACAACAGACCTGGAAAACAGATCCAGGAGAGACAATCTGAGAATCATTGGACTTCCAGAAAAACATGATGAAAAAAAGAGCCTGGACACTATTTTCCAGGAAATTATCAAAGAGAACTGCCCAGAAGTCATAGGAACAGAGGAAAAAATAAACATTGAAAGGATTCATCGATCACCCACTGAAAGGGATCCTAAAATCAAAACACCAAGGAATATAGTGGCCAAATGCCAGAACCCTCAGACGAAGGAAAAAATATTGCAAGCGGCTAGAAGAACCCAATTCAAGTATCAAGGAGCCACAATAAGGATCACCCAGGATCTGGCAGCATCCACATTAAAAGATCGAAGGGCCTGGAATATGATATTCCGAAAGGCTAAGGAACTTGGTATGCAACCAAAAATAACTTACCCAGCGAGAATGAGCATCTTTTTCCAGGGAAGAAGATGGACATTCAACGAAGTAAGCGAATTTCATCTATTTCTGATGAAAAAAACAGAACTTAACAAAAAGTTTGATCTACAAATATAGAACTCAAGAGAAATCTAAAAAGGTAAAGATTAATCTTGGGAACTATATTTTGACTATATAGATGTATAAAGAATACATGTATACCTTGTTCTAGAAATTGATGTGGAAAGGACATTGTACCAGAAAAAGGGTAAAGTGGGGGTAGTACATCTCATGAAGAGGCATAGGAAACCTATTATATCTGAGAGAAAGAATGGAGGGGGATGAATATAGTGGGTATCTTACTGCCTTCAGAATTGGCTTTAAGTGAAAAATCTTAAGACATATTCAATCTATGGTAAAACTTCTCCCACCTCATTGAAAAGTGAGAAGGGAAAAGTGAAAAGGGAAGGAATAAGCTAAGTGGAAGGGAATACGGAAACTGGGAGGGAAAGGGGTAAGATAGGGGGAGGAACTCTAAGGCGGGGGGAGGGATACTAAAAAGGGAGAGCTGTGAGAAGCAAGTAGTGCTCACAAGCTTAATACTGGGAAGGGGGGAAAGGGGAAAGAAGGGAGAAAAGCATAAACCGGGGTTAACAAGATGGCAAGTAATACAGAATTGGTCATTCTAACCATAAATGTGAACGGGGTAAACTCCCCCATAAAGAGGAAGCGGTTAGCAGAATGGATTAAAAGCCAGAATCCTACAATATGTTGTTTACAGGAAACACACCTGAAGCGGGGAGATACATGCAGGTTAAAGGTAAAAGGTTGGAGCAAAATCTACTATGCTTCAGGTGAAGTCAAAAAAGCAGGGGTAGCCATCCTGATCTCAGATCAAGCTAAAGCAAAAATTGATCTAATTAAAAGAGATAAGGAAGGGCACTATATCTTGCTAAAGGGTAGCATGGATAATGAAGCACTATCTATATTAAACATATATGCACCAAGTGGTATAGCATCTAAATTCTTAAAAGAGAAATTAAGAGAGCTGCAAGAAGAAATAGACAGTAAAACTATAATAGTGGGAGATCTTAACCTTGCACTCTCAGAATTAGATAAATCAAACCACAAAATAAATAAGAAAGAAGTCAAAGAGGTAAATAGAATACTAGAAAAGTTAGATATGATAGATCTCTGGAGAAAATGTAATGGAGACAGAAAGGAATACACTTTCTTTTCAGCAGTTCATGGAACCTATACAAAAATTGACCATATATTAGGACATAAAAACCTCAAACTCAAATGCAGTAAGGCAGAAATAGTAAATGCATCCTTTTCAGACCACGATGCAATGAAAATTACATTCAACAAAAAAGCAGGGGGAAGTAGACCAAAAAATAATTGGAAACTAAATAATCTCATACTAAAGAATGATTGGGTGAAACAGCAAATCATAGACATAATTAATAACTTCACCCAAGAAAACGATAATAATGAGACATCATACCAAAACGTATGGGATGCAGCCAAAGCGGTAATAAAGGGAAATTTCATATCTCTAGAGGCCTATTTGTATAAAATAGAGAAAGAGAAGGTCAATGAATTGGGTTTGCAACTAAAAATGCTAGAAAAGAAACAAATTAAAAAACCCCAGTCAAACACTAAACTTGAAATTCTAAAAATAAAAGGAGAGATCAATAAAATTGAAAGTAAAAAAACTATTGAATTAATTAATAAAACTAAGAGTTGGTTCTATAAAAAAACCAACAAAATAGACAAACCCTTAGTAAATCTGATTAAAACTAGGAAAGAGGAAAATCAAATTGTTAGTCTTAAAAATGAAAAGGGAGAACTCACCACTAACGAAGAGGAAATTAGAGCAATAATTAGGAGTTACTTTGCCCAACTTTATGCCAATAAATTCGATAACTTAAATGAAATAGAAAAATACCTCCAAAAATATAGCTTGCCCAAACTAACAGAGGAAGAAGTAAATATCCTAAACAGTCCCATCTCAGAAAAAGAAATAGAACAAACTATCAATCAACTCCCTAAGAAAAAATCCCCAGGATCAGATGGATTTACATGTGAATTCTACCAAACATTTAAAAAACAATTAACTCCAATACTAAATAAACTATTTGAAAAAATAGGGATTGAAGGAATCCTACCAAACTCCTTTTATGACACAGACATGGTACTGATACCTAAACCAGGTAGGCTGAAAACAGAGAAAGAAAATTATAGACCAATCTCCCTAATGAATATTGATGCTAAAATCTTAAATAAAATATTAGCAAAAAGATTACAGAAAATCGTCACCAGGATAATACACTATGACCAAGTAGGATTTATACCAGGAATGCAGGGCTGGTTCAATATTAGGAAAACTATTAGCATAATTGACTATATCAATAATCAACCAAACAAAAACCATATGATCATCTCAATAGATGCAGAAAAAGCATTTGATAAAATCCAACATCCATTCCTAATAAAAACACTTGAGAGCATAGGAATAAATGGACTTTTCCTTAAAATAGTCAGGAGCATATATTTAAAACCATCAGTAAGCAACATATGCAATGGGGAAAAACTAGAACCTTTCCCAGTAAGATCTGGAGTGAAGCAAGGTTGCCCACTATCACCATTATTATTTAATATCGTATTAGAAACACTAGCCTCGGCAATAAGAGTCGAGAAAGATATTAAAGGAATTAGAGTAGGCAATGAGGAAACCAAACTATCACTCTTTGCAGATGATATGATGGTATACCTAGAGAACCCCAGAGATTCTACTAAAAAGCTATTAGAAATAATTCATAATTTTAGCAAAGTAGCTGGCTACAAAATAAATCCCCATAAATCCTCAGCATTTTTATACATTACCAACAAAACCCAACAGCAAGAGATACAAAGAGAAATTCCATTCAGAATAACTGTTGATACCATAAAATATTTGGGAATCTATTTACCAAAGGAAAGTCAGGAATTATATGAGCAAAATTATAAAAAAAGTCTCCACACCAATAAAGTCAGACTTAAATAATTGGAAAAATATTAAGTGCTCTTGGATCGGCCGAGCGAACATAATAAAGATGACAATACTCCCTAAACTAATCTACTTATTTAGTGCTATACCAATCAGACTTCCAAGAAAATATTTTAATGACCTAGAAAAAATAACAACAAAATTCATAAGGAACAATAAAAAGTCGAGAATCTCAAGGGAATTAATGAAAAAAAAAATCAAATGAAGGTGGCCTAGCTGAACCTGATCTAAAACTATATTATAAAGCAGCAGTCACCAAAACCATTTGGTATTGGCTAAGAAATAGATTAGTGGATCAGTGGAAAAGGTTAGGTTCACAAGACAGAATAGTCAACTATAGCAATCTAGTGTTTGACAAACCCAAAGCCCCTAACTTCTGGGAAAAGAATTCATTATTTGATAAAAACTGCTGGGATAATTGGAAATTAGTATGGCAGAAATTAGGCATGGACCCACACTTAACACCATATACCAAGATAAGATCAAAATGGGTCCATGACCTAGGCATAAAGAATGAGATTATAAATAAATTAGAGGAACATAGAATAGTTTATCTCTCAGACTTGTGGAGGAGAAAGAAATTTGTGACCAAAGATGAACTAGAGACCATTACTGATCACAAAATAAAAAATTTTGATTACATCAAATTAAAAAGCCTTTGTACAAACAAAACTAATGCAAACAAGATTAGAAGGGAAGCAACAAACTGGGAAAACATCTTCACAGTTAAAGGTTCTGATAAAGGCCTCATTTCCAAAATATATAGAGAACTGATTGAAATTTATAAGAAATCAAGCCATTCTCCAATTGATAAATGGTCAAAGGATATGAACAGACAATTTTCAGAAGATGAAATTGAAACTATTACCACTCATATGAAAGAGTATTCCAAATCATTATTGATCAGAGAAATGCAAATTAAGACAACTCTGAGATACCACTACACACCTGTCAGATTGGCTAAGATGACAGGAAAAAATAATGATGAATGTTGGAGGGGATGCGGGAAAACTGGGACACTAATGCATTGTTGGTGGAGTTGTGAACGAATCCAACCATTCTGGAGAGCAATCTGGAATTATGCCCAAAAAATTATCAAACTGTGCATACCCTTTGATCCAACAGTGTTCCTATTGGGCTTATATCCCAAAGAAATACTAAAGAAGGGAAAGGGACCTGTATGTGCCAAAATGTTTGTGGCAGCCCTATTTGTAGTGGCTAGAAACTGGAAAATGAATGGATGCCCATCAATTGGAGAATGGCTGGGTAAATTGTGGTATATGAATGTTATGGAATATTATTGTTCTGTAAGAAATGACCAGCAGGATGAATACAGAGAGGACTGGTGAGACTTACATGAACTGATGCTAAGTGAAATGAGCAGAACCAGGAGATCATTATACACTTCGACAATGATATTGTATGAGGACACATTTTGATGGAAGTGGATTTCTTTGACAAAGACACCTAACTGAGTTTCAATTGATAAATGACGGACAAAAGCAGCTACACCCAAAGAAAGAACACTGGGAAATGAATGTGAACTATCTGCATTTTTGTTTTTCTTCCCGGGTTATTTATACCTTCTGAATCCAATTCTCCCTATGCAACAAGAGAACTGTTCGGTTCTGCAAACATATATTGTATCTAGGATATACTGCAACATATCAAACATATAAAGGACTGCTTGCTATCTAGGGGAGGGGGTGGAGGGAGGGAGGGGAAAAAAATTGGAACAGAAATGAGTGCAAAGGATAATGTTGTAAAAAAAAAATTACCCTGGCATGGATTCTGTCAATATAAAGTAATTATTAAATAAAAATTAAAAAAAAAAGGGACAACAAACAAAAAAACAAAAAAAAAATAATATAATCAAAGTAAAAAAAAAAAAAGAATTTAAGTATCATCTTCCCCTGTAGGAATCAAAATAGTTATTAGCTACATTGAATCTTTTATGTTTTCTTTGCCCCTTTTCATTATTTTAGGCTTTTCTTGGGTCTTGATATTGGAGATCATGTGTTTTGTTCAGATCTGTTTTTCTCTATATGAAAGGTTGAAATCTTTCTATTTCATTAAATGACTATTTTTTTCTCTTGAAGTATTATACTTAATTTCACCAGGTAGGTAGCTTTTTTGCTTTCTGAGATATCATGTTCCAGTGTCTTTGAGCCTGCATTGCTAATGTTGAATTGCTAAGTCCTGTGTAATCCTGATTGTGGGTCTCTGGCATTTGAATTGTTTCTTTTTGACCACTTGCAGTGATAGTTCTGTAATTTGACTACAGTGTTCCTTGGAGTTTTTATTTTGGAATCTCTTTGGAATACATTGATGTATTTCCTTCAATGCTTATTTTGCCCTCTGGTTCTAGGAAACCAGGGTAATTTTCCTTGATAATTTCTTGAAAAGGATTCTCCATCCTGGAGAGAACTCTCCAGTTCTCTTTCTGATTATGGTTTTCAGATAGTCCAATGATTCTGACATTATCTTTCCTGGATCTATTTTCTAAATCAATTTTTTTAAACTGTGAAGTATTTTACATTTTCTTCAGTTTTTTTTTATTTCTTTGAATTTGTTTGATTGATTCTTACTGTCTCATTGAGTTATTAGTTTCTACTTGCCTAATTCTAACTTTTAGGGAGTTGTTTTCCTCATTTAGTGTTTGTGCTTTCTTTTCTCTTTGGCTCATTGTACTTTTAGAGGACTTATTTTCTTCAGTGGATTTTTGTGTCTTTTACATTTGACCAGTTCTACTTTTTAAGCAATTGTTTTGTTTTTTCAAGATATTGATTCTCTTTTCTTAATTCTCTTACATAACTTTTATTTCTTTCCCCATTTTTTTCTTCTACCTCTCATATGATTTTAAAGTAACTTTTTGAGCTCTTTTATAAGTTCTTTCTGGGCTTCAGATCACTTCTTATTTTTCTTTGGGGTTTTGCTCATGGGGATTTTAATGTTGTTGAAGTTGTCTGAGTTTGTCTCTTGATCTTCCCTGTTATTACAATACATTCCTATGATTGGATCCTTTTTTGTTCTTCTTGTTTGGGTATTTTTCTTTTCTTTTAAATTTGAGCTCTGCTACTAATTTGCTGAGATGGAGTTATAGTTGGCTATGCTTCCTGTTTTGGACTGTGCTCCCCTTTTGCCCAAGTAAGACAGACTGTTCCTGATGATCTTCCAAATTTCTTGGACTAAAACCTCATTTCACCCTGTCTTTTTGCTGGTTCTACTCTTCCAATATTTGTTGGAGGGTGTTATTTTATGGTTGTTTGGAAGCGATTTACTGCTTACTCAACCATCTGGCTCCCCTCCACCACTCTTACTGAAAAAATGGAAGAAGAGGTGGTAGTTTGTAGTCAACATAACTGCTCTAATGGAAAGTAGACCATCCCATTTCCACATACCTAATTCATCAGATTCCTGATCAGATCAAAACAAATGATCATCAAGAAAGCCAGTGAGAAAATACACCAACTTCTTCCATCTGAGAAGTACAGAAAAAAATTGGCCAGAAATCTGGAAGAGTGCTAACAGTAAGGCAAGGGCCAGTGTAGGCCAAAAAAAGCCTGCAACTTCCCAGTATGACCAGTACTAGATCAGAAAAGTGTATGGCCTGCAAAGCTCTGTATCCAGAGGCAGCTAGAATGGATGGCTACCTGAGAAAAACCCAGAAAGATCAGGAAGTCTTACAGGAGGAACTTTTGAAAATCCAGGGAATAACAGTAATCAAAGCAGCTCAGTTCCACTAAAAAATAGGTGGCTCAGGTTCAGGGGTTGTAATGTCTCTGTATTATAGAGGTACCATAGAGAACTCTGAAGATCCAGTACTTTGATTGGGGATAACAAGGATGTCTACCTCAGGAGGTAGAGGTCAACACAGAAAGCCAGAGGGGCCAAGGTAAGGATCAAGTATCATCAACTACCCTGCCTAAAACACAAGAGGAGGTGGAGAAATGGAGCAAATTTGTAGAAATGAGTAAAAAAAAAGAAAATGCCAAGTAGCAAATGTTGATCTGAGATGTCTAAAAATAACCTCTAAAAGAAGAAAGTAATTATAACAACTACAAGCAAGGATTCAAAAAAAAAAAAAAAAA
This sequence comes from Antechinus flavipes, assembly GCF_016432865.1. Classification (NCBI taxonomy): domain Eukaryota; kingdom Metazoa; phylum Chordata; class Mammalia; order Dasyuromorphia; family Dasyuridae; genus Antechinus; species Antechinus flavipes. The sequence goes on along the minus strand of NC_067398.1, from coordinate 82,173,470 downwards.
AAGGAAATTTCCACAAAGACAAAATGAATACCTAGAAAAAAATGAAGCAAGAAATTTAAAAAGTAACAAGGAATTAGAAGGAGAATGAGTGCTTATATAAGTATTTTAGCTTTAGGTAAAGTAGACTCCCTGAAAACTGGAATAGACCAAATAGAGATCAAGATTTCATAAGATAACAAAAAATATTAGAACAAAATAAAAATATTACAAATAGAAAAATTTTATATTTGATAGGAAAAAATTAACCTGGAAATACTTGAAAATCACTGGGTTTCCTCAAAATAATTTTATTAAGAAACAACTTGAATTTTGGTTAAAAAAAATATAAACTATCCAGCTCTATTAGATCCAGACAATAGTGAAAATAGAAAAGATCTTCTGATCACATCCTGAAAAACACCCCAAAAGGAGAAATCCCTGCAATACCATTGCCAAAATGCAAAGTTCTTACATCAAAGAAGAAATATTGCAAGCATTCAAAAAGAAGTTCAAGTAGCAAGAAACCACAGTTTGGATCACATAGGACCTGGCAGCTTTTATTATAAATGAGATAATATCTTGGAATACAGTAATCCAAAAGGCAAAATTCATACTTATATCTTAGTATATGATCTGTGGTATCACATACATTTGGACCTGTTTGAAGAATAACAGGATTAGGGGTGGGAAATGGAGGTTGACTTAACCTTAGTAATACTCCCAAAAAGAGGGCCAATGAAATATTTTTTGAAATCATGTAATGGCACATAGGGAAGTTCAGAAAGGACAGTTTTAAACATAAAGTGTAGAATTACTATATGATTTTTACAAATATGAAATGTGAAATGCATATTCACAATTTCATATGCAATTTTTCATATTCTGTGTCTATGAAAATGCTCTTTTTTAGTGTTTAAGTTCAGAATAAAAGTAAGTTTTAAAAAATTAAATGGAAATAGATTACATAGGACTGATGGTCATTTCCCCTTATGACCTGCTATGGCTTAATAATTCATTACATTGTAGTCATACAATGAATCATACAGTAATGATCCTATCTATATTTAATTAAATTAGAACTGAGTTATCTGGACCATATTCAATGACTTTCTAGCATGATAGTACCTCCTAGAGTTTAAGACTTACCACTACTAACCTAGAATTCATTAGCCTAGAATAATTTCCATGCCTTGCTAAGGTATCAGAGGAGAATTTCTGTGGAGATGATATAGGAAAGTGGTAAAGGTCTGAAATTCATGAGTTGATGCACTGTGGTTGGGCAACTGAGCACTTAAGGCTAACTACCAATTGGATAATATTCTATTAGCATATGCTTGGAAAATGGCCATTCCCACTATTCTGTGCTGGTTCAATCTTTTGATGTATACAGAGAATTGTGGGATTAGGGGGTACAGTAAGACAAACCAGAGTCACTTGGGTGGGGAGGTGGAAAAGGAAGGTCATGCAGATCCTGTGTCCATTCCCTTCACTTCTACCCATAAAGACCAAGAATAAAGACCAAGGACTTTTACTTATCCCGACTCCTGCTGATTCTAAGGTATCCAGGGTGCTAACTTGGTCTTCACAGAAAGTATGATTTTGAATCAAGAAATTAAGCAGATTAAAGAATTATAGTTCTCTTAATATCTTCATACATACAATGAATATTTTTTAAAAGAAATTCAGAAGAACCTAACCATGATTAACACTAAACAATACATCTCAACCCTGCTGCCTCATCTCTCTGTCTGTCTCTCTGTCTGTTTCTCTCTCTCTCTCTCTCTCTCTCTCATACACACACACACACACACATACACACACACACACACACATACATATACATATACACACAGAAAATTGACTATATTAATAGACAAGATGATTGTCTTTGGTTGTTATCAGATAAGTTCTATCCCGATTTATCAAACTAGATTTACCTTAAAAAAAGGAATGGACAAAAATAAAGGCATTGAACTATTACTATTTTTTAGAAATATTTACATGCAAAAAGTCATCACAATAATGACACTTAAATTATCCCAAAGAGCCTAAACTAGCAGTCATTTGTGGTTAAAGATGTAATGAACATGTAAGGAGGCTGTTACAAAATTAATTCAATCCAGACTATTACAAGAGCTTTTAAGGTTTTCTTTTAAATTTTGAATTTAGCAAACACCAAAAAATACAAAGTAGAACAACTAGTTAAATGTCTGTTACACACAGCTTGCTTTTTTAAAGTAAATAATATATTCAACACATTTTTTTCAAAACTGCATTCTTTGTATTTCCTTCTAAACTGCCTTCTATTCTGTGCATTTAAAAAATATTTTAATTACCCCCTCTTTTCTTTCTTTTCTTGTTTTCTGGGATAACACTATTGCTAACCTCCTCTTCCCTCAACCCATTCCCAAATAAAGAAAAATAACCCTTTTAACAAGAAAGCATAGTCGAGCTAAGCAAATCCATTCACTGGCCACCTCCAAAAATGTATGCTCATTTCATACATTGAATTTATCACCTCTCTGGAAAGAATATTTTCAAACAAGACTTAAAAATAACAAAGAAATATGAAGTGACTATATTCTTATTGACAAATATTTGGGCTCCATCCTCAATTTACTATGTGAAGGAATAACACTAACACTTAAGACATGATTCTTCCCACCATGAACCTTATAATCTTCTTGAATATATATGACTTCCAAATAAATTTTAATTTAGAACTAAAGCTGTTTTAGGTTAATAATTAAAGGAATGTACTCAGAAAATTACATGACACAACTTCAATAAAGTTTAGTAGCAATGTTTATGTAAAATTATCAGAATTAGAAGAAACCATAAGAGATGGCTAGTCTATGTCCTTTGTTTTATGCATGAGAAAACTTAAAACTTTGAAAGGTAAAATGTCTTGCCCAAGGCCATACAACTAGCTAGTCTCGGAATAGATTTGTTATTTAAACATACATATATTTTAAATAGTTCCTTCCCCTTGAAAACAAGGTGGGCATTTTGAGTAGAGTTTGTGGACCATAGTAGGAACAACAGTGAATACACCATGCATAATATAGAAAGGGGAGCTTAAGGAGAGAAGAGCAATGAGGTGGACTTATATACTGATTTAGACAGTAGAGTTGTGATCAGAGCATGGAGAGTGTCTGTTGGTGAACTTTCTTTTGATCAAGAATCCAGACAGTTAGTAAAGCTGTTTTCTTCTTTTCCTTTCTTACCATGAAGAAACCAAGGTTTTCTGTTCTTTAAAGTTGTTTATTATTTTTAATGATACTTTAAAAGACTAACTCTTAAATGAAACATAATCAATTTTAGCTGTTTTTAATTAATACATGTCCTTAATTATGATTAGGAGTTACTAAAGAGAGGAAAAATATTTGGCTTTGATATCCAGTGATACATAAAAGACTATCATTTGAATCCTGGTCCTAAAATACCAGATTTTCTCCTAGTTTGGAGTAGAACTATACCAAGAGAGAATCTTATGGATTTGGTTCAGTTATTTTGCATATACTTTCCAAAGGGCAGAACTAAATTGGATTTTAAATTTTCCTTCTGTCCTTCAGGTTAAAATAAGATATTTTGCTGGCTGGGATATTCCTGGGTTGTTGGATAACGTAGCCTCACTTTCCCATCCTTCTTTCCCCTACACATATGAAAAAAGCTCTCTGCTTGGGGTAGAGTTGAAAATGGTGATTTATCCCAGTGAGAATATAAAAAATGTGGCTGTTCTAGATTACCAGGGCCCACCTTCCAAAGATATAGGGAAGAGGAGGAAATATTTTTCCTTGTTTTTCCCTCAACTTCATAGTTGGATGGGTAGAAACATTTAAATATGTTATTTTATTGTAGTATTACCCTAATAAAAATTTGCATAGTTTTATGCACATGGTTATATTTGTAGATTATCAAGATATGTTAGGAAACATAATTGCTTCTTCATCTGAAACAAATGATGCTTGTTTTGTAAGAGTTGGAAGATTGCTTATAATTTTGGTAATTATTCTGATTACTGCTTATAATAGAAATTTCTTGCTATTACTTTCTCTCTTGTAATCTAGACACTGAATATATTTAACATTATCCAAAATTTAGCTTTATAGTTCCATGGTCAAGATTGAGTATATACTGCATTATGTTCTTTCTTTATAATAAAATTTCAAATAATGTTATGAAATGTATTTTTTGTGTGTGTTTTTGACTCTTATGATTCATTTACATTACCACAAAATATTTAACTATTATATTAAAATATATGAATATAAGGTATTTCTTAACTGTTAATGTATAATTTTCATAAATTTAAAAAAAAATCCTAATTTAAAGCATTAGAGTTGAGGTGGGTGGATATATGTGTTACAGGAGTTGGGGAGAGGATCAGATTTTTGATAGGTTTGTTTTTTTCATTTCTAATTGTGTTCCATTGCTAACCTGAAAGCTTTAGTTTTAGATACTGTGTTCAAAAATAGATTTTACGCAACTTATAGGAGATTCTGGCCTTTTATTCCTTGTTTTTAAAACTCTATTAAGTATATTATTCCAAAACTTCTTAAAGTGTGAGTTGAGACTCCACATGAAGTCATGTAATTAAATGTGGAGGTCATGAAAAATTTGGCAATAGTAAAAGGTATCATATAGTCTTCCAAGATTTAATTCTTGATGTAAAAATAAATAAGCACATCCATCTCATTAGTGTGCAAATTTGCCTTTGTCTTTAACAAATGCTTAAATTATATGTATGCCAAAGGATTATTTTAAAATAATTTTTTGTTATCAGTAAATATTTGATTTGAATTCCTATTTCATAAACCCATATGCTCCAGGATCATATAAAATTTCTTGGTAAGAAAGAGATTACAATTGGAAAAAAGTTTTTAAGAAGCTTTGAGTAATTCTACATGTCAGAAGTAACTGCTAAGTACAATATGGTGACACTTAATTTATTTGTAATTACTGACAAATTTAATGTCACAAAGATTTATTGAATATTTACTATATAAGGATATTTTATTTATTTTAAAGGAGAGAAAGATGAATAAAATCTTGTCCTTTCCCCACCATCCATCTCCAATAAACTTGAAAGCCAGGACAAGAAAGACAAAAGAAGATGTGTCCATCTAGGCTTAAATGGCTCTTTTGCAGCTTTGATTATAAGGAGGATCCTCAATGACTCTTATTTAACCAATCTTCAGTGAAGTAAAAACCATTGAAGTCCTATCTTCTCATTCTCTACAGCTAATGTCCATGCTTAAAGAGCCCAATGTGTTAACTAGAGTGTTTGTCAGCTAGCTGACACAATGGATAGAGTTCTGGGCCTGGAGTCAGAAAAATTCATTTTTCTGAGCTCAAATCTGACCTCAGATATTTATTAGCTGTGTGACTCTGGGCAAGTCACTTGACCCTATTTGCCTCAGTTTTCTCCTCTGTAAAATGATCTATCAAAGGAAATGACAAACTAGTATATTTGCCAAGAAAACTCTAAATGGGATCATAAAGAATTGAACAAGAGTACGATGACTGAACAACAACAGCAGCAACAATAACAACAACAATAACAACCTTGTTCCTCACCAGTCATTATCCTGGAACTCATCAAAAGAAAGAACCATCTATAACATGTCAGAGATGAAACTTTTTCTATACAAAATTAGAAAATTAGAAATCCATATATGAAAGGAATTTTCATACCATTACTCAAATATGGACAGATTTGGAGGACCTCATCATCTGAGGACCACATCATCCTTTTCATATTATTTTAAACAAACTAACATACCTCTTTACCAAGAGGTAAAGATGCCTCTATGTGGAAGCTTACTTTACTAATTAATAAGTATCTGGATAGGGGCAGAGTTTGGGGTACACCAGCTTTTTCCCTAGGGTAAGAAAAACATATAAAATAGTAGGGATTATTTATAGTTAAGAATAGCATCAATCAAACTAATTTCTTTGGAAAAATTTAAGCATGAAAGTATCAACCAACTCTAGCTTAGAAGTTCTAAAATATGTTCAAATACCTATTATGGCTACAAATAGCAAAAAGTTTTAAAAGCATTTGTCTTTCTATTTATGCTTTGTGGAGAAAAGACAGAAAAAGTTTTAGGAGAAGGGTAGAAGAAAAATAAAATGGATTTTTTTTTTACCACTTCCACCTACATCCTTCTGGAGTTATCTTTCTGCTGAAAGGAAGACTAAAAACAAATGATTAGCTTCAGTACAATGATACTACTGCCACTACTACTACTGCTGCTGCTGCTGCTATTGCCAGCTAGCATTTATATAGCATTTTAAAGTTTGCATAGTGACTTAGAAATATTATTTCATTTTATCATCACAACAGCTCCAGGAAGTCAGTACTGTTATTATCTCCATTTTACAAATAAGGAAGCTTTGGCAGCCAGAGTTTAAATAACTTGACCAAGGTAACAACTGGTAAGTGTCTGAAGCTGAATTTGAACTCAGGACTTCTTGAGTAGAGATTCATTGATAGAGCTGCTTCTATTCAACCACCTATGAGCTAGAAGAGAAGCTAAGGAAACCTTAGTATCAAGTAAAAACCATATAACCGGGCTAAAGGAAGATTGTTGTTGTTCAGTTATTTCAGTTGTTTGTATCTTCCTCTTCATGACCTCATTTGGGGTTTTCTTGGCAAAGGTCAGGAATAGTTTGATATTTCCTTTTTCAGCTCATTTTACAGATAAGAAAACTAAAGCAAACAGCATTAAATGACTTGCCCAGGGTCACACACATCTAGCAAGTGTCTGAGGCCAGATTTTAACTCAGAAAGATGAGTATTTCTGTGACCTGGTACTCTATTCTTTATGCCATCTAGTTGTCCCATGAGAAGGTAGTGACAGTGAATCAAGTAGATGAAAGAAAATTCTGAAGACATTCACAATTTGAAGACATAAGAGAAAAAAAAGCCAAGACTCTCAAGAGCTGTGAGTCAAGTAGAAAATTAACAAATTATACTTGGGTGAATTATTTTCTTTCTTTTCTTTTCTTTTCTTTTCCTTTTTTTTTTTTCCTGAGGCAATTGGGGTTAAGTGACTTGCCCAGGATCACACAACCAGGAAGTATTAATTGTTTGAGCCCAGATTTGAACTCAGTTCCTCCTGACTTCAGGGCTGGTGCACTATCCACTGCACCACATGGGTAAATTATTTTCTTTAAAAAAATCTTATTATGTTTATTTCAACATGTTTAGAAATACTATTTGTTTGCAAGAGGTTCTCTCTCTCTTTCCCTCCCTCTTTTCCTCCCTCCTCTTCCTCCTCCTCTTTCTTTTCCTTCTTCTCTTTCTCCTCCTTCTTCTCTCTCTCTCTCAATTTCTCTCTCCTCCTCCCTCCTTCCTTCTCTCTCTTTCTCTTTCTTCCTCTCTCTCTAACTCTCTCTTTCTTTCCCTCTTTCATTTCTCTCCACTCTATCACAAAAGGATAGTCAGGCAAGTCCTCCCACAAACTGACTCTTGGTGTGATTTTAGATTCATGAATGATGACAGCTCAGTGAAGAGTTTTACAAGTTTCATCAAGTTTTAAAGGGTTGTAGTTTGATGCTGGTATCTGGCTATTCGTCTGTCATGTGTAGCCTCAGTTCACTTAGATCAGAAATGTTTATCACTCTGTTTGGTTTAGGAGAATAAATTTTTCAATCATAGTAGTCTGTAAAGATAAGTTTCAGAGAGATTGTGATTGATGTTGGTTAAAAAAAATGCCTCCATCATTGCAATCGCTGGAACCCTGATGTTCTGAAGTAACTAGGAGAGTAGAGATTAATGTTGACTTCTTTCTGTTAACTTGATCTCTGGCCAAAGACTTTTTGTTCTGTTCAATTGTAACATTGGCAACATAAGTGATCTGCAGACAGTATCCTAAGAACCTTTGGAGTGCCAAACTAATAAACCTAAAACTATAAAATGTTGACTAGAATATAAAACTATGATGCACATATATCTTATGTAATATGTATGCATATATAAAATTATAAATTTGTTACCTTGTGATATTCCATAATAATTGCAGGCAAAGTATTGTAGGAGTCTTTTGCATATCTAACTAATAAACCTCACATAATAAAGTGATGATTGTAATATCACACACAAGATTTGTTCCTAAAAAGCCAATTAGTTTTTAGATATGGCTTTCAGGTCCATGAATTCAATAATATTTCACTAATGTAAATGCCAATCTTTCCATGATTTTGGTGTGCAAATGTCAACAAAAATCAGAGTAGTAAAAAAAGAAAATAACAAAATAGTAATTATAAACTTCTTATGGTTATTTGGTGCAAGAGAAGAATGAATGTTTATAGAATTTTCTCACCTTCATAAAAGAGAATACTATAACAGGTGTTGCTGTTTCTCACAAATGGCATGTTTAATTGTAAAGGCAGAACAAAATGCTAATTGCAAAATTTTCTTAATAAAAGACTAAAAACTATAATCAGTTATTCCCACCTAATTACATTTCCAAACTTCCCTCATGAAACAATTTCAGTAAACGAGGAGAGATTTTTCCTTGAGAAGATGTTTCTCATCCCCTGGTTTTGGAAAGGAAGAAATACCTCAACCAATACTAGTTAGAAACATGACCCCAGGGAAAACTAGAGGTTAGTTTAGTGTAACGAAGCCATTTTTCAAGTCACAGGATTTAGAGTAAAAATGATCTTAGAGTTCAGCCTCTTCATTATACACATAATAGATGACAATTGTATAGTGCCTGAATGTCCGTAAATTCTATCTTTGTAATGATACATTGCATCTGTCATTTGAATCTCACAGAGCCTTATTTTAAAGATATTATATACAAATATAAGAAATTAAAGCTTAATAATAAAGCAATGGTAATAAGAGCTAACATTTATGTAGAGCTTTAGAGTTTTTTTAACGTAGCTTACATATATTATCTCATTTGATTCTTGGATACTTGAAATTATTATGCTCATTTTAGAGATGGGAAAATTGGGAGAGGTCAAGTGACTTTTCCAACATCACAAAGATATTAAGTGTCTGAGGCAGTTTAACACGTGACTTCTTACTCCTCGTGTAGTACATCACTTAGCTGCCTCAAGTTAAATTATTTACTTGCTCAAGATCACATGGGTAATAAGTAGCAAAGCCAGGAACTAAAAGCAGGAACTACTTGTTCAGTGCCTTCTCCACTTTCTCATGTTTCTAGGCTTCTCACCAAATCCAACCTAATATACTCACTTACTAAAAGAGCCATATAAACATGGCTGTATTCTCCTGTGGTCCAAGCATTATAGCCTGTATATAATGGAGTCAGTGTATACAAAGAGATCACAAAAATGGAGCCAGTCACCCCACCACTGTCATCATCATGACTACTACACACAAACCAGGAGTCAGGGAAACAACTGACCTCTGGCTACCAGTAATAGATTCCTTTTTCTGCTTAATTTTCTTGTAGAACTGATCTTCTTTGCCTCCTGCAGGGGTAGTAAGTCTCCTGCTGAAATATTTCTCATCACTAGCACAGAAGAGTATGGTAATTATGTCTTCTGGTGCATTGCTTAATGTCTACTGACAAGTCAATAAGTATTTATTTAGCAGCTACTATGTGGTACTCTCTACTTCCAATTCAAGAGTTAGGTATTGATGTGTTATGTTGGCTAAGGAGATAAAATGAGTTCTTCAGCCATGATTAGCCTCATTTGGATTTCTTTTTTGATTAAGATAAAAAAGGAAATACAAGGCTTAGAGAAAGGAATCTAATTAGACCCGTTTGGATCTAACATCATGAAAAACTACAGGCACAATGTGAACTGAATTTTATTCTTGTTCATTCTGAAGGATTTTTCCTTCCAAATGCTATATTTATATTTGCAAATCATGGAAGTCAGGTGCCAAACAAATAATGATTACCAAGTTTGGTACTTGCTAAAGAAAATGGAAATGACAAGTAGGGACATCACATTAATTATTTTTAATTTTCACTCAGCATCAGTTCATGTAAGTCTCTCCAGGCCTTTCTGAAATCATCCTGCTGGTCATTTCTTACAGAACAATAATATTCCATGATATTCATATACCATAATTTATTCAGCCATTTTCCAATTGATTCCATTCAGTTTCCAGTTTCTAGCCACTACAAAGAGGGCTGCCACAAACATTCTTGCACATTCAGGTCCCTTTCCCTTCTTTAAAATCTCTTTGGGATATAAGCATCACATTAATTATTAGGATCCTTAGAGAATTGATTTTCATGCTCTTATTATGAGCTATTAGGGATGTCTTTTGTCATCTATCTTTCTTGGGCTCATATCATCAACCCCTTTGTAAGTCTGTAATGCTTATTTTTGCAATGGGGATAGAGTTGCTTTTGTGAGTATCTTAAGTTATCCAGATTGATGTGGCTTCCCAATGAGCCTTATTCTCCCTTCCCATTCTGTAACAAGTATTTTATGACATCTACATGGGAATACATGGAGCAAATTTTTCATAAATGTAAGTAACTGACTACTACTTCCCAGTTTATAATTCACTTCTGATGCTATTTGAGTGGAATAGATCCCTGGCGGTCTAGAGGTTAGTGGCTATAATTATCAAGAATCCCCATTAAATTGGCCGCAGGTTCTAGGAGTGAAAGAATTCACTCATTCCAGAATATTAATTGCAAAATGAAAGTTTATTGTTGGGTAGAAATCAGTTTACCCAGAGACTGACTTTTATAGTGGCAGATCTATGGAAAATAGAGTTTTGCACTGAGAATACAGTTCTCAGTGGACAGAAAGTCCTGGCAGCTGAGTGAGCCACCAAGGTCCATCTGCAAAGACCTTAGTTGATGGAAGCTTATTATATTGGCTATCTTAGTGGGGGTTGGGAAGCCCTAGCTGGGTGGCTCAAGCAAGTCAGAATTGGGGCTGGGACCAGAGCAGATCAGAACCAGTGGGGGCTGAGAGAGCCTAAGTTGACCCAGATCCAGTGAGGGCTGGGACAAGCCCAGAGCTCATATTGGAATTCAAAGGAATGCTTTTTGACCAGGATTTGTGAATCAAAGGCCCTGGTATCCAGGAAAGACAACTTTGTCTGGGGAGGATATGCCCCAGTCAGGGCTGGGAATCTGAAAGGAATCACAGTTCAATTGGAAATACAGTTTCTTAAGGGGACTCCAACCCACTTCACTTCCACAACATATAAAATTGTACAAACCTTTGACTTTTTTGCATGGTTACCACAAAATGGGAGAGTCAAAATTAATTCATCAAACATTTATTGAGATTGAATAGGACTTTGTGAAGGTTAAATGTTTGCAAAGGTATGATTTACAGACCTTCAGACTCTCTATAATTGTCAGATATTATTATCTATAAAATCAAACTGGACTAGATGAGCTATGGTTATTTCTACCTTCAAATCCTTTGACCTTGAAAATGGCCTATGATGCTAAATTAGCTTCTATTTTCTCCTGAGATCATATGTCTGAACAGTACTCATTGAATTATTTCATATTCTGTTCAAGATTGTGTGTAGAGATAAGAGGTATGTATGTATATGTATACCCATATACACACTATATATATATATATATATATACACATACACACACATGATGAATACCAGATTGTTTTGGAGGAAAAGGCACTAACAGCCATAGTGATCAGAAAATTATTCATATAGGAGATGTGACCTGAAACAAGTATCAATTCCAAAATTCCAAAAAGCAGTTATGAGGAGAGAGAACATTCTAAACACACTCAATGCAAGGCATGGCGCTGGGACATGGAGCATCATGTTTGTAGAGCATGTATTAGGTCATTATAGCAGGATCATAGAATCCATAAAAGGAAAGCAGGCATAATAATACTGTACAGATGAGAAAAGCCCAAGTTTTGAATGTCAAACAGAGATGGTATTAGAGAAATCCTGAGGTTTATTGGGGAGGGGGATGACAAATTAATCCAGTGCTTTAGGAAATCATTAACTTTGAACAAGGTATGGAGAATGGATTGAAGTAAAGAGAAACTTACAAAGAAACTCAATGGGGGACTATTATAGGATGCTGAGTAAGAGGAACTCAAGAGCCTGAATTGAGGTGGGGGCTATCTGAATGGAAAACATGTGAATGATGTTGTGGAAAGAGAACCAAAATGATTTGACAACTGATTTCATATATAGGTAGAGGAAGACTTGAGAATGACATTTAGGTTGTAGGCAAAGTTGCCTGGAAGATGGTGGCAGCTTCAGTAGTATTTTCAACTTTAGCAAAGTAGTAAGCTAAAAATTAAACCTATAAAAAGCAATAGCATTTCCACAGAATATCAAAAGTCCAAGAGTCAATAATAGAAGAGAAAATCCTATTCAAAATAACTACAAAGTGTATAAAATATTTTGGGACTTACTCTATAAATACACTCAGTATTTATATAAATTCAATTATGACAATTTCCTTACAGATACAAAAAACCAAGTTTAAATAGGTAGAGTAAAATTGTGTTGTGTCTGTGCCAAGCCAATCGAATAAAAATTATTCCAAAATTAATTTACAGATTTAATACTATATTAGGCAAATTACTAGAGAAATGCTTAATAGAGGTGGAGAAAATAAAAACAATTCATTTGCAGAAATAAAATACTTATAATATCAAGAGAAACAATGAAAAAAGGGGAGGAACAAAGGGGAGGAAATAACATATATAGTTATCAAATTGGATTACAAAGCAGCAGTCATCAAATTTATTTGCTAATGATTAAACAGTGGAAAAGCATATTAATGGAACAGACTAGACAAAGAAGAATCAAAATTAAAGGAGAATAGTCTAGTATTCTGTAAACCTCTAAATACAAATCACCAAGGAATGAACTCTGTAACTGATGAGAACTGCAATGAAGTCTGGAAAAAATTAAACTTTGACCAATATTTTGTACCATTTTCTGTAATAAACTCAAAATGTATTTTAAAAAACCTGAATATTAAAGATAATGCCATAAAAATATGAAAGAATCCAATCATATTTTTCACATCTATGAATGAACCGACCTTTTAGATCTATAGATAAACTGTTACTCAAACAAGGGAAAAGGGCAATTATAAAGGATAAAATAGACAATTTTGGTTATATAAGGTTATAAAATTTTTGTACAAAATTAAATAAATATTAAATAATAAATGACACTGAGTCATTTAAACATTTTTTAAATTTAAAAAATTTGAAAATTAAAAAAACTTAGTTAAATATTTCTGATAAGGGTTTAGTATTCAAGATATGTAGACAACATACATGAATGCCTGCATAGATACTATTCCCTAGTGAATAAGTAGTCAAGGGACTTTACAAAAGAAGAATTGCAAACCATTAACAACCATAAAAGAGTGCTCTGAATCACAAAAGGCATGAGAAATGCAAAAACAAAAACAAAAACAAAAAAACTCTGGTGATTTACCACATATTCAGAAAAACAATAGAGATGACAGAAGATAGAAAAAGTCAGAATTAAAAGTTTTGTGAAGATTGATGAACTAACATTATTGATAGAGCTATGCATTAGCTTTTTATAAATAAATACAAGTAGTTATGGCAAGACTTTTTGTATTACCAAAGAACAAGAAACAAAGCAGATGTCCATTGATTGTGGTGTGTACATGTAATGGAGTATTACTGTGTTATAAGAATATGATAATACAGAGAAGCATTAAAAAACTTAACATGAACTAATGCAAATTCAAATAAACAGAGCCATAAAAACAATATACAGAAGGTTTTACACCAATGTAAATGGAAAGCACAACAACCACAAAACAAATCACAGATGAAATTTTTGAAATTACAAAGAACAAACTTGTTTCCAAAGAAGAAATATGAGAAGACACTTTAATCCATTATTTTGCAAGAAGAAAGATACATGAATGTAGAACATTGCATATACAACTTGTATTTATTGTTGGTTTGTTGACTTTTTTCTTTATATTCTTTTCATCTTTTTAAAAAGTTCTTATATGGGATAGCTTTGTGGGAAGGAAAGGGAGAGAGAGAAATAAGTAAATCTAAGTAATATAAAAAGACACCATTAAAAACATTTTTCTCTTTTTTTTCCTGAGGCAATTGGGGTTAAATGACTTGCCCAGGGTCACACAGCTAGGAAGTATTTAGTGTCTGAGGCCATATTTGAATTCAGGTCCTCCTGACTTCAATAAAAATATTTTAAAAGCACTATTTAGGAAGTTTTGGGGAAAAGATAGAAAAAATAAATTCTGTTTTGGAAAGGTTTTGTTTGAGATATCTATATATCTTGTTCCAAAAATGTAGGCAGTTGGTAACATATCAATGAGGAGAAAGACCATGAATAAAATATGTATACACACACATACACCAAAAAAATGTGTATATGATGTATGTATATATATGGACAACTGAGCACTTAAGGCTAACTACCAATTGGACAATACTCTATTAGCATATGCTTGCAAAATGGCCCTCCCCACTGTTCTGTGCTGGTTCAATCTTTTGGTGTATACAGAGAATTGTGGGAAAGATTAGGGAGTGGAATAAGACAAGCCAGAGTCACTTTGGCGGAAGAAGAAGACAAGGAAGGTCCTGCATCCATCCTGTTCACTTCTATCCCCAAAAACCAATAATAAAGATTAAGGACTTTTGTTTATCCCAACTCCTGCTGATTCTAAGGTATCCAGGGTGCTAACTCGGTCTTCACATTCAAACACACACACACACACACACACACACACACACACACACACACATCGGCATAGAGATGATAATTGAAAAGAGGAAAGCTCAGGATAGAACCCTGAGCTATGCCCACAGTTAGTGGAGATGACATAGATAATGCTACAGCAAAGGGGATTTTGATGAGAGATGTTATAGATGAAGTTTGTCTGTCAAAGGTTGCTAAAAATGTATTTGCTGAATATATTACAAGATACAGTCTTCAAATATTTTAACTGACCTTTAAACAGTTTGCGTTCACATGACCAATAAGATGGAGGACTTTCTCTGATGCTCTTGACCTCTTAAACCTCTTTAAAATCAGAATTATGTACAGAAGATGAAGAAATTTCATCTTTTTCCATGGTCTAAGATACCAAGAACTCTGAGTTTAAAACCCAGTAAACTAACAGCAGAAAAGGCTAATACTTATGCAACTTAGCCTTTCCTCTATGACTGTTTGTAAGAATTGTACAAGGTGATTGGCAGACTTGCAACAGAATTTATTTATTTTTTTTAATAACTTTTTATTGAGAGAACGCATGCCAGGGTAATTTTTACAGCATTATCCCTTGCATTCACTTCTGTTCCAATTTTTCCCCTCCCTCCCTCCATCCCTTCCCCCAGATGGCAAGCAGTCCTTTACATGTTGAATGGGTTACAGTATATACTAGATACAATATATGTGTGCAGAACCGAACAGTTTTCTTGTTGCACAGGGAGAATTGAATTCAGAGGGTATAAATAACCTGGGAAGAAAAACAAAAATCTTGCAACAAAATTTAATTCCACACTTCTCTCCAATTTCAGTGCTGTGGCAAACCGAAAGACAAAAGTTTGATCTAGCTGAGACTTACTAGCACTTAGAGTTGCAATAGTACTCAGCTAGAGTATAAGGAGTAAAAGGAACTGGGGAAGAATACCAGAATGCATTCTGAGTGCTCCACTAAGCCTGAGAAAGAGGGAACTGGCATTCATATGGGTTCATGTCTCTCACCTCTAGAAGACATTTAGTTCAGAGTGGATGAAATGAAATGAAGATGTAAGCAGCCTCAGATTGCTTTGAGTTTGAGGTCTGCTTCTCAGGGAAATCAAAAGGAAAGAAAGTGAAAAGTAAAGAAAGGGGGAAATGATTGGGGGAAAACTGAAACTGCCAAAGATTTCCAGAAGAAGAAAGCTCAATTAAAGACCTTGAACATAAATAGCTAAATGAACAGGTAAGATATTGACGAAAACACAACCTTCAAATCAACTAATTGAGTACAAATTCAACCAAAGGTAACTATATCCCTTGCAGATCTAAGTCAACCCAATCATTAAAAAAAAAAGTAAGTTAAATCCAAAAAAAGGAAGCATGCTTTTCAAATGCCCAAAATATCAGAAATATGCCAGAGACCATGCTCTTGAGGATATGCCAGAGACCATGTCCTTGAACACTGCCAGAGGCCATGTCCTTGGACGCAGGAGACAAAGAGCTAAGAAAAGTAGCAAACACCCTAAATTCCTGAGATTAGATAATGTGTGTCCCAAGAAATCGGTCATCTCCGCCCAAGATCTAGATAACAGTATAATCTAGGATTTCTGCCACACCTATGGTCCAACATTCTTCTCATTGTAACCCCCCACTCAGAAATCCTATTTAATTAAACTCTCTTCATTCATTAAACAGAGACATTCACCATCTTAAATCTTGAGTTGCCTCTCTGTCTCTCTGATCCTGTCCCCAAGCCGTGTGCTTTACAGACTGTTGTCTTACAGAGCCTTTGCTCCTCCTCGGCCCCGGCTCCACTCGATGACCCACTGTTGATGTCCTGCCGGACAGGACAACTGGCGCCCAACATGGGGCTCGAACCCACGACCCTGAGATTAAGAGTCTCATGCTCTACCCACTGAGCCATCTCCTCCCCTTCCTGTAAGAAAGGTAAACAAACCAAGGACAACAAAAGCAAAATAACAGAGAAATCACAAGTACACAAGAAGACAAGGGTGAAAATTGAAATCATATATGAGAAATGGTAGAAAAACAGTCCTGAAATACCTTTTACTGAACCTCACAATGAGCCACCTACAGGTGAATCAATTATTTTTGTGATAATAAATTGCAAAGAGAGAGAAGGAAGATTGAGGAAGGAAGATACTATAAAAGATAGATATGATATATTCTGATGAAATCAAAGGATATCAAGGAAAGGAAAATAACCCTCTTGTCTTTCAAGAAGATGATCTGGAGGAGAATGGGGTTGAGATGGCAAAGAGATGGAGAATTTTATATTAGTAGTAGGAGTCAGTCATGGCCTCGCTGGAGAGAGGCAACCATGGGGGAAGCCAAGGATTCAGGGTTCTATTTGTAATTGTAGGGGTGCAACAAATAATTTGTCATGAATAAACTCATTATTCAAACTTTTATGCAGTATTGAAAATGTAAATGTCTACTATTTTTACAAAAACATCCATCTTGTTACCAAAAGTGTATTTATTTTTCTGACAGTTAAATGCTAAAAGTCTTTACTTTATATGTGTTACATGAAAATGTGATTTTTAGTACTTTACTAGATAATAAGAACGAAAGTAGTCAAGCCTCTTCACAAAGAGTCCTTGTCAAGAAAACAACTGTTGTTTATTATATAATTCAAAATGTTGGCTACTCATTTTTGGAGGACATCAAACATTTTGCTTCATGCAGCAACTATTTTTGTACATTGCATGGCACTCTTGAGCACATGACTTAAAAAAAAGATCAAGAAAGAAAAAGAACATTAATTAAAATCACTGAACATAAATGATGTGTAGGAGTTGAGCTTTATATAATAGCAGATGCTGCATCTGCAAGCTAAGAACTTCTGATTTTTTTCCATGATATCTTGTCTTCTTCTATTTCCCAAGGCTTTTTTTGTTGGTTCATTATATGACTTAGAATGGAGGCTTATCCAGCTAGGATGGGCATTAGGATTCCTTTAACTACTTTTTTTTAACCTGGGAATTTACTAAAATAGTGTATAAATTTTCCAATTCTAGAAACTTTATCAGCTAAATTTAGGTATTTCAACAAATAAGTTTAACTATAAACTTGCTCTTGATTTCCCTATTAATATTCATGGTGATGACCTGTCCCAGATTCTCTGGCCTCTATATTCAATAGTCATTTTCTATTCCTGGCATCGTTCTTTCTCTCTCTCTCTCTCTGTCTCTCTCTCTCTCTTTCTCTCTCTCTCTCACTCTTTATTGTTAATCATTTGGAGCATTTTTCATATACATTCATGTACACTTTTTATTATTCATTCATCAATATGCAGATAATAAGTAACCTTATTATCTGTTATTTGATCTATAGTTTCTAAACTATTCATTAAGGCTTATTAATTAAGGCATTATTTTTATAATGACCCTCCACATCTGTTCTACCTGACTCCAGATCTCACTAATATTATTTTTTGTTGTAGTTGTTGGTTGTTTTTTATTTTTTATTTTTTTATTTACAAAGCATATGCATGGGTAATTTCTCAACATTAACCCTTGCAAAACCTTCTGTTCCAACTTTTCCCCTTTTTCTCCCCACTCCCTCCCCTAGATGGCAGGTAGTCAAATACATGTTAAATATATTAAAATATATGGTAAATCCAATATATGCATAACATATATACATATTTATACAGTTATCTTGCCGCACAAGAAAAATCAGATCTAGAAAGAAAGAAAAAAATCTGAGAAGGAAAACAAAAATGCAAGCAAACAATAACAGAAAGAATGGAAATGCTATGTTATGGTCCACACTCATTTCCTATAGTTCTCTCTCTGGGTGTAGATAGCTCTCTTCATCACTGAACAATTGGAACTGGTTTGAATCAGTTGAAGTGTTGAAGAGAGCCACATCCATCAGAGTTGATCATCGTATAATCTTCTTGTTGCTGTGTATAATAATCTCCTGGTTCTGCTTATTTCACTAAGCATCAATTCATGTAAGTCTCTCCAGGCCTTTCTGAAATCATCCTACTGATCATTTCTTACAGAATAATAATATTCCATAACATTCATATATCACAGTTTATTCAGCCACTTTCCAGCAGATAGGCATCCATTCAATTTCCAGTTTCTAGTCACTACAAAAAGGGCTGCCGCAGACATTTTTGCACATGTGGGTCCCTTTCCCTTCTTTAAGATCTCTTTGGGATGTAAGCCCAGTAGTAACATTGCTGGATCAAAGGGTATGCACAGTTGGATAACTTTTTGAGCATAGTTTCAAATTGCTCTCCAGAATGGTTGGATTCATTCACAATTCCACCAACAATGTATCAGTGTCGCAGTTTTCCATATCCCCTCCAACATTCATCAATATTTTTCCTGTCATCTTAGCCAATCTGAGAAGTGTGTAATGGTACCTCAGACTTGTCTTAATTTGCATTTCTCTGATCAACAATGATTTAAAGCATTTTTTTCATATGACTATAAATGATTTTAACTTCATCTAAAAATTGTTCATATTCTTTGACCATTTATCAATTGGAGAATGGCTTGATTTCTTATAAATTTGAATCAATTCTCTTTATGTTTTGGAAATGGGACCTTTATCAGAATCTTTGAATGTAAAAATGTTGTCCCAGTTTATTGCTTCCCTTCTAAACTTGTCTGCATTAGTTTTGTTTGTATAATAACTTTTTAACTTAATATAATCAAAATTTTCTATTTTGTGATCAATAATGACCTTTAGTTCTTCTTATCTTGGTATATGGAATTAAGTGTGTGGGTCAGTGCCTAGTTTCTGCCATACTAGTTTCCAATTTTCCCAACCATTAACTAATATTCTTTACACTGACCTAATCCTATCTCTAAATTAATTTCTTTGGCATACATATTCCCAACTAAATATCTATGTTCATTCCATTCCTTCAGTTGACATATTTTTCCTTTTTCTCATTCAAGTTCCTCATTTACTCTAAAAAACATACAAGAAAGATTTCTTTTTCTTCGTAGAATAACACTAAGATAACTCCATTGATGTTCTGTTTTATCTTTTCACTACTGACTAGTGTAACTGACTTATGGAGCTTTGGGAATTGTAGGTAAATGGTGATGTTAGGACCTAAAGGATCCCATATTTCTCACAGATATCTCAATAAAACCTAAAATGCATCATTAGTAGGAAAAATAAGAATAATTACCTGTAGATTCTTTCACCCAGATTAAGGATGTTTAGGATTATTGTTAAAATCCCTGTAGGAACCCTAAATTAAATAAGGCAATGGTTAGAAAATTGGGCACAAAACACCTTCAGGGTAACTGGAGAAATCTAGCATGGTCTAGAAGCTAGTAACCTCAGGGTGTGAGTGGGAGCTGGATTCCACCAGATAACCCTAGAAAACAACCATTCTAAGGCAACTCTGAAACCTTGCAGGCGCCTCTAAGGCTTTGTGGCAGGTGTCCACCATGAGAGCTGCCACCCTGAAGCTCAATAGAAGACTAGAAAGACCCGAGGCAAAAGCTATCTCTGTCAAGAAAGATTAGCAGAGTGCTCTGGAATGTCCTGACCCTCTATGGCAAGAAGGAGAATTTAGGCAGAATGAACATTGCATCCCTTCCTCAAAACCTAGACAGTGATGCTGCTGAGATTACAAAACAATGGAAGGCATTGAATACAATGAAAAAGGGCCTTGGACAGAGGCCCAGGGAGTAAACTCCAAGGAAAAGAATAACCTCACAATAAATCCAGAGAAAAGATATTCTAGTCACAAGGACCTCATTCAAAGAACTGAGTGATCTGAAAATTTAGAATGACCCAAAATAGAAACTAATTCAGTGTGAAAAGAAATATTAAAACAAAATCACAAAATGGGAAAGAATAGGAATATGTAAAAATACGATATCCAAAACAACTAATCTGGAAAATTTGTCAAGGAAATATAACTAAAAATTAACTTAAAATCATGACAAGAAAGACTGGATATAATACTTCAAGAAATTTTGATTTGAAAACTGCCCAGACTCTTAGAACCAGAATACACATTGAAAAGAGTAATAGTCTATAGACAGTCCAAAAGAAAACTCAAACTCAGTATTTCCAAAATATCATAAGCAAAATCCAGAGCTTCCAATCGATGGAAAAATAATATAAGAAACCATAAAGAAAGGGTTCAAATGCTATGGTAAAGATTACATAAGATTTGGTACCTGATAGAGTGAAATATAGGTGAGTTTAGAAAATGATGTATCAAAAAGAAAAAAGCTAAAGACTTACGGCAAGAGTTGAGTAGACATTTTGCAATGGAAACATATGAACCAAGAGAAATGTAGAAAGCTACATACATTTTTAAATTGAAAAGGAAATATGTAAGGATGAATTATTTACATGCTGATATAGGGATAAAAAATAAATTCTTTCCAAATATAAAGTAAAAGTTCATTAAGAAAGCTAAATATGAGAGGTCCAGGGAGTATTTGTATAGTATTTTGATGGTTTTACTGAAGCAACAGGGAAGAATTGGGGGACTGTAGTATGGAAGAAAATGGAAGGGAAGGCACAGAAATTATTATCAAATACTAGAAGTACATAATATGAAGTCTATAATCATGTGGGAAAGGTGGGGAATGAACAACCCATGAACTATACTTTCATCTAAAATAGATGTAAATCGAATGTAGTTTCACACAATGACACATGTACCCAAATAAACATTGTGATATAAAAATTCATTGAATTCAAAAGATAAATGGGAGAAATTCCTATAGAAAAATTCCTATAATGTGTATATTCATGTGATCTTTGAATAATGGATAGAAACATAACTGAAGAAAACGAACAAAGTGAGTTCCCAAAACTAAACAGAAACAGAGTAGAAATTCTGAAAAAAATTAAAGAGATTAATAAATTGAAAACAAAACATTGAATTAACAAATATAGGAATTTAAAAAAATAGATAAACATTTAGCAAGTCTGATTTGCTTTCAAATTTGGTAACAAATCTGTCAGTATCAAAAATTTAAAAGAAAATTTAAATTGAATATTATAAAATTATAAAGAACAAGCATGTCTTGAGGAGGAAGACATATGAGAAAATATTTAGTTCCATTGTATATTTCAATGTTACCACTGTGAATAGGAGAAATTATTTCAGCCAAATAATTCTATCACAACATAGAAATTGTAGAGGTAAAAACATAGATTTTAGTATGCTTAAGCACACATTTAATAGGCAAAAAATACATCTGAACAAAGATCAGAATTTCTAATGAAGGCTTTATAGGGAAATTATGTCAGAGAGATAAAAAAAATAAGATTTTAAGATATAACAATATTTATGACTTGATGGGTCAAAAAAGATCATACACGACCTTTCCATTATCTCATACTTCCTTCAGTTAAGGCTGAACAAAATAAATTAGGGCAAATTAATAAAACTAAGTTTCAGCTTTTTAATCCTGAGTATGTAAAATCCTATAGATACAAAACTACAGGGTTACATTTTTTCCCTGAGGCAATTGGCGTTAAGTGACTTGCCCATGGTCACACAGCTAGGAAGTGTTAAGTGTCTGAGGCCAGATTTGTAGTCAGTCCTCCTGACTTCAGAGTTGGTGCTCTGTCCACTCTGCCACCTAGCTGCCCCTACAGGATTACATTTTAATGAAGTCTCAATGGGCTAATTGAGGAAAAGATATTTATATATCATGAAATTAACCAAAAGTTCAGTGTCAGGTAAATACTTCCACAAATAAAAAGATGCAATATTCCCTTCTTTCTTTCATTTTGATTCTTATCTCATGAAGGTCAAAAGTCTTTCCTTAATAATATCATTCCATGAATCTAGCCAGATGAACGTAATATTAACAAGAAACAGACTTCAGTTAGCCAAATGTTTCAGGAGGAATGACATAATGAAATTGAATAAAAGGAAAATGAAAAAATTCCCATAATACTACACTGAATTATCTTTCACTTCAAATGTCCAAATAGATAGACTCATGTTAAAATGGTAACTTATTTCAGACCAAGATATTTTTAACATTGCCCTTATATCTTGAAATTTTGCACACAAATTCTCTTTAAAATTGACTCACATAATTATGCTTTAATTTATATACTGCCTATGTCACAAACTCAAAGAGAGAACTATATTTCAAATTTAGTATTTTGGTTAACTATCTTCTAAGCTTCTATATTTTCCAGAAACAAAGGATTTAGTGCTAATAACACATCTTGTGGGCTCTTGGAAAAACCAGAGCAACTTCACAGCCAAAGAAAACTTAGTTGAGACTTCCCTGAATCAAGAAGTATCCTGCTAAATACTATATGAGGTGATTCATTTCTATATCTACCCTGGCCTGACTTTTTTTTTCTTGGCTCACTGTTTGCTTGCTTATTTGCATCAGTAGACTGTCCAAGGTGCATATGTGATTCTTCAGGAGGGTGCCTTGGCAGCTTATCCTGATTCAAAATGCCAGTTTAAAAAGTGAGGTGGGATGATGGCCAGGCTTGATGGTATAGAAGCAAATTGCTTATGACTTTCATGAGGAGATGTGCTTAGCTTACTACTTAGATGATGTATGATAGGAGTTGTTCTAAAACAGGGCAGATTCTCAAATATAATCTATTTGTGAGGTTCTTTAGTGGTTTCATGTGAAGATCAAGTTAGCATCCTGGATGCCGGAGAATCAGCCAACGTCATGATAAGCAAAAATCCTTGGTCTTTTTTCTTAGTCTTTAGGGGTAGAAGTGAACAGGATGGACACAGGATCTCCATGATTTTCCTTCTTTCATCTACCACCAAAGTGACTCTGGCTTATCTTACTCCACCCTCTAATCCTTCCCACATTTCTCTGTATACATCAAAAGATTTAACCAGCACAGAATAGTGGGAAGGGTCATTTTCCAACCATATGCTAATAGAGTATTGTCCAATTAGTAATTAGCCTTAAGTGCTCGGTTGTCTGACCTCAGTGCATCAACTCAGAGTTTCAGTTCTTTACATCTTATGCTTTCTATTGTTTTAGAACACAGGTAGTCACGCCCTCCTTGACTTCTCAGAGAGGTGAGATCCCCCAAGGGGAGGTGATTACACCCTTCCTGATTTCTTAGGAAAGGAGGTCAAAACACCGAAAAGGAGGTGATCATGCCCCCCCCCCCCGACTTCTCAGGAAGGGACATGAAAACACTAAAAGAGATGATCACACCCTCCTTGACACCTCAGGAAGGGAGATGAAAAGCACCAAAGGGAAGTGGGAGTTGCTAGCGGGTTTCTAGGCTGAAGGGTCTTATTAGAAACAGGTATGCACAAACCCATCAGCATGGGAAGTATTACACTAGCACACAGCAATAACGCAGAGGCTATTAGTGATGACTCTCCCCACAGTCAGTGCAGGCTCAACGTGGTGCAACAAACATGAATTGTATATGCAAGTAGTGATATAACAAACAATATAAATCAATATAGTGTTATTAGAGATTTCCAGAAGTCCTAGAAGGAGTAAACAACAGTCACACATATGCCTTCTTCAGCAGCCAAGAGCTAGTCCAAAACCAATCTATTGTCCATTGCTTCATGTGTCAGGGAATACAATGATACCTGCAAATTTTTGAAGTCCTGCAACAGTCTTTTTGTGTGTTAGGGAATCCAATGATTCCTGCATATTTTGAAGTCCTGCAACAGTCTTATCATGTCTCAGAGAATCCAATGATTCCTGAGGGTTTTGAAATCCAACAATTTTTGATGTCCATGATTCAAATGCCATACCTGTCATGCTCTTTCAGTGGTGGGCACAATCAGCAATGGAACCACTCGATGTTTCTTGGGTCTTCTCCTTCATTTCAAGGGTCTGCTTGGTCTCTCTCTGATGGACAAGGCAAATACGGCTCGTTGGCACCCATCTGATCCCTTCTCCACCTGTAGAGATGCAAGCAAACCCTCTCCCCCAAGCAGTTAACCTATCTGGTCCCTTCCATTCACCACTTTCTGGGTCTCTCCACATCACCTGATGATTATCTAAAGATAGTGGAGCTGCTTGCACTGGACACTGCCCTTCTGGTGGGTTATAAAACCTGTCTGCCAGAGCCAGTGCATCTTTGTCAAAGATCAAGAAGTTAATATTATAAAGGGCTAGATTTAGAAGTTCTCTAGGGTTACCCATGGCTTCCTCTTTCTTTTGTGTTTGGAGGAGTGTCTTAATGTCTCTGTTTCTCTTCTCTACTGTCCTTGAGGATTAATGGGTATGCCAATAATGTGTAAAATCTTATAGTGTGCACAAAAGTGTGCAAAATGTTTAGAAGTATATGCAGGTCCATTATCTGTTTTTATTGCTTGTGGCACACCCATAATTGCAAATGCTCATATAAGGAATAAGTGACCACTCGGGTTGTCTCTTTTGCTGCTGGTATTGCAAAAGTGAATCCTGAAAAAGTGTCTGACACAACATGGATAAAAGACAAAAGACCAAAAGATTTATAATGGGTCACATCCATTTCCCAAATTTCATTAGGTCTCAAATCACGAGAATTCTTCCCTGAAGGCAGTGTAGGAGCATGGAAAGGAAGGCAAGCCATACAGGCTTTTACTATGCTCCCAGCTTTCTCTTTTGTTATTCCAAATTGTAAATGTAAAGCTTGAGCAGCCTGATGATATTTAAAATGAAATTCTTGGGCTTCTTGAAACAAAGGAGTATTGGCCAACATAGTGAGAAGGCTATCTGCCTTTGAATTACCATCAAAAATAGGACCTGGAAGTCCACTATGAGAGTGGACATACAAGACATAAATCTTACCTGGATGTTTTCTCACTTCCTCTTGAAGTTCCTTAAAGAGCTGATTTTTATTAGAAGCTACAAATTTTATTTGGACTGTGGCAATTCTTTGTACCACACCTACTGAAAAGGCTGAATCAAATATTATGTTTATGTCTTCTGGATAATTAATAAGAGCTAGAATGATTGCATAAGAGCTAGAATGATCGCATACAATTCATTCTGCTGAGTGGACTGAAAAGGAGTTCTGACTACTCTATAATTAAGTCACTAGAGTATGCAGCACAAATATTGTTTTGATGCATCTGTAAAGATAGTTGGTCCTTTAAGAGGAACTTTAGAAACTTTTCCCTCAAGAATTCATCGCCAATTACGTAATAGTCTGGTTATCTTTGTTTTTTTTTAATATTTTATTTTATTTTATAATAACTTTATATTGACAGAATCCGTGCCAGGGTAATTTTTTTACAACATTATCCCTTGCACTCGTTTCTGTTCCGATTTTTCCCCTCCCTCTTTCCACCCCCTCCCCTAGATGGCAAGCAGTCCTATATATGTTAGATATGTTGCAGTATATCCTAGATACAATATATGTTTGCATAACCGAACAGTTCTCTTGTTGCACAGGGAGAATTGGATTCAGAAGGTAAAAATAACCCGGGAAGAAAAACAAAAATGCAAATAGTTCACATTCATTTCCCAGTGTTCTTTCTTTGGATGTAGTTGCTTCTATTCATCATTTATCAATTGAAACTGAGTTAGGTCTCTTTGTCAAAGAAATCCACTTCCATCAGAATACATCCTCATACAATATCGATGTCGAAGTGTAAAGTGATCTCCTGATTCTGCTCATTTCACTTAGCATCAGTTCATGTAAGTCTCTCCAAGCCTCTCTGTATTCATCCTGCTGGTCATTTCTTACAGAACAATAATATTCCATAACATTCATATACCACAATTTACCCAGCCATTCTGCAATTGATGGGCATCCATTCATTTTCCAGTTTCTGGCTACTACAAACAGGGCTGCCACAAACACTTTGGCACATACAGGTCCCTTTCCCTTCTTTAGTATTTCTTTGGGATATAAGCCCAGAAGTAACACTGCTGGATCAAAGGGTATGCACAGTTTGATAACTTTTTGGGCATAATTCCAGATTGCTCTCCAGAATGGTCGGATTCATTCACAATTCCACCAACAATGTATCAGTGTCCCAGTTTTCCCGCATCCCCTCCAACATTCATCATTATTTTTTCCTGTCATCTTAGCCAATCTGACAAGTGTGTAGTGGTATCTCAGAGTTGTCTTAATTTGCATTTCTCTGATCAATAATGATTTGGAACATTCTTTCATATGAGTGATAATAGTTTCAATTTCATCATCTGAAAATTATCTGTTCATATCCTTTGACCATTTATCATTTGGAGAATGGCTTGATTTCTTATAAATTTGAGTCAGTTCTCTCTATATTTTGGAAATGAGGCCTTTATCAGAACCTTTAACTGTGAAGATGTTTTCCCAGTTTGTTGCTTCCCTTCTAATCGTGTTTGCATTAGTTTTGTTAGTACAAAGGCTTTTTAATTTGATATAATCAAAATTTTCTATTTTGTGATCAGTAATGGTCTCTAGTTCATCTTTGGTCACAAATTTCTTTCTCCTCCACAAGTCTGAGAGATAAACTATCCTATGTTCCTCTAATTTATTTATAATATCGTTCTTTATCCCTAGGTCATGGACCCATTTTGATCTTATCTTGGTATATGGTGTTAAGTGTGGATCCATGCCTAATTTCTGCCATACTAATTTGCAATTATCCCAGCAGTTTTTATCAAATAATGAATTCTTATCCCAAAAGTTAGGGTCTTTGGGTTTGTCAAAAACTAGATTGCTATAGTTGACTATTTTGTCTTGTGAACCTAACCTTTTCCACTGATCCACTAATCTATTTCTTAGCCAATACCAAATGGTTTTGGTGACTGCTGCTTTATAATATAATTTTAGATCAGGTACAACTAGGCCACCTTCATTTGATTTTTTTTTCATTAATTCCCTTGAGATTCTTGACTTTTTATTGTTCCATATGAATTTTGTTGTTATTTTTTCTAGATCATTAAAATATTTTCTTGGAAATATTTCTAAATAAATAGATTCGTTTAGGGAGTATTGTCATCTTTATTATATTCGCTCGATCTATCCAAGAGCACTTAATATTTTTCCAATTATTTAAGTCTGACTTTATTTGTGTGGAAAGTTTTTTGTAATTTTGCTCATATAATTCCTGACTTTCCTTTGGTAGATAGATTCCCAAATATTTTATGCTATCAACAGTTATTTTGAATGGAATTTCTCTTTGTATCTCTGCTGTTGGATTTTGTTGGTGATATATAAAAATGCTGAGGATTTATGGGGATTTATTTTGTATCCTGCTACTTTGCTAAAATTATGAATTATTTCTAAAAGCTTTTTAGTAGAATCTCTGGGGTTCTCTAGGTATACCATCATAGTCTGGTTATCTTTAATGGAGACCCGTGTGTAAGATTTGGAGCTATAGCCAATAAAATTTGCCACTAAGGGATGGTTTCACAGCATACATTAATTTGTGCATTAGTATAAAAGGTATATATCTTGTCAGGTCTTATCCCAGATAATTGTACTGCTCGCTTAATGGCCTTTAATAAAATTCTAGGCACAAGCACTGGGTAAGGAGTAAAGCTTTGTTCTGGTTGTGCTGGGAGGTTCACCCACACTATCACACTGTCTCCTTGATGAAAGACTGCTGTGGGTGCCTCTTGTGTAGGAAAAACTGATATTTCCAAGGGTTTTTGAGTGACTCTTTCAACCACATTGGATAAAGCCAGTTCAACTTCTCTCAAAGCCTCTTAAGCTTTTTATTATAAGCTGAGGTGGTAAGTTTAAAGCACTGTCTCCCCTTAAAATGTCATATAATGGTTGCAATTGATAGGTAGTCAAGCCTAACACTGGTTGCATCCATTGGATATCTCCTATCAATTTCTTTAGGTCATTTAAGGTGTTTAGCTTCTCTTTTCTTAAGGAGAGTTTTTGTATATACCTTTATGGTATACTTTATATTCTAAATATTGAAAAGGAGCATGTCTTTGAATTTTTTCTGGAGCTATGTGCGATTTGCAGTTCCTTAATGTTTCTGTGGTCTTTTGTAGACATGCTTCTAACATTTGTTCCTCAGGTGCACATCCCAATATGTCATCTATGTAATGTAATAACATTATTTTTGGAAATACTTTTCTTACTGGAGTAAGAGCAGCAGCAACATACATTTGACACATAGTAGGACTGTTTTTCATTCCCTATGGCAAAACTGTCCATTCATATCTTTTTATAAGACTCAGCTAAGTTAACATTGGGCACTGAAAAGGCAAATCTTTTCATATCCTTCTTATCTAGAGGGATAGAATAGAAACAATCCTTAGGCCATTCTCTAGGCAATTGAGTAGGAAATGGAAGTCCAGGCTGAAGAGTTCCCATAGTTTCCATCTGTTCATTTACCTTTCTTAAATTTGTCAACATTCTCCATTTTCCAGATTTCTTTCTTAACAGCAAATACTGGGGAATTCCAAGGACTTAGAGAAGGTTGTAAGTGTCCTTGGTCAAGTTGCTCCTGTACTATATCTAATAAGGCCTGAATTTTATTGCTCCTTAAGGACCACCGTTCTATCCACACTGGTGTATCAGTTTTCCATTGGATAGGAACAGGTGAAAATGTTGGCAGGCTTTCAACAGCAGCCCTGCCTAAAAAACCGAGGTACTCATTTGTAATCTTAATTGGCATAAAATGTCTCTTCTTCACATATTGATGGGGATTTTTTCAACTATCAGTCCTTTGCCAAAAGAGACCCTTTCTTTCCATGTTCCAATCTTGGGAAGTCTGCATCATAGTCCCACTGAGGCACAATGTCTTATGATCTCCTCTAAAGAAGCATCCTGGCATAGTCCTAGTATAATTTGTCTACAAACCTCATTAGCATTTTCTTTATCAAGTTGCCTTATCATAATTTCTGTTACAACATTTTTATCATTAGTTTGTATGACAGCTGTCTGCAAATGTCCCACAAAATCAGCAAAGAGCTCATTTGGCCCTTGTGCAATTTTTGTGAAGGCTTCACCCTTGTCATTTTTACCAGGGAGAAAAGCCCAAGCTTTGATAGCAATAGCAGCAATTTGCTCATATGCTGCTATGGGGTAATTAATCTGTACTGAAATGTCTGCATAAGAACCTACACCTGTTAATTGGCCATAGGTGATTGGAGGACTTACTCCACTATGACTATTTTGTTGGGCTTGTATCCTACAGAGCACTATATTCAGAAAGCCACAGCAAGTTTTGTCCAGGTTCTAAGCATGTCCTTGCTATAGATTTCCAGTCACTGGGGGTTAAGACTTCATAAGCCAAATTCTGTAATAACATTTTAACATAAGCTAATGTAGCCCCATAAAGAGTGCAAGCCTTTTTCAGGTCTTTGAGGATTTCTGTATCAAAAAAAGTGTATCTTCTACTTTCTTGACCTGAAGAGTTAAACTGATGAATCACAGGATACATTCCTATTTTCAAATCAGCTAAATCCTGCCCTTCTTCTGTGGTTTTAAGTACTGCCTTTTGCAATCTAGTCATAGGAGGGGGTGATTTCTGGAGGGGTGTGCTGGTGGTATCACTGCCCCTCCCACTACTCCTCCTCCTTCCATCCGGGAAGGTGAAGTTGATGGGGGCATGTCAAGAAACAGTTCTGGTTTAGGCGGGGTTGAAGCTGACTTGTAAGAGGAGAATCACCATGCCCTTCATCACACCCTTTAACCTCACTTAATTCCTCATGCCATTAATCTGTCCTTGTCTTCCTCTTTTTCCTCACATTTCCTCATCTGGTTGTTCTTAAAACTTTTCTTTTTTCTATAACTTGCAGGATTCTTTAAGGCCAATTGTATTATATCGTATATATAGAATGTTTCCTTAGAAATTGAATCAGGACCTTTATCATTGTAGTATTCATATAGTTGATCTCCTACTAGTCCCCATTTCAGCTAGAAAAGGTTACTAGTTTAGCCCTTAACAAAGTAAGTTCCCTATTTGTCTATTAAAACTCTCATCCTATTTCCTGGTCACTGGGAACTTCTTCAGTGAAATTAGGGAATTCTAGAGAGAACATTGAACAATTGAAACATTCTCTAGAGAGAATATTGAACAATTGAACAGAACAAAAAGTCTTTGGCCAGAGATCAAGAATACCATTTCAGCTAGAAAAGGTTACAAGTTTAGCCCTTAAGAAAGTAAGTTCCCTGTTTGTCTATTAAAACTCTCATCCTATTTCCTGGTCACTGGGAACTTCTTCAGTGAAATTAGGGTCCTTGGTCCACATGTTGGGCACCAAATGTGAAGACCAACTTAGCACCCTGGATGCCTTAGAATCAGCCGCAGTCAGGATAAGCAAAAGTCCTTGGTCTTTATTCTTGGTCTTTAGGAGCAGAAGTGAACAGGATGGATGCAGGATCTCCACAACCTTCCTTCTCTTCATCTACCACCAAAGTGACTCTGGCTTGTCTTACTCCACCCCCTAATCCTTCTCACAATTCTCTGTATACACTAAAAGATTGAACCAGCTCAGAATAGTGGGAAGGGCCATTTTCCAAGCACATGCTAATAGAGTATTGTCTAAATGGTAATTAGCCTTAAGTGCTCCATTGTCCAACCTCAGTGCATCAACTCAGAGTTTCAGCCCTTTACAGTTTCTTATCATATATTTAAAGTTCTTAAG
The DNA here is from genome assembly GCF_016432865.1 of Antechinus flavipes. Taxonomy (NCBI): domain Eukaryota; kingdom Metazoa; phylum Chordata; class Mammalia; order Dasyuromorphia; family Dasyuridae; genus Antechinus; species Antechinus flavipes. Next base: position 82,142,294 of record NC_067398.1, on the reverse strand, counting down.
AAAATAATGCATTTTCCTCCATGGATTATATATCAAAATGTTTTAATTCACAATTATGCCTTACTGTTTCATTAAAATTACATTCTTATAGTCACCAATAAATACTTATGTTAAAATGAATAAAGTAAAAATAAAATACATTGCCTCATGTCATTTGTTTTTCTTTTATTCTTTTTTTGTTCCTATCATGCTATGTTAGAGTTTCTGTTGAACAGCATTTCTCCTTTGTCTCTGTTTGCCAGGAAATAATCTTGTTAATTCAAAATGTGCAAGGAAAAAAAAAAACTATAGACAGGACTAGGTGATTGTATGTACAGTAAGAAAAGATGGGTTGAACTCCTGGGGGAAGCAACTATTATACTTTTTAGAAGGAAAAGATGAAGGTCAGACTCATGTTTAGGCCTGGATCACAAGATGATATTAATATAACCAGAATAAGTCTTTTTAAAATGATAACTCTATCTTCCAGTGTAGTCATGTTAGTTTTAAAAGTACTTGTTCTTTATTATCTCTTCTTACTTTCCCCAATAGAACAATTTTTATTTTTATTTATTTTTTAATTAAAGCTTTTCATTTACAAAACATATGCATGAGTAATTTTTCAACACTGACCCTTACAAAACCTTTTGTTCCAAATTTTACTCTCCTCCTCCCCATCTTCCATAGCTGACAGGTAGCCCAATATATGTTAAATATGTTAAAATATATGTTAAATCCAATATATGTATACAAATTTATACAGTTATCTTGCTGCACAAGAAAAATCAGATCAAGAAGGAAGAAAAAAACTGAGAAAGAAAACAAAATGCAAAGAAAGAAAGAAAATAATAACAGAAAGAGTGAAAATGCTATGTTGTGGTCCACACTCAGCTCCCATGGTGGTTCTCTCTCTCTCTTCATCACTGAACAATTGCAACTGGTTTGAATCATCTCAGTGTTGAAGAGAAACACGCATATCAGAATTGATCATAAATCCCCCATAAAGTGGAGATGGATAGTAGAGTGGACTAAAAGTCAGAACCTACAATATGCTGGTTACAGAAAACATATTTGAAGCAGGGCAATACATACAAAGTGAAGGTAAAAGGCTGGAGCAGAATCTACTATGCTTCAGTTGACGTCAAAAAAGTCATCCTGATCTCAGATTAAGCAAAAGCAAAAATTGATCTAATTAAAAGAGATAAAGAAGGGCACTATATCTTGCTAAAGGCAGCATAGATAATGAAGCAATATCAATATTAAACATATATGTACCAGATGGTATAGCATCTAAATTCCTAAAGGAGAAGTTAAGAGAGCTGCAAGAAAAAATAGCTAGCAAAACTGTTATAGTGGGAGTTCTCAACTTTGCTCTCTCAGAGCTAGATAAATCAAACCACAAAACAAATAAGAAAGATGTTAAAGAGGTTAAGTAGAACACTAGAAAAGTTAGGTATGATAGATCTTTGGAGAAAACTAAATGGAGATAGAAAGGAGTACACTTTGCTGATTATGCATTACTGGGGTCATATAGTTTTGTGTGGCAGCCTTCATCCTTTAGTTCTCCTCAATCATTTTCATGCTTATAAAACCTCTTTCTCAACTACAAATTTGTTACTTAGATTTTTTTTCCTCTATAAAATGAAACCACTCATGAACCATTGCATTTTCTTCTAATGACATATATCTATGAAATTACAACATAACTTATGAAGTATTTCTTTGGAAATTGATTTACATTGTTGCCTACATCTGAAAAAATATACTAGTTTGATAGTTGTCTAAAACCAGCCTAATCAATATGCTATTCTTTGGAGAACCTTTGGTGTATTAATGGATGTTGTATGCTTAGGCTATCATAATTAAATTTTAGTTTCTGTGTATGTACACAAAAGGATGGATGCAAATGTGCCTTATTAGACTGCCCTTTTTTTCTGCTGACATAGTAAGAGTATTCCAGTTAGATAGATCTAATGACCCGTGAATCCCAGAAGGCAGCACCTACATCAAAAGAATTCTACCTATACCTTCTTTCAACATTCTTATCTAAATGATAAATGATTCATGAATTCAGAAGTTGTCTAAGGTCTGCTTAACAAGACTGGTAAATTAGAAAAAGTAACCAGATCTTCCCAAATAAAACACAGTACTAGTCCTCCTAATTGCTGTTGCCTTTTTAGCTTAGCTCCAGTTCTATTCAGAGCTCTGCTTTCCTTTCATTATGGAATTTGATTCTTTGCTTCATTCCAATCTTCGGTCTAGTCGTTTCATATTTTAATTAACTATTATTACTAACTAAATGAAATCTTTATAATTTCTATATTATTGTTTCACTCCATCTTAGTTTATAAATATGATCCCAAGTTTGTACTTGTAGAATGAAAAGATCATAAAATTGCAAAGCCATTTCTCTTCTCTTCTATTAAAGATCAAAATGCCCTGAGATAAAGATAATTTTGCTTGTTGACTAGTGTTTAGTTTCATGTAGCATATACATGAAGTCCATATATTCCCTGTGCATTGCCTTAGGGAAGCAACCTTAGGGGAAAAGAAGCTACTTTATGTAGAAAGTTGTCTATTCAAGTTCTTTTATGTTTGGTCAAGATGAGATGAAAACAACATAATTTTTTTTCTGATGTGAAACATCTGTTTTTCAGGGGATCTTTCCTGCAAACTACATTCATTTGAAAAAGGCAATTGTCAGCAACAGGGGGTAAGTAGTTTGTTTTTCTTAAGTATAAAATTTATAGACTATTGTCAGAAGAAGGAGATATGGTAAGTATAATTTCCCCTTTATTATCCTTAAATTGTTAATTTTTAAATGATAAAAAAAAAAGAATAGGAGCATAGGGAAGAAGAAGCTGACCTCATATTCACTCTCTGCGTCTGACATGTACTGGTTTTGTGACCTTGTGCAACTCACAAATTCTGATTATTTTCCTCTGCTACACCCAATATTCTATGACTAAAGTGCATTGCTAGAGATAGTTTCCTCACTGGGAGTTCCATATACCAATGAAATTAAAATACTAGTCCTCCAAATAGTGATTAAAAATTATACACATATCTAATTTATACTTTAATATATTTAACATCTACTGGCCATCCTGCCATCTAGGGGAGGGGGTAGGGGAAGGAGGGGAAAAATTGGAACAGAAGGTTTGGCAATTGTCAATGCTGTAAAATTACCCATACATATAACTTGTAAATAAAAAGCTATTTAAAAAATAAAATTTTTAAAAAAAAGGACTGGAGTGAAAAAAAAGTTTTAAAAAATTATATACATATGTAGTGATTTGGTTTATGAAATATTTTCTTCACAATTCATAGTGCACATATATCTAGCTTCCTTTTAATAGGCCATGTTTCACATCCCACCCAGATATTTACTCTAGTCATCTTCTTGCTATTCTCTCTGATGCCATTTGTATTTATACCATCTCTTTAAGATTCTTCTTGGTTCATATGAAATAGTTTAATTGTAAAAGAAACCAAAAACATATTTTACATGAAGGAAAAGATATATATCAATTGTTAAAGGACATAGAATACTGTCACTTTATAGGTAAACATTGCAATGCCTAAAAGAACCATAAAAAGAATTTTATTGTAATTTTAGAAGTTTTAAAGAGATATATAAAGAAATCAGATATGATTCAAGTAGCTTTGCATCAAAAATTATCTGTAGAAATGATTCAAATCACCTTGTTTTTGCATGAATAGTTTGGTTTTTAATGAAGTGGAGAAAGAACTTTTTATTTATTGACAACTAAAGAAATATTAAAGTAAAACTCAGTTTTAGGGACATCAGAGGAGTTGTAGACCCATATGGAGATCTTAGAACATTAGAATTATATATCATCTAATTGGCATATTACTATTTAATGATTTAAGAGGATAGTTAATTTTTAATAATATTTTATTTTTTTCCAGTTACATGTCAAGAAAATTTTTAGCATTCATTTTTACAAGATTTTGAGTTTCAAGTTTTTCTCCTTCTTTCCCCTCTTCTGAAAGTAGTAGGCAATTTAATATGGTTTATATGTGTGCTATTACATAAAACATATTTCCATATTAGTCATAGTTGCAAAAAAAAGATCAAAAGAAAAAATAAAAAAATAAAATAAGTGAAAAATATTCTTCAATTTGCATTCAGAGTCATTCTGTTCTCTATCTGGATATGAATTAGCATTTTCTTTTGTGTGTCCTGTGTACTTGTCTTGGATCATTGAGTTGCTGAGAAGAGCTGGGTCATTCATGGTTGATCATCATACAGTATTGTTGGACTGTATACAATGGTTTCATTGTTCTGCTCTTTTCATTTTGCATCAGTTTGTATAACTCTTTCCAGGTTTTTTCTGAAATCTGTCTGTTCATCATTTCAAAGAATAGTTTAAAAGAGAGGGGGAGATCATATAAATATTTAGACGTAATGTATAATTTTAAAAGACTGTTGATTTTGTTTGAGGAAATATAGGAAGTTGTTACCTTTTTAAGTGAAAGTTGAGTGAATGAATGCTAAAAATTTTCTTGACATGTAACTGGAAAGATCAAAAGTTTCTCATTTTAGCCTTTGAAGATAGGGAGGAACAAGATAACGGTACCTGAGAAGGAGAATTGAAAAAAGCTTCCCTATTGGAATTATGGCACCTAAAAAGAAACAGCTGACAGAAGCTTAACTAAGTGATTCCAGAGTAGTAGAAAAGATAAGTAATTTAACTGGCCAACTGCTTTAGTGACAGTGATATACTGAGATTGTGATATGTTGTATTATTTATTCACTGGTTTTAATAAGTGAGCAACTATGATATTTCTCTTGCATTATTGTTAAGTAAATGCTTATTTTTAAGATCTAGAATTGTCACTATTGTGAATGACTGATTTTGTAACTATCTGTGTGCATTATTTATGTTCATTAGATTGTGAGTGATTGGTTGTGCAAAAATAAATATAGATGGGGGTTCAAGAGCTAGAGTAGTTAAGTAGAGAGAGTTTATTTTCTCTCAATAGGATTATTCCTATAGCCTTATGAGATTTTAAGTATAATTTTGTGCCGATGATATATCATCATGAATCTAGATCAGGATAAGTAAGAATGAGTAGAAAACTCAAAGAAGGGCTCAGTATTTACATGACTAGGTAAGAATTATGAAAGCTCCTAACTCACGGAAGTTGGCCATGTCACTTTTGTTACAAACATATTTCTTTCCATACAACTGAAAGCAATGATAAAATAAGTACAACTTTTGTTTCTGGAAATGATATGTTAGTTCATCATTCTACTCACATTTCCTGTGATTTCCCAAATGGCCATCATCGGCTACCAAGTAACGATATATGTGGTCTTTGCCTGTTAGAATATGAGCATCTTAAGTGTGGAGAATTTATCACTTTTTATTTGTATCTCTAGCATTTAACAAAGTACCACAAAGTATATGATTAATAAATGATTTTTGTTCATTTATTCAATTACTTTGATAATTTCTTTCCATAGTCATATGATTAAAACTCCAGGTCAAGTATCCTAACTCCAAATCCTTGTTATTATTGTTGTTGTTTTATTTAACCACATTGTAATTATCTTCATTTGTTTGTCTATGCAATAAGAAAATAACATGGATCATTACATACATAGAGATACTTGAGTTTTTCAGCATTTATATTTTAGTAAGTTTTGTGGTTACTGAGTTGTCTCAGTCATGTTCAACTCTTCATAACACCAGTTGGGATTTTCTTAACAGAATTATTGGCATGGTTTATCATTCCCTTCTCTAGCTCATTTTACAGATGAGGAAACTGAGGCAAACAGGATAAAGTGATTTGCCCAGGCTCATATAGTTAGTAAGTGTCTGAGGCTGGGTTTGAACTCAAGTCTTGCTGACTTCAGGGCCTGTATTCTGCCTATGTGTCACCTAGTTGCCTGAATCAATATTTTAATTACTTACCAAATCATTATTATTGATTATTTTAAAAGAAGGCACTTTTCCATTATTAGTTGCAAGTAATAGTCATTATTTTATAGCATAACATATAAGTGAGAATGTTCTAGTTTTCTTTAGTCATAAAATATTATTATGACAGAAGGTTAATACCAACATTTCATACCATGCCCCAAGTAGAGGCATGTCTTAGATATAAAAGGTTACATCCTAAACAGATTAAAGAAGCAAGGAAAAAGTTACCTTTCATACATAAGCTAGGGGAAAAGTTCATATCTAAATAGACTATGGGAGAGGACAACACAAGGTAAAGTATACATTTTTGATTATATAAATTTAAAATGTTTTTGTCAAAACAAGGAAAACAGTTAAGTGTGGAAAAATCTTTGCACAAAATTTCTCTGAAAATGGTCTCACATCCAAAGACTTAATTCAAATGTATAAAACTACATGTAGTATTCCCCAGAAGTTATTTCTCAAATAAATAAATGATCTAAGTATGTGAACAAGTAATTTTCAAAGGAAGAAATTCAAACTATCAACAACCACATTAAAATATGCTTCAGATCAATACTTCTGGGAGCCAAGATAGCAGAGTAAGTAGGCAGTAAATCACTGTAACTCTCCCATATTCATCTTCAAACATCTATCAAATAGCACCCCCAAACAAATCCTGGAATAGCAGAATCAGGAAAAAATTGGGAAGAAATACTCTTTGTGTCCAAAAAATGTGAAAATATTTCACTTGAGTAAAAGGGAGGCACATCCCAGGACAGGAAGCATCCAGCAAGCCCCATCTCAGCAAACCAATGGTAAATCCTGAGCCCCAGTGCAGTGGAGCAGGTAAATGCCAACACCAGGACTCTCCACATTCCTCAGCATAGCCAGGGGAATAGGGCCGACTCCAGCTTTGAGAACTGCCTCTGCCTCAGTCCTGGGCAACCAGGCAACCTCCAGTGGACAGACTTCCACATGCTTCTGTGTAGCCCCAGGTAAACAGGTAGACAACAACCCTAAGGTGCCTAAGCAAACAGATAGCCTACAACATGACTCCCACCACTTCCCTCCCTACCAGGTTCTCCAGCATAATTCTAGGAAAACAGGTGCCTCATCTGCCCAGATGCCACCTGCTTCAGTGTATTCTTGAGGAAACACAGAAACAAACAGCCTACTGACCTCAGTACATATCAGACACCAGCATTAGGATCCTAGCTCTCAGCACCAGGTAAGCTACCAGACTCCAATGGCCCCAATCAGTGCTGGCCACGCACCCCCATCCCTCTCAGTAAGATATAAGGGACCACCATGGGCCTCAGGGCAACACCAATGCAATCCCAGGTAAATAGTCAGAGCCTGTAGTCCCTGGCAAAAGAAAGCAAAAACAGTTCATCTTCTACCCTAAAACCCCAGCTCAAATGTAAAAAAAAAAAAAGGAAAAAGGCCTCAATGAGCAAAAAACAGCAAAAACAATCTGATCATAGAAGGATATTATGGTGACAAGTAGGATCAAGACACAAACCCAGAAAAGGAGAACAGTATCAAAATATCTATGGGCAAAATCCCAAAGAAAAACAGGAAATGGTCTCCAGCCCAGAAAGAACTCATGTAAAAACTCAAAAAAAAAAAAAAAAGGAGCTTTAAAATCATATAGGAGAGTTAAAAGTACAATTGGGAAAAGAAATGAGAGTGAATCAACAGAACTAAGAAAAGAGTATATAACTCAGGGAAAGAAAACAACTCCTTAAAAAGTATAATTGGCCAAATAGAAAATAAAGTGTAAAAACTAACTGAAGAAAACAACTTCTTAAAAGTTAGAATTGAGCAAGTAAAAGCTAATGACTCTATAAGACATCAAGAATCAATCAAAAACATTCAAAAGAATGAAAAAATAGAAGACAAAGTAAATACCTCATGGGAAAAACAACTGACCAGGAAAATAGATCTAGAAGAGACAATCTCAGAATCATTGGACTGCCTGAAAGCCATAATTAAAAGAAGGACATGGACAGACTCTTTCAAGAAATTATCAAGGAAAACTTCTCTGACATCCTGGAAACAGAGGGCAAAACGAGCATTGAAAGAATACATCAATCACCTCAGGAAAGAGATTCCCCCCACCAAAAAAATGGCCAAAATTCAGAACTGTCCAGAAAAGGAAAAATATTCCAAGTGGCCAGAAAGAAACAATTTAGATGTTGGGGAGCTGCAAGATTACACAAAAGTCATAGAACTTAATATTCTAGAAAGCAAAGGAACTAAGACTATAAACAGGAATGACTTACCTGGAGAAATTAAACATAATACTTCAAAAGGGAAATTGGTTATTCAGTGAAATAAAAGGACTCCAAGCTTTCATAAGGAGAAAATCAGAATTAAACCAAAAGTTTCATCTCCAAAATCAAGACTCAAGAGAAAAATAAGTAGGTTAAAAGGGAAAATAAAACACAAGGTACTCAATAAAGCTGATCCATTTACATTCTATATGGGAAGATGATAATTGTAATTCTGAAACATTGTACCCCTAATACTACAATTTGAAAAAATATACATAGAGGATACAGGTACAAGGTAAATTTGAGGGAATGGCATAAAATTATTAAAGGATGAAAAAGAAGAGTACACTGGTTGCAGAAGGAAAGGAGAGGCAGAATAAACTGAATTATTTCTTTTTTTATTATAGCTTTTTATTTACAAGTTATATGCATGGATAATTTTACAGCATTGACAATTGCCAAATCTTTTGTTCCATTTTTTCCCCGCCTTCCCCCAATCTTCTCCCCCTGATGTCAGGTTGACCAATACATGTTTAATATGTTAAAGTATAAATTAAATACAATATAAGTATGCATATCCTAATAGTTATTTTGCTGTACAAAAAGAATCAGACTTTGAAATAGTATACTATTAGCCTGTGAAGGAAATCAAAAATGCAGGCAGACAAAAATATAGGAATTGGGAATTCTATGTAATGGTTCATAGTCTTCTCCTAGAGTTCTTTTGCTGGGTATAGCTGGTTCAATTCATTATTGCTGTATTGGAACTGATTTGGTTCATCTCATTGTTGGAAATGGCCACGTCCATCATAATTGATCCTCATATGGTATTGTTGTTGAAGTATATAATGATCTTGTGGTCCTGCTCATTTCACTCAGCATCAGTTCATGTAAGTCTCAACAGGCCTTTCTGAAATCATTCTGCTGGTTATTTCTTACAGAACAATAATATTCCATAATATTCATATACCACAATTTATTCAGCCATTCTCCAATTGATGGGCATCTACTCAGTTTCCAGTTTCTGGCCACTACAAAGAGACCTGCCACAAACATTTGTGCACATACAGATCCCTTTCTCTTCTTTAGTATCTCTTTGGGATATAAGCCCAGTAGTAGCACTGCTGGATCAAAGGGTATTCACAGTTTGATAACTTTTTGAGCATAGTTCCAAAGTGCTCTCCAGAATGGCTGGATATGTTCACAATTCCACCAGCAACATATTAGTGTCCCTGTCTTCTCTCATCCCCTCCAAAATTCCACATTATCTTTCCCTGTCATTCTAGCCAATCTGAGAGGTATGTAGTGATATCTCAGAGTTGTCTTAATTTGCATTTCTCTGATTAATAATGATTTGGAGTATATTTTCATATGGCTAGAAATTAAACTGAGTTATTTCACATGAAGAGGTATGAAAAACTCATTATGATGGAGAAGAGAATAAGAGAGTGAGTAATGGGCATTGCTTGAACATTAGTCTTATCAATATTGGCTCAAAGAGGAAATAACATGCACAATCAAAATATTTTTTTGTTGAACATTGAAAATTATCTTACCAGACAGGGAAGTAGGAGGGAAGTAGATTTAGCAAAGGGCAGGAGGAATGACAGAAAGAAAGACAGATTGGGGAGGTGATAGACAGATGCAAAACATTGGTGAAGAGAGAAAGGGTGAAAAGAGAGAGGACAAATAGGAGGATCAAGAGGATGGAGGGAAATGGAAACAGATAGCAGAGTGGATCAAAAAATCAGAATTCTACAATATGTTGTTTACAAGAAACACATTTGAAACAGATACACACACAGAGTAAAGCTAAGAGTCTGCAGCAGAATGTATAATGCTTCAGCTGATATAAAAAATTTTTAAATTTTTAAGTGTGAAAATCCTGATAAGCAAAAATAGACCTAACTAAAAGAGATAAGAAAGTCACCACAGAAAATGAAGTAATATCAATACTAAACATGTGTACCAAGTAGTATAGCATCTAAATTCTTAAAGGAGAAATTAAGTGAGTTATGGGAAGAAATAGACATCATAGCTATACTAGTGGAGTGTCTTAACTGTCCCCTCCCAGAACTTGATAAACTCAATAAAAATAAATAAGAAAGAAACTAAGTAAATGCAATACTAAAAAAATACTGACAGACTTTGAAGAAAATTGAATGATAACACAAAGGAATGTATCTTTTTCTCAGAAGTATATAGCACCTACACAAAAACTGATCATGTATTAGGAAATAAAAATATTAAAATCAAATGTAGAAAGGCAGAGGTATTAAATGTATTCTTTTTGATTAATAATACAATAAAATACAATAATACAATACAAAAAATAATACAAAATAATACAAAAATTCAGCAAAGGTCAGTGGAAAAATAGATTAAAAATTAATTGAAAACTACATAATCCTAAATAATAAGTAGATCAAAGAACTAATCATAAAAACTTCAATAATGTCATTAAAGAAAATGACAATGAGACAACTTACCAGAATTTAGGAGAGTCATCCAAATTAGTACTGAGAGAAAAATTTGTTTCTCTAAATTCTTACATCAACAAAATAGAAAAACAACAGCTCGATGAATTAGACATGCAACTAAAACTTTAAAAAGGACTAATTTAAAATTCCCATTTAAGCATCAAATTAGAAGTCCTCAAAAATAAGATTGAAAGTTTTAAAAAAAACTATTGATCTAATAAATAAATCTAGGAGCTGATATTATTAATAAAAAAACTCAAGATAAATAAACCATTGCTTAATAAAAGAAAGAAGAAAAGCAAATATAGTGTCAAAAATGAAAAGGGTGAAATCACCACCTATTTAAAACAATCATTAAAAGATATTTTGGCCAAGATGGCATAGAGCAGACATGACTTTTTGTGATCTCCTCTGATCTTCTCTCAAACCAATAGTAGATTAAGCCTCTGAACTGGTTTTGAAATCACAGAACCTACAAATTTTGGAATACAACAGATTCCCAGAAGAAGATACCTTGGAAGAACTTTGGAACAGATCTATTTCAAATGGGCAGGGGGACAGTCTGCAAGCCCAGACCACAGCACAGAGAGCCTGGGGCAAGGAGCTGGAGCAGGGAGTCAGAGCACAGCTTCCACACACCTGGGAATCTTCTGTGAGCCTCTTAGACTACTCTGGCTTGGTTGCAAGTGGATGATCTAGCATATTTGCTACAAAATGCAAATTGTAAATCACTGAGCCCCGAAAGAATGCAGGACCTAGCCATGATTACTAAAGCAGCTGTCACTCTTTTCATTAAGAGCAGACCTCAAGATTTAAAAAATGAGCAAAAAACCAAAAAGAACTCTCACCATAGACAGTTTTTGTGGAGAGAGAGAACAGACCTCAAATTCTGAGGTTCCTAAAGCAAATCAACTCCATATGAAGCCTCAAAGGGAGATATTGGTGCCCATTTTACAAGGCTTTCTTGGAAGATTTCATAAAGAATCTTAAAAGAGAGTTAAAAGAAAAATGGGGAAAGGAAATGAGATCTTTGCAAGAAGGGATGGGAAAAGCATATAATTCCCTACAAAATAGATTTGGTGAAATGGAAAAGGCATATAACTCCTTACAAAATAGATATGAAAAAGCTACCAATTCATCAAAAAATAGAATTTGTAACATGGAAATAAATTGCAACGAACAAAACAATTCAGTTGGGCAAATACAAAAGGCACTAAAAAAGGTAACTGAAAAAAAAATACACTAAAAATTAGAATTGAATAAATGGAAGTGAATGACTCAATAAGACTTCAAAAATCAGTCAAACAAAGCCCCCCAAAAATGAAAAAATAGAAGAAAACACGAAATATTTCCTAGGAAAAACAGAAGACCTGGAAAATAGATCTAGGAGAGACAGTTTAAGGATTATTATGCTCCCTGAAAGTCATGGTGAAAAAAAGAACCTAGACATTATCTTATAGGAAATCATAAAGGAAAATTGCTCTGATATCTTAGAATCAGAAGGTAAAATAGCCAATGAAAGAATTCACTGATCACCTCCTGAAAGAAACTCCAAAATTAAAATTCCAATGAATATCATGGCTAAATTTCAAAACTATCAAACCAAAGAAAAGATATTTCAATCAGCCAGAAAGAAACAATTTAAATTATAAGGAGCCACAATTAGGATTACCCAGGACTTAGCAGCTTCCACCTTAAAGGATCAAAGGGCCTGGAATCTAATATTTCAAAAGACAAAGGAATTAAGAATAAGCTATCCAGCTAAAATGAGCACTATCTTTCAGGGAATAAGATAGAATTCAATGATATATGTAAATTTCACCTATTTCTGATGAAATCTATTTCTAAAACTAATGCAGACAAGATTTGAAAGGAAGCAATAAACTGGGGGGAAATGTTAAATTTGAGTGTTTTGAGGAAGGCCTCATTTCTAAAATATAGAGAGAATTTTCTCAAATATATAAGAATTCAAGCCATTCTCCAATTGATAAATGGTCAGAGGAGATGAACAGACAATTTTCTGATAAAGAAATTAAAACCATTTCTAATCATATGAAAAGGTGCTCTAAATTGATCAGAGAAATGCAAATTAAGACAACTCTGAGATGCCACTACACACCTTTCAGATTGGCTAAAATGACAGGAAAAGGTAATGACAAATGTTGGAGGGGATGTGGGAAAGCTGGGACACTAATACATTGTTGGTAGAACTGCGAATACAAAATACAGCAGTTGGTGCCTATAGAACCTAGTGTTTGACAAACCCAGAGAACTCACTATTTGACAAAAACTTCTGGGAAAATTAGAAAACAAGATAAACTAAGTATAGATCAGTATCTCACACTGTATACCAAGACAAGGTCAAAATAGGTGCATGATTTAGACATAAATGGTGACTATCATAAGCAAATTAATAGAGCAAAGAATAATATAACTGTCAGATCTATAGGGAGGGAAGAATCCATGACTAAAAAAGAGGCAGAGAGCATTGCATATGTAAAATAGATAATTTTGATTATATAAAAATAAAAAGTTTTATACAAAAAACCCCAATGAGATCAAGATTAGAAGGAAAACAAAAAGCTGGGAAATCTTTACAAATCTTTGATAAATGCTTCATTTCTCAAATATATAGAGAACTGAACTAAATGTATAAGAATTCAAGCCATTCCCCAATTGACAAATGGTCAAAGGATATGAACAAGTAGTTTTCAGATTAAAAAATCACAGCTATATATAGGTATGTGAAGAAGCGATCTAAGTCACTTTCTATTAGAAAAATGCAAATTAAAACAGATCAGAGATATTACATTACACTTATCAGATTGGCTAATATGACAAAAGAAATGACAGATGTTGAAGGGGATGTAGGAAAATTGGGATATTAAGGTCCAGTTGTAGAGTTGTGAACTGATCCAACCATTCTAGAGAGTAATTTGAAACTGTGGTAAAGGGCAACTGAACTGTGCTTATTTTTTGATCCAACACTATCAGTATTAGGTCTATATATCCCAAAGAGATATAGAAACCCTTCTCATAGTGGCAGAATATTGAAAATTGAGGAAATGCTCATCAGTTGGGGAATAGCTGAATAAGCTATGTTATGTTATATGAGTGTAATGAAATACTATTGTGCAGTAAGAAATGATGAACAGACAGATTTCAGATGCAGAATAAAATGAGCAAAGCTAGGATTAATATTGTATGTGAGTGTCAGCAATATTGTGTAATGGTCAACTATGAATCACTTGGCTCTTCTCAGCAACATAATAATCTAAGATAAGTACAAATGACTAATGAAGGAAAATGCTATCTACATTCAGATGAAGAACTGATGAACTCTGAATGCAGATTGAAGCTTATCTATTTATTTTATAATTTTTTTTTCCTTTTAATCTGTTTCTTTTCTTACACTTGTGACTAATATGGAACATGTTTTACATGATAGCACATATATAAACTATATCAAATCACCTATCATTTTAGGGAAATGGAGGAAGGGAGAAAATTTGGAACTCAAAATATTGTAGAAATGAATGTTAACAAATGTCTTGACATGTAATTGATTAAAAATAAAATAGTATTAAAAGTAAAATGCTTCAGGTCACTAATGAAAAGAAATACAAAATGGAGGAACTTTGTTTCTACCTCATACCTATCAGATTGACAAACAAAAAAAATAGGAGAATTACAATTATTGGAAGAGCTGTGGGGAATAAAGACACATTGATGCATTGTTGGTGGATTTGTGAATTAATCCACCCATTCTGAAATGTAATTTGGAGTTATTTCTCCAAAGTAACTAAGTTAGACATTTCTTTTGGCCCAACTCCATCACTATCAGGTCTTACATCATAAAGAAATTAAAAGAGAAAAGGAACCCATATGTACAAAAATATTCATTATAGCTCTTTTTGTAAATTTGTAAACCAAGATACTGTTCTATTCAGGAATGGTTAAACAAATTATATAATATGAATGTAATGGAATATCATCATGCCATAAGAAGTGACAAAATGGACAGTTTTCAGAAGAGATCAGGAAAAGCTATTATTTGTTGCAATGAAAAGAGGAGAACTAGGAGGACAATTTATACAATGACAGCTACAATGTAAAGAAAAACAATTTTAACACTTTAATTTTAAAAGATTTTAGATCTCTATTCAGTGCAATGATAAATGAAAACAGAAGGCTGAAGATAACACCTGCTACTCTCCTCCTGCTGGAGAAAACATGAACATAAAATGCAGAAAGAGATATACATCTTTCTGGCATGGTCAATGTAGAAATTTGTTTTGCTAGATTATGCATGTTTATGATGAGACTTTTGTTTCTTTGCTGTTATTGTTGTTGTTTAATGAGAATAATGGGGAAGATTATAAAAGTGTGTAAAAACAAATTAATTTTCAAAATTACAAGTTACAGTATAAATGTTGAACTACCAGATAATGTTCAACCAAAATTGCTTTTGTTAATAGCAGTAAATGTTTTTGACACATACAGAAATATCTTTGTTTTTATGAGTGATTAAAAATTAGATTGGTCTTTGATAAGTTTTGCCTGTGGAGAGCTTTAAAAACAGGATTGACAACAATCTGTCTTAGATGTTTGAAGAACATAATTGTTAGACACTGATCTGGATGACCTTTTAAAATCTTTCCCAACTGTCTAATTCTTTCATTATTATTATTTTGTTATTCAAGAGATAAAATGAAATATTGTTTTGAAAAGCTACTGAAATTAGCTTAGGATGAAAGATAGATTAAGTTTTGTCATTACAGAAAATAAAGCAATATTATTTGTTCTCCATCTTTTAGATTAGCATTAAAACTTGTACCATTTGGGAGCTTTGTTTTAGACTATACAAAAGTAGTTCTCTTATTCAATCTGAACACCAAGAGTACTTTATTATAGCAGAAAGATTTGTAGCAATTACATAGGCTCTAGGTTCATTTTCCCCACTTATAGTCATACTGGAAGTTTATATCACCCCAAAATGGTTTCTGTTCTCATCAGAATTCTAGGGTCTGGGGGATGTTGTTCTGATACCATCATCCTTGAGCTCCTACTCAATAGTTCTCCTCCCAACATCAGTCATCAAGTTATCTTTTCAATATGGTCCAACCTGTGGTTATCATCCCAATACTATTTTGACTAATTAATTTACTTAATATCATTGATGACTAATGAGCATCAATTGGTTTTTACAAAGTATTTACTGAAAAATATATGGCAAGAAACAAAATACCAAAACCGCTCCAAACTGAGATACTCTGCCCTCTCTCCCTCAGTCCTGGGGTATGATGAGCTTAGACTTAAAATAGATGCTACACAACATTCCTTTCACAGATTTACTTTGTGGTGTAGATTAATTGTTAGATGTATCACTCTCTTACTTTCAGAGCAGCCATGTTTATTCATTGCTGGTTTGGATTCAGTTCACCATTCTTCAAGACTAGCTCCTCTGCAATCCATGTTTTCTTATACCTAAATATCTTTCTTATATTAAAACCAGGGAAAACACACACACGTATGTATGCACACGTGTGTGCACATGCACACACACACATACATACACACAAAATACACAGTTTCATGATGTAAGTCATTCATAGACCTGAATGAGAAGATAAGGCTATTGTCAGCATTTTCTGATACATTCTTCTTCTCCCAGAGACAATTAGATTGTCAAATTTAGTGGTATGCAATTGGGCAAAAAAGTTCCTAATTATTGATTTAATTCCTTCTTCATTGGTGGTAAGTTCATTCTTTTCATGTTTGATAATGATAATTTATTTTGTTTCTTTCCTCTTTCTAATCAAATTAACCAAATGTTTATCTATTTTTTAATAAAAGCAACTTCTGATTTTATTAATTAGGTCAATAGTTTTCTTACTTTCAATTTTATTCATCTCTCCTTTGATATTTAGAATCTCTAATATAGTATTTAATTGGGGGGGGATTAATTTGTTCTTTTTTCTAGCTTTTTAGTTGCATACCCAATTCATTTATCTTCTTGTTCTCTATTTTATTTATGTAAGTAGTTAGAGACATAAAATTTCCCCTAAGAACTACTGTGATTGCATCCCATAAATTTTGGGATGTTGTCTCGTTGTCATTCTCTTGGATGAAATGATTGTTTCTATGATTTTTTGTTTAACTCATTCATTCTTTAGAATTAGATTATTTGGTTTCCAGTTAATTTTTAGTCTCATCTTTCTGTGGTCCTTATTGAATGTAATTCTTACTGTATTGAGATTTGAAAAGAATGCATTTACTAATTTTGCCTTTCTGCATCACCAAATTTTATAACGACTCTGTTGTAAACTTATGGACCACTATGACCTTTTAGTTTTTCCAATATTATTGTACATAGTTTATTATTTCTATTGTGAACTTTTTATCACGGTTATCTTTCTTTTTAACTCTTTTCCTTTTTTTGCTAATAAAAATCTATTTCTCACTCTCTGGAAAATGCCTCTGTGTTAGAGTATAAGATTTAGGATAATTACAATTTTTTTTATCTCTCTTAAATCATTTAGGAGACTTAATATTCTTTATCACCCACCATTCCTCGATATTCCTTTTGCCTCTTTTGCACAATCACTTTTCATCATCTTAATTTTTCACAATCAATCTAAACTACCCAATTTAGAAATATATTTTTCTAATTTATCAGCTTCAAACTTATTTTTCTTCCCTTCTCAAGGACTATAGTACCTATCTGAAAGTCTTCCTTTCCTTCACTACTTTCATCCTCACATTTCAGTATCTCATTATACATAATGAGATTTTGAATCTTCTCATGTCCCATGACCTATAACTTAAGTCTTTTATCTACCCACAGAGATTGTCATATCTTGGATGTCACTATCACCTACTACCTGCATCTGTTCTAGTATGGGTTGTCTTCACATCTTACGTATAATATTATCTACCTCCTACCCTGGCTTCCAGTATTATCTTTTCTCATTTTTTCCATATCACTTTTACAATTATCCTTCTTTGGCACAGGTGTAAATAGGTCATTTTTCTGCTCAAAAAAATCATCAATGGCTTCTTGTTTCTTATCAGATAAAATTCACATCCATAGTTTAGCCTTTAAGCTTTCTTATTACCTGGCTCCAAACCAATTTTTTCAGACTCATTTAACATCTTTATAAACTGCAAGATAGACTATTGGCCATTTCCTTCAACTTGACAGTTCTTTTTCTCCTTTGAATTCTTCTCATCTCTCACATGGCCCAACCTTTGTGGAGCTTTCCTTGATCCTGCCAGGTGACTCCTCAAAATTCCTATATTTCTTTATCTGTGTATGTGTATAGAGAATTTTTAACTTTGTATCCTCCTCCCCACCACATTGCATTGAACATAACATATGCTTAAACAAAAATATAATAGCCACTTACTACTATATTCCCTTATGACTTTTTTTACATCTATATATTTTACATTATATTGTGATGGGTTTTCTCTTATAGTTGTTATCATTTTATAAATTGCTTCATATACCTTTTCATTTTACTGTATGTTCTTCATAAATGACAAATATGGCAAGACAATACATAATCCAATCACTGGACACAAGTTGTATCCAGCCTTTTATTGTTACAAATGAAATCACTGAGAATATTTTTGAGTATCATAAAGAGTCAGGCATGATGGGAACAACAGGACACCACCATGATAGTATTCTTAGGATAATTAATAATAATAACTATTATTATTATTATGGCTGACATTTTTGTTTCTAGAATTAGGATGGCTGAATCAAAGGAAATGAACATGGTATAATACATATATTTTGCTTTATTTTGCTATAATTATTCCCAAAAGAAAAAAATCTAAATAGTTCTACCAGCAGTGCGACAGCATGCTAATTTCTCCACAGAATAAATGGCTTAATTTTATCATTTTAGCTATCTTTACTCATTTAATGAGTATAAATTGTTTCAGATTCCTTTTCATTTAAATTTCTCTGATTACCAGAGATCTGTTCTCATGCTATTTTTGTTCAAAAGCTAGAGAGATGTTACTTAGATGATGGTATATATAATCAGGGAGATTTTGAACTTTTTAATCAGACAGAAAAATTAATAAATAATAGATCTGTATCAGCTTGGAAGGACATCTTCATTAGAGTGCCACAACGGTCTGTTTTTGATTCTGAACTGTTTAACATTTTTGTGAATGGCTTTGATAGAGACTTACATGATACCTTAACAAATTTTCAGATTACAAAGTGGAAGAAGTAGCTAATATATTGCATGGCAGCATCAGGATTCAGAAGCATCTATTCCCTGGAAGACACAAAGCTCACAGATCCTTATAAAGGCATCCCCAGACCATTGAGACACTTGGACAATAATATGAGCTAACTCCTACTGAAATTATTGCAGCAACCTCCTAATTGCATCCTCAACTTTCAGTCTTGAACTCCTTCAATTTATTCTTTAAATAGTTCCCAAAATAATATTCCTAAAGAACAAATTGGACCATATCCCTCTCTTTCTGAAGAATCTTCAGGGTTCCCTATTGTCTCTATGATAGAATTTGTGACATGTACAGTGACCATACCCTCAGTAAACCATTTAGACAGATTGGCTAAATCAGATTGAGGTGACTCAAACCCTATGGTAAATTTAGTGAGGGGTCTACCCCAATCATGTAAAGATTCCCCTGTAGAATGAGTAGATGAGAACAATTTTTTCCAACAGCCATGAAGGCAGATGAAGTAGGTGTTATGGAGCACTTAGAGCTTGGTTAGACATCCACTGTATATCAAGTCTTTTCCAGTCTTGACTGTTCTGCCATTGGACAGTGGTGACTATGGAAACGAGAGTGGGACTGACAATTTCATGCAACTTTGCCTCACTTAGATCCAATTTACATGGGAATCCAAAGAAATCGCCGCACCCATTTTACTGTTTCTACCCTCAAAGCTCTGTGGTAATGGGCAAATGATGAAGCAGCAGGTGTGGATACATTGGGAACTGTAGTCACAATCACCACACAGGCAGCTCATGTCAGAGGGTCATGTTCTCACTGGAAGCAACAGTGGGATTCAGCAGACTCCCTGCTGTCTGAGCAGCCGTTTAAGAGTTGCACTCTCAGCTCCATGCATAAGATGCTAGAAAACAAAACTTAAAACTGTCTGCTTACCCAAGCCTGACCTGATTACCATGGCAGGCGGGGATTCCACTCTGTGGTCAAGATATTAGAAAATATACAGAAACTTCCAAAAAGTCAATTCTGCTCCCCATAGGTACATGGAATGTGTGCACAGTTATTCACAACACAAAATCCAATAGATCTGAAAGAAGAATAGCTATAGTTGCAAGAGATCTCAAGGTATCACATCCAAATAGCAACCCTGAGTGAAACAATGCTGGCAAATAAAGACTAGCTTATTGAAGTTGGAGCTGGATACGTGTTTTTCTGGAGTGAGTGCAGTAAAAGGGAATGCTGTGAAGCTTGGTGTAGGGTGTGCAATCAAAAGTAATCTAATAAACAAGCTCACATAGCTTCCAAAAGGAGTGAATGGCAGGTTTATGACAATGTGATTGCCACTTGTAGGAAAACACCAAGCCACCATCATCAGTGTCTATGCTTCCACCATGACAAACTTTGATGAAATCAAAGAAAAATTTCATGAAGACATGGAATACCTTATCAGGAATATGTCAAAAAGGAGAAGTTTGTAATTCTGAGTGACTTTAATACTAGAGTAGGCTCAGACTATCAGACATGGAAGGAGGAATGGAGTTGGAAACAGCAGTGACAGTGGTCATGTACATTGAAGACTTGTGCATCTCATAATCTTCTCATCACCAATACTGTATTCCATTTACCTAAATGCAATAAACTTCATGGGTGCACCCTCATAACAAACATTGACATTTAATGGACAATGAGTGTAAGAGACAGACAGAATGTGAGAGTGACAAAGGTAATATGTGGCAAAGAGTGCTGAACTGATCGTAGACTTATCCTCTGCAAGTTGAATATTCATCTTCAACAAAAACAGTGGCACCAAGGTAAAATGACTATTAGAAGAATTAATGTCAAGAGATTAGAATGTTTCTCTGAGAAGGAAGGATTCGTTGTCAACTTGGAGGGCAAGTTGAGCTAATATAATTGGCAACAATGGAAGAGAAAAGGAGTGGGCAGCTTTCAGAGATTTGGTATACAGCATTGCATTTGCTCATGAGGGTCAGAACACTTGCAAACATCAAAAGTGGTTTGATGAAAATGATGGGGAAATTCAGAAGGTGCTAAATGAAAAATGAAAACTCCATAGAGTATACCAGCATGATAGTTCATTCATCTCTAAGAAGTTCATTCCATCATAAGCAAAGTACAATAGAAATTAAAGAAATGCTTGCAGTAAGAAGGCAGATGAAATTCAGTTTTGTGCTGATAGTAACAATCCAAAACATTTTTGTGATGCTCTAAAAGCTGTTTATAGCCCAAAGACTATGGTGCATCTCTACTCAGTGCTGATGGTGCCACGCTGATTAGTGATTAAGGACATGATCCTAGAAAGAACAGCTGAATAGTTCCATAGTGTTCTCAACACACCATCATCAATCAGTGCTAAAGCTATTGACTGTTTATCTCAAGTTGAAATCACTCACTCCCTAGCTGAAGTTCCAACTGAAGGAGAGGTTTTGAATGCCATTAGGCTACTTTCTTGTAGTAAAGCACTGGTTGTTAATTCTATTCCATTTGAGATTTACAAGGTGGGCGAGGGCCCATTGTTCATACAAAAGCTGACTGAAATTTTCCATAGTATATGGCAAGAAGATGTTATAACCAGGAGTTCAAGGATGCCTCCATTGTCTATCTTTATTAAGGTTAAGAGAATGGATTGTCCTGTGACAGTCTCACAGCAGAAGTCTCTCTTTTAATCATTGCTGACAAAATTCTTGCCAGAGTCCTCCTTAATAAGCTGATCCTACACCTAGAAAAAGATCATTTACCTGAGAGCCAGTGTGTCTTCAAAAGGGGCCAAGGAGCAGTTGATATGATATTTTATTGCCTAACATCTCCAGGAAAAATGGGATGAACAGAACACAGGTCTGTATATAACATTTGTAGATCCTACCAAAGCTTTTGATGCTGTCAGTTGTGAAGTCTAATGGAAAATTATGGCAAAATTTGTTTGCCCAGAGAAGTTTTATCAGTATAGAATGTCAATTTCACTATGGTGTACTTACCCAAATTCTAGACAATGGACAGTGCTCTCAAGCTTTCCCAGTCTCCAGTGGAGTGAAATAAGGCTGTGTGCTTGCTCCCATGCTTTTTATTATGATGCTTTCAGCCATGTTAACAAATGCTTTCAATGAGGACAAACATGAAATCAGAGTCACCTACTACAGTGATGGTAAATTCTTCAACTTAAAAAAGCTACAAGCCAAAAAGAAAGTGGAGGGAGTGTTGATGCATGATTTTTTGTTTTCTGATGATTGTACACTCAGTGCATCTTCCAAGCTGAGATGCAGCAAGAGATGGATTAATTCTTTTCTGCTTGTGCTAATTTTGATCTAACAATTAACACCAAGAAAGCACAGGTCCTCCATCAGCCAGCACCACATCATCCATATGTGGAACCATCAGTTACTATAAATGGTGAAGTTTTTAATGTTGTGGAAAGTTCACTTTCCAGGGATGGCCATTTGATAATGAGATTGACACATACATTGTCAGAACTAGTTCATTGTTTGGGAGGCTCCAAAGGAAAGTGTAGGAGAGGAGAGATATTAAATTGACTATCAAACTGAACATCTACAGAACCATTGTGGTGACCTCATTGTTGTAAGCCTGTGAAATCTGGACAATATACCTGTACCATGCCAGGAAATGGAATTTGAACTGTTTCAGACAGGTTCTGAAGATCACCAGGCAGCATAGATACCATACACTGAGGTCCTTTTTTGAATTAAACTTCCAAGCATTCCAACTCTACTGCAGAGAGCACAACTTTGTTGGGATGGCCACATTGTTCAAAAGCCAAATATATGTATGCTTGTCAAAGAGATTATTTTATGGAGAAAACACACAGGGCAAGTGCTCATAAGGTGGTCAGAAAAAGCAATACAAGGACACTCTCATGGCCTCACTTAAGAACTTTATAATTGATTATATGACATGGGAGACACTATCACAGGACTGTCTAGTATGATGTGCCCTCATCAGAGAAGAAGCTGTACTCTATGAGCAAAGCAGAACTGAATTAGTCCAGAATACAAGAAGCACAAAATTAGAGATTCCATCCCAATTATTCATAGGGACTACTTGGGTCCATCCTATGGCAGAGCATTATGAGCATACATTAGTCTGATCAGCCACAGTTGGATACATTATTTCAACTCTAACATAGTAATTTCATTTTGGTCCTTTTTGAGAATGAATAACAACAACCAAACAACCAACAACCAACATGTACTAGAAATTATAATTTCATCGAAATGTTCAAAATCACAAAGATAGTATGTATAAATATGATCAAAATGACAAAGAGATTCTGGGATTATACATTATCTGATTACTGCCCTATCCCTACCTCCATGGTATGGAGGTTATTCTTAAATCTTGAATGCTTTACTAGTGGAGAATCATTTTTGGTTGGCTACCAATCTTGGAAGGTTACACGTGTCAAGCCCTATAAAAGGGATTATACATCATACTTTTTGAATTGGTTCCTTATATGTCTTGGAAATGAAATCTTCAGCAGAGAATTTACTGCAAAGACTTTTCTCCAACTAAATGTTTCCCTTTTAACTTTAACTTTGTGGGATTTGCTTGTAGTATATTTTAATTAATTAATGAACAATTTAATTAATCAATATGTGGAATTAAAAAGAACCAATATCCCTTTTCAAGTTTGGCCACAAGGTAATACATTTCTACAGCAACTCGAGCAAGAGCTGGTGATCTCATCATAAGAGAATATATCTACAGGGTCACAACACATTCTTAAAGAATTGAAATAAGTATTGAAAGACTTTAGAACTCTCATTAATGAAGCATCTATTCCTGATGTGAGGTTTAATGATGATGATGATAAAACAAGTCTCTATGCTCTTATATGATTGAGACAGAGTTCCAAATGCATTATCAGTTTTCAGTCTTTCTCCTCTCCAATCAAATCCTCAAATAATCTTCCTAAAGTACAAATCTGAACATAAGCCTCCTCTGCTGAAGAACCTTTAGGGTCTTCTTATTGTCTCTAGGACAGAATTCAATATCTTCAAGTTGGTATTAAGGAGACGGCTCCAGCTTACTTTTATATACTTAACTTACATTAATCCCTTTCTTCTCCCTTACATTCCTGACAATCTGGCTTACTTTTATGTTCCCAAAGCATGGTATTTCATCCTCTGTCTATGTCTTTCTATAGCAGGTCCCCTCTTCCCTAGAGTACCTTCTCTGCTCATCACACCTTATACTTAGTAGGTACTTAACAAATGTTTCAGGCCCTTATCATAAGAGCTAAAATGTTTCATAATTTGATATCAAGAAATTTTCATTTAAAAGTTTATGGATAAATTTTAATTCCACACATTAATTGTTAATTGATTTAAAATAACCAAGCAAATCCCATAAAGCAGAGATTAAAGGGGAAACAATTAATTGGAGAAAAGTCTTTGTAGTAATTTTATCCAGCAAACATTTAATTTCCAAAATATATAAGGAAACTTTAAAAATAATAACTTTTTATTTTCAGAATACATTCAAATAGAGTTTTCAACATTCACCCTTGCAAAACCTTGTGTTCCAAATTTTTCTCCCTTCCTTCTCCTCATCCCCTCCCTTTGACATCAAGTAAGCTAACATATGTTAAACATGTACGATTCTTCTATACATATTTACACATTTATCATGCTGCACAAGAAAAATCAGATCAAAAAGGGAAAAAATGAGAAAGAAAACAACAAAAATTGGTGAAAAAGCTATATTGTGATCCACATTCAGTCCCAACAGTCTTATTTCTGGATGTAGATGGCTATCTCCATCACAAATCTATTGGAATTGGCCTGAATCATCTCACTGTTGAAAAGAACCAAGTTCATTTGAATTGATCATCACATAATCTTGTTGCTGTGTACAATGTTCTCTAAGTTCTACTTATTCATTTAACATCAGTTTATGTAAGTCTCTCCAGGCTTTCTGAAATCACTACAAAAAGAATTGCTACAAACATGTTTGCACATGTAGGTCCTTTTCCCTTTTTTATGATCTCTTGGGGATACAGGCCCAGTAAAGACATTGATTGCTAGATCAAAGGATATGCCCAGTTTGACAGCCTTTTAGACATAGTTCCAAATTGCTCTCCAGAATGGTTGGATCAGTTCACAACTTCACCAACAATGTATTAATTTCCCAATTTTCCCATGTCCCTGTCTAACATTTTTATTATCTTTTCCTGTCATCTTGGACAAAACAAGAGGTATGTGGTGATTCCTCAGAGTTGTCTCAATTTATGTTTCTCTAGCCAATAGTGATTTAGAGCATTTTTTCATATGACTAGAAATGGTTTTAATTTCTTCATCTGAAAATTATCTGTTCATATCCTTTGACCAATTGGAGAATGGCTTATATTCTTATAAATTTGAATCAATTCTGTATATATTTTAGAAATGAGGCCTTTATCAGAATCCTTGAAGGTAAAGTTTTTTCCCAATTTTCTGCTTCTCTTCTAATCTTGTCTGCATTGATTTTGTTTGTACAAAGCCTTTTTAATTTAATACAGTCAAAATCATCTTTTTTTACATTTCATACTATATTCTAATTCTTCTTTGGCCATAAATTCCTTCCTTTTTTACAGATCTGAGATGTAGATTATCCTTTTTTCTTCTAATTTGCTTATAGTATCACTGTAAATCATGAACCCATTTAGACCTTATCTTGTTATAAGATGTTAGGCGTGGGTCAGTAACTAGTTTTTGCAATGCTATTTTCCAATTTTGTCAGCAATTTTTGTCAACTAGTACGGTTCTTATCCTAGAAGCTGGGGTCTTTGGGTTTATCAAACACTAGATTACTATAGTAATTGGTAATTGTATCTTCAAACCTAACATATTCCATTGATCAATTTTTTTTTTAGCCAGTACCAAACGATTTTGATGACTATGAAACAGCATAGTATAGTTTTAGATCTGATACAGAGAGGCCATTTGTGTTTTTTTTTTATTAATTCTATTGAAATTCTTGACTTTTTGTTCTTCCAGATGAACTTTGTTATTATTTTTTTCTAGGTTTATAAAGTAGTTTCTTGGCAGTTTGATTGTTATAGCACTGAATAAGTAGATTAATTTAGATAGGATCATCATTTTTATTTTATTAGCTCACCCTACCCATGACCATTTGATATTCTTCCAATTGACTAGATCTCGACTTTATTTGTGTAGAAAGTATTTTGTAATTGTGTTCCTATAGTTTATGACTTTGTCTTGATAGGTAGGTTCCCAGATATTTTATATGATTGACAGTTATTTTAAATGTGATTTCTCTTTGTATCTCTTATTGCTGGACTTTGTGGGTAACATCCGAAATGCTAATGATTTATGTGGATTTATTTTGTATCCTGCAACTTTGCTAAAGTTGTGAATTGTTTCTAGTAGTTTTTTAAGTTGATTTTCTAGGGTTCTCTAAGTATACCGTCATATCATTTGCAAAAAAGTGTTAATTTGGTTTCTTCATTATGTATTCATTCATTTAATATCTTTTTCTTCTTTTATTGCCAAAGCTAACATTTCTAATACAATCTCCTTGCTGATGATTTTAAATAGACGCTACTGATCATTTTAAGGAAAAGTCCATTTATTCATATCATCTGCAAAGAGTAATAATTTGGTTTCCTCATTGCCTACTCTAATTCCTTGAACTTCTTTTTCTTCTCTTATTGCTAAAACTAACAGTTCTAATATAATATCGATTAGCAATGGTGATAATGGGCAACCTTATTTCACCCTGATCTTTATTAGGAATGTTTCCAGTTTATCCCCAATACATATGATGCTTGTTGATGGTCATTTTAAGGATAATTCCCTTTATTTCTATGCTCTCTAGTGTTTTTTTTAAAATAGGAATGGGTCTTGGATTTTATCAAATGCTTTTTCTGCATCTATTGAGATAATCATATGATTTCTGATAATTTGGTTATTGCTATAGTTAATTATGCTAATGTTTTTCTTAATATTGAACCAACCCTGCATTCCTGGTATAAATCCTACTTGGTCGTGGTATATTGTCCTGGTGATAACTTGCTATAATCTCTTTGCTAATATTTTATTTAAGATTTTGCATCAATATTCATTAGAGAAATTGGTCTATAATTTTTTTCTCTGTTTAGACCCTATCTCGTTTAGAGATCAACACCATATCTGTGTCATAAAAAGAATTTGGTAGCATTGCTTCTGTCCCTATTTTTCCAAATTGTTTGCATAATGTTGGAAATAATTGTTCTTTAAATGTTTGGTAAAATTCACTTGTGAATCCATCTGACCCTGGAGATTTTTCCTTAGGGAACTGATTAATAGCTTGTTCAATTTCTTTTTCTTAGAAGGGACTATTTAAATAATATATTTCCTCTTCTGCTAATCTGGGCAATCTATATTTTTGTAAGTATTCATGTATTTCACTAAGATTATCAGATTTGTTGGCATACAGTTGGGCAAAATCGCTCTTAATTATTTCTCTAATTTTGTATTCAATAGTGGAAATTCACCCTTTTCATTTTTGATGCTAGCAATTTGATTTTCTTGTTTCCTTTTTCTAATGAAATTAACAAAGGTTTACCTACTTTGTTGGTTTTTGCATAAAAACAATTCTTAGTTTTGCTTAATTCAATTGTTTTTTTGCTTTCAATTTTCTTAATCTCCCCTTTTATTTTCAGAATTTCAAATTTGGCATTTAATAAGGGGTTTTAAATTTGTCCTTTTTCTAGCTTTTTTAGTTGCATGCCCAATTCATTGATCTTCTCTTTCTCTAGAAGTAAGCATCTAGAGATAAAAAATTTCCCCTAAGAATTACCTTGGCTGCATCCCACAAATTTTATCATATTTTCTCTTTATTGTCATTCTCTTGGATGACATTATAAATTATTTCTATGATTTGTTGTTTCACCCACTTATTCTTTGGGATTAGATTATTTAGTTTCCAATTAATTTTGGTCTATTTTTCCTGGCCCTTTATTACATGTAATTTTTATTTCATCATGATCTGAAAAAGATGCATTTACTATTTTGCCTTTCTGTCCCCATTCAGATACCTCCAAAAGTCTATCATACCTGACTTTTCTAAAATTCTATTTACCTCTTTAACTTCTTTCTTGTTTTGTGCTTTGATTTGTCTAGTTCTGAAAGAGCAAGTTGAGATCCCCCACTATTATAGTTTTGCTGTCCATTACTAACACTGTATTATTACCCTCCATCTTATTTTTCTCAAGTTAAAATTTTCTCTTTCAAATCCCTCTTGCCCTTCTCATTAGGGTTTTTCTTCTGACCCCCACCTCTCTCAATTTACCCATCTCTTTTAAGCTCTTTTCTTCTTTCCCCTTCTCCTTCTATGACATACCCCTTTTGTTTCCCCTTTCTCTCCTTCTACTTCCCTATAGAATGAGACAAGTTTCTATATTAAACTAAGTATGTCTGATATTCTGTCTTTGAGCCAAATGTTCACAGTATGCTCATTTCCCTCTCTTCTTTCCCTCAACTGTAATAGGTCTTTTTTTACCTCTTCATGAAATGAAATTTACACCATTTTACTTCCTCATCCCTCTACGTCCAGTACAACCCCTTTCCACCCCAGTTTCTTTTTTTATAACATCACAGTAAAGTCAAATTATACCTATATTCTCTACCCTAACAGATACTGTTTTCATGAGTTAAACATATCTTTTTCCCATATAGGGATGCAAACATTTTAACCTTTAAAAAACATAATTTTTTCTCTTTTTACTTTTTTATGATTTTCTTTATTAAAAGATAAAAATTTTCATTCATCTCATCAAATTTTGTTTTCATCAAAAATAAATGAAAATCCTCAGTTTCATTGAATGTCCATTTTCCCCCTGAAAGATAAAGCTTATTTTTGCTAGAGAACTGATTTTTGGCTGCAGTCCAAGTTTCTTTGCCCTCCAGAATATCATATTCCAGGCCCTTCAGTCCTTTAAAGTAGAAGCTGCTAGATCCTGGATAATCCTGATTGTGATTCCTTGATATCTGAATTGTTTCTTTATGGCTGCTTGCAGTATTTTCTCCTTTATCTGGAAATTCTGGAATTTAGCTACAATATTCCTTGGAGTCTTTCTTTTGGGGTCTCTATGAGTATGTGATCTGTGAATTCTTTCAATGGCTATTTTACCCTCTGGTTCTAGAACATCAGGACAGTTTTCCTTGATGATTTCTTGAAAAATGTTGTTTAGGCTCTTTTTTTTTATCATTGTTTTCAGGTAGTCTGATAAGTCTTAGATTGTCTTTCCTGGATCAGTTTTCCAGGTCAGTTGTTTGTTTATCTGATGAGGTATTTTACATTTTCTTCTATTTTTTTCAAGGAATTGCTTTCTTTTTCCATTTCACCTAAACTATTTTTAAGGAATGATTTTCTTCAGACATTTTCTGTGTTTCTTTTTCCAGAGCTCTCATTTCCTGTCCCCATTTTTCTTCTATCTCTCTTTTAAGGTCCTTTTTGAATTCTTCCAAGAGAACCTTGTGAGATGGAAATCAAATTATATCAGCCTTTAAGCCTTCATCTAGAGATGTTTTGGCTTTAGTATCCTCAGGATTTGAGATTTGTTTTTCCCTGTCTCCATAAAAACGATCTATGGTCAGAAATCTTTTTATTTTTTACCCATTTTTAAAGATTGAAGTCTGCTCTTGGGGCAAAGAGAGCATTGTCCCAAACTTCTTCTAAAGGCAACAGTGGCTTCATGCTGCCCTGGGACCAGTTTCCTTTTCATGCTGGGTGGGCATGGCCAAATCCCACTTGTTATGCTCATTATTTGCCTTGTGTAGTTGTTGGAGGTCTCACAGCTAGTCTGTTGATCCACTGGCTTCTGAACACTGGACAGAATGCAAATACTGCTATATTTTGGCTATGAGCCTCCCATTAGATTCCTCCAGTACAGAAGCCTCTTTGCCTTGAGTCTACCTGCACTGTGCTGCTGTGCTGCACCTGTGCTGAGCTGCAACACTCCCTTCCCCTGTCATTGAGAAAGACCTTTCCTGAAGTTCTTTCAAAATATCTTCTGCTGGAAATTTCTTATACTCCAAACGTTTGTGAGTGCTATTTCTCTAAAATCCATTGAGGTTTGATTTGGTATTGATCTGAGGATCTATCAACTCTCTGCTATCTTGGTTCCATCTCCAAAAATAAAACTTTTTAACAACAAAAATAAAATAGTAGAATTATTATAGTTAAAAGAAGATAGCATGCTAACTAGCACTTTCAGTTATCAGACTATTGCATTTAAACTTAATAGCTATTTTAAATTGTCTTAATGATCATTTTAATGAGAATATCCCTTGCAATTACCAATAAAGAATTAAACAAAACTCTTTTTAAACATGTGTTTCATTTAAATTCATATTATTAATTAAAATGTCTAGACTCATCAAACTTATTAGTTATGACAGAAAAATCCATTTTCTATGTCCTTTGGCTAGCAACCACTCAAAAATGTGTAGAAAATAAACCATAAGGGGACAGAGTCAAAATGGCAGAGTAAAGTAAGCATTTTTCTAAACTCTTTCAATATTTCCCTCCAAACAAAATTTAAAAGTGTTTCACATCAAATTTTATATGGTGTAATCATCAGAAAGTCATAATGAATCATTACTACAGAAAGACACCTTAGAAGAAGTCTGCAGACATTGGAATGCGGTGCAAACATATATTATTTAAAGAGACAAAATTAAAGGAAAAATCAGAGTTATAAAATGAAAGTAGAACAGAATCTGTAAAGCTTAGGCAAAAGTAAATAAATAAGGGATAGCAAACATCTCAGACAAAAGAAAAAGCAAAAAATAGACATAATTTTAAAAAATGATAAAGTAGATTATATTTTGCTAAAAGTTATTACAAATAATGAAGTAATGTGTATCAAATGAGAGACTCTGGCCTTTTTTTGACTAGGTAAAAGACTCCGTTCTTGCCTCATTTCTCACTTAGACTTAATCACTGTATGGGCTCTGCCTCAGTCAAACCGACACCTCTTAAAGGCCTTAGCTTGAAAAGGCTACGGTGTCCTACTGCATCCAGGCCAATCTCCAGTAGTTCTTCTTCTATGTCTTGCCACTGGATCCAGATGGCTCCAGAGAAGAAAGTGAGGTTGGAGACTGTCCAGCCTGCTCTCATTTAATTTAATTCACTTGCATGTTATAACATCACCACCCTGATGACATAGTCATCTTCGAGAATGAAGGACAAACGACAACAAGTGCTTGAAAACCCAAAGCTCCAAGGACTGGAGTAAGAACTCATTATTAGACAGAAACTTCTCAGAAAACAGTCTGTCAGAAGTTAGACAAAGACCAGCATCTCATACCTAATAATACTAAGATAAAGTCAAAATCAGTGCATGATTTAGATGGAGAACATGGAATAGTTTACCTGTCAGATGTATGGATAGGGAAAGAATTTATAACCAAAAGAAATAGGATCATAGGAAGGAAACTAGATCATTTTGATTTTATTAAATTTAAAAATGTTTTGCATAAACAAAATGCAGTTAAAATTTTAAAAAAAAGAAGAAAACTGGGGAGGAAATAGAGAAATTTTACTACAAGTTTCTCTGATAAAGGTCTCATTTCTCAAATATGTGGGGAACTAAACCAACTTTATAAAAATAAGAGCCATTCCCTAATTGATAAATGGTCAAAGAATATGAACAGGTAATTTTCAGAAGAAATCAAAGCAGTCATTGGTCATATAAAAATACTCTAAATCATTAATGACTAAAGAAATGTATCTCGATATGACTTCATATACATCTAATTGTCTAACAAGACAGAAAAGGAAAGTGACAAATGCTGGATGTGATGTGGGAAAAATGATAATATACTATTGTATTGTTGTTAGAGCTATGACCTGGTCTAACCATTTGGAAAACAATTTGGAACTATGCCTAAAGGGTATAAAATTTGATCCACAAATATTGTTATTAGTTTTGTACCCCCAAAGAATTCAAGAAAAAAAAGGATTCATATGTACAAAAATAGTTTATATTAGTTCTTTCTGTAGTGGCATAAAACTTATAAAAGCTGATGCTAAGTGAAATAAGCAGAAGTAGGAGAACATTGTACACAATGTTGCAATGATAATCAACTGTGAAAGATTTGGTTACTTTGATCAATAGAGTGATA
This sequence comes from Antechinus flavipes, assembly GCF_016432865.1. Taxonomy (NCBI): domain Eukaryota; kingdom Metazoa; phylum Chordata; class Mammalia; order Dasyuromorphia; family Dasyuridae; genus Antechinus; species Antechinus flavipes. Next base: position 82,110,255 of record NC_067398.1, on the reverse strand, counting down.
CACAACAATTTCAAAGGACTCATAATGAAAACGTTATCTATCTCCATAAAGAGAATTAGTGAACTCTGACTAAATTAAAGCATATTTTTTCTATTTCTTTATTTTTCTTGATTTTTTTTTACAACCTGGCTTATGTAGAAATATGTTTTAAATCACATCAGATGTATACCTTATGATCCTATTTCTTCAAATTTCCTACATGCCTTCTTTAGCCATAAAACCAGATCCTATTTATATTTCTTGTTTCTTTGTTCCATTTTGTACTATATGAAACCTGTGGAGAAAGCATAACTTTTTCATCAGTTCGGTATTGTGCTGCGCAATGCAGTTAATCCATTGTATATAGCTTAAAATGCTTGTAGAGCAACCATTTGTGAGATTTAATAAATATAAAAGAATATTCTTGGCTTCTTGAAGATAATTTTATTTTAGTTTTGTTATAAGAGAATGTTCCATTGCACCATAATGCAAATGAAAGTCCCAAGAAAAGAAACTGAAAAGTAGTCAGAAAAGTAGGTAGAGAATTATGAGAAGGAAATCATAATGAAATCCTAGAGACAAGAGAATATCAATGAGAACTCTGTGAGCTCAGTACAATCCCAGCCCTCAAGGATCTTAAATTTTAATAGAACAACAATATGTAAATAATAAACTAAATATATATGATATATATATACACATAAATACACAATACACACATTATATACATATGTGTGTAGATAGATAGATAGATAGATAGATAGATAGATAGATAGATAGATGAGAGTCTGAAAGGGGAAAGTCTTAGTAGGTGACATTAGGAGGAAAAATCTCCTGTGGTTAAATGAGATTTAATCCAAGTCTTGAAGGAAATAAGAAAAACTAAGGGTTTGGGGTAAGGGAGCAGCAAGCACAGTTAAGATCTTGTACAAAGGTTCAAAAATGGGAGTGGAGAATCTATGGCTCTGTCCAAGCTTCATCTTGTGCCTCCTCACTTTGCCCTTTTGGAATCTCTATTTTCCCTGAAGATATTTTCCTGATCTCTTTAACTACCAGAACACTCCTCAAAACTAGCTTGTGTGTATGTATGTATGTCCATCTACATACACACTATAGATATACTTATATATATATATTTATACACATATAAATATATGAATACACATATATATACTCACGAACACACATATTTATATTCACACATATATGTGTGTAACCTTATATACAAAGAAATAAATACAGTATAGTACTTTGTACAAGTGTACAAAGTATATGTGTGTGTACATTCATATAAATATATACATATATGTGTATATACATATATATTCTGTCTATACCTATATTGTACACATTTTCTATCCCATTAGAATGCAGAATTTTTGTGGGCAGGGTCTATTTCATTTTTGGTTTTGTATTCTCACTACTTACCATAGTATCTTGTGCATAGTCAGTATGTAATATATGTTTTGATTGATTTTATTAATTGGATTGGAAAAACTCTTGAGAAAAAATATATGCATGTGTGCTGTGTATATTTTTGTGTATATATTTAGTTTATTATTTACTGTATAAACGGTAAACTTCCTGAGGAGAGGTTCTGACTTCTTTGGATCTTCCCCCCCAAAGTACCAAACATGGAGGTTTGCACAAATTTGGCATTTGATAATAGGTTTTTTTGCAGCAGAACTGAATTAAATTTAGATACTTAGTGTAATAAAGAAAATTGATTAAGCGTTGTGTCTCATTTCTTATTAATATATAAACCACTGACAGAAACTTGATTTTAGCTAAGCTGTAGATTTGGCCAATATGAATAACTTCAACATCATTTGCAATGTGCCTTTGTTCGGCTTTTTAATACAATTAGTTCACTAGAATATCAGTCCATAATTATGGGAATATAATGATCTTCTTAAACATCCATACTATTCGACATTAACGTAAGACTTGTATTAAACATAGTTGTCCTTGTTGTCATTTGCTTTAAAATAGGAACAGATGTTTTTGCTGCTCCTAACAAAATGCATTTTCTCTTATTACTGACAAGTAGATAATATCATTATTGGCAAGAAATAAATGACAGAAGATGTGAATTTGATTATATTTCAGCTTTACTTTTTATTTCCTAAAAACAAAACTTTTATCAGGTTTCAAAAGGCATGACCAATTCCTTTCCTTTCTTACCATATTCATGTTCTTTTATTTTTACCTGTGATACTAAACTAAAATAACATATACATTTTCAGCTGAAGTCAAAAAGGGAGATGAGCATATCTCATGTTTGCCCTAAAAACCCAACACCAAGAAAACAGGAAAGAGAAATAGAGCTTATTAAATTTTTTTAAATGCAATGCACGATTTTCTCTGGGCAGCATCTGACATTTTATACCATGTGCCTGCAACATATGCAAGGGAACAGTTCTTTTCCACAGTAGTTTATGTTATATTTGGAAACAAAAAAGAATAGAACAATAGAACAATCAGAATTCTTACGATTTAAGAAACACTGTACTAGAGATGATCTGTCCCACCCTCTTAATTTTACAGATGGGAAGACAGAGGGATTAAGTGCTATTTAAAACTTAACACTGGTAGTGGTTAGATGGCACAGTGGAGAGAGCACTGGGCTTGGAATCAAGAAGATTCCTCTTAGTGAATTCAAATCTGGCCTTCTGGCCTCAGAAATTTACCAACTTTGTGACCCTGAGCAAGTCACTTTACCCAATTTTCCTGAGTTTCTTACCTGTAAAATGAACTGGAGAATAAAGTAGCAAATGACTACAGTACCCTGGCCAAGAAAACCCTAAATAGTTTCACCAAGAACTCACCATGACTTTAAGATGACTGACCTTGTCACAGGTGGCAAAATGCAGCCTCCAGTCCAGATTCTATAATGCCAAATGCAAAATTCTTACCATTAAACCATGATAATGGATGAAGTGAAAAATGGAATCCTTATCATAAAGGCATATAGACTAAATTCTTTTTATAAATAATTCACTAAAAATTATTACATGTTTTATCCCCAGTGGTGAGGATTTTAGAAAAGAAGAGATACAAACATATATAGACTTTTGTACAGAATTTTAATAGGAATTAAGTTATTGGAAAAAGAAGTATGTGTAGGATATTCTGACTTTTCTATCCCAGGAAATGAGCAGGCAATGCTATAAGCACTAATATGGATTTTGTTTTTGTTTTGTAGGCAATATGAAACTGTTGTTCCACTAGAAGATTCTATTGTGACAGAGGTCACAGCCACACTACAAGAGTGGGCTAGTCTCTGGAAGCAACTATATGTGGTAAGTACCTAGTCAGAAGCAAGAATCTTGAGTCAAGCTCTGTAGAATCAATTAAAAACCACCTTGTGGCTTTTGGCATCTTAGGAATCTCTTAGTAACAAATCAGAAATAGTTCTGGGAATAATGAACAAACATTTAAGAATGCCGTTGAAAATTATTTACTTTGAACTGAGGATTTTTACACAAGCAAGTTGCATTAATAGTTTCTTGTAGCATCTCTCTTAAAATTAGCATGTAGGATTTTGCCAGTGGATTGATAAGAAAGAGTCCCAGTGTTTCAGAAATTTAACTCCACGGAGCAGCAATACATTTTAATAGAATAATTGTCAAACAATGCTTTCTCCAGGTCCTTGAGGATAATGTGTGCCAAGGTAATGAGTCATGTGGAAAGAATCCATGTGGCAAAAGAGGGATTCACAATTCTCAGTTTCTGGCTACTGAAAGTTTTCTCCTTTCATTGAGTTCTCATGAAGTTCCCTTCAGATCTATCTCTGCTACGATCTGAGAATAACTCCCAAATAGTCCGTTTCTAGCACTTCTCTCTGCTGTGAAGATTCATGTTCCCAAAGCTACTTTTCCTCACATGAGTGTCACTCTTGGCATGGACATGATTAATCCTATCAGTCAATCACATTTCTTTCTTTTTTGACCCCACCAAAAGGATCTTCACTGCATACAGATCACGGAGCATAAACCATCTCTCTTAGATGCACAAAACTTCATCTCTGGTGATTGAATTGAGGTGTCTGAGCCTTCTGCGATTATACCAATTAAGGTGTTTATAGACCTTCCATAGCTGTCATTCCCATTTTACAGATGATGAAACTAAGGCACAGAGAAATAAAATGACATAGATATAGGATCATGTAACTAATAATCATCAGGGATCAGATACAAACTCAAGTATCTCTAACTCATACTCTTTCTGCTGTACCTGACAGCCTTATCCACTGAATTTCAGTATAAAACTTATAGGTTCAATTGTTTTTAATACTTAAATCTTCAAGATAAAATGTTTCTTTACTTTTAAAGATATCATTGGGGACGTAAATATACATTATTCTTCAGATTCACAAAAAAAATTACTAGCAAATGGAAACAACTAGGTTAAGAAATGTAATCTTTGAAAGGAACTATAAGAAGTGAGGAAGAGAGTGATATTCTTTTCTGCATGTTCTTTAAAGTAGCTAAAGCTGGAATACAGACCTGATGACTTTTGTCCTTTGAAAGCATTATAGTAGCAAAGAATGTCAATTAAGGTGTCTTCAGGGCTACTTAACTTAAAGGGTTATAAATACATTTCTTTATTGTATTTCAAATATTACAGTCTAAAATCGGAGATTTTCAAGATCCTTCTTATTACATTAAATGCCCACAAAGACATTATTCTTTCTTCAGAGAAGTGATCAATTATTTGGAGCTCTATATACTTACACACAAAGAACCACTGAGAAAACCTATTTTGTGAACAATTCTCAGTTTCTCTTTAAATTGGGTTTTGAAATTCATTTCAATTTAAAAACTTAAATGCCTATCTTCCTTTAAGCACATGTCATCCCTCTCTGCAGTAAAGTCCACTGGGTCCCTATCACCTTCAGGATCAAATATAAAATTCTCTATTTGATATTCAAAGTCCTTCACAACTTGACCCTCTCTTACTTTCCCAATTCTCTTACACCTTACTCCATTATCAACCCCCTCAAACCCTAACATACAATTCCTAGATAACATCTGAATTCTACAGGAAGCCTTTTCCATTCCCTTTTAGCTCTAGTGCCTTCTCTGTGTTAATTATTTCCATTGATCTTATCTATTTATATGTGCATATGTTTATATGTATAGATGCATGTTTATTTATTTATATATGTATATATACACATATATAATGTGGAAGGGGGTATTTGCATGTTGTCTTCCCCATTAGATTGTGAGTTCCTCAAGAGCAGGGGCTTTCTTTTACATTTCTTGCTATCCCTGGTGTTGAACACAGTGCCTGGTACATAGTAGGTGCTTAAAAATGTTTATCGGCTAACAACTATGTAATAGAAGCAGTGCTATGAAAATTAAAAGTGTCCTTGTATGGTGGTTTATCAGCAAAAAGACTGGCATCTGGTATACTTTTAAAAGTTGAAATAAAAGTAAATGGAAGATTCAAAATTTACAGCCATCTGTTTTCATTTTTATGTATATTATAAAATCATTTAAGTAGAATACATTATATTTTTAGTTTCTCATATTAAATCAATGAATACATATTATTATATTAAACCAAATTGGTCAGAAAATCACATAGTGTTGAAAAAATACAGAAAGTATATTCCATTTCTCCAGCTCTCTTTAGTAAGGCTGTCTTTTTCTACTTTGAAATCATTTTACTTCCATATATGAAACATTCATTAAACACAAGGAAAACTTTTCTTCAAAGTGGTCCATAAGTACAAAGTTATTTTGCTTACATTTCATTGGATTTTTTTTTCATGGGAAGTAGCTAAGGGTGTTGTAGAACATTTGGGATCATTGCTTTATTGTTTCTTTACTTCTTGAAGTGCAGTTGCTTTATTGTTAAATACTCAAAAGATTTATTACTAATCTGTACCGTCTAAAGCATATGTACCAATTGGGTTCAAAAAAATCTCACCAGCTTTGGGTCTATTTGCATTGTACCAACCCACTAATCCCTTCTTTTCTTAACTATATCCACCCTATCTACTGTTCTCCAGCTAATTACACTAATTGAAAGTGTCTGCTTCCAATAAATGTTTTCAGAGTTCTTCCACAAACACACATTCATATGAAAAAATAATAACAGAGAAAGAATAGAAGATTTGACCTGGATTTTATGTTTCACTGAATATACAAAACTTTCTGTAACTCAAGCACCATCAGTCCAGTCCTTACATTTGTCCCCATGAGTTTTCATCTGTGATTCAAATTACTTGTCCTCCCAAGCAAAAATCAGAATCGTGGAAAATGTAAGAACAAATAACTTAACTGCTGATCTCTACATCCCAACTAGTAGCGCCAATCTTTCTGAACTTTATTGGGCCCTAAGCCAGATTGTCTTCCTCAGCAATCTGCATACACAGTCTCTAATTATTTGTCCCTCTTCTATCACTGCCTCCCACTTTAGACCACAAGATTGCATTTTCTAGGTTTTATTTCTAAGGAAAAAGAGAATATGCAAATTCAGAAATAATACCCCAGAGTAAACTAATTATAAGTGTAAATTAAAGAATATTACCTAGGCACTGACTAAATGATAATTCAATCTCCTAATGTAATCTATTTAGCTATAGTTTCCCCATCTTGCTTCAGTCCTTCTGATCTCTTTTTAGCTTAGAACATCTTCCTTCGTAACCTACTTGAAAATATCATCTTTCAACGCATTATTTGACACAAATTGCTGGGAAAATTGGAAATTAGTATGGCAGAAACTAGGCATTGACCCATACTTAACACCGTACACCAAGATAAGGTCAAAATGGGTTCATGATGTAGGCATAAAGAATGAGATTATAAATAAATTGGAAGAGCATAGGATAGTTTACCTCTCAAACTTGTGGAAAAGGAAGGAATTTATGACCAAAGAAGAACTAGAGATCACTATTGACTACAAAATAGAAAATTTTGATCATATCAAATTGAAAAGTTTTTGTACAAACGAAACTAATGCAGACAAGATTAGAAAGGAAGCAATAAACTGGGAAAACATTTTTACAGTCAAAGGTTCTGATAAAGGCCTCATTTCCAAAATATATAGAGAACTGACTCTAATTTATAAGAAATCAAGTCATTCTCCAATTGATAAATGGTCAAAGGATATGAACAGACAATTTTCAGACAAATAAATTGAAACTATTTCTAGCCATATGAAAATATGCTCCAAATCATTATTAATCAGAGAAATGCAAATTAAGACAACTCTGAGATACCACTATACATCTGTCAGATTGGCTAGAATGACAGGGAAAGATAATGCAGAATGTTGGAGGGGATGTGGGAAAACAGGGACATTAATACATTGTTGGTGGAGTTGTGAACACATCCAGCCATTCTGGAGAGCAATTTGGAACTATGCTCAAAAAGTTATCAAACTGTGCATACCCTTTGATCCAGCAGTGTTACTACTGGGCTTATATCCCAAAGAGATACTAAAGAAGGGAAAGGGACCTGTATGTGCCAAAATGTTTGTGGCAGCCCTGTTTGTAGTGGCTAGAAGCTGGAAAATGAATGGATGCCCATCATTTGGAGAATGGTTGAGTAAATTGTGGTATATGAATGTTACGGAATATTATTGTTCTGTAAGAAATGACCAGCAGGATGAATACAGAGAGGACTGGCGAGACTTACATGAACTGATGCTAAGTGAAGTGAGCAGGGCCAGGAGATCATTATATACTTCAACAACGATACTGTTTAAGGATGTATTCTGATGGAAGTGGATTTCTTTGACAAAGAGAAGATCTAACTCAGTTTCAATTGATCAAGGATGGACAGAAGCAGCTACACCCAAAGAAGGAACACTGGGAAATGAACATAAACTGTTTGCATTTTTGTTTTTCTTCCCGGGTTATTTATACCTTCTGAATCCAATTCTCCCTGTGCAACAAGAGAACTGTTTGGTTCTGCACACATACATTGCATCTAGGATATACTGTGACATGTTTAACATGTAAAGGACTGCTTGCCATCTCAGGGAGGGAGTGGAGGGAGGGAGGGGAAAAATCATAACAGAAATGAATGCAAGGGATAATGTTGTAAAAAATTACCAAGGCATGGGTTCTGTCAATAAAAAATTATTTAAAAAAAAAAAAAAAGAAAATATCATCTTTCCTCTCAAAACATTTCCCCACCCAAGCCCAAAGAAGCATTAACCTACCTGGGTAGTCTAGTCTGTACATATTTGTCTATCCTGAAATCTCAGGTTCTTATCCAAACAGAAAGTCCTCTCTGCTCGGTAAATTGTGAGTACTCCATTGGTATTTTCATTTAATCTTTGAGCTAACTTCTAGTCTCTAGCCAAAATAATGCAACAGAAGTAACTATATCAGTGTTTCTGTTGCCTCAAAAAATCAGAATAATTCTGAAGGGCAAAGTATATTGTATTTGGAGCCAGCAGATTGGGTTCGAAACCTGCATAATACTTATGTAACATCAAGCATGTCTCTCTGTGCCTCAGTTTCCTAATCTGTAAACTAAGGGAATTGGACTACATGACCACTGTCCCTTCCAGTCCTAAATATGTGAACTTATCAATCCAACACATATTCCTCTCAGTGTTCATAAAATCTAATGTTCTTCCTTAGGATATTTTTTTAATAATAGCTTTTTATTTTTCAAAATACATGCCAAGATAGTTTTCAACATTCACCTTTGCCAAATGTTGTGCTCCAATTTTTTCTCTTTCCCTCTCCACCTCCCCTCTCCTCTAGACAGCAGGTAATCCAATATAGGTTAAACATGTGCAATTTTTCTTAGGATCGTTTCTTTGCAATGCTCTTAAACGCATTTCCTTCTCTTCCAAAGCTTGTTTGGATTTATTATAGATAATTTACAATGGCTAGAATAAACTGTACTAGAGCAGCTGGGTGGTGCCATAGTGCATAGAGCATTGGGTTTGGAATTAGAAAGATGCATTTTCCTGAGTTCAGATCCAATCTCAGATACCGCCTAGCTATAGGTTCCTGAACAAGTCACTTGCCCCTGTTTGCCTCAGTTTCCTCATCTGTAAAATGAGCCGGAGAAGGAAAAGGCAAAACTCCCCAGTACCTTTGCCAAGAAAATCCCTTGTGGGGTCACCAAGAGTTGGACACGATTGAAATGATTCGACATCAAAATAAACTACACTAGGACACTGTTCTTACTGTCCTTAGATGCCATGTTATAGCATTGTCCCTTGAGACATATAGACTTGGCTTATACTATAGCAAGTCATATGACCACACCTTTTCAATCTCCTTGCAGGATCATTATCATGTTTTCATCATGTTCCTATCACCGTGATTCCTACGGATTAGGGTACCCATAGACTCTACCTGTGTCCTCTCCTCTTTTCTGTCTATATTTAATTTTTTATTAAAGCTTTTAATTTTCAAAACTTATGGATGGATAATTTTTCAACATTGACCCTTGCATAGCCTTGTGTTCCAAAATTTCCCTTTTCCCCTCACCTCCTTCTCTAGGTGGCAAGCAACCTAATGTATATTAAGCATGCAAAAATGTGTTAAATTCAATAGATGTAAGCATATTTATATAATTATCTTGCTGCATAAGAAAAATAAGATTAAAAAGGAAAGAAACTGAGTTAGAAAACAAAATGCAAGTGAACAACAAAAAGAGAGTGAAAATGTTATTGTGATCCACACACAATTACTGCATCTCTCTCTCTGGATGTAGATAGCTCTCTTCATCACAAGATCATTGAAACTGGCCTGAATCATCTCTTTGTTGGAAAGTCATGTTCATCAGAATTGATCATCATGTAATATCACTGTTGCTGTTCTACATTTAATCTTGATCTCATCAGCTCTAGTATATTGCAGATACTCCCAAATCTTTATATCCAATTACATTCTGATCCTTCTATTTATTTTTCTCCTGACTTTCAGTCTCATATTTGCCAGTACCTGCTGGTCATCTTCATCTGGAAATCCAACAATCACCCCAAACTCAACATACCTAAATTATAACTTATTGTCATCCTACCTAAACATTTTCCTCCTCCTCCTCCCTTCCCTATTTCACAGTACCATCACTTTTTCACCCATGCACTAGCTACCATCTTTTCTTTTTCCCATCTTCCCCTTTCACCATCCCTAGTGAACCAATTTACTTATACATTGTCCCTTCTTTCAAGTCCCTCTCCCCTTTATTCTATATAAGATTTTTCCCTTCCAACTTAGCCTTAGATTACTCTCATCATCTGCCACCTTCACTCCTACTCACATGCTGCTGAACAAAACTAGAGAAAAATCATTAAACTGTGTTAACTGAGTCCACTACATGTTTATGACACATCATCTCTACTGGTCCTTCATAGACAATCTTTCTACACCTCTTTAATTGATTCAATATCCATTCAGTATAGTGGATTTTCCAAACCTTTTCATTCCTTCTCAAGCCTCCCAACAATGGCCCTTTCTTTATCCTCTCAGCTGAGAACTCTGCCTCATATTTCACTAAAAAATTAAAGCCATTCACTGAGAACTGTCTCTTTCCCCATGTTATTCATCTCACATTGTGCAGATACCTTATGCTGCTGTCTCCTCCTTCACTCCTATTTCATATGAAGAAATGACCTTTCTTCTTGCAAAGACAAACCCCTTTACACATACAAATGATTCTCTTCCACCCTGTCTTCTGCAGAAGATTGTCCATTCTATCATCCCTGCTCTCTCACTAATATTTAATTATCCCCTGTCTACTGGCTATTTCCCTGCTCATATTTCCTGCATTATAAAAAAAATCCTCACTTGATCCACCCATTCCTGCTAGATATCATCTTAGATTACTTTTTTCTTTTAGTGGCTAAGTTCTTTAAGAAACCTATCTAAAATAGCTTTTCCTATCTACAATTACATTTTCTTTCCTCTCATTCCATTTTTAATTTTTTGCATTCTGGCTCCCAGTTTTATCATTTAACTGAAACTGCTCTGTCCAGAATTACCAAGGATCTCAGAATTCCTTTTCCCATTCCTCATCCTTTTTTACCTCTTTGTAGCCTTTAATACTGTTGATCGCCTTCTCTTGTATACTCTATTCTCTCCAGGCTTTTGGGACCCTGCTCCCTCCTCATTCTCCCCCATCACTCAGACCACACTTTCTCTGTCTCTCTTGGTGGCTCTTCTCCCAGGTAATGCCTGCTAACTTTGGGCATCTTTCCAGGTCTGATTCCAAGCCCTATTCTGTCTTTGTACTGATTAACTTGGTGATGTCATCCTCTCTTCTGGTTTCATTTATTATCTCTGCGTAGATGACTTAAATCTTCTTTCCTAGCTACCCTCTCTTCTGACTCCAATTTTGCCTCCAGACATCTTAAATTCAACATATGGAAAAGTACTAATTATTTTTCCTCAAAACTTTCCCTTCTTCCTAACTCTATTTAGAGTACCTTCATCATTCTAAGTTTATAGCCTAGGTCCCATCTTTAATTTCTCTCTCTGTCTCTGATTCTCTGTCTCTGTCTCGGTCTCTCTCTCTGTCTCTGTCTCTCTCTCTCTCTTACTTTCTCTCTGTCTTTCTCTCTCTCTCTCTCTCTCTCTGTCTCTCTCTCTCTCTTACTTTCTCTCTCTGTGTGTCTCTCTCTTTCTCTCTCTCTGTCTCTCTGTCTCTCTCTCTTACTTTCTCTCTGTCTTTCTCTCTCTCTCTGGGTCTCTGTCTCTCTCTCTCTGTCTCTCTCTCTCTCTCTCTCTCTGTCTCTCTCTCTCTCCATCTAATCCTATTATTTTTCTTTTGAAATATCTCTCATATGATCCAGGCCAGTTCCAATGATCTTGTGATGATGAGAGCCATCTATACCCAGAGAGAGGGCTATGGGAACTGAGTGTCCATCATTTTCACTCTTTTTGTTGTTTGCTTGAATCTTATTTTCTTTCTCATTTTTTTCCTTTTTAATTTGATTTTTCATGTGCAACAAGATAATTGTATAAATATGTATGCCTATATTGGATTTAACATGTATATTTTACCATGTTTAACATATATTGGATTACTTGCCATCTAAGGGAGGGGTGAGGGAAGGTGGATAAAAATTGGAACACAAGGTTTTTCAAGGGTCAGTATTGAAAAATTATCCATACATATATTTTGAAAATTAAAAAGCTTTAATAAAAAAAGAAATCTCTCTCATATATAGCTCCCTCTCTCCTTTTCTCTTTCCCTTTTCTCTCTCTCTCTCTCTCTTTTTCACGACCCAATCCTGTTGTTTTTCATTTGAAATGCCTTTCATAGATGCCTCCCTCTCTCTGAAATGCTGACCACCCTCACTCATGCTGTCATCATTTCATTCTTGGACTATTACAATAGCCTTCTAGTTAGTTCATATGCCTCTTGTTTCTTGCTTTTCCAGTCTGTCTACTGCAAACCTACCACTTTGATATTCCTAAGGTCTATGTGACTCTTCTACTTACAAAGTCTTCTTTGAGACTTTTAAAGCAAAATTCAAATTCCTCTACTTGGAATCTAATGGCCTTAGTGGCTTTCACAATTTGGCTTCAGTCCATCTTCCCAGTATTAATACGTATTATCCTCATATTTGACGTTTCAGTCCAACTAGCCTATTTGTTCTTCCTTATACCTGACACTTTGTCTCCCATCTGATGTCTTTATACAAATTGTCCCTTACACTTGACTTGTCATCCTTTCTTCCTTCTATCTCCTGGAATCCCTCGGTACTCTCAGGTCTCGAGTATCTCTTGTTTTAAACAGCCTTTCTCGATTTGCCCAGTTGTTAATATTTCCCTCAAATTCCTTTTTGTTTATTTTGTATATAACCTGTATCTGCTTTTCTGTGATCATGTGTAGCATCCCATAGAATGTAAGAACCTTGAGGATTTAGTGACTGTACTTTTGCATTCAAATTTCCAGAACCTACTGCAGTAACTGGTGCTTGAATGTTCATTCATTCACTATTGTTTGTTCTTCATTCTTCAAGAGACCATGACATCCGGGAGGTGATGCCATGACTCAAAAGTAAATTGGATTTAGTTGAGGAAGGGCTGTGTAAAGTCATCAGCCTTATTCTCTCCTCCCGAGCTATCTGGTCCAATGGCAAGAGTGAGAAATCAGGATGCCTGGAGATAGCCCGGGATGCCATCCTCTCCTGGGATGCCATCCTCGCCCGGGATGCCATCCTCAACCTAGGGTGCCATCCTTACCTGGGAAGCCATCCTCACCCGGGGTGCCATCCTTGCCCAGGGTACCATCCTTGCCCGGGATGCCATCCTTGCCTGGGATGCCATCCTTGCCTGGGATGCACTAGGGTTCCGTGGATAAAGTAGTGTCAAAAAAACCTGAATTCAAATCAGAAACTTACTAGGGAGGTGGCCCTGGGCAATGTGTATAATTAATGAATGCTGTTGGTTGATCGATGTGAATAGTGAGGCTCCAGCTGATATGTTTTACTTAGTATTTAGCTTCATTTAATCTCTTTGAATCTGTTTCCTCATCTGCTAAATGAAAATAAAATACTTGTTCTACTCATCTCACAAGATGAGGTGCTAATAATAATGCAGGGGATCGTCAAAGCACCTTGAAACCCATAATGTGCTATATCAACGTGAGTCTTCATTATTAATTCATTCATCACACACTTACAGAGTTAGCCAGAGCAGTGTGATAGGTGCTGGAGATAATGTCTTTGAACCTAGAGCCTCCTGGAGAAGTTAAGGGACCACTGGCGGTACCATCGTGCTCGGAGGGGAAGACTTACCTTCCTGAATGGGGTCTCAGATAGGTACTGACTGTGTGACCCTGGATAAGTCACTGAATCCCATTTGTCTCAGTTATTCTGTCATCTATAAAATGAGCTGCAGAAGGAAATTTTAAACCCCTTCAGTATCTTTGCCAAGAAAATCTGATTTTTACTTACCTCCATCCACTCCCTCCCCTAGATAGCAAATAATCCAATATATGTTAAACGTGGTAAAAATATATGTAAAATCTAATATAGGCGTGCATATTTGTATAGTTATCTTGCTGCACAAGAAAAATCAGACACAACTGAAAAATACTAACGGGGGAGTTAAGACCCAAGAATGGAGACCGACATGAGTACATTGGGGAATTGTAAAACAAAATGGGCAAGGGGTGGAAGGCAGCTGCTTGTGAACTCGGGTGATCTTGGAAAACTTCCTGGGGAAGAACTGCATTTAAATGATCTGTAGGAATTGAATCGATGGAGACATGTGGAAGATTATATGAACAAAGTCACAAGTATGAGAAAACACAGGGCAGTTGCTAGGGGCACAAATTTAATTCAGTTTGACTAGAGCATAGAGGACATGAATGGGCAAAATAACTGGAAAAGTACACTATAGCTCAGAATGTCAGTAACAGCTAACATTTACATAGACTTTATTGTTTTTAAAGCTGCTATATATATATATAATCCCATTTGATCTTCACAACAATCTTTTAAGGTAATTGCTATTGTCATCTACATTTTAGAGATGAGAAAATTGAGACTAAAATAAGTTATTTGTTCATGGTCACACTGCTATTAAATAGTCTGAGGCCAGATTCAAACTCTGGTCTTCCTGATTTCAAGCACCTTAATCCATTGGAAATATATCCAATGGATCCTAATTTGGAAGTCACTTTATATAGAAGAGAGCTGAGTCAGTAAAAATGAATGATATGCTTGTATATTTATATTCAGAACCATAAGTTTTGTTTTTCTTTTTAACATTTTGTTTATTGATAGTAATTTTCCAAATATATACCAAGATAGTTTTCAACATTCATCTTTGCAAAATCTTGTGTTCCAAATTTTTTCTCCCTCTCTCTCCCCCTCCCCCCTTCCCTAGACAGCAAGTAATTCAAACTATTTTATTTTTTTTATTTTTATTTAATAATTACTTTGTATTGACACTCGTTTCTGTTCCGATTTTTTTTCCCTCCCTCCCTCCACCCCCTCCCCTAGATGGCAAGCAGTCCTTTATATGTTGGATATGTTGCAGTATATCCTAGATACAATATATGTTTGCAGAACCGAACAGTTCTCTTGTTGCATAGGGAGAATTGGATTCAGAAGGTATAAATAACCCGGGAAGAAAAACAAAAATGCAGATAGTTCACATTCGTTTCCCAGTGTTCTTTCTTTGGGTGTAGCTGCTTTTGTCCGGCTAAACATATGCAATTTTTAAAATCATATTTCCATACTCATCATGTTGGATATGAAAAATCAGATCAAAAGGAAAAAATAAGAAAAGAAAAAAAAAAAAGCCAAGCAATCAACCAACAAAAAAGTTGAAAATACTATGCTCTGATCTATATTAGGTCTCCATAATTCTCTCTGGTTTTGTTTTCTTAATAAATAACCCTTTAAGACTATGAGCAGGTGCTTGTCTATATAGTTAGGGAAGGTTTCTTCACCGTAGTTCCCTACCACAATAAAATCACAACTCTGTTGTAAAATATTTCAATGTGATATGGCCAAGGACTAGTTGAGAAACAGCACAACAAAACATTGGGAATATAGCCATGGGTATTTGAAGAATTTCATTTGCCATTCCATAATTTATTTAGAGAAGTAATTTCATTGCATGTATAGTTTTCCCTACATTTATTCTCTTTGTTTTTTCTTGATTACTATAGAGAACTTCTTGTATTAAAATACTTCCCTCTTATTTTGATTTAAAGTTAGACCCTATAACATAAGCAACATTAACTTACTGGATGCCTACATGTCTAGCCAACATGCTGATGCTCATGGATCTTGGTGGGAGGAGTACAGTTAGTAAACAAGATAAAGAGATTATAAATTATTACAAAAGATAAAATATGCAATTTTGATTATATGAAATTGAAAAGCTCTTTTGTACATACCCCCAAAGAGATCAAACAAAGGAAAAAAAATCCATATGTTCAAAATTATTTATTGCAACTTTTCTAGTAACAAAAAACTGGAAACTGAGGAGATGTCAGTTATGGGGGGAAAGCATATGAATGGAATAGAATGTTATTGTGCAGTAATAAATGATGAAGGGGACAGTTTTGAACAAAATTGGGAAGACGTACAAAATAATGCAAAATGAAATGAGCAGACTCACAAAACAAAATTGTACAACAATGTTGTTTAGCAAAAATAACTTTGAAAAACTTTAGATCTCAGTTAATGCAGTAACAAGTCAGAATTCCAAAGAATCAATGATAAGACGAAGAGTTAATGAGCTCAAAATGTGGATTGAGACATAATTTTTGGAAGTGGCCAATGAGTTAATTGAATCTGCTTGACTATACAAATTTGTTATAAGGGTTTTCTTTTTGATTTTGTTGTTTATAAATAGAGGTGGCAGTTAAGTAGGACAGAGAGAAAATAAATGCTTGTTGATTTAAAACTACAAAAAAATTAAAATTAAACAAGAATTTTTCAAGAATGTATTTAACTCAACTAAGATAAAAAGAGAAGCAGTTGATAGGAAAAAATCTTTATAACAAATATCTTTTAGAATAGTTATCTAAGATGTATAGACAAGTAACAGGAATATTTAAGGTCAAGACTCAGTAGGTGTCAACAAAAATATGAACATAGTTCTCAAAAGAAGAATTGCAAACATTTAACAACCATATGAAAGAATTGTCCAAATTACTAATAAAAGGGGAAAATAAGTCAAAACAATTCCAAAACTTTATTACACACCCCCAAAACAGGCAAAGAGATGCAGAAAGTTAACTATACTAACATATAGTTAATTGAGCTGTTTCTAAGTCTAAATCTAGATTTCTGATTTTAGACTGATTTTTAAAAGCTGTTTGCCATAAAGCTCAGTAAGACTCTATCATGTAGATAACCTTTGTTTCAGACATCCTGTGGCTAGCTAGATGTTCCAAGGAAGACATATATGTTTATGTATATGAAAATAAAGGTCCCATATTCCCACTTATAGCAGCACTTTTGTGGTAGCAAAGAACTGGGAAACAGATAGTCATCAATTGTTGAATGGCAAAACAAACAGTAGACAAAAATATAATTGTATGTATACATAATTTCACTAGAAGAAATGATGAATATTAATTCAAGAAAGCTTGGGACAACTTATGAACTGGTACAGAATGAACCAAGAAAATAATATACTCAATTACAAGATAAGGGAGGGGGGGAAGCAGCAACAACAACAAATTGAAACTGAATTGTATAATGTAATTATAATAATCAGATTTGTCCAGAAGTGATGAAAATTGTACTCGCCTTGATTGATAGGTGTTAAATATCACATGTTCTATCAGATTCAGTCGAAACACTGGCTTGTTTTGTTAACTACTTTTTCTCTTTTTTTAATATTTAATAAGGTATCTGTTTAGGGGATGCAAGAGGGATGAATTAGTTGTTATATGAATCATTTGACAAACAGAGATAGACTGTATCTTTCCAAATTCCTTTTATGTGAGCAATGTGGTCCTTGTATTCAAGTCAGAAAAAAAATACAGAGAAAGAAAATTGTAGACTAATAACTACAAAATATACAACAATGTTGTTTAGCAAAAATAACTTTGAAAAACTTTAGATCTCAGTTAATGCAGTAACAAGTCAGAATTCCAAAGAATCAATGATAAGACGAAGAGTTAATGAGCTCAAAATGTGGATTGAGACATAATTTTTGGAAGTGGCCAATGAGTTAATTGAATCTGCTTGACTATACAAATTTGTTATAAGGGTTTTCTTTTTGATTTTGTTGTTTATAAATAGAGGTGGCAGTTAAGTAGGACAGAGAGAAAATAAATGCTTGTTGATTTAAAACTACAAAAAAATTAAAATTAAACAAGAATTTTTCAAGAATGTATTTAACTCAACTAAGATAAAAAGAGAAGCAGTTGATAGGAAAAAATCTTTATAACAAATATCTTTTAGAATAGTTATCTAAGATGTATAGACAAGTAACAGGAATATTTAAGGTCAAGACTCAGTAGGTGTCAACAAAAATATGAACATAGTTCTCAAAAGAAGAATTGCAAACATTTAACAACCATATGAAAGAATTGTCCAAATTACTAATAAAAGGGGAAAATAAGTCAAAACAATTCCAAAACTTTATTACACACCCCCAAAACAGGCAAAGAGATGCAGAAAGTTAACTATACTAACATATAGTTAATTGAGCTGTTTCTAAGTCTAAATCTAGATTTCTGATTTTAGACTGATTTTTAAAAGCTGTTTGCCATAAAGCTCAGTAAGACTCTATCATGTAGATAACCTTTGTTTCAGACATCCTGTGGCTAGCTAGATGTTCCAAGGAAGACATATATGTTTATGTATATGAAAATAAAGGTCCCATATTCCCACTTATAGCAGCACTTTTGTGGTAGCAAAGAACTGGGAAACAGATAGTCATCAATTGTTGAATGGCAAAACAAACAGTAGACAAAAATATAATTGTATGTATACATAATTTCACTAGAAGAAATGATGAATATTAATTCAAGAAAGCTTGGGACAACTTATGAACTGGTACAGAATGAACCAAGAAAATAATATACTCAATTACAAGATAAGGGAGGGGGGGAAGCAGCAACAACAACAAATTGAAACTGAATTGTATAATGTAATTATAATAATCAGATTTGTCCAGAAGTGATGAAAATTGTACTCGCCTTGATTGATAGGTGTTAAATATCACATGTTCTATCAGATTCAGTCGAAACACTGGCTTGTTTTGTTAACTACTTTTTCTCTTTTTTTAATATTTAATAAGGTATCTGTTTAGGGGATGCAAGAGGGATGAATTAGTTGTTATATGAATCATTTGACAAACAGAGATAGACTGTATCTTTCCAAATTCCTTTTATGTGAGCAATGTGGTCCTTGTATTCAAGTCAGAAAAAAAATACAGAGAAAGAAAATTGTAGACTAATAACTACAAAATATAAAATAATGTATTACCAAAGAGGTAATATCAGTATATTTTAAGTAGTCATTACAAATAGGTGGAATTCATATCAAGGATACAGAACTGGTAAAACACTGGGAAACTATATCCATGAACAAAGCATATTATTAATTAAAAACAAGAATAATTACATGATTTCCTCAATGGGTACAGAAAACATCTGATGAAATACAACACTCATTTTTGTTTAAAACACCAAAAACATAAAAATAAATGGAATTTTCATAAATATGACGAACATATATGTATGAATGCATGTATTCATATATATGTGTGTATATTTACATATACATGTGTGCTTACGTATTTACACATTATTCTAAAAGAAAAATCCTAGGAAACTTTTTTATTTCATTTCAATCATTTCTGGATTTTCCCCAAAAATTGTCTTTTGTAACAAAGAAAAATAATTAAGAAAAACTAACCAATGTAGTGACTATATCTGACAGTGAAAAGATGAAAGTTCTTTTCATTTCTTCTCAAGATTGAAGATGTCATTATAATAATTCTCTATTTCATTCTTATGGTCATCTCTGCCCTTTGGTTGAAGATCCTCCTAATCTTAATTATACAAGATACCTCCCTTAGATTTCAAAACAGACTCAAAGGAAACATCATAGCTATCTTCAAACTTTTGTAAAATGTTCTGTGAAAGAAAGATTGTTCTATTTGATTCCAGAGGACAGAGTCAAGAGTAATGTAAGGAAATTATAGGAAGATGATTTAGGCTTGAAGTCAGGGGAAATGCAACTTTATAATTTATAGAACTGTGCAAAAGTGGAATGGCTCAGGATGTGAAAGATTCCCCTTTTTTGGAGGTCTCTAAGTCAGTATTATAGTAGGCATTCTTTTCAGGTTATGAGTTATACAAGATGGCAAATGAGGTCTTTCCATAAAACTCTAGGATCCAATGATTCTGTGTTAACAAGTAACATTAGTAATTTCAGATTTCTTAATGAAAAGAAGAACAAAGTTTTCTATTGAGAATTAGCCAGATGCTTCTATTAGTAGAAAATCATCTGTTTCCACTTCTTAAAGTCATCAACAGGTTTCTCAAAATGTTTCTATCATCACTAAAGCTTAAGACTTTCTAAATACAAAGAATTAAATGCTCATGAATAAATTCTGACACGTAGCCCCTTGGAGGAAAAGAGTCATTCCTTCATTTGCTTGTTATGACATATAGAAATTAGAAGAATGCTCAAAGTAGTTCACAGATTTATAACAAAACATCAAGTTTTTTCTCCTAAAAATGTTACTTTTCTCTACTTGCATTCCTTTTTTAACCTTGTAAAAACTGATTTTCAAAAGAATAAATTTTAAAACAAATTGTCACCGTAGATTTTGAGCTTTTTTGATGCTGTTGTCAAAGCAGTATTAAATTCCTATTGAAGACAGTTTCTTTTTCCTAAATTATTTTATAATTGAAATAACTATCCATCAGCTATCAGGAAATTATCATTAATTTATTCACCACATTACTGATTATTGTGGCAGCAGTTGGTATAAAACAATATGTCAGACCTTGCTCCAATTATATCCTTGCCCTGGTACACACATTTGATAGAATTGGAATAATATGGAACAAATTGTTAATTGGCCTAAGAAGAAAGGGTTTCATCTTGGAAAAGGACAAGAGTAGTTCCTCTCATTAAAAAGAAAAAGGGAAACATTGGATGTTATATATCAATTGATTTCACTTATTTTATATAAGTTAGTATATATCAAGTAATATCAAGGAACTGATCAATCTATTAATAAAAAAACTAGAAAAGTAGATTGGGAGGAAGCAGTACAAAGCAGCCCTCTTCTGGACTGCTCCAACAAAGATCACGGAAGAATAGTGGATTATGATAAGGAAATTAGAGGAAAAATCATAGTGGATCATTGTTCGATTTTAGAGAGAGACAGCCAGAAGCCTGTAGGTACTAAGGAGGGTGTCCATTGTTAAATGCTTGTACAAAAACTTCTGATATGGGAACTAGTCTGTGCCTCCTACTGTGTGTCAATAGAAGACAAAATAAACAAACAACAGATACAACAGCTGTGTCTCTCTGAACACATAGTGAGACTATATCAAGCATAAATCACTAGGGCCATAGACTTCACTCTACCCTTTTCCTAATTCTAAAAAGGGGAGCAATGAGAAGATGAAAAAATAAAGAGAATAATGAGGAAAGCATAATTTTAAAAAGTATTTCTTTTCTCTCCCTTTAAAAAAATACAAACAAAACCATTAATAGTTAAACATGGTTAAGCAGAATAAATTCCTACATTAACCATGTCCAAAAATATATGTCTCCTTCTCCATCTTGAATCTGAATTCAGCGCTTTTCTGAAAGAGTTGATTTAATATTAAGAAAACTCTGAAAGCAGTAGACCATATTAATGATCAGAGCAATAAAAGCCACATGTTTCTCTATAGATGCAAAGAAACTTTTGACAAAATGCAAAATCCACTTTTGTTGTTTAAAAAAAACTAACAAAAGAATGAATAGTCCTTTCTTTCATATAAGTAGTATCTATTTAAAAACAAGAGCCAGCTGTATATGTAATGAGAATAAACCAAGTTTTTTGCAATGTGATTGTAATAAGCAAAAGTGTCCATTATCACCTTTATTATTTATTATAATGCTAGAAATACTGGTTATAGCTATGACATCAAAAACAAATTGAGGAAATAAGAAAAGACAAAGAAGAAACAAAATAATTGCTTTGGACAATAGAGTCAACTAAAAATTAGTTGAAACTATAATTTTGGCATTTGTAGGACATTTATGTTATCAACATTTTTGAATATTACCAACAAAACCTAGTGAGAGGAGATACAAAGGGAAATTTCATTTCAAATAACTAAAGAAAATATGAAATACTAGATATGGTTGTATCAATACAACTATAAAACACAGATTTAAACAACTGGATATATGTTAATTGATTGTGGGCAGATCTAGTCAAAATAATGACAATGATTCCTAAATTAACTTATTTATTTAGTATCATATCAAAGAAGTACTTTATAGAGCAAGAAAAAATAATGCAACTCACCTTCAGGAACAAAAATTCAAGAATCTCATAAGAAATAATGTGAAAAAATGTGTAAAGGAAAGTGGCCTAACAGTGTCAGATATCAGATTATACCTGAAAACAATAATATTCAAAATGATTAATACTGGTTAACAAATAAAGGGGCTGATTAGTGAAACAGATTAGATACATAAAATATGGAAACAAACACATATGGAAACCTAGTTTTAAGAAACCAAAAGACCCTAGCTACTGGGGTAAGGACTTACTATTTGACAAAACTACTGGAAAAACTGGAAAACATTCTGAGTTAAATTAGGTTTTGGCCCACATCTAACACCATTTACCATGATAAACTGCATATGAATACAAAACATAAGATATAAAAGTCTCATCAAAAACAAATTGTGGAGGGGCGGGTAGGTAGTTTGGTGGATAGAGTACCATCCCTGAAGTCAGGAGGACCTGAGTTCAAATGTGGCCTCAGACTCTTAACACTTTCTAGCTGTGTGATCCTGGACAAGTCACTTAACCCTAATTGCCTCAGCAAAAAAAATAAAAAACAAACAAACAAAAAACCCAACAGTAGAGTAAGGAGGAAGTGAACTTATATCTCTAGATAGAGAATAAGTTCACAGCCAAACAAAAAATAGAGAGGATAATAGAAGATAACATAATCAATTTTTATTATATATAATTGAAAATATTTTGTACAAACAAAATTAATGAAATTAAAATTAGAAGAGAAACAAAATTAGAAGAGAAAAAAAGAGACTAAAAAGAATTCTGATTTCTCTTAAAAAAAAAAAAGGCCCCATTTCCAAAGATATGTAAGGAACTGATTAAGATTATAAAAGAATATTAAAACATTTCCCAGTTGATAAATGATATTAGCAATGAAGGAAGAAATATTTTTCCTTTCCTTCTTTCAAAGGAAGAAATTCATTCTACCAATGATATGAAAAAAAGTACTTTACTACTTAGCATATTGAGAAAAGATTCATTTATTCCTAAATTTTGTTAGTTGTTGTTTTGTTGTTTGTTTCTTTGTTGTTGTTGTTTAACAGAAATTGGTTTTGTATTTTGATAAAAGTTTCTCTTTGCATTTACATATAAACATGTAACTTTTGTTGGTCTGGTTATTAATATGGTCTACTGCACTGACATTACTATATTATTGCACCAGTAATTAGAGAAGTTTAAATAAAAAGTAATTCTAAGTTTTTACCTCACACTCATTAGATTTGCAAAGTTATTAAAAATGAAGAATGACAAATGCTAGAGGAACTGTGAGGTAAGAAGCACATTATTACATTCTTGATGAAAATGTGTATTTATCTAGCCATTCTGGAAAACGAATTGGAACTATACTCAGTCACCCAGAGGCACGACTACTAGACCTATATATTAAAGAGATCAAGGAAAGACAGAAAAGGCACATATATACAAAGATATTATAGAAGCTCTTTTTGTCATGGTAAAGATTTAGAAGCTAGGCAGATATCCTTCATTTGGAGAATGCATGGGTAAATTTATCACATGAATGGAATTAATATATTGTTCTGTTAAAAGATGTTAAAGGGGCTGATTAGTGAAACAGATTAGATACATAAAATATGGAAACAAACACATATGGAAACCTAGTTTTAAGAAACCAAAAGACCCTAGCTACTGGGGTAAGGACTTACTATTTGACAAAACTACTGGAAAAACTGGAAAACATTCTGAGTTAAATTAGGTTTTGGCCCACATCTAACACCATTTACCATGATAAACTGCATATGAATACAAAACATAAGATATAAAAGTCTCATCAAAAACAAATCGTGGAGGGGCAGGTAGGTAGTTTGGTGGATAGAGTACCATCCCTGAAGTCAGGAGGACCTGAGTTCAAATGTGGCCTCAGACTCTTAACACTTTCTAGCTGTGTGATCCTGGACAAGTCACTTAACCCTAATTGCCTCAGCAAAAAAAAATAAAAAACAAACAAACAAAAAACCCAACAGTAGAGTAAGGAGGAAGTGAACTTATATCTCTAGATAGAGAATAAGTTCACAGCCAAACAAAAAATAGAGAGGATAATAGAAGATAACATAATCAATTTTTATTATATATAATTGAAAATATTTTGTACAAACAAAATTAATGAAATTAAAATTAGAAGAGAAACAAAATTAGAAGAGAAAAAAAGAGACTAAAAAGAATTCTGATTTCTCTTAAAAAAAAAAAAAAAGGCCCCATTTCCAAAGATATGTAAGGAACTGATTAAGATTATAAAAGAATATTAAAACATTTCCCAGTTGATAAATGATATTAGCAATGAAGGAAGAAATATTTTTCCTTTCCTTCTTTCAAAGGAAGAAATTCATTCTACCAATGATATGAAAAAAAGTACTTTACTACTTAGCATATTGAGAAAAGATTCATTTATTCCTAAATTTTGTTAGTTGTTGTTTTGTTGTTTGTTTCTTTGTTGTTGCTGTTTAACAGAAATTGGTTTTGTATTTTGATAAAAGTTTCTCTTTGCATTTACATATAAACATGTAACTTTTGTTGGTCTGGTTATTAATATGGTCTACTGCACTGACATTACTATATTATTGCACCAGTAATTAGAGAAGTTTAAATAAAAAGTAATTCTAAGTTTTTACCTCACACTCATTAGATTTGCAAAGTTATTAAAAATGAAGAATGACAAATGCTAGAGGAACTGTGAGGTAAGAAGCACATTATTACATTCTTGATGAAAATGTGTATTTATCTAGCCATTCTGGAAAACGAATTGGAACTATACTCAGTCACCCAGAGGCACGACTACTAGACCTATATATTAAAGAGATCAAGGAAAGACAGAAAAGGCACATATATACAAAGATATTATAGAAGCTCTTTTTGTCATGGTAAAGATTTAGAAGCTAGGCAGATATCCTTCATTTGGAGAATGCATGGGTAAATTTATCACATGAATGGAATTAATATATTGTTCTGTTAAAAGATGTTAAAAGTGATGATTTCAGAGAAATATGTAAATACTTTATGAAATGCTTCAGAGTAAAATGACCCAAACTAGAACAGAAAAAAGACAAACCATTGCCTCGGAGGGAATGTAAGACAGAGGAAATAAACAAAAGTCAAGGTAAAGCAGTTGTTCTCCAAAGACAACCTAAGTAGACCTCAGGAAAGACCTGACCTCCAGGGACAGAGGTTTGATCTGAGAGAAGTGCTAAAACCTCCAGACCATCTCGGGGGAATCAACCAAAAAACTAGACCTAGGGGCAGCTGGGTTTGGGAGGCTTAGTCCACTCAGACAGTGTGAAAGTAAGAGAAGTTGAAGGACCTTGCATATGTGATGACCATATTCATCCAGGGTGGGCTGCTCCTGCCAGGGAGAAAGCTAGCACACAGATGCTGAGTGCAGTAACAGAGGGACAAAGAACTCGCTGGCTGGAGGAACTTGCAGGAGAACAGAGTCCTTGCTTTCAGTTCCAGGGAAGAGAGGACAACTCTAATTTGCAGCCCTCAGAGGGATGGCAAACAGTAAGATCATTTGTGAGACAAGGTTGAATCCAGGGACAGAACTCAGAAAATAACAGTAAGAACTCTAGGGCATAATTCCCCAAACTTTAGGACTAGAACTTGATAGCACCAGTAGCTGCTAAAAATAAATTAAAAGTTAAAAAAAAAACAATGAATAAGCAAAGAAAAAACTTATCTATAAATAACTACTATTGGGATAGAGAAGATCAAGATTCGTATTCAGAAGAAGATAGTAGAACTTAAAAGATTACTCCTTTTTTAATGAGAAATGTGAAATGGTCCTAAACACAAAAATATTTCCTAGAAGAATTTAAAAAGGACTTTTAAAAATCAAATAAGAAAGATTGGGGGGAAATTAGAAAAAAAAAAAAGCAAGCCAAAAAGTTTTTTTTAATTATGATAAGAAAGTCAATCAACTTGAAATAGAGAACCAAAAACTTAAGGAAGAAAATAATTCTTTGAAAAGTAGAATTGGGTGAAGGGGAAGCTAATGACATTCTAAGACACAAAGAAATAATAAAATCAAAAGAATTTTTAAAACATAGAAGAGAATGGAAACATCTCCTCAGAAAACCATTTTGATCTGGAGATCAAGGAGAGGTAATATAAGAATTATCAGACTGCCTGAAAGTATAATTTTTAAAAAGGATCTTGACACACAAGAAATTACAAGAAATTATCAACGAAAAATGACTTGAAGTTCCAGACAAAGGAGGCAAAGCAGAAATAGAAGAAATCCATGTTGGTACCTGAGATTCTAGAAAGAAAATTTACAGGAATATCATAGCCAAGTTTCAAAGATCCCGAGGTTAGGGAGAAAATATTGGAAGCAACAAAAAAAGAAAAAAACATTTAAATTATCATGACACTACAATAAAGATTACACAAAATTTAGCAGCTGCTACAATAAAGGACCATAAATTTTAGAATACTATAGTTGTAGAACAAAATAGCTGGGGTTACAACCACATGTAACTTACCTAGCACAGTTAAGTATAATTCTGAATGAAAAAAAAAATTGGACCTTTAACAAACTGAAAGAATTTCAGATATCAAAACTTCAGGGAAAATCTGATTTATAACATCCAGGAGGTATATACAGTAGACATTAAGAATCAATTATAAGGGACTCAATAAGATGAAACTGCTTGCTTTTTCTATATGAATATATCAGTTCTTTTATGACTGTCATTTTTATTTGGGTAGATTGAAAGAAAGACTCTGAATTGAATATTGATAGGGACACACACACACACACACACACATACACATACACACATATATATAGAATATAAACTGTGTAGGGACAGATTAAAAGGAGCAAGTATTTCATTACAAATGAAGCAAAAAACGAAAATTAGATACAATAGAAAGTAGTAGGGGGAGGGTGGGTAGTGGGGAAATCTTACTCTTATCAGAAATGGGTTAAAGAGAGAACAACATACACTTAAGTGTGTGTTTATATTTATGTATATATGTGTGTGTAAATATATAAAAGTCTTCTAAAATCAGAAGGGGATCACGTGGAGGGAGAGGATAAGGGAAGGAATAGGAGGGCAAAGTAGCAGGTAAAAGCAAAAGAGATAGGAACAGAGTGAGAAGTATGGTGAGGAAAATAAGAAGAAAGAAAATAAATAACAAGTAATTATAGTTTAGAATGTAAATTGGATGAATTCATGCATAAAATGGAAACAGATAGATTAAAAATTTGAATTCAATGATATGTTGCTTCAGGAAATGTTATAAAAATGAAAAATATAAATATAAAACAAATATAATATGTAATAAAATACAAACAATATAAAATAACAAATATAAAATAAAGATCAGAAGTAGAATTTATTATTTAAAAACAGGGGTAGTAATCATGATCTCAAACTTAAAGTAAAAAATTTAATCAAAAGAGAAAAATAGAAAAGGCACTATATTAATCATATTAATCACCATATTACACCATATTAATCAATATTGATTTAGACTATTTAAAATAAACAGTATAAGGTTAGAATATTTCTGTGGAATAAGATATGATGAACTGGTAGACTTAAACATATGATATAACTTAGACTTATGAAAGAAGATGCTAGCCACTGTCAGAGAAACAGGACAAGTGGAAATAAGCAAGTATGGTCTTATATATGCAAATGAATGTATATGTGCATTTATGTCTATGATTATAGATATATGTATGTGTATATATGTGTGTACATGTGTATGTATACATGTGTGTGTGCTTAATTGTAGCCTTCTTGGAGGGAAAAGGGAAAAAAAAAAGAAAAAGTGAACCTCATAGAACAAATGAAAGCCTACAAGGAAGTAAAACAAAGATGGAAATCTCTGAATACAATATGTAGTATTTATTAGAAAGGCTTTCTTGACATGAAAATTTATTGCTTTTATTTTGAATACTCTTATGTTCTGCCGTAGACATAACAATTTTTTCTTTTCATACTTTGTATTTCAGTTTAAATGTTTTTTTTTAAATAATTTTAAAAGTCTTAGGAATTTTAATCAGTTCAGTTGCCCTCTACATTTCAAGAATGCCTGTAAAGAAGCATGCTCTCCACTTCCTCACAGGGGTTATGGACTCAAGAGGAAGAATGAAACATATATTTTTGAACACGGATGTGGCCAGTGTGAAATTTCTTTTGCTTATCTATGCATATTTGTCACAAGGTTTGCTTTTTTCTCCTTTTGGTTCCTGGAGGAAGATAGTATTCCATAACATTTCTTTTTTAGTCAGAAGAAAACAGAAAGAAGTAAAAAAAAAAAAAAATTACAAATGAGTACAAAAAAATTACAAATGAGTAAGACAGCTTTGAAAGTTACATGTTGGACATTATAAATTTTAAAAGAGAAATAAACTAAATAATATTTAGTTTCATATGGAAGCCTCTTTAGAGAGTAGTATATAGATTCCTTCCCAATGGCATTGAGCTTATCATTGTAAGGTTTTTGATGTTTATCTTTTTTTGGAGGCAATGATCTCTCTCTCTTTTTACATACTGAACACATAATAATCTTGTTTCTATTGAAAGTGCCTTATATAAGCTTTATTCCTTATTAACAAACATACATTTGGGTGAAATTTGCAAATCTTATATCTATAATAGAGAGAGAAAAGCCCAATGTCTTAATGGGAAATATTAGTGCTTATGGCATTACAGGATAGGTGAACACTGATATGTCTCTCAAGAGTTTGCAGAAATTCTTAAGTTCTTTCTTTGTCTTTGTCTTGTAAAGTATTAGGTCAGATTGAACTCATGTTATCATTATCTGAAACCAAATGCTGAAGAAGAAAAAAAAACAGCATGAAAATTAATTTTGCAGTGCAAAATTATGCTGAGTACCAACAATACGCAAGACCTATGCAAACCAACATTTTATCACAATGCATGATAAATTATTCTG
Source organism: Antechinus flavipes (assembly GCF_016432865.1). Classification (NCBI taxonomy): domain Eukaryota; kingdom Metazoa; phylum Chordata; class Mammalia; order Dasyuromorphia; family Dasyuridae; genus Antechinus; species Antechinus flavipes. The sequence continues at coordinate 82,081,394 of NC_067398.1, read as the reverse complement.
AGAAATTCAGACCTAATTAGACATACTAAAACCTCATACTGATCACTATATCATTGAGCATTGATTTGGAGGGTTTAAGCAGAAAATTTTATGAGCATTCATATTAGATTTTTCAATAAAAAATACAGCTAATTAGTATGTGAACAAATTATTTTTAAAATGTTTCCTATGTCTCTATTTATTTAATTTTTCTTTAAATTAATGTAGTTGCTTAAGAAAAATTTGCTATTAGTGTGTTAGAATTCTATGAAAAAAATTAAAAACATAAGCAGCTGTTCTTTAACTCTGAAAACCAATCTTCTCAGAAGTCTCATCACCAGGGAAGGGGATATTCAGCATTTGGCAAGATAAAGTATTTTAAATAGAAAGTGAAATTGCTTTTGGCTTAATATTTAAGATCAAATTGTCTACTAAACAACAAATTTATGTTGTTTAATTTCTAACTATCCCCTGGTTTCCATGATCTGAGAACACCTAATTAACATTCTAAAGATTGCCTATCTTTGCAAATTTACTTACATTGGAGCCAAAAGCAAGAGGGGGGGGGGGGGGGGGGGGGGAGAGGAGCAATTTCCTAGATTACTTGAGCTTAATTTCTGTTTTCTACCTCAAAAGCTTTCTGTAAAAATTAAACATTTAGATATTTGTCATGAGAAACTTTAAGCAAAGATGGGATAGGAGACACTATTCACTAGGCCATTCATAGGATGCTTAATTTTTTTTCTGACTTTTCTTCCAGAAACTTACCAGTAGTTCTCAGCCTAGTTTTATCTCTAGTGATATTTATATAAAATGTAGTTTAGTAAGGTTAATTAAATTTTCTTTAAGTTCCCAATAGGGAGGATAAGTTTTCTTTAATTGAAGCTTTAAAGGACAATACTTTGTGTTTTTAGGAAAGCTTTTGTCTAACGTCTCTTACTTTTCCTAACATTTCTTCAGAGAACATTTTAAATACTCTTTTTAAAATGGATTCAAAAATGTCTAAAAGTTAAACAAAATTTAAATAATGAAAACTTTGCAGAGATTAAGTCATAATTGAAAAATGCTTCCATTTTAAACATTTACTATCAATAATGAGGATAGTCTTGTGCAAAGATAGTCAAAAGAATAATCAGCTCAATGAAAAATATTGTAAGTTCCTATTTTATACAGATTTCTTGCTTTAGATCAGAATGATATATGAAAATCTAGATGTGTACACAAGAAATTGGTTGAGGTGGAAGGATAATTATCTACTTCATCCTACCTTTCCTTTGAGGAAAGAAAAAAAAAGCTCTCATAGTCATTTCAAATTTTACTTAAGAAAGATTTATTAACCTCTTACTCTATATGTTTAAAACAATGAAAAGACAAATTTTTACCTTATGTGAACTTCAGTTCTAGACAAAAATGAGATTATTTAAAGATAGACAGAGTCCTAATAACCAAAGCTATCAATAGGTTTCTTATAGGAGAGAGAGTGATCATGTAAAACCTTGAAGAAAACTTGGTATTCTTAGAGAAGAGAGTGACTAAGTGAATGTATTTTAGACAGGTACAGAAGCATGGAAATAGAGGTAAAATGTTTGGGGAACTGGCAAATAAGTCATTTGGGGCAAGAACAATGGCTCTCAGACTTGTTTGTGCATGGTAAACTGAATGTTTAACTTGACTGTAAAGAATAGCTTCTAGACAGTTGGGCATCCAGACCCATTACCTGGACTTAGGGTTCTTCCACTTCTGCTTCCCTTCCTTTCTTCATTCTACAGATTGAGACCTTCTTAATGCTTGGTGAGGAAGAATAGGCAACTATAGCTGGGATGGAGAGGTGACTGAAGAAGATGAATTCTTGCTGTATTTTTAGGTAAATGTCCACTGTGCGCTCTGTTCCTTGTGGATTGGGAATGAAATAAATTGGAGGCAGAGGGAAGAGGAGGGAGGTCAGAGAATGCAACTGCCTCTCAGTCTCCTTGTATCATCATCATCATTTCACATGAAGAGATCCATTCTACAGGTCAGAGTTAGACCTCCAGCAGCCACTGGCAGGTGACTCCTGTATCATAACATATAGTTTATAGAAGGGGAAAATAAAAAATACATCTGAAAAGTAGATGTTAGCCATTTGTATTTAAATGCCATACTGAAGGGATTATGTTTCATTCTAGGAACTACTGAAGATTTTTTAGTGGGGGAATAGCATGGACACACCTGCATTTTTGGAATATGTATTTGGTGACTGTTTGGAGGTTGTCAGTAGAGAGAGACTGAAATCAGGAAGAATCATCAGGAGGATATTATAATGGTCCAGAACAGAAATAATGTGGGGCTGAAAGAAGGTAGTGACTGTGTAAGGGAAGATAATGGGATGAATACCAGAGATATGTAAATAGACTCAACAGGACCATTCTTAAATGGTATTTTGGATGAGGAGTGAGGAAGAGAGAAAATTCAAGGATAACTCTGAAGTAGATGACTCCTAGGTGACCAGAAGGATGACGGAGTCCTCAATAGAAATGGGGACATTTGGAAGAAGAGAGGAGGAAAGATAGTAAGACCTGTTACAAATTTGAACTGCCTCTGGAACATTCAGATAGAGATGTCAAATCAGGAGTGACATTGTGATATTGGAGCCAATGAAATCACCAGCACATACAGAGCCCAGAAAAACATTTTGGGATGCTCAAGCAGTGTGGGAAGGTGGATTCTAATATAGCAATGGAGAAGAAGTAGGAAGAGAAATCCAAAGATACCCAGCATACAACGTAAGCAGGAGGCATTCATTCTCTGAGTTCCTAGAAACATATACATACTGATACCCTTGGATTCCTAAGAACAGAACTTTGTTGTGGATATGAATCCTCTTTTATGCAGACCTTTTAGTGGCTCAAGCTCCCTGAGACTCAGAATACCTAATTTGAAATAGGACTACATTTACAAATATATGATTTGTATTATTTTATGTATTATATTTCCATATTACATGTCATGCCATATATACTTCATGCCATTGCCTAAAATAAGAGATATCTTTTGTATGCTATCATATAACAAGAGTCCAGAGAGCAAAAGAAATTGTAGTCAACAACTCATATTTACCTAGCATTTTATGGTTTATAAACTAATTTCTTTATAGCTTCAGGGAGAATTATCCATTCCATTTTACAAAAGAAGAAGCTAAGATTCAGAGCAGATCATTGACTTTTCTAAAAGTAACAAGGTCAAGGGGGGAACACTAGAAACAAAGAAATAATATGTCCTCCAACATTAGTATTCTTCTCTGAACTCTTTTCTGTACATCCTTCTCTGAACAACAGGATTCGATGATTCATTGTTTTTACCCCAGAGCAAAATCTTCATTGAAAATACTTTTCTGCAAGTACAGTGATGATTCTCCAATCTAGTCAAAAGACTGTTTTCTAGAGTCTTACTTGGCTTTGAGTTTGGGAGGAAAAACTCTTTATCTAGCCAGGCATTAGCTATTGGGAGTGGTTCATGATACTGCCCTGAATCGCCATGGAAACTAACAAACAAGCATTGCTGCTGCCCCTTCCTTGATGCATATGGATGCTTCTCTGTGTCATCAAGGTCAAGGGCTCTGGCAGCTGCTCTACAGGTGTTAAGATGGCAGCTTCACAGTGGCAAGTCCATCTTTGAAGCAATTTATTTCTTGTAAAATAGGACAAACCCCTCTTCTACTAGAATATGCACCTTTCTTTCTCTAATGAGCTGAACTGAAGACTCATGCTTGTTTTGATTGCTCTGGACTAAGTGAGAATTTCGTTGGGAGTTTTTTCCCTTCAAGATGGTGGGATTTCAAAAAGATTTTTGTTTTCTCCATACAGAAATCCTGAGGCTATTTCATATTCATATCATTGACCTAAATAAGTCATGAAAACTATGAAATAAATACCAATAAAAAAACAGTTCACATAATTCTTCCTCCCACCCCCATATCAGATGGTTTTTAGTAGGCAATAGACAGGAAATCAGGAATAAGCACCTGCTATGTGCTAAATACTGTGTTAAGCTCTTTATTATCTTATTTGATCCTCCTAATAATCCTGGGAAATAAGAGCTATTATTATCTCCATTTTACAGAGAAAAGTGAGGCAAACAGATTAAATTATTTGCCCAGGATTTCAAAGCTCATATTTATTTGAGACTGTTTTTGAAATCAAGTCTTCTGCCTCTATAGTTCATAATCTATTATCTACATCTTCCTTTATAAAGCCAAAAAAAAAATCCAAAACCAACTGTATACAAGGATTTCTCAAACACCTCAAATACAATATCCATGGAATATACATATTTATTCCAATAGGAAAGACAATGAAAATGAACATTTTAAAGAACTGTGTGGAAAGTTGCAAATCTGTTTCTGCGTAATTTATTGTGTACAACAAAAGTACCATTTTGCTGGTAGAATGGATAAGCAATCTCTTTTCTAGATATCTCAAGATGGTCTGCCTTTCCTCACCCCTTTCAAGGTACAATCCTGCCTTTAAAAAGCTGAAAGTTAAAGCACTTAAAAAACCCAAAAGCAAACCTCCCTGGTTTGTTTAGTTTATAGAAAACACTGACATAAAGGTCTTTAAAGAAAAGTGTATCATGACCCCAAATTCCCAAATATTCTTGCTAAAAAACAAACAAAACAGCACACCCAGGTTTATGAAGAAAAGGAAAAATAAAACTCAAAATGCTTTCAGAAATGCTTTTTAAAAAAACACTTGAGAAAAGATAAGACTCTCTTAAAAGAAACATCTAATTAGGTCATCTATCAGAAGCTGTTATGCTATGTTTGACATGACACAACTAATATTATAACAAAAATGAATACAAATAGATGTGCACTGTACAATTATGATTCAGCAAGGATAAAGTACCTTTGTAAATACAGCAATTGGAAGGATGATATTGATTCAGGAAGGATTTTTCCTCGTTTTGTATTACATAATATCTGTAACCAGAGCCTCCTTGACCCCTGCTAATTTTTTTTGTTTTTTTTCTTGGTAAATTTATTTATTTTTAATACACATTACTTTATGAATCATGGTGGTAGAGAAAAATCAGAGAAATAGAGAAAAATCTTAGGAGAGATTAGAAAAACAGAAAAAAAAGTGAAAATAGCATGTGCTGATTTATGTTTAGTCTCTTTGATTCTTTTTCTGGATGCAGATGGCATTTTCTGTCTAAAGACTATTGGCATTGCCTTGGATCAACCAAGTCCTTCATCAGACTGGGGATGAAACAAATATGGCTAGGGCTCCCCTGGCCATTTTAAATCATTTCCCCAGTGAGGAGAACCAGAACAGGGCAGGTGCCTGATGAGGTGGAAGAACAAAGCTGAGAGAGGGTTATATCATGCATTCTGCCCATTGCTTTCAAACATCTTCTACTTGTCTGTGCTTCCTTCTGAACATTACTTTGTTCTCTCCTGATTTTTTTTAAAGATTATATTTCAATTGCATTTTTACATCACTATTAATAGCACACAGAAGTTAAGCAGTTTGCCAAGGATTACGTAGCTAAGGCTGAGGCTACATCTGAACTTATGTACTCCTACCTCTAGGTCCAGTACTATAGCCACTTCACTGCCTCCTCTTCATCCATTTTCTAAATACTTAGCTTTTTATTTCAGATATCTTAAATTTTATTCTGCTTTTTCAATCTCTTCATTTTGTTTTAATATTTTTAATAATTTTTGCAAATTTAATATTTGTTTAATATTTTTAATATTGTTTTAATATTTTTAATATATTTGCTAATGAAGTTACTCGTTTCTGTTTAGTGCATTCTAATTTTCCAAAAGCCCATTTCTGGAGTAAAGTTTCCCATTTTCTTTACTTTTCTTTCTTTTTTTTTGCAAGACAATTAGAGTAAATGATTTCTTCAGGGTCACATGGCTAAGAAATGTCAAGATATGTTTGAGGTTGGATTTGAACTCAGGTCCTCCTGACTTTAGAGCTAGTGTTCTATTCACTGTACTACCTAGCTGCCTCCATTTTCTTTTCTAAGCTATATATTCTCCTAATTTTTGCATAAGAACTTTTACCTCGTTATCTCTTGCTCTATTTCTTCTAGGTATTTAATTATTCCTTGTAGATAATCCATTTTTTCTTTCAGAAAAAAATGTTGTTACTGAGTTAGATTTGTAATGATTTTCATACTTAATGTTTTCATTGATTTATGTATCTCTCCAGTTCCTGAATTTGGAATTTTGTGCCAGAGTCAGGATATGTCCTCTGCTGAATTTTTACATAGGATGGTCAGCTTGGATTCATCCTAGGTGACTTGAGTTCTTATGGTGACCTCTGCTTCTCATGATTCATCCCCCTTGGATCTTTGAGGTTCAGAATGTTAAATCTCCATGAGACTTCTCTGTCCCAGGACATAGCTGTAGGGACTTTAGAGCCAATGAATTACTGGCCTGAGTGCTGCGATGGTTACTGTCTACTGCCACTACTCATGATTTCTAAGGTCCCCACCTTGAGAATTTCTTACAGCTCTGGAGTTTTGCTGTGCTCAGTAAACAGAGACTTTATATTAGCCTTTGTTCATACAGGAGTTTAGTTTTTGGAGGGACTCTTTTCTTTTGTCCCTGGGCTTCTCGATAACTTATGGATGGATGGAAGGAGTTACTAATTTCTCAGGTTTCTTGGTTAGCTGGTTCAAACCAGGGTTTTACTAGAGTGGGTCTTAAAGGAGCCAGTCAGTTTGTCACCTATCCTCCCCAGGAAGTCCTTATCCTTCTTGACTATTTGGGTGGAATAGGAAAGTAAGTGCTCCCAGCAGACAGACCAGGGTGATCTAAACCTCCTAACAAGAAAATCTCATAAAGTTCTTATATTGTCGTGGGGAGAATGCTGATCATGGGAAAAGAATCATTTAATCCTGATTAAACTTTATAAAAGAGATTAAGTCCAATAAAATCTAGTTAATGAAGCAAGTATAACACATTAACTAAGAACATAGACACCACCTCTTCCAACATACTCTGCACTAGCCAAGTTTGGAACAAAGTCATATTTCCAATTCTACACACAGCAGAGAGAAAAGACAGGGAACATTTGAAAAGAAAGGTGCAAAGATGGAGATATAAAGCCTTGGAAAGAAGATAAAGAGAGCTTCAAGAAATCTTAATGTCATTTCTGTCCCTTCCCACAAACCAGAGACAAAAATAAAATACACATTTGTCAGTTCTTATCTTTTAAAGTTTCTTTAAACTTAGGAATTTTTAAAATAAGTTCAAGTCTAAAAAATATCCCTATAACAAGTAATTGTAGATTCTTATCATTTAACATCTTAAAATCAAACACATATTAACAGACTATAAAAAACAAATGCTTTTTCTCAGTGTTTTCACCCTTGTAAGTTTGAGATTTCCCTAACTTTGGTTTTGTTTTCAGGTAGATAGTTGTAAGTTAAGGTTTATAGGATTCAGGTTCTACTCATTTTTATTTGCACATATGTGTTACCATATTTCGTTATATTTGTATTACTCTATTTCTTATATTCTGTTATATTAATATGTCATAATTTACTTAGACAATCATTGAATATATTTATCTACAGGTATAGATTGTTTTGTATAACAAGGAATATTTTTATATATTGGTACCTTTTTTATCTTAATGTAATTTTAAGGTAAAGTATTAATAAATGCATCATTGGATCAAAAATTATACTTTTTGTGTCATGTATTTATCTATATACTAGCTGTGTCTAAAATGTTTTTTCAACAATCTATAACCACAAGAACATCATCAGAATGTTTGTTTTCCTAAAGACCTATTAATGTTAAATTTGATCATTTTCATCTATTTTTTCTATTTGAATATGTTTATAATGGCATTTAAAGTTTTCTAATTAGTGTGAAATCTGAGCATCTTTTCATATGGTCAACAATCTGTGTCAACAGCCTTTATTTCCTACTTTAAAACTTTTCTGTTGATGTCATCTGACTATTGGAGTGTGCATTATAGGCCTGTATTAGCTTTTCCTAGGTTCTGGATGTCAGATCTCTAACTGAAATATTTCAGATCACAGATTTACGACTGGAAGTAACCTTGAAGGTCATTTAGACTGGCCATCTCATTTTATAGATTAGGATGTGATAGAGATAAGTGAATCCCCAAACTCTCATCCGTAGCAAGTATAATTCAATTCAACAAGCATTTATTCTTGTCTTTCCCCTGCTTAGAAATCCTCAGTAGTTCCTTAGTGCCTTAGGATAAAATACAGACTCTTCAGAACTGAATTTCAAGCCCTTCACAATCTGCCTCCCCACCTACTTTTCCAATACTTTTCATTACTCCTTTATTTCATACTTCTTTATTTCAGCTAAACTGGTCTATCAGCAGCTAGCTCTTTCTCTTAGTTGGAGTTCCATCTCTGCTCTCCCTTGTCTTTGCACAACCTGTCCCACAAACATGAAATGCATTTGCTCTTCATCTCTCCTCTTACAATCACTAGGTGATTGATGTCAAGACTCAACTCAGATGTCCCCTCCCACCTGAAGTCTTTTCTGACCACATAGTACATCCCATATTCAATTTTAATTCTTTCATATCTCTCTTAATGTGGATATTTTGCCTTCTCCTAGGAGATCTAAGTTCAGAATCAAAAAAATTCCAGAGTCCCAGAGACTAGTGTTTTCCTGAAAGATAATGCTTATCTTTGAGAGCTACAACTGTTCTTACCTTTTGTCTTTTAATCTCCAATGCGTCATATGTTATGATCACTTAATAAATGCTTGTGTAAAAGAATATAACTGGTAAAATAGGCTTATAGCCAACATCTTTTTTTGTCTGTTTTCTTTTACTTATGAAAGTATCATTCTTGTGGCATAAATTCCTTTTATCTATATATAATCAAGTTAAGTAATTTTATCCTGATTTCTTTCTTTTTTGATTGATAAAAATATTTCATATGTCTATAGCTGGGACAAATGTAATTATTCATTTTAATCTAATTTCATTTTACAGTGGTTAAATTGGTCTTTAGTTATTCTATCAGATATTCAATAAGGTAATTCACACATTATTTCTACTATCAACCCAACTTTAATCATTATTAACAAAATTCTTGTAATTATGTTAATAATTACATAGACCCCTTTACCTTGAACTCTTTTAGCACAGACAGGAACGTTACCTTGGGATTACTTTGTTTTTATCCCCTTTCCTCTTCCTTCTTAGGTTCCTCCCATACTTTTTCCCCTTTATTTCTCTAAAATATTCTTATGAGCTTCCTAATGATTTATTAGATAACTCCATAATTTTATCAATAGTGAGATTTCTGATTTCTCCCTAAATATCATACACAATTATCCTAAGTCCTCTTTACCTTATGGCTTTGCCACATAAACTATATAAAATCAGAGATAGGATAAATATTTGCCCAGAATATTCACTAAATAATACTGAAGGATTATTATTATTATTTTGAAATCTATATATTATACTTAATCATTTTAAGGTTTAATATTTTATTCCCCAAATTATTAGATGCTTGCCTATCTTTCTATAATTTACAAAGTGCTTTTACATTAATCTCAGTTGTATATTCTTTGAACACATACTATATAACATATAGCATATGTAATAATAAAATTAACAAAATCCATTAGGAATCATTTACCAAGCTCCTAGTACTGTCTTGTGAATAGTAGAAAACTAATAAAACTTTTTTCATTGATTCAATAAATTCAATACAATAAAATTTAATTTGAAATACAATTAATTTTTACTATGTAATAAATGCTGTTATGGGGCTGTGAGAATAGAAGGAAAATAGAGTCCAGCCTTGAGGAATATATAATATGGATGGAGGGAAAAAAAACTAAAATACATTAATGAATAGACAGTACAAACCTTTGCAGTCTACCTCCTAACTCCCAGGACTTCTTTATCCATAATCCTCTTCCATCATGGGAAACTTCTGTTTCTTTTAACTTCCTTCCCCATGTTGGCTTTCCCTTTTAGACTGTAAGCTCCTCAAGGGCAAGAGTTGTCTTTAATTTTGTTTTATTTGTGTTTCCAGTATTTAAGAAAGTATCTGGCATCGTAATAAATGCTTGTTGATGTAAATGCTAAGTTATATGCTACAAACAGAAGTAAGTGAGAGAATTTGATGACAGAGTGGGGAAGCAAGGCACAAATAAATAATATCTGATGACAATGAAAGAAAAGAAGATAAAAATGTCTGAAAATATCATTTACTGGAAATTCATTCTCCACAGCTAATTGGTGAAGGAAACTGCTGTAATCATTGGTAGGAATTTCCTAAATATAAACTGAATGGACTTGGATAAGTAATACCCAATTATGGGAGAAAGGAAAAGCCAGAGAAAAGGAAAAAGCCAATCACTTAAAAAAATTGTTTAGGAATTCTCCATATCATGGCTAGTTGTTATGATAGTTAGTGAGAATTAGCTATGAGAACCATAAAAGCCTAATAGTATCAGTTTTATAGACACAAAGGGACTGTATTCTTAGATCTAAAGAGATGGTATTCTTAAGTATGTTTTTTCTAGAGCCAATCAACACTGTGGGGGAAAAATTATGCTTATTTCTATAAAAAGTGGAAGAGATAAAAAATAGTATAAGGATGCTCATTTTCTTGCTAGCTTATCAAGAAATACATTAAGTATTATTTGAACAATGGGAAAACTGCTTCAAAATGAAATGAGAGAAGCAAAAAGAAATCCCAACCAGTGTTGGTAAATTTGAGAGTCAGAGCTCAACATAGAAGGAGTTCCTTCCATTCTTATAATTTTGGAACCAAAAGTAAGTTTGGACTTTTTCATGGCAAGCAAGCAACAAACCTACTGTGTACAAGATGTATAAGACTTTTGGGACTATAAAGACATTAGTTTTGTTTTGTTTTGTTTTGTTTTAAAAAATAAAAAAGGTCCCTGGATTCTAGAACCTGGCTATTAAGTTTCATGATCCATGTAAAGATAAGGCTCCAGAGCTTCTGCCAGCACAAAGAAGATGGGGTAATGTTCTTTGTAGGAATAAGAGTTACATCCTAGAGACTGAAAGCTCCTTACTCAGAAAGCAACTAGATTTCAAAATGGAGTCACACTGCAGACTAGGGCAAATGTCTGGGAAATCAGAACAGGTAAAGAGATGGGTAAAAAGATAGTATCAGAGAACAAACTTGGCTTTCTCAGGATGAAGCCTTCAGATAAAGGTAGGACTGCTGGCAGCCAGGATAGAATGCCTCTCACAAGGTCCAGGAAATCAAAGTCTTCACAATATGGTGGCGACTTAGACCTTGCCCTGGATCACATCACTTGGGAACACAGAAATATTGCAACTCTCCCACTTGATCCTGAGTTAACACAATATTCAGTATCCCAAGAAAGCAGCAACTGGGTGGGCCCAGACCTTCCCTCCATAAATGTAGTAAACACCAGCTCTAATAATAAGTCAGGAAGTGGTGACAACAAATATATGGCAGAATTGTAGGATCCCCTTTCACCTGGGGTTCCTCCTCTGATTGTATTCCTCTGCAAGCTGGGCTGGATGCTTGACATGAGACCCTGCTCTAAGCTTGAAGTCTGCGCTGCCCCCTGCTATTGATGCTGGCTCCTGAGCATCTTCCTTTCCCTATAACTGCTCAGGATCCCTTTCCTGGGAGCACCGCTCTCCGGCACAGGTCCCCTGCTCACTCCATCTGTGTCTGTGACCCAGACCTGGTAGTGGGCAATAAAACTGTCAGTCTGCATCTATCCCCACTTCCGTGTCCCTGTATGAGTCTGGGAGGCCCTGAACCTCCTCTTGCTCTGGTCGAAGATTCTCTCTGGGCTTTGGAGTGTTACAGCTATGATGGGTTCCTGGCTGACGCCATCATTACTGCCTGCAGCGCTCCCTCTTAGTCTTGCTAGGTTGAACTGGGCTGAGCAATGACTCACAGTTACTTTTTCTGCATTTCCCCATCAGGATTTGGCCTGATGCATTTTCTAGATCTGTTTGGAAGAGTTTGTGAAGGGAGCTCATCACACTGCTTCTTACCTCTTAACTCTGCTTCAGCAAGCCATGAGTTGGTTAGTTTTTTTCCAGGTCAATAATCTGAGCCAAGAATAGGTTTCTTTTTTCCTTCTTACCTCAATTTAAAAGAAAAACAAAACCCTTTGAAGAAATTGACATAGTCAAGCCAAACAAATCTACTCACAAGCCATGTCCAAAAATGTTTGTCTTATTCTTCATTTTGACTCCATCTCTTCTGTCAGAAGAAACTTTTTAACTGAGTTCATCGGTCCTTTAGCAACATGTTTATTGCAGAGGTCAGAGTTTTTAAATATTTCATAGTTGCTGTTTGTCTTTACATCACCTTGGTTCTGTTCACTTCACTCTACACAAGTTTATTCAGATTTTCCTAGGTTTCTCTGAAATCATTGCTTCTATCATTTCTTACAGCACAATAATGTTCCAATATACTTGTATATTATAATTTGTACAAAGTAGTTAAATACAAGATAATATAAAATCCAGCAGTTAGAGGAATCGGGAATACAGAGATGGTCCTTCAGTTGTATCTTGAAAAAAGAGAGAAGCTCAATGAGGCAGAGACAAAGAGGGAGGACACTGCAGGCATGGAAGAAGGTCTAGCAGAGGCAGAGATGTGAGACAGAGTGGAGTTTGTGTGTGGTAAAGAGAAGACTGTTCACAGAATGCAGAATGGAAAGTAATATAAAAAGATAACATGAGCTTAAGGTGTGAGGAGCTTTAGAAACTAAACCAGAAGACTTTCTATTTTATTTTTAAAGCAATAGGTAACTAGTAGAGTTAATTATATGAGGGAATTGCATGGTCAGTTCTTTGTTTAAGGAAAATTACTTTTTAAAATGGCATAGATGCAATGTGGTAGGATGACGCTTATGACAAGGAGAATCATTTGGAGTCTGTAGCCATAATCCAGGCCAAGAATTAGCAAACTATGGCTCACTGGCTACAGCTCTCTAGCCAAATCTGGTCTACCACCTGTTTTTGTATGGCTTGTGAACTAAGAATAGATAAAGTTTTATTGTATTTCAAAACATAAAAACCATTCTTGAGGGGATACCTATCATCGGGGAATGGCACAACAAGTTGTAGTATGTCATTATGATGGAATACTATAATACTATGAGAAATGATAAGAAAGATGTTCTTTAAAAAACCTGGAAAGACTTGCATGGGCTGATGCAAAGTGAAATGTACTGTGCACAAAGCAACAGCAATATTGTATTTTAAAATATAAAAATCATTTTTGAGGGGATACCCATCAATTGGGGAATGGGGGAACAAGTTGTGGTATATCATTATGATGGAATACTGTAGTGCTATAAGAAATGATGAGAAGGAGGATCTCAGAAAAACTTGGAAAAACTTTCATGGGCTGATACAGAAAAAAATTTACTGTGTATTGTGTACAAAGCAACAGAAGTATTGTAAGAAGATTAGTTATGAATGATTTATTCTCAGCAATACAGTGATCCAAGACAATTCTGAGGGACATGATGAAATATGCTTTCCATCCTCAAAAGAAAAATTGATGGTGTCTGAATGCAAATGGAAGAATACTTTTTCTTAGCTTTCTTAGCTTTTTCCTTAAGTGGTTTTTGGTCTTTTTTTTTTTCACAATGTGACTATTTTGGAAATATTTTGTTTTACTAAACATTTATAATCTATGTTGAATTGTTTCATGCTTAATGGTGGAGAGGGAGAGAATCTGGAACTCAAAGATTTTTAAATGAATGTTAAAAAATTATTTTACATATAAAATGACAAATAATAAGAATAGAAAAAATAAGCTAACCAGAAGAAAAACACATAAAAACTATTATTATCTCACTGTACAAAAGCTAGTGGATAATAATTTCTGACTTCTGATCTAGGTTATAGATGATACAAGCCCAAATTAAAGTGGTAGCTACCTGATGTCAAACAGGGATAAGATACAAAATATGGTATTATTTGGGGACTGAATGGATATATGGAGTGAAGGACTTCTTGAACGAGGTGACCTATGGGCAGGGGAGGAAGGAAAGAACAGAATCTAGGAAAATGCCAAACTTATGAACCCAGAAAGCTGAAAGGTTAATGGTACCTTAAACAAGAGTGAAGAAGTTTAGAAAATAGAGGGAAGCTCAGGGGGAATGATCATAAGTTCAGTTTTGAATATATTGAATTTAAGATATCTCTTACCCATGTCATTATGAATCTGCATGAATACAAAATCATATAGACTAGAAATCTATAGATGAAGACCAGTTTTGCCCTTCTAAGTTAGGAAAATCTATAACTAATATTCAAACATGACTAATATAGACTTAATTCTAAAGATTGACCCAAGATACCTTCCTCTAAATCCTCATCTGCTGCCTATCATATGTTCTTACTCAATCATGCTTGCTTGGGATCACTACTTTCATAGATTTATGGTTTCCCATTCAAGGCAAATAAAGTCCTTTTGAAACTTCATAATAATTTGTATATGTTACTATTTACTTTGTCTCTCCATTTAACTTGGATGGATATTGACTTCTGGGTATCATCTTTATCAATAAACGTAATCCTTTCCCTTCCCCCTATATCAGTCATGTTGTAGCTGTTAAAAGTAATCCTATTTCATTGCATAGATATTTTACAAGGGAAATATTAAATTTTGTATCATAAAAACAATAAAAAGAAAAAAGGTTATGCTAACTATATTTCATGGCTCTATTCTCAAGCTAAAACCTTATTAATAAGAGCGATATAATAGTAGCATCATAAAGCTGTTCATGCATAGTGTTTTCCCTACTAAAATTTGATCCTTTCTATCCACTAAAAGAAATGCATTTAGAAGAAAAATACTCATTTTTGGTCCTTGAAAGGTACTAATGCTTGAAAATATATTGCCTAGCAATGAAATGCTAAACTTCCTCTTTACGAGCTAACACTTTATTCTCAAATTAGTGCTTTCTCTTTTTCAGCCTTTTGAGTTTATACCAAAGATGACTTTTTGACTTACAGGTTCTGTCCTCTACCTTTTTCTGTTCTTCTTCTAGACTAATTCTCTTGGTGAGCTCATCAACTACCATGTATTCAATGATCATTATTATACAGATGATTCTTAAATTTATTTGTCCATTTCTAACCTCACTCCTGACCTTTTGGACATCTTGAACCAGATGACCTGTAGACATCTTAAATTCAGGATGTCAAAAACTGAACTCATCATCTTTTCCTCAAAACCTTCCCTTCTTTCTAACTTCCTGATTACTATCAAAAATATTTTATCATACCAGTCACCCAAGTTCTGAACTGGGCATTGTGGAGAATATCTGGGAAGGGAGTCAGGAGTGCAGCCTGAAGTGTAATGAAAACATGAATGTTCTGGGTGCCCTCTTTAAAATGGAGATTCTGAGAGGAACCAGGAAATCTGAGAGAGAAGTTGCAAGGGTAGAGAGTACTTGCATTGTGTGAAGTTCAAGGTTGAAGAGGTAGAAAGGTTATTTCCTTCCACATACAACTTGACCATGATTAGTATGAATAATGAAAACTATGCAATGGTTAAATTATTTGAAGTCTATACGCTGAGATTTAGTGGCATCAGACTCTGCTTCCTCACATCCAAAAGTCCATCTCTCTACTATGGGCATTTTAATTGGCTTTCTCATTAACCTTGGATGCTCTCCCTTCTTATCTCCATATTCCAATTTCTCTGTTAGGACTTTTCAAGTCTCAGCTAAAGTCTTATATTCTGCAGAATAAAACAAAACAAAACAAAACAAAACAAATTTTATAGTCCTCCTTAATCTTAGCAGCTTCCCTCTAAATTTCCCTTCAATTTATCCTGTATGTATCTTGTTTGTATATAGCCATTTACATGTTGTTTCCTCTTTTAGACTATGAGCTCCCTGAGAGCAGAGAGTCATTACATGTATCTTAGCACAATGCTTGGCACGTAGTTGACACAATAAATATTTGCTAACTTGGCAAAGCCATTCAGCCTTATAGGTTAAGTTTGACCATTACTTATAATTTTCCTCTGCTTAAATTTTTTCCTAATATTTATTCCTGTGTTCTATTGAAATAGTCATTGCTAGTACTGATCTTTATTTCAAATAATGTTTTATTTATATTTTAACAAGTTTGTTATTGGGCTTTTTATAAAGTGGCACAGATCTGGGATTTTATCAGTGTAGGAAACTACCTGGGGTTGAAGCTTTCTTTACCAACACACACCAGCTACTTGTATCTTACAGTCTTAATTGCTCAGAACAAGTGAAAGATTGTATCATGTTTCTGTGATCATACAGTCAGTACGTGCTACTTGAGTCTTACAATCGTAGTTGCTTGGAAACGTATAGGATTCAGTTTTGTCAGGACCAGTTGTGTAACTTTCCTCAATAATTATTTTCCCACAGCTTTCCAAAATACAACCTTCCCCAAATAAGGGCTGTATGTGCTTGCTGATACACAAAGGATCTAGTAGAAGTTAAAGCGATACTTGGAAGGAACTACCTCAGATACAATATGATTGAAAAGATAGAAGGCTTGATGTGGTCTTTCTCTTAGTACTATTATTTGCTTATGAATATCCTTAAGCGACTCTTGAATTTGGTTTCTATATGGCAGTACCTACAGTATCCAATAAGATGACAACTACTACTGGTTTTTAAAATATTGGTAAAGATCTCATTATCAGTGTGACTTTCCCTCCTCATAAATGATAGTGTGATACCTAAACCGATAGGACGAAAACAGAGAAAGAAAATTATAGACTAATTAATTACAGTGGTAACCTATGTTGAGCCATTCATATTTTTCACCTGTCATTCTGGATTCATGGGAACATACAGAGATCATCAGCAGGGACCTGGGTGCATTTTGGGATTCCTTAAGAATTTGCCATGCATCCAACCTTAACAATAAGCAGCTTTCCAGGCATGAGACAGGGTTTACTGTTCCTCTGGATTTAATCAAATCCACCATAAAAATGATTTGAGTCTTTCTTCAGTAACTGAAATTTGTGTTAAGGTGTCATGAGAAAGATCACAGAAGGCCCGACAGATTCAGGAAATGAAGAGTTAGGAAATTTTTACAAGGTAAACTGTCTTTTTTTGTTATACTCCATTTATATAAGATAATTCTGAGAAGCATCCAAATTTGAGGCTAACATAACTGAATTAATTGAATTTATAAAAAGTGATTTGGAATTAGAAAAAAAATTAGAATTGTTTATACCCTTTGATGGTATGATGCTGCTACTGGATTTATACTCTGAAGGCAGTAATTGACAGCAAAAAAAAAAAAATCTACAATATTATTGTGTTGACAAACAGTTGTAAAGAAAAAGTTCCTAATCATTAAGTATGAAACACAAATCATTGTATTTTCACATCATGGAATATTATCATTTTGTCAGGACCAGTTGTGTAACTTTCCTCAATAATTATTTTCCCACAGCTTTCCAAAATACAACCTTCCCCAAATAAGGGCTGTATGTGCTTGCTGATACACAAAGGATCTAGTAGAAGTTAAAGCGATACTTGGAAGGAACTACCTCAGATACAATATGATTGAAAAGATAGAAGGCTTGATGTGGTCTTTCTCTTAGTACTATTATTTGCTTATGAATATCCTTAAGCGACTCTTGAATTTGGTTTCTATATGGCAGTACCTACAGTATCCAATAAGATGACAACTACTACTGGTTTTTAAAATATTGGTAAAGATCTCATTATCAGTGTGACTTTCCCTCCTCATAAATGATAGTGTGATACCTAAACCGATAGGACGAAAACAGAGAAAGAAAATTATAGACTAATTAATTACAGTGGTAACCTATGTTGAGCCATTCATATTTTTCACCTGTCATTCTGGATTCATGGGAACATACAGAGATCATCAGCAGGGACCTGGGTGCATTTTGGGATTCCTTAAGAATTTGCCATGCATCCAACCTTAACAATAAGCAGCTTTCCAGGCATGAGACAGGGCTTACTGTTCCTCTGGATTTAATCAAATCCACCATAAAAATGATTTGAGTCTTTCTTCAGTAACTGAAATTTGTGTTAAGGTGTCATGAGAAAGATCACAGAAGGCCCGACAGATTCAGGAAATGAAGAGTTAGGAAATTTTTACAAGGTAAACTGTCTTTTTTTTGTTATACTCCATTTATATAAGATAATTCTGAGAAGCATCCAAATTTGAGGCTAACATAACTGAATTAATTGAATTTATAAAAAGTGATTTGGAATTAGAAAAAAAATTAGAATTGTTTATACCCTTTGATGGTATGATGCTGCTACTGGATTTATACTCTGAAGGCAGTAATTGACAGCAAAAAAAAAAAAATCTACAATATTATTGTGTTGACAAACAGTTGTAAAGAAAAAGTTCCTAATCATTAAGTATGAAACACAAATCATTGTATTTTCACATCATGGAATATTATCATTTTGTAAAGAATGAATGTTTCTATTTACATAGTACCTAAAATTGGTTATTTTAGATGCCTTATTGTTTTAAAGTGCTAGTGTTGTGATGCTTGTGTTTGTATAGCAAACAGTTACAGGTTTTGGACTTGCCTCTGCTGATCTTTGCAAAGAAAGGAATGTAACCCAAGTCCCAAAGACTATTGGTATTGAATTCTCCTCATTAGTGGAGATCAATGTCCTGTATTTGCATGAAGGGTAAGGAAAAGTTGGTGAAAGCAGGAGAAAGGAGAACTGCTGTTTCTTTAGTCTCTTTGAATCTCTTAGGGCTCTACAGTCTCTTCTGGCTTTCAATTTCAAGAGAGAAGATGGACAATAATCTTACTTTAAGTTGCTGAAGGGAGAATAACCCTGAGAAGAAATTTATATGAGAGGTATTAGCAGTTTCCATTATATCTATGTCTCTGACCTCTTACACTAAAAACTTAGGGGAATCTGGGATTCTTTCTTAATTGAACTGAATTAACTCACTGCCGATGGGAGAGTTTCTTTACTCTCTCAATTATGTGTTCCGTGTGTACTTTCTCTCTTTGCTGTTTTACTGTCAACTCAGATAAATAGATTTCTGTGCTACCAAAAAAAAATTGCTGTTTATTCACTTTGCATCAATTCATACAAGCCTTCCCAGTTTTTTTCTGAAACCATCCTCTTTATAATTTCTTACAGTACAGTAGTATTCCATCACATTCATTTACTATAACTTGTATAGACATGTTCTAGTTGAGGGATATCTCTTAAGTGTCCAGTTATTGTCTACCACAAAAGAACTGCTGTTTTTGTTCATATAGATCCTGTTCCTCTTTCTTTTGAGTAATAGGCATAATAGAGGTATATTTTTGATCCAGGGGTATGCTTTTTGAGCATAGTTTTAGTTTTTTTTCCAGAATAGTTAGACTAGTTCATAGCTCTACTAACGATGCATTAGCATATGTTTTCCCACATCTTCTCCAACATTTGTCATTTTTCTTTTTATGTCACCCTAGCCAGTCTGAAAAAAGTAAGGTGATAGCTCAGAGTTGATTTAATTCACATTTTTCTACTTATTAGTGATGTAGAATATTTTTCATGTGGCTATTGAGAGTTTAGATTTTTTCCCCTGAAAATTGTCTACTAACCTTTGATCCTTGGAACATTATCAATTGGAGAACAGTTCTTTTTTGTAAATTTGATTCATATAAACATACATTTATATATGAATATATATCTTAAAATTTTTATATGTAGATATATATCATGTATATCCCCTATATATCTTAAAAATTAGACCTTTACCCAAAGAAACTTAATGCAAAGAAAAAGTAATTTCCTACTTTTCTTCTAATTTTAGCTGTATTGGTTTAGTTATGTGAAAAAGTTTAATTTTATGTAAACATAACTTTTTATTTTATTTTCCATGGTCCTCTATATATCTTGTTTGGTCATGAACTTTTCTCCTATCATAGATCTGACACATAATTTCTTCCATGTTCCACTTTGTTTATGATATCACTCTTTATTTCTAAATCATATACCCATTTTGAACTTATTTTGGTGCATATTATGAGATTCTTATTGGGCTTGTGTCCAAGCATTTTTCTTTGTGACTTTGTGTACGCTTCTTTGGGTCATTCTCTTCCATTGTATTTTGAGCTTCCCTGTTGCCGTAAGACTTCTTAATAATGATGATGATGATAATCATGATAATACCTAATTTTTATATAGTACCTACTATGTGATGGCACTGTAAAGGTCTGAAACTCTTGAGTTGATGCACTGAGGTCGGACAACCAAGCACTTAAGGCTAATTACCGATTGGACAATATTCTCTTAGCATATGCTTGGAAAATGGACCTTCTCACTATTCTGTGCTGGCTCAATTACTGGTGTATACAGAGAATTGTGGGAGGGATTAGGGGGTGCAGTAAGTCATGCCAGAGTCACTTTGGTGGTAGAGGAAGAGAAGAAAGGTCATGGAGATCCTTCTTCCATGCTGTTCACTTCTATCCCTAAAGACCAAGAATAAAAACAAGGACTTTTGCTTATCCCGACTCCAGTGATTCTAAGGCATCCAGGGTGCTAATTCGGTCTTCACATGGCACTGGGCTAAATTCTTTACAAATAACAACTCATTTGTTTTTTGATTAGATTCTTTGTGTTTGCTCATTCTTCCAGTCTATTGGACTTTATATTAGTGATAGTCTCTTTACACAAGAGGAGCTTCTGTTGCAAGAGAACAATCAGGTCAATGATCTGACCTGTTCATTCTTCAGCTGCTTTCACAGATTCCATTGAGAGCCTGTAAACTTTCAGTGTCCCCAGAGTGGTGTGATCTGGAGGAGGTCTGTTTACTAACTTTTTGGTCTGAGTTCTACAAATTTCTAACCCAGCTGTGGGTCTCTTGGCTTTTTTCTGGTTGGAAATTTTAGCAGACTGCCCCTTACTCAGCTATTGTTGGCCCATTGGGAGGCTTTTCAAGTTCTGTTGACTGAGTTTCTGGCTGTCTTTTGGACTGAGACACTGTCCTTTGCTCTGGGGATCCAAGCCACCTAGACAACTACTGTTTTTTGCCTGGGACTTGTCCTGGGTTCAGCACACAGCTAGCACCATCCTTCACAACCCTTCTCCATTCTGGGTTTGTGAACTGGCTTTGGGTAGTGAGTAACATAGCTGCTGCATGACATTTGTTCACATACCCAGCACTAGCTCAGAGGTCTCCTGGAATCTCTTTCTAGTGAATTATCTTAGCATTATTTCAGTTTCTAGGCTCTATAGCCATGTACTCTTGACCAGACCTCCTCCATAGAATTTACTGACCTCTCTGCACATCTCCGTATGCTATCATGAGCTGGAAAAATGACTCTCTGTGACCTCTTGACTTTCCCAGCCAGAATGCAGTCTGAATTCTCCAGATTTTTGTCAAGAAGATAGAGAAAAGAGCTAGATGCTAATGTTTCTGTTACTCTACTCTCTTGGTTCTCTGTATCTAAGTTTTCTCCTCTGTAAAAAGATGATGTTGGACTGGATGACCACCAAGTTTCTTTCTAATATCAAATCTATGATCCTGCAATCCTATCTATGCTAATTTCCCCCCTAAATTCTTGTACCGCTTCTTTTAATTACTTTATTTTCCCCCAAAACCATTCTAAAATGTCTCACAGTTGCCTCTTTTATTTCTCAAAGTCCAGGAGAGTTTATTATGACACTCAAACATGCTCTTGCCTCCCCAATATTTATTCATAATTATTGGTTTTATTTACTCATTTTTCTTTTTTTTTATCAATTTCTTTGCCAGATTCTCTATGCTGCCCTTCTTTGATGAGTCTATTCCTTTCCTTTCTCTGTTGAATATTATTATTCCTCTACTCTGTCACCTTACAA
Organism: Antechinus flavipes; assembly: GCF_016432865.1. Taxonomy (NCBI): domain Eukaryota; kingdom Metazoa; phylum Chordata; class Mammalia; order Dasyuromorphia; family Dasyuridae; genus Antechinus; species Antechinus flavipes. The sequence goes on along the minus strand of NC_067398.1, from coordinate 82,059,583 downwards.
TAATGGATGGAAATGTAATCAGTCATTTCTTCTCATTCATCCACCTTGCTTGAAGTATCCTTTCTTTTTCTTAGTTTTGTTGCTTTTTTGTTTACCTGGTGTATTTTTAGCTATTTGGGAATGCTAGTGGTGATGGGTTTTATACTTCTATCAAAGGCCCTTTGCCTTCTGTTCTAGGTAGTATTGTGACCCTCTGCCCTCATGACTATTCTTCTTTTCCTCTGTACTACCCCCACCCTTCCAGCCACTGTGCTTTTCCGTTTAAAATCATTTTTCAAAATGTCTTAAGGAGTGGGGAATACCTGGATGAATCACTGCCAAGGAGAAACTGTAAGACACTGAGAGAACCATGATTATTTAGACAGATGCCCTGCTAGTGCACAGATCACATCAAGGAACTCTGGGCTCAGTATCATGCAGTAAGGGGAAAATGCCAGCTATGAGTGGTTCATATCCAATTGGGCCTGCTGTTATTTTTTTCTGTAGGAATTAAGCTATGAAGAGTGGTATACCCTCTTCTCTTCTTGAAGTTTTTGTTTTTCTGTTTGGCTCATCCTTTCTTGTTTTGTGGTAGTGATGTGATCAAGAGCCAAATACAACCTTTCACTCAGCCATTTTGCCAAGAAAGTAACATGGCAGCTCTTTGACAGCAGATCCATTTTTCATTTTGTCTTTCTTCAGTGCTTTATGGATTGCTCTTTTGTGCTGTTCAACTTAACTGTTTTCAGGGATGGCATATTTGTGAGGGATGGAGAGTGTAATGGTGAATCAGTTAAGGTTTGTATTCTGTGCTGAAATATAATTTCTCAGTTTAAAAAAAAGGAGGTATGAACATTTAGAGCCTTGTATTTGAAATTGTTCTTCATGGAAGCAAATATTAAACACAAATTCAAATTAAGGCATACTGTTTTATCGACTTTTCTAACTGTGCAAAACAAGAGTCTAATGTCTGAACTGAGCATTTTTTTCACAGTAGTTTTTATATTCTTGACGGTGCAGTAATAACCAATTTCATATAGCTCTCATGTATGGAAGAAGAGAAAGTCTGTTTTTTTTTTAATGATTAACCTTGAATAGTAAGAAAGTCATCAAAATTCAGAGTTAAACATTGGCTGATAGCATTTATTTTCAAAACCTTCAAAGCTCTGACTTCAGTAATAATTTTTTGAAACAGTGGTTTTTCTGACAGTTTACAAAATGGGTTTTTTACTATTCGTTCTTCAAGTCACCAAATATGAGAACTTTAGAGACATTGTTTAAAATGAATAAAAATTCCTAAACTCTTGCCATCAAGAGAAAAAAAGCCTGATTTGATCTGAGAATTCATATTACAACTTCATTTGTATACTAAAATGACAAGCAAATCAGAAAATGAAGCTAAAAAAGAAAAGCAAGAAATGCATGTAGATTAAAAACAATCACATTTATCTAGATTGTTATGGATATCATTGAAGCCTTTTCTAATGCATAATCATTCACAGTTCAACAATAATCCAAAGCATTTTCCTAAATTCATATAGTGAAATAGTGCTATTTTCTTAAAGTGAATGTAAATGCCTCTAGGATGGTTAACACACACACACACACACACACACACACACACACACACACACGCACACACACACACACCAATTTTAAAAATCCATATATGTATCTAAGAGAATAGGAACAATTCAGCATTTGATATATCAGGATTAACAAAATGATCACAATATTCCCTTCTTGACATAAAAATAATTAATTTCTTGATTTCCTTACTTTCTATACCTATATAGATAATATCTACAATCAGGCAGAATGCGGTTAGAATAGGAACATGAATATGAATATCTTCTTTGGAAAATTATTAAACATGATTAAACATTACTTGTACCTCAAATAAGGAACTTATGTAAACAACTCATTACATAATATTTATCTTTATATTTAAAATAATATTTTAAGGTCTACAACCTGTTTTCCTTATCACAACTCTATAAGTTTGGAATCATAAGTATTGTTACTCCCACTTTTTAGAATAAATAATCAGAGGTCAGAGAATAAGTGATTTTTCCATAGTCAAGACAGCTAATAAATATTGGATCCAGCATTTGAACACTGATGTCCAGTTTCTTTTATTGCACCATGCTGCTCCTCTTAAATGTGGCTGTTTTTGTTATTTCTGTCCATGACAACAATTCCCTGTAAAAAAAACAGAGAGGCACTATGCCTAATGAAGAAGAATATTAAATCCAGCTGACACAGGAATTCCTGGAAGACCCTTGACTAAAATGAGAAACAATACTAATCAGGCTACTGATGATACTCTTTTCAAAGTTGCCATCATTATCTGTAAGCTTGATGAGAGAGAATTTTAACAGGTTCCTAGGTTACTATTGCTTTCTATTTTTACCATCTAATTATTATTGTTTTTGTGGTGGTTGTTTTGAAGTACCAATTGTGATTGGATTTTCCTTTTTAAATGAATTTGCACCCAAAAAGAACACCTGCATATAATTCTTTTAGCATTAATAAATTCAGGCAATTTTGTAAATACCAAATACCTCACTTTTGTAACCAGCACAACTAGAATGCTTCATTTTATAAATTTACTCAAATGAGCGGAGTTAAATATAACTTTGTGAAGGGCAGGATTAAACTTCTTTGATTTATACAAATATGTCATTAATGGGATGAGGCTCAACACTAGTAGCTCAAAAACCTATTTTGAATGTAGTAAGACACACTTTTGTTTGATCCTTTACCCTTGAATAATGAAGGTGAATATTTCAATTATTTAATCGCATTGAGTGCCTACTATATTCAGGTGAATGAGGGAGATCCATAAAATAAAGTTCCTCCTTTAAATAGCTTTATTTTTTAATTTATTAAATTGGATAGTGAAAAAACATGTAAACATTGCATTGTAAAAACAATGCAAAGTAAGAATGCAATAAGTATGTGACATATATAATGAAAAGTGCTTTAAGAGATCAGAAACAGAGGTCACTTCTGAATGTGGAAGGACAAGGATAGCTGATGGAAAGAATAGCTTCTGAACTGGACCTTAAAGAATGAATAGCTTCAGAAAGATAATAAATTGATGATCAAAGCTCTTCTCCATGTTTCTCATCCTTCAAAGAGAGATAGCATGTTTGTTTCTCTTGACATCATTTGGCATTGCTTTGTATTAAAACAGATGAAATCTTTTCAAACTAAAAGTCCTAATAGTTTCAACACTGACTTAAAGCAAATTGAAATACTGTGTGAATTGCAGGTTTTCTGCTTATTATGTTGATAGATACATTTAAGATTAAGCATTTTTTTTTGAAAATACCATTGTTTGTACTTGCTCCTCAGAAGTTCATTTCTTATGTGTTTAGGAGATTAGCCCTAAGAATATTATTTCAGATGGTCATTATTTGTCAAACATTATCCACGAAACAAGAAAACTGTAATTTGTTAGAGCCAAAAAGGTCCTTAAGTGACCATCTAATCTAATATACTTCTTTTATAAACTGAGGCATACAGAGAGAGATACAAAATTACATAATTTATTAGATAAACAAAATTTGACATCTCCTCCTTTGGTTAGTCTAGAACTCTTTCCACTATACCAAATTTTTCTTAAAACTGGGAGTACAAAATAAATTAAAAGAATTATTTTTAAATACAAAACAATTTGATTCAATCACTAAGGGACTTTCATTAAACTTTACTAATTATCCAGGCTAATACCTTAGGTTAGAACTTGGATATGCCTGAATATCTCTACACAAAAGACAATTAGCATTCCTCTCTTCTTTGGATTCTCTTGCTTTTAATTTCTCGAACTGAAATATTCAGCCTAAAATGTGAGCTTTAAAGAAAGGATTATTTCTGTATTAATCTGCACTTAAATGATAATGTTCAACTAATTTCTTTTTAAATTTAAGTCCAATTAACTTATGGTGTCAAGATTTCTTTGAAAATAAAAAAAGAAGTTATAATTACAGCTTATTTTAGTGAGCCATTTAGTGCTATCAATTAAGCAAAATATTTCTAAAGAATTTATCTGATAAAATCTTGGAGAGAAAATCCACTACTGCACATGTGGCATAGAGCTAAAGCTGTGGTGAAAACCTTAGAATAATCTCTGTAGAAAACATCAATGCAAATATGGTAACAATTGGTTGATTTATTATTGGTAACAATAAGATTCTATGTAAATATCAGTTATTATCATTGATTAATACAGATGTAACTTGGTATTTGTGTTGAGTCTAAAGTGTCTGAGGCTTAAAAGTTAAAAGTAACAACATCACTTCCCCTGAAGTCTTCACCTCAAACCAGCACAGAGGTGAGCAAGGGTTCTCCAAGTTCTGTGGCAGCACAAGGCAAAGTCTGGCAGATCCTGTTACCCTGTAAACCTTCCAGTAGAGGTCTGGCAAAGGGCTCTGTGCCTGCCATCTGAGGATCAGCCTAGCGGAGTCAGGAAAAGCTTATCACCAGAAGGTTAGACACCAGGTGATGACTTCTTTTGGATTTAGCAGCTCATGAAACCATCTGCCAAGAAATAGAAGGGTTCTGATATAAAGAGGAATAGCTTCACCAATGAAATCACAGTTCATTTGAAGTAGTAAGGTCAAATAACATAGAAAAACACATACCTATATTTTTTAAAGCTTTGTAAGCCCTAAAGTGGATGATGAAGCAATATAGTTCTGTATAAGGAAATGCAGATTTATCTTTGACTATAGTCAACTTGAACAGTCTAGTGACCAGATATTTAACTGAGTTTTATATTGTTGCAGGCATTTGTATTTTTATTCAATTAAATAAGCATTCATTAAACATCTGCCATGTACCTCACTAATGCCCTCATTAAAGGAGACACAAAGACAAAAAAATATAAGAGTCCCAGTTTAAGGACTTTACATTTCACAAATAAGTTTAAAGTGAAAAAATAAAAACAAAGCAATTGAAAGGAGAGCCTTAAAACTGGGGAGTCGGGAAAGGATTCTTGTGAAAGATGGCACTTGAACTAAGCCTTAAAGAAAACTATGAAATCCAAGAGACAGAAATGATAAGGAAAAAGACAGTATGTGCAAAAGCAAGAAGATAGGGGATAAAATGTTGCTAATAAAGAAAATCATATAGTCCATTTTGTAGGAAACTTAAATATGTGAGGAGTAAAGTATAATGAGCCTGAGGGAAAATAACTTGGAGCCATATTGTGAATGGCTTTAATGCCAAACATAAGAGTGTATTTTGTCTTCAAGGGCTAGGAGAGCTTTTGAAGCTTCTGAGGGGGAAAAAAGATTTGCGTGGTCAAATACATACTTTAGAATAATTAATTTAACAAATAGAAGAACATTGATAAGCTAGATAATTCCAGACAACAAGTGGAATGATAAAGCACCTTCTGCCTAGGTCTCTCAGGAGAGACCAAAGGAACTGGACATGTTTGGCGTAGGGAAGAGAAGCATTAAAGAAACATGATAGCATTCTCCAAGTATTTAAATAACTGTCTTGTGTAGAATGGACTACACTAATTTTATTTGGCCATAGAGGTCAAAACGAGAAGCAATGGATAGAACTTGAAGAGCAATCCTAGGCTTTCTGTCAGAAAAAACATCATAACAATTAAAGTAGTCCAAATGTGAAATGGACTGTCTCAGAGGTAGTGGGTTTTCCTTCTCTGGAAGCCTTTGAGCTCAGGCTGGATGACCATCTGTCAAAAATGCTATTATGGGGATTCCTTTTGTGCACAATTTGGACTAGATAAGCACTGAAGTCCTTTCCAATCCTCATTCTATGATTCTGTAAGACAGTTGGACAGGAAAAAGTTTGGATAGAGAGAGATGTGTTAGAAAGCTATTTCAGTAATCTAAGTAAAAAGTAATGTAATCTTAAATTAGACCAATGGCTATTTGAGAGGAGAACAGTGAACTAATATGAAGAATAAAATCAAAACAAGAATCTCAGCAATTGATTTTGATATTGGATAAAGGATGAATAACAGTAAGGAATCATGTTTGAATAAAATTTTGGACTCAAAGAATGATGTCACCTAAAATGTCAAAGAATGATATGACTTAAATAAGGAAGTTAGGAGGAAGGGTAGGTTTAAGGGCAAAGATAATTGACTTTGTTTGGGACATATTGAGTTTGGGATATTAATGGGATATCCAAATGAAGATGTCTAATAAACAAGTGGAGATGTGATACTAGAGCCCAAGAGAAAGAGGAGAGTAGAATATTTATATTAGAAGTTATCTTCATAGAGATAATAATTTCATAAGCCCTAGAGACACGTTAAAAAAAGAGGAAGCTCTGCAAAGAATCTTATAGATACACTCCCAGGTTTTGAGGGTAAGTTATAGATGATAATCCTGCAAAAGAAACAGAATGAAAGATAGGATCAACTGGAGGAGAACCAGGAGAAAACAGCATCAGGAAAAGGCAGGGAGGAGAGAGTGGACAGTACTTTTACAAGAGGTTCAGAATAATGGCGATGAAGATCATTAAATTTAGAAATAAAGAGATCATCATTGACCTTGAGAAGGCAGTTTCAGTTAGTAGTGGCAGAAGGCAAATTGCAAAGGATTGAGAGATGAGTGAGACTTGAGAAAATAGAGGCAATAAATGTAGTCAGTTTTTTCAAGGATTTTGACTGTGGAGAAAAGAAGAGATATAGAATAATAGTTTGAAGGGATGTGTACCTAAAGGAAGGGTTTATTTGTTTTTAAATAAGACCTACACTATCACTCTTTGCAGATGATATGATGAGATACTTAGTGAATCTAGAAAAGCAACTAAACATTAATTAAAATAAACAAGTTTGGCAAAATTACAGGATAAAAAATAAACCCATGTGAATCATCAACATTTCTATATATTAGCCACAAAGTCCAAGAGCAAAAGATAAAAAGAGAAATTTCATTTAAAATAATTGTAGACAATATGAAATACTTTGGAATCTGTCAAAAACAAACCTAGGAGCTATATGAATACAATTACAAAACAGTTTTCACATAAATTAAGTCAGATTTGAACAATTGGAAAACTATTAATTGTTCATGGGTAGACTGAATATAATAAAAATGACAATTTTATCTAAATTTATTCAGTGCCATACCAATCAAACTACCAACAAAGTTATAGAACTGAAAAATAATAATAAAATACATATAAAGGCATAAAACATCAAGACTATCAAAGGATTGAGGGGAAAAATGAGAAATGAGACTACTTATATCTCAAACTAGATTACAAAGTTGGTAATCATCAAAACTATTCTGATGTTGTTGTTGTTTAGTTATTTTTCAAATGTGTCCAATTCTTTAGGACCTTATTGAGGGTTTTCTTGGCAAAAATACTGGAGTGGTATGCCATTTCCTTCTCCAGCTCATTTTACAGATGAGGAACTGAGGCAAACAAGATTAAGTGACTTTCCCAGACTCACACAGCTAGTAGGTGTATGAGGCTGGATTTGAACTCAGGAAGACTCATCTTCTGATTCCAGGCATGACACTCTTATCTACTATACCTTGCATTCTAACTACCCACCTGGAGCAGATAGGTGACAAAATGAATGGAGTGCCAGACTTGAGATAAGAAAGATGCATTTTCCTGAATCTTATCTATAAAATAAGCTGGAGAAAGAAATGGCAAACCACACCAGTATCTTTGCCAGGAAAACCCCAAATGAGGTCATGAAGAGCCTGATATGACTGAACAACAACAACTTGGTACCACTTTAAGAAATAGAACGATAGATCAATAGGATAGATTGGGTATACAGTATTTAGCAGGTAATGACCACAGTAATCTAGTATTTGATAAACCCAAAGACTCAATTTCTGGAAAAGAATTCACTATGTGACATAATCTGTGAAGAAAATTGGAAAGCAGTTTGTCATAAACCAGGTATAAATCAACATCTCATACCATATACCAAGACAAGGTCAAAAAAGGTATACAATTTAGACATAAAAGATGATATCATAAGCAAATTAGGGATCATTGAAGAGTTTACTGATCACATCTATGGATAAGGGAAAAATTTATGACCACTCAAGAGACAAAGGGCATTACAGAATATAAAATGGATAACTTTGATTACATTAAATTTTTAAAGTTTTGCACAAACAAGATCAGTACAACCAGGATTAGAAAAAAAGCAGAAAACTGAGGTGGGGAAGATTTTATAGAAAGTTTCTCTGATAAAGGTTTCATTTCTTAAATATAGAGAGAACCAAGTCTAATTTATAAGAATATGAGTCATTCCCCAATTGATAAGTAGCAAAAGAATATCAATAGGCAATGTTCAAATGAAGAAATCAAGGCTATCTATAACCCTTTAAAAAAAAATACCCTACATCACTATTGATTAGATAAATGCAAATTGGAATAACTCTGAGATATCAGCTCACACTTTTCAGATAAACTAAAATGATAGGAAAGGAAAGTGACAAATGTTGTAGGGAATGTGGGAATAGGTCTGTATTCCAAAAAGATTTTTTTTAAGCGGACGCATATGTACAAAAATATTCATAGCAGCTTTTTTTTTTTGGTGGCAAAGAATTAGAAATAGAGGGGATGCCTATCAAATGGGAAATAGCTGAACAAGTTGTGGTATATGATTGTGTTGGAATATTATTGTGCTATAAGAAATAATGAGAAAGATGCTCTCAGAAAAATCTGGAAAGATTTGCATGAACTAATATAAAGTGAAGTGAGCAAAGCCAGGAGAACATTTTACATAATAATCACAATGTTGTAAGATGATTTGACTACTAATGACCTAGCTACTCTCAGCAATACAAAGATCCAAAATAGTTCCAAAGGACTTGTGATGAAAAAGTCTATCTACCTCCAAACAAAGAACTAGTTCAGTTTGAATTCAGATTGAAGCATATTTTTTTTTACTTTTTTTTTGTCCAGGGAGGGGGAGGTGATATGTCAGTTTGTGGTCTGTTTTTTTTTTTTTTTCACAAGTCCAATCTGGAAATATTTTTACATGACTGCCCATATACAACCTGTATCAAATTGCTTGTCTTCTCAATGATTGGGGAGAGGAAAAAAGATAGGAGAGTATATGGAATTTTTTAAAAATTTAAATGAATGCTAATTGTGTTACAGCTAATTGAAAAGAAATAAAATATTTTTAATTTTTTATAATAAATATTATAAATAATAAATATTTTAAATATTTTATTTTTAAATTGATTTAAAAAAGAATGAGCCTAAGCAAAGTAAGCAGAGAAGCTAGGAGAAAAGGAGATAATGAAAATTAGAGTAAGAGAGAAGATGATCAGAGTGTAAACTTGAAGAGACTAAGAAGAAGAGGTTGGAATCAAGAACAAAATAGTGAAGTTGCCCTTAGTAAGAAAAAAAGGCCACTTTGAAAATGAAACAAAGGAAAGGAGAGGATGCCATTGAGAGAAGTATGGAAATGGAGAAAAGAGGGAGTTCATCAAAATAATGACCTGATTTTTTTTTTTTTACAAATTTTCATGACAAATGACTGAAATTCTGGAGTGGTAATACAAACTAGAAAAGAGCTGGGAAAGGAGTGGGAAAATGGAAAGGCAAAAACAATTATGAGACAATAAATATTCAAAAGATCCTGAATCTAACAATTGAGAGAGTTTCCTTTTGTTTATTTATCCTTGAAATATAAACATGGGACTTCTTGCAGGATTACTGAGTGAATGTTATGCCCAATTCCTTTTTGCTTCCTTATTGTCAAAAAAGTAAGGAATGTGCCATATAAGTTAAAATCACAATTTTAAAAAGAAGTGAAAATAAATCCTTATGAAGAAACCTTTGCAGAAAACTAGCAAACTAGAGAAAAAAACACAATGACTAAATACTATACAGACAAGGGGAAAGAGAAATCTGTGTAAGAAAGAAATAATATTGCAATAATAACTACTAAATCTTTGGAAATATTGGAATAACTATAGTAACCTCAAGAGTGAGATGATTAATAAAATAATTAAAATATATAATAAATGATATTAGTTCTCAAAGAATTTAAATTCACTATATCCTAGTTGTTTAGAATAGAATAAAATGGGAAAAGAAAATGGTGGAGATTGGAATTTAAAAATTCAGAGAAAGAATGACAGATAAATTTCAGCATAATAAAAAATTAACAAAATTGTAAGAATATTTGAGGACTCTAAAAGCAGCCCCATCCAGTCTTGAAGGTAAATTGTAGTGGAACAATCAGAATTATTGGTGTTCCAGAATATTATAACTAATGAACTGAATATCATTTTGTCACAATTCATGTAAGAAAATTGGCGAGAAATAGTGGGAAAAGAAAACAAATCATAGGATCCATATTAACATGGGATCCCAAGTTTAACTTACTAAGAAATACTGTTACCAAGTTCCAGATCTAAAGTGTCAAGTAGAGTTAGATTTCTGACAACCTATTACCTGGACTTCTGTTTCATACTTACTACAGTCTATCTTCTTACATAAATTTTGTTTATGTGTCTTTGGTTGTAAACTCCTTGAGCACAGGGGTTCTTATCGATTTCTTACACGTAGCAAGTGCTTAAAAATATTTGCTGAACTAAATTTATATATAAAGAGTTCTAAGTTCTAGAAGGAAGAAGGTTGATAAAATAATACATTGGGTAATGTCTTGTTAAAAACTTATAGTTTGCAAATGCAAATGATATATAACATGATGAAATTTTTCAAAGATATCATTAAAATGCAAATAATTAGCAAAGGTCAATATAAAGGACTAGGGATTAATATCTTGTGAAATGCCAACAATTCAGTGTTTCTCCTGTTCTTTCTTCCCTATTTAATATCAAAAATGTGCATGAACATCTGTGAGTTAACAAAACTAAAACCAACAGATTTAAAATACTGAAAAGAATGAAATTTTAAGTTAAAGAACTGGGAATTTTCCTTTTTCTTCTGCCTTTCATAGTACAAAGTTCTCTTCAGTCACCAGGACACCCACACATTCATGACAACTGACAAATGTTTGTTGAATTGCAATTTCAATATAAATGTTGTGAGTGCACAGGAGAAGTCCAGGCAATGTTTTGTGAGCTCTAGACATTCTTTTAGTGCCACTTCGTGCTATGTCTGTAATGTAAGTCATGAGCCCTTTGACTTCATAGGCATTGAGGAAAATGGAATCATTCTTTTTTTTCCTAACACCATGAAAGAAAAATCCATATCTTGTTTCATTTTGCTAAATGTTAACATGCAAAAAGCCCATGGTATGCCAACAATTATTTTATTTGTGACTAAATATTATCACTGCCTAGATATCACATTACACATGTAACCCCGTTTTGTTGAAATAAGATTAAAACTAAAATTAGATTATTTTAGTGGAGGAGGTTTATAATTTAATTTGGTAATCTTTTCCCTATCAATAAATGATGCCTACAGATCAAATATATTAAGATGAATTTAATAGACAGTGATAGTCATTCCATTTAGTATGTTTAATAAATATTGAATTAATAGCTAAATTTGAGTAGTGGAAAGGTTTTAATCCAGTCCTGCTTATGATTTGATGGTTTAGGGTGAATGAATTAAGTTCTCTGGGTTTCACTTTTCTCATCTACTAAACAAAGAGGTCTGACTAGACTATAATGCCCTTCCCATTATGATACACTAGAAATATTTAAACATGTAACAATTCAGATATGCTGGATTTAATAAAAAATATATATATAATGGGAATCATTGCTAATGTGAATATCATGTAAGTTCTACTTTAATACATGACATAATTAATACTCTCACATGAAGAAACAGCCTATGTTAGTGAGAAACATACAGTAAATTCTTGGATTTTTGGAAAATGGGTGGTAGAAATGTCACAATATGGTCTACCCATACAAATGTTCCTATTATTATATCTGGGATCTCCCCAAAGCAAATGCTTTTATATTCCTTGCCAATATTGCCATGAGATTTAGAATTTAATTTTACTTCAGAATTTAAATAGCAATAGGTTTAATAGTCTGCATACAAAGTAAACTTAAGGAGTTACTTTATTGCTACAAATAAGATGATGTGCATATAAGTGACTTTTTCTTTTTTTTTTTTCAAATCAACCTATGACTTCATTAATACTGGTAATTCCCAGTAAGGAAGCTCTCTCTCCCAATGTAGGTAGACAATTGCTCTGCAATCTTTTATTATAGGATGTTTCTTGAGACCTTGGACAGTTAAGTGACTCATAAAGTCATATAACCAGGATGTCTCAAAGACAGTCCTTGACTCCAAAACCAATCTCTACTCATTCCACCATAGTTATCTCTCAGCAGGTATCTTAAGGATGGCAATAATAATAATTCATATTTTAGAGTGTTTTAAGCTTTGCAAAGCCTCTCTAATTCTCTAATTTGATCAGAAAAAGTGAGGGAGAAAATAATAACTGATACATCCTGTTATAAATACATTAGTTGGAAGAAGTGGAGTGGTCCAATCCCTTTATTTTACAGATAAAAAGAATGGAATCTCCAAGAGGGCATACCAACATTAAACCAGCCAAAATCCTACATTATGCTGGCATGAAGATATTTTTGAGCTATATCGGACTCCTCTAAGAATCCATCATTCTTATACTTTTCATGACATTTTTCTGGCTTAGGACAGTTTTGCTCATCTTTCATACTTCTCTTAAGAAGTTTTCTAAGCAGCTTCTCTACACATTTTAATGCTTACATTTTTGGAAGCACTGTTGGAGAGTGTATTTAATAGTGTCTCTCTGAGTGATGCTTTAAAATTTGAAATGATAGTGACTTCATTTTATTTCTCTATTATTCAGAGTAGAGTTCTTAATATGATGACACAAGTGACCCAGTTGCTCCTACCACCCAAAGGTTAAAGTCTAAAAATTTCCAATAGTAATTTTCTTAAGGACAAAGATGAAATCATCTTTAATCTTTCCTCTTTGCATTTCTTGTGGAAAGCACAGCATCTTAGCATGTAGTAAGTGTTTAATAAAAATTTGTTGAATTGTATTGAAATGGAATCAATCCTTGAGCCAGAAGCTTTGTACCCCATTGTTTTTGTCTTTTATTGTTGTTAAGCTATTGTACTCTTCATGCATCCTCCTCTTCATGACCCCATTTGGGTTTTCTTGGCAAAGGTACTGAAGTAGTTTGCCATTTTCTTCTACTAGCTTTACTCTGTATCAGTTCATGCAAAACCTCCTGGGCTTTTGCATATCTATCCCCTTAGACATTTTATATGGTACAGTGATATTTTGTCACATTAATATATCATAATTTGATCAATTACTCCCCAATTGATGAGCACCCTGGCTTAGCTTCCAATTCTTTGCCACTGCTATAAATATTTTTGTATATGTGGGGTCTTTTCTTCCTTTTCTTATTTCTTTGGAGTTTAGCTTAGTAGAGTTAATGTTAGGTCAAAGGATATTAAAGTTTAGTGTTTATTGGATATAGTTCCAAATTACTTTCAAAATGGCGGAATTCATTCATAGTTTCACCAGTAGTACATTTGAGAGCCCATTTACCTGCAGCCCCACCAGCATTTCTCATTTTCTTTTTTTGTCAACGTTGCCACCTTTGCCAATGTGAAATTGATACTCAGTCTTGAAATGTACAATTCTGACATTATTATTGACTTGGAATATTTTTTCATATGATTATTGATAAGTTATATTCCTTCCTTTGAAAAATGCTGGTTATTATCCTTTACCCTACTGAGGAATATTTTTGTTCTTAGATATTTATATCTATTTCTTATATCTTTGTTATCAGACTTTTATCAGAAAACATTTGCTACAAAGATTTTTCCCAGTTATATGTTTTGCCTCCAATTTTAGCTGAATTACTTTTATTTTTGACAGAGCTTTTAAATTTTATTTAATCAAAGCCTGTTCATTTTATCTCTATTAAGCTTTTCTGTCCTTTTTTCAGGAACTGTTCATCTATCCATAGTTCTGAAAATTATCTTCCTCCAGTCTCCTAGTTAGTTTTTGATAAGATCTTTTATATCTAGGTCATATATTAATTTAGAGCTTATTGTGGTATATGGTGTGAAATGCTGATCACAGATTCATCTCTCTCAGGCTGCTTTCCAATATTCCTAGAAGTTTTTGTTGCATACCAAGTCCTTACTCCTGTAATCTGTGTCCTTGAATTTATTAAAATGTATGTATGATGTTGTATTTGATTACTTCTGAATCTTGTCCACCTAATCTGTTCTTAATCAACTTCTCTATTTTTTAACTAGTAGCATATTGTTTGATAATTAATACTTGACAATATAGTTTGAGCTCTGGTACTGCTAGGACTCCTTCTTTCCTTTTTTTTTTTTTTTTCATTATTTCCCTTGAGGTTCTTGACCTTTTGTTCCTCCAAATGATTTTATTATAGCTTTTCTGGTTCTACAAAATAATGCCTTGGCAGGCTGATTCATAAGGCATTAGATCTGTAATTTAATTTAGGTACTATTGTCATTTTTACAGTACTGGCAGAGTTAATTTTTCAACTCTGCTGATTGTATGCTGGGCTCATAGATCCTCTCTTTTTCTATTTTGTTGATATATTTTCAGAGGTAGAAATTACCCTCTCAGAGTGACTTTAGTGGTGTCAAACTCATTCTTTATAATTTTGTAATTTTATCATCAGTTGCTTTGTGGATTTTTTTCCCATTAACATGGTTATAGTCATTGTGTTTATTGTTTAATTGATTCTATTATTTGATCATTTCAATCATGTTTGACTCTTTGTGATCCTGTTTGGAGTTTTGTTAGCAAAGATACTGGAGTGATTTGCCATTTCCTTCCCTCATTCATTTTACAAATGAGTGAAGTGAGGCAAACAGGATTAAGTAATTTGTCCAGGTCGGATAGTGAGTAAGTGTCTGAGACTTAACTTGAACTTTTGAAGATAAGTCTTTCAGATTCCACTGCGCCACCTAGCTGCCCTTTTATTAACAGTATTTTAAGTTCATTTTGTTGCAGTCCATGTAAATATTTCCATGCTTTTCTGATTTGAGGCGTTAGGTGATACAGTAAGTAGACAGCGCATTATACATAGAATGAGTTCAAATCCAACCCCAGATACTCATTAATTGTGTAACTACAAGCAAATCACTTAACTTCTGTTTGCCTCAGTTTCCTCATTTGTAAAATGGTGATAATAAAAATACTTTCTTCACAGGATAATTATGAGACTCAACAGATAATATCTGTAAATCAATTAGCATGTTATTTGGCAACTAGTAGGAATTATATAAATGTTAGTTATTATTGCTATTGTTCTTTTTTTCATAGCATACAGTAATAATCCATTACATCCATGTACTACAATTTTTTAGCAGTCAAAATACATCTATGTTGTTTCTAGTTCATTGCTGCCATGAGAAAAAAAATGTTGCTAATTATATTGTGTTGATGAATGCCTTTCTTTTTGTCAATGATCTCTTTGAAGTAGATACATAGCAATGAAATTCTAGGTCAAGAGGTCTAAACATTTTAGCCATTCTATTTGCATAATTCCAAATTACTTTTCAGAATTTCCAGAAAGTATTTGTAATACTTCACAGCTCTACTCATGATCCATTAGTGTTTCTTTCTTTCTATAAGACTTACAATTTTGATCATTCCCATTTTTTGTCATCTTTGCCAATTTGCTGAATGTGAGGTAAACACTTGGCTTCTTTGATTTAATTTTCTCTTATTATTAATGAGCTAGAGCATTGTTTCATATGATTGCTGATGCTTTGTAATTCTTTTGAAAATGTTTTTTGTATCCTTTGACCTTTTTATCTTTTGAGGAAATGGCTTTTGGTCTTATATTTCTGGTAGTTGTCTATATATCTTTGATATCTTATTGTTATCAGAGATATTTGATACAAGAATGTCTTCCCATTCAACCACTTCTTTTCTTCTCTTACATGTGTTAATTTTGTCTGTAAAAGCTTTTCAACTTTATATAATCAAAATAATCTTTATTTTTGTTCTACCCTTTTAAAAATCTTTTTGCTCTATCCATTTTAATTGATAATACATCTACTCATAATTGTGATAAGTATATAATCTGCTTCTTTTCCCACTATTTCATGGGTATGATTTTTAATATAAAAGTTATAAATTAAATTCATTTTGAATTTGTTATGAAATATAAGATATTAGTTAAAATCCAGTTGTTGCTATCATTGTTATTGTTCTTGTTGTTTTACCAGATTTCTTTCCAATTTTCTTGATCATTCTTATCAAATAGGGAGCTTTTTCCTAAATTATTTGTGCTTTTGTGTTTATTGAACATTGAGTTATATTATTTCTTATTTTCTCATATCTAGTATATTTCATTGATCTATTTCTCTAATTCCTTAACCAGTGGGAATTAGAAGATAATTTAAGATTTATAATATAATTTGAAGTCTGGAGTTGCTATTCTATCTTCATCCTTGCCCTAATTCATCATTTCCCTTGAATTCTAGGTCCTTTATTCTCTCAAATGAATTTTTTTATTAAGTTCTCTAAACTGTTTTTTTCATAATCTGACTAACATGGCATTAAAACTACAAATTACCTTGGGTAGTAGTCTTATTTTTAGTATATTGATGTGAAACTTCCAAAGGCACTAAAAGATCTTCCGGTTATTTGTTATCCTTTATTCATATAGAAAATATTTTATAAATGAATCTATTGAAGCATTCAGTGTACTTTCATAAATTGATTACCACAAATTTCACGGATTTTATAACTATTTTGAAGGGACTTTCCCTTTTAATTATTGCTTTTTTGATTTTATTAATATAGAGTGATGCTGTTATTTTGTGGGTATTTTCTAGCCAAAAAATTTGTTGAAACTAATAATTATCTCAGTTTATCTGCTGATTTTCTAAGCACCACGACATAAGCAAATAGAGATAGTTTTGCCCCTTCTTTGCCTGTGTTTATACTTTTATTTTTCTTGCCTTATGCTATTGCTGGCATCTCTGAACTATCTCAAATAATAGTGGGAAAGTAGGCTTTCTTGCTTCACATTTGCATGGGAAATTTTTTAATATATCTCCAAATTGTTAAATTATTGAATCTTCCAATTAATGAATACTTTTTATGATAATTTTTAAAGATACTTTTATACCTATACTTTGTAGAGTTTTCAGCATAAATATGATTTGTCTTTTGTCTAAGGTTTTTCTGCTTTAATTGAAATAAAGATATGGTTTGGGGTGTGATTAATTACATTTTCCTAATGTTAAGCCAGCCTTGCATTGTATTCATTACAACCCTAGCCATTCATTCCTAACAGCTTTTATATTTGTTAAAATATCAGTCATATTACTTTTTGGTCACACTTCACATATGAAAAAATATTAAGAGCTAAGTAAAACTTTTTAAAGACCAAATTAATTTAATATAGTCACCAAATCAGTTTTTAAGGAACTCTAGGTAACCACTTTATTGACAATCAAATCTTGAGACTATTCTACATTATTCATTGAAATTAATTCAGTTAATTATAGAGGTATTCATTTATGGCATCCAGAATTCTTTTTAATTCAAAAAACTAAACAAATATTTCACAGTAAACTGTTGCTCTATTGCAGTTGACTAGCCCTTTTTTTCACTTTAAAGATTGTGGTTTTATGAGTATGTTTATTCATGATATCCAGGAGCACCTGGTCTATGCTAAATAACCATATTCTCCCAAATAAACAATCTAATCATTTCCATAAATTTAATAAGAAAAGGGAATTGACTCAACTGTTTAAAAACTAGGCAATGATAATTGTGAAAAAGAGGAGGAATGTGCTTTTATCTTTGATGAAAAGAGAAGATTTTTAATTTCTCTTTCCAACAATGTGTGAGAAACTCAGAAATTAGGGCCAAGTTGATTCATTGTTAATTACAGAGTATGGTGATAACAGGTCTGAGTATTAGTCACCATCCTGTTCTTCATTGATGACAGTTCTTAATTCAGGAAGAATAGGATTTTTTAAAAAAGAATTAAGTTTTAGCAGAACAGTACCTTTTCATCTGCTATTCGTTGTATTTGAACCTTGAAATAAAATTAATTGACTCTCAGCCTACAAAGGCTTTACATATTGTTTTTCTAAATATATCAGCATAATATGTCTGATGAATTTAACTCCCTTTGTTACAATAACACAGAAAAGAAATAACATATTACAGGTGATTTCCTCTATCCAAATTGCGAATAGATTAAACTATCCTTCTGCCTGAAGGAGAACAAAGAACATACTGAAAAACTGAAAATAATCTCATATTAGGACTAGTTGAAGTTTGAAGGAACTGGAAATGATTGTCCAGGAAAAGAGAGAATTTGCGGGAGGAGAGTGGGGCATGATATCTGCCTTCAAGCAGGTTTGAAAGGTTATCAGATGTAAGATGTCTTCTTCTTTTTGACCATAGAAAAAAGGACTAAGAACAGTGCGTATAAAATTTTATGCAGGGGTAGATTTGGTTTGATGTAAATGTAAACTCCCAAACAACTTAAAACTGTCCTAAAGTGGAATGGGATGCCTTCTGATGTCATGGATTCCACATCATTCCTCCATCATTAAAGTGGAGACAAAGTGCCATTTGCCAGAAATGTTGGAAGAAGTTGGAAGGAGTTCAATTGTAGATGGACCAGAGGAGCTTTGAGGCATCTTACAGCTGTGGGGTTCTGAGATTCTATGACTGGTCTGAGTACCTGCAAAGCTTGTCATTATTTGTAATTCTGCCTTATGACAACGGTTTTGCTGTTCCCATTATTGTTTTGCATTGTGTTGTGGGTGAGGTTTGTTAGTTTATTTGGTTTGGGGGCAGATCTGTGTTATCATCAATTTGAATACAACTGAACTCAATAAACTAACGTTCAGCAAAATCAAGAATATAAATTATGTGAGAATCCTTTATTTGACAAGAATTGATGGGAGAAATAGCATGTAACTTGGCAAAAATTAGGTTTAGACAAGTAACTTTCCTCATATGCCACAATAAGCTCAAAATGGATGTGACACTTGAAAATTAAGGTCACGGTTGTATAAAAATTAGGAAAAAACTGAATCGCTTACCTTTAATGTTATAGCTAGGGGAAGAATTCTCAACAAAAGGAGAGAAATGATCCACAAGATAAAATAGGTAATTATCTTGCATGAATAATAACAATAGCTAATAATAGTTAACATTTGTATAATTCTATGTGCCAGGTACTATGCTAAACCCTTTGTGATTATTATCTCATTTGCCCTTCAGAATAATCCTGGGAGATAGGTGCTAGTATTATTAGCATTTCACAAATGAGGAGACTGAGGTAAACAGAATCTAAATGACTGACAGTCTCACAGCTGTTATCTGAGATTGGATTTGAACTCAGATCTTCTAGATTCCAGTTCTAATGATCTGTGCACTCTTTCCTTTGGGTGGCTTAGTTTAAGAAAGGAAATTGGGGGAGGCAGGGAACATTGTGTCAGACATTTCTGAGAAGGGCCTTAATATCTAATATATTTCTAGGACAAATCAAAATTTATAGATGAAGAACAATTTCCAAAGGATATGAACAAACATTTCTATAAAAAATTAAAAACTATAATAATCTTATGAACGATTGCACTGAAAAACTAATATCAAAAATGAAAACCAAAACAAGTCTAAGATATTACCTAGCACCTAGGATATTGGCAGAAATGACAAAAGGTAATGGTAGTCGAATTGTGAAAGATAGCTACCCTAATACGCTGTCAGTAAAATGAATTAATCCAACCATTTTGAAAATTAGTTTGAAATTGTGCTAAGATAGTATAGTATAAATTGATCAGAAGGCAGAATAGAAACAATAGAAAGACATAGAATGAGCATAAGGGGCTCAAGGCAAATCTATTATACTTCGGCTGAAATTTTAAAAAGACAATCATTGAGATCATGATTTCAAATAAAGCAATGGCAAAAACATTTAATTAAATAAAATAAGCAAAAAAGAAAGACATTGTTATCAGATCTATAAATTGTATGTGCAACTAAAAAATTAGAAAATCAATTAATTAAAAACAAAAATAGAACTTCTAAAAGAAATCCAAGAAGAAATTAACAAAATCAAAAGAAGAAACATGGAATTATTAAATATATCTATGGGTGACTTTTTTTAAAAACCTAATAAAGCATTTAAATTAATAACTAATTTCATTGTAAAAAAAAAAAAGAAGAAAACCAAATTACTAAGTCAAAAATATAAAAGATGAATTGACAACTAATAAAGAAGAAACAAAATAAATTGTTAGAAATAGTTTTACTCAATTATTTGCCAATAAAACTGACAAACAAAAAGTAATGGATGAATATTTACAAAAATATAAAATGACCAGGTTAACAGAGCAGAAAATAGAAGAATTAACCCACTCTCAGAAAAGGAAAGTGAATAAATGCATCTCAAAGAAAAAAAATGCCTAGGTGGGGTAGCTAGGTGGTGCAGTGGATAGAGCATCAGCCCTGAAGTCAGGAGAACCTGAATGCAAATTTGACCTCAGACACTTAATACTTCCTAGCTGTGTGTCCCTGGGCAAATCACTTAACTCCAATTACCTCAGCCAAAAAAAAAAAAAAAAAAAAAAAAAAAAAAGAATGCACAGCTAATTGTATTTACAAGCCCATTCTTCAAATATATAAAGAACCGTCATTTTCACTTAAATCATCAGCCTTTCTTCATATTACCAACAAAACTAAACAGAAATAGAGAGAAACAGAAATTCCATTTAAAATAACTACAGGATATATAAGATATATGGGAGTATGTAACAAGATACACATAAGAACTATTTTACTACAACTATAAAATATTATTATACAAAGAAAGATTTGAGAAATTAGAGAAGCATTTGTTATTTACCACTAATCCAAGTGAATATCATAAAATGGCAATACTACCTAAATCACTTTACTTATTCCATGCCATACCAATATCACTAACAAAATAGAAAGCTATAAAATAATAATGATAATCTAGAGAAATTAAAAAATCCAAGAATTTCAAGGGAAATAATAAAAATTGAGACTAAAGAGGCCAAGCAAGTAGCATCATATCTCATTCTATATCACAAAGTAAGAATCATCAAATCTGTGTTGTGCTAGATAAGAAATGAAGAAGTTGATCAATGGGAGAGATTATGTATATCAGAGGTGTCAGACTTATTGTCCAAGAACTATGTGCTCCAGCAAAACTCGTGAGTGCATCCTGGACTAAATTAAAATCTAACTGGAAAATGTTCACTAAAATAAAATTTTAAAATATAGTATAGCAAAGATGATATTCATTTTTGATTTTTTGAAATCAACATGTAGCTCATAGAGATCCATTTTTATTTGACATCACTGATACACACAACATAGAGAGGCACATGAATACAGTAGCCTAGTTTTGTATAAACTCACAAACTCGAACTATTGGGGTGAAAACTCACTGTTTGCCAAAAATGGTTGGATAAATTGGAAAGCAATCTGGAAGAAACTAGGCCTGGCCCCAAAACTCACACCATGTATCAAGATAAACTCCAAATTGATACATGATTTAGATACAAATCAAGTAAACAAGATATAGCTATAAATCAATTAAATTAGATTTAGATATAAAACAAGTAAATTAGATCAGCAAAGAAGAATTTATCTTTTATATTTATGGATAGGATAACTGTTAATGACCAAAATACAGTTACAGACACTACAGAAGATGAAATGGAAATTTTGATTATATAAAATTATAAAGACCCATAATTACCTAAAATTAGAAAGGAAACACTGAGGAAAAAAAATTATGCCACAAGTTCTCTGATAAGGGTCTCATTTCCAAAATACATAAGGAACTGACTTAAAAATATTGTTTTTAAAAAGAGCCATTTCTTAAGTGACAAATAATAAGAGATTATGAAAAAGCAGTTTTCAGAGGAAAAAAAACTCTTAAGTTTTCAACAGCCATATAAAAAAAATGCTCCAAGTCGATTAAGAAAATGCAGATTAAAGCAGCTGCAAGGGTACACTTTACATGTATAAATGGTCAAGTTTTGTTTAAAAAAAAAAAGAAAATTAAATTTTGGAAAGGCTGCAAGAAAACAAGCACATTAATGCCATACTGGCAGATCTGTGAATCGATCTAACCATTCTGGAAAGCAATTTGGAACTATGCTCAGGAAGTTATTAAATTGTGCATTTCCAATGACTGGGAAATGTCACTAAGAAGCAATATTCCCAAAAGATTAAAGAAAGAAAAGAGGGACCCATAATATGTACAAAACTATTTATAGCAACTCTTTTTGTCATGGCAAAGAACTAGAAATTAAGGATGCCTATCATTTGAGAAATGGTTAAAGTATTGCATATCAGTTTAATAGAATGCTATTGTGCCTTAAGAAACTTAACAATATATCCAAAAGTCTGATGTTATATGCAATGTTTCACAACTGTGATCTTCCACCCATGAAAAGCATAAAAAACCTTTTTCTCCCCTCTCTTCTTTGAGGATCTCTTTTGTCATATTATAATCTCAACACATCTTTTTATTGTTTTGTTGTTAATCTTTCCATATACGTTATTTCATCATATATGTTATTTTCTGGATTGGATTTATTTTCACTCTGCATTATTTCATATGAGTCTTTCCATGCTTCTGAGTAGCCATTTAATTCATTCTTCCTAAATGCATTGTAATATTGCATTATATTCATTTCCATCAATTTGTTCAGCCATTCCCCAATTAATGGACTTGTACTGACAGTTCTTTTCTTTTTATGTTACAAACATTTACAGATTACTCTACTTTATGAGAAGTCTCTTGTAACAAAGTAAAAAGTTAATTAAATCTAATAATCCTATGACTTCATCTGAAAATGCATGAAACACTTCACATCTGTAGCACTTCCCTACTTCTCTATTAAAGAAACAAAACAAGAAATCTGTTTTCTCTTTATTCCACCCCAAAAGCATTGAAATAAGAAGAAATTATTGTCACAAATATGCATAGTTAAGCAAAACAAATGTCCTCAATGATTGTATGCAGAAATATGTGTCGTTCTGCAGCCTAAATATGTTCAAAATTTCTATAATTGATAGCATGTTTCATTATCACTCCTCAGGAGTAAATAATCCTTATACTGGTATATTTTAAATTCTTACAGTTTTTAAAGTTGTTTGCCTTCGTAATGTGATTGTACTTAATATAAATTGTTTCCTGGTTCTGCTCATTTCATTCTTCATCAGTTTCTAAAAATTCTTCATTTTTATAATTAATAATTATTTACATTAGAATATAAATTGTTCTTCTAGCTCTGCTTATTCATTCTTCATTATTCACATATGCTTTTCCATATTCTTTTAAATCATCTCTTTTCTATAAGAAATGATATTTTTACATCACATTCATATGCTACAATTAATTTAATTATTCCTTAAAAGGCATACTCTTAATTTCCAGTTTTTTGTTGTCATAAAAACATCTGCTAAATATTTTTGTGCACAAAGATCCTCTTTTCTCTCTTTTTGATCTTTTTAGTTCATAGGTCTAGCAGTAGGATATTTGGGTCAAAGGATACATGCTGTTTAGTAACCTTTCCAAATGGCTTACTAGAATCTATTCACATCTATTCACAGGTTTCCCCAAACTGCAACAAGGAACCCATTTTTTCACAACCCAATCAGCATTTATCATTTTCCATTTTTGCTATCTTTGCTATCAGAATTTCATTAATTTTCATTTCTCTATTTTTCTTTCTTTTTTTGCATGGCTTTAAATAATCTGGGTTTCTTCCTGTGAGAATTGTCTGGTATAGACATTAGATTGTTCAATTCAGGCCAAGAATTTTTGCCTCTTTTAGCATTCTCAATCCCTAGCACAGTGCTTGGCATATAATAGGTGCTTAATAAATGCTTATTGATTAACTGATTATATCCTTAGACCACATATAAGTTGGGGAATACCTCTTTTATTATAAATTTGAAACATATGTCCTAGAAGTGAGACATTTATCAGAGAAACTTGCTGCAGAGATTTTGTACTATTGTTTGTCATGTCAAACTTTTTGTGACCCCATTTGGGGTTTTCTTGGTAAAGAAACTGAAGTGTTTGGCACTTTCTTTTCCACTCATTTTTCCAGATGAGGAACTGAAGCAAACATGGTTAACAAAGCTAAAATGTCTGAGGCTGGATTAGAACTCTGGTTTTCCTGACTCCAAGACCAGTGCTTTATCCACTGTCCCATCTAGCTGCCCTAACTATGAAGATTTATTTCCATTTGATTGCTTCTCTTTTAATCTCAAGTCTGCTTTGGAAGCAGATTTTAAATATTTAGGGTTTAGTTCCAAAGTTCTCCCACTGCCAACAAGCTATTTAGAAGTCTGTTCAGGTTTGCCAATGCTTGCTCAGTCTAAGATCGCCATAAGTAAGGATCCCATTTACTCATCTAATGTTAATTTATATTTAAGAGTCGCACCTGAAGCACAAGGACCAAGAATAGTTGTATTGCAGGGACCTATTTAGATAGATAATATCTGGCACACTCTACTCAATGGCTCCCAGGGAGACTGTGATTTCTGCCTATGTGGAGTTTAGGAGACAGCTATGACTGGGTTATAACTCCTTTGCTTTCTTATCTCCAAGAGGGATATGAAGTTAAAGTTGTATCTGCTGCACATCAAATATTGCCAGCCTGGGTGTAGGATGCTCTTTGGGACATTTGGAATAAGAACTATTTTTCAGGGAAAGCAGTTCTGTCCCATACCTTAAGGATAACAATTAACTTTCTTTCTCCCTGATTAATCCCCTCCTGCCAAATGCTGAACATAGTATGAGACAATCACATGGAATTAGCAAATGTTTACCAAAGCAAACCGTTAAACAAAAATTGAGGAAGCTAGACATTTTAGCATAGACAATAATAAACATTAGAGTAAATGGGTTTTTTGATTCAGAAAAGAGATTCACTATACAATAGTATATAATGATAACATTATGTATTTTATTGTCACTATATAGGAATATGAATCAAGAAATGTTACATGACTGCAGCTCTTTGCATTGCTGCCTTCTCTCCCAATTCTCTACTCAATCTCTTGAAAGTCTTTTCACAAGTTCACATGTACCATCCTGGGCCTAGATATCTCTCAGCCAATCAGGAGTCAAGTCTCCCTGCATGTTTGCAGAATCACAGGGATATCCATCAGGGAATTATCCCACTTACCTGGGAATGTTACATATATAGTCATTAAATTACTATTCATAACATGTCAACTATAAGCAAATGAAAGGTACAGCAAGTATAATTCAAATTAACTCCAACAATGTGGAATTTATGCTCTAGTAGAAAGAGGATTCAAATAAATATATATTTTCTTAAATGTACCAATCCCCAGTAGAGCACAAAACACAACTGAAACCAACTTTTGTAAGTAAAAACTAAGAAAACAAATTTAAAAGATGCAACATTAAAATAACAAATAACCAGAAAATATTCCCTTGAAGTTAGCAAAAGGAGCTAGGTAAAACTTGGACATCAATTCCTCTTGCGCCTGGTGTTTTATACTTCAAGGAAACAAAATAGTCTCCCTGTACATTTCAAGTTATCAGTTCTATTTACTAGAAGCATGCACCACTCCTGCTCCAAGGAAGTTTTAGGAAGAGCCCTCTTAGCCATTGTACTCCCTTAGCAGGAACTACTCTTCTCCTAAGTATACCAATTTGTTGCACTCCAAATTCTGGAACACTAAAGTTCAGTTTTACAGCAGGAATTCTTTAACAGTGATGAAGCAAATTCTTCTTGGCATTTTTGCTTCATTAAATATATCAGGATGTATTCTAATATGTCTAAATCTGTCATTTCCGCTGACTACCTTCCACATCTATGCTAAAATTCTGCAGGTATTTTTGACGTGTATTCAAATGTTGAACTTTTAGCAATGCCAAACATATTCTTGAATAAGTTGAGTAAAAGCCTTCTATGTTTTCATAATTTGATTTCATGTCATATATGAGTAGCTGCACCAATTAAATATTAGACTGTAATGACCAAAAGAAAAAGAAAAAAAAGAAAATGAATGTGAATAAAAACCTAATTTTAGCAGTTATCCTTATTCTGTGTGAACAATCTTCTCTACTGAAGTAAACTGTGTTTTTGCATGATGGGAACTGACTGACTAAAGAATGTCAATATATCCTTTCATAAATTATTTCTTCAAACTGCTGCCCATAAAAAGCTATCACAATAAGCAACTAGGTTGCACAGTGAATGGAGTGCAGGGCTTGGAGTCAAGAAGAACTAAGTTCAAATTTGACCTCAAACACTTACTAGCTGAGCCTGAGCAAGTCATTTAACCTTGTTTACGTCAGTTTCCTTATGTGCAAAATGAACAGAAAAAAAGAAATAGCAAACCACTTCTTTGTCAAAAAACCCCAAATGGGATCATGTATCAACATGACTGAAAAACAAAAAGGTGGAATTAGAGTAGCAAATAGTGCAGTATGCCTTTCTAAGGGAAGGTATCCAAACAACATAATAAATCTGTTCATTTTAAGAACTAAATTAAATCTTACATGATGAAATGTATTCCTTTCTTCTTAAAGACTAAGTTTACTAGGTTTCATGTCAAAATAGTTTAGACAGTTAAATATGACAAACAGGAGGTTGATGAGCTTGCTAAATGTTCACCAAAGTCCATATCCATCTCCCATCTCTATAACTTTGACTGGACTTTTTCCTCATATCTGTAATGCACTTCTTCCTGGTCTTCTCTTAAAATACCTGCTTTCATTCAATTCTCAGCTCATGTGCATTTTCAAAAGGGAGCATTTCCCAACACGCGCCCTAAGAGGAGAGCACTCACCCTCATGAAACTATTACGTACATATCATATCTCTCTGTTGGAATTATGAGCTCCTTTAACACAAGCATCTATTTGTTTATAGTACCTGGCACTGAAGAGAAATGTAATAATCCTTGTTGGATTGATCTGGATTCTGGGACTTAAGCAAGGCTGTGTCTTTTCTCAGAAATGTTTTTGGTTTTGTTTTAATTTTATTAAAAAACAGAATTTTAAAAAAAAGAAAAACAAAAGTAAGACAAAACAAAATAAAACAGAACAGAACAGAACATTGTCATAGGCCCAGCAGAATTTCAGGGAGGATTCAAAATATAGAATTGTAGAGGGTCACAGACAGTGGAGGAACTCTGGGTGAGGTATAAAACCTTTCAGCTCATGGGAACCTGCTGTCGGCTCCACATCCCAGTGGGCTGTGACAACCTGTGTTGTGATTGAAACACAGTGATACCAGCTGGGAAACTACATACAATAGCAAGTTGTTTATGTGGTCTCACATGCTCAGTGTATACTTAGCATCTGCCAAGTGTTATTTCTGTTATATAAGGGTATGTGGGTATAAAAAGAGGGTATAAAAGAATAAACGGACTCCATATTTCCACCATCCTCAGGTGTCACTTCTCCACTAAGATGGTATGTTTTAATCACCCCGGTGTGAGGGTTCTAGAAAGCAGGACTCAATATTTTAATTACCCCAGCATAGGGGCTCTAGAAAGCAATAGTACAATTTGTCACCCCAACTTGGGGGCTCTAGAAAGTAAGGTATTTTAATCACCACTGCATGGGGACTCTAGAAAGCAATGGTATATTTTGTCACCCCAACTTGAGGGCTCTAAAAAGCCGGACACATGTACCATCCTGGTACAATAAATTACCAGTTCAAGAAAGGATATATAATAGTAGAAGAAATTATATTCAAGAGTATACATCTTTACTTCCTTGTAGGTTGTTCTGTTTTCTGTTGCACATATTTTTTACTTTATTCCTTTCTCCTCTTTCATCCTCCCATATCCCTGAAGCAGGCTATAGTTAAACAAGGATATATTTATGGATATATATACAGACACACACACACACACACACATACACATACATACATACACACCCCTTTCCTATCCTTACTCTTTGCTTTAATTGTGCTCCTTAACTTGCCTTGCTATTACTTAACCTTCCCCCAACTATGAATCCTTCCTTTGTCTTCTTCCCTGTGCTTTGCTTCCCCATCATCCATCCCTCTCCCTTTATTTCTTTATAGATTTTGGAGGGTATATCAATACTCTTCATGGTATTTATGTAATGTTACCATAATCCATTCTGATGTGAATAGGTTTTCAGAACCATGAGCCCTCTTCCCCCTTTAATGCCTCTGTGTCTATTCTTCCTCTGTATCTCATTTGTATAACATACTTACTATTTTTACCTTACCTCTGTCCCAATATTTCTTTTGAGTTACCTAGTTGCTGATATCAATCTTAAACATATGATATACATTTCCATGTAAAAAAGATAAACAATTAAGTTCCTTGAAATTAATTTTTGATATTGGTTCTTGTATTTTAAATTTACTATTGAAGTTGAAAGTCCTGAAAATCTGCAAGTTCTTTTAATGTGCATTTTTTTCATTCAATAGTATGGATAATTTTGCTGAACATATTTTTTGCCATAGGCCTAGCTGTTTTGATCGCCGATATATACAATTCCACGACCTGTGATCTTTTATTGTGGCTGCTGATATGTCCTGTACGATTATAATTGTAGCTCCCACATATTAGAATTTTTTTCTTGTTTCTTGCATAATTTTCTCTTTGATTTGGAAGTTTCAAAATTTGGCAATAATGTATGTGTTTTCCATAAAAGATCTCTTGGAGGTGGTGATCAGTGTATTTTTTATATTTCTATTTTTACTTCTGCTCTACTACTACAGGATAATTTTCTTGAATTATTTCTTGCATTATTCTGTCAAGATTCTTTTATGGTCACAGCTTTCAGATAATTATTCTTGTATTTTCTCTTCTTGATCTGTTCTCCAGATCTGTTGTTTTTCTTATAAACTGTTCTATTTTCTGTTCTATTTTTTCATTCTTTATATTCTGTTTTGTTATTTCTTGGTCTCTTATAATTTCACTGGCTTCCCCTTGTCCAATTCTAATTTTCAAAGCGTTATTTTTGTCTTTAAGATTATCTCCTTTAATAGTTGATTAATTTTTTTCATAATCATGTTTTTGGATGGTTTTGTTTTGTTTTGTTTTAATTTTTCCTCAATGTCTCTCATTTGATTTTTAAATTCTTTTTTGAGTTCTTCTATAAATTTTCTCTGGGCAGGAAGACATTTAATGTTACTCTTCCGGGTAGAAGAAGCTTTTTTTACTTTAGTGTCCTCCTCTGAAGATGAATCCTAATCTTCTCTGTTCTCATAGTAAGTTTCTATGTTTAGGTTCTTCATTGCCAATTCATTTTTTTTCTTAATGAGAAGCATTAGTGGAAATACCTCTATCATGGGGTGGAAGGTTGTGCCTCTTATGTCACATTAGCTCTCCTCTCTGAACTGAAACCCCAAACTAAGAGCTCCCCTCTTCTGTAAGTATTGGCAACCAGCAGCATCCCTGCCCCACTGCTTCTTCACACACAGGTGTGCTGGTTTCTTCTTTTTGAGGGCCCATCTCAGTAGCACAGCTGAGCTGAGCATTCCTAATCAGCCAAGGTTCTTTAGTCTTTCAGGACTCAAACTCCTAAAGCTATACAGGAGGTGAAAGTTTCTATGATTCCCAATGAGACTCCAGCCAAACCCATATAGGCACCAAAGTCCCTATCTGGTGTTTCTGTGGAGCAAGCCTGTAGTTTCAGATCTGATCTTCAGAACAGGAGGACCCATTTTCTGCCCCAAGTCTTTTTGATTTTTCATCAGTCTATGTTCTCCCTCAGGGGCAAATTTGTTCTGTTTGTGGGGAAATATAGAAAGCTTGACATTTACCAACCTAATCCAACATCTTCCCAGGATCTTCTCAGGAAGATTGTAAAGGGGATTCTTGATGAAACAACTAGATGTCCTTTCAGGTGATTATTTTAATAATGTTGTCTTGCATCTAGATCATGGAGTTCTAATGTGGGACTCAAATACCCCTAGGAGTACTGAGAATGTTTGGTAAATATCTATTCTACAGAAATATTTCCAAAGTAGCAGTGTTAATGAAAAGAAAAACAAGGAAGAGGCTGGGCTGAGATGAAAAAGGGAGGGGTCATAATAGAACATCTGAAAAATGGAAAGAGACAGATGAAAGAGTAGTTCCTACCACTTAAAACCAAATGAATAATTTTTTGGTTACAAAATCATTTTTATATTGAACTTGAAAAAATCAACAACAATGATTGAGTGAAGAATGAAGCAAATGAATCCCTGCAATAACCAGAAACTGAATTGATTTCCAATCTAGGAAGTTGCAAAATTTGTAACTCAGAAGTATATTTCATTCTTATTAAATATGCTCACAAAGCTAAATTTAATTTTATTTATAGAAACTTATCTCTGTGATTCAGTATTCTCAATTCTGTTCTCAATCAAATACAAAGCAAGAAATAAACTGGAAGATTGATATACAAATATATCTTTCAAAAATTATATCAGGAATAAAACTGTTAGTTGACAAGAAACAGAATCAAGACTTTCCAATTTATCTGACTGTATTCTGATAAAATTTAACAACTTAATGACAATTTTTCCATTTAACAAGTTTTTATTTTCTCTCTTTTCTACTCTCCTATAGTCCCCCTGTAAGGGATAAATAAAGACAATCAAACCCTTAGAACAAATATACATTGTCAAGCAAAGCAAAAAACTTTTTTTTTGGTCATGTCTAAAAATGTGTACTTTTCCACATTTACTCCATTATCCCTCTTTCAGGAGTCACATAGCATATTTCATTAATTCTCTAGAATCATGGTCAATCATGGTTTTTTTCCAGAGTTCTCAAGTCTTTGAAAGTTGTCTTTACAGTATTGCTGTTACTATATAAATTATTCTCCTGATTCTGTTTATTTTTGTTGTTCAGTCATTTCAGTGTTATGATTCATGATCCCATTTGGGGTTTTCTTGGCAAAGATACATTTCCTTCTCCAGCTCATTTTACACATAAGCAAACTGAAGCAAACAGGGTTAAATGACTTGCTCAGAGTCACACAGTTACTAAGTACCTGAGACTAGATTTGAACTTGATCCCTGGCCCAATACTCTGTGCACAGAAGTTAACTGCAATAACTGCCTTGGTCTTCTCAGGATTCTTTGAAACTGTGCCTTGCATAATTTCTTACAGCAAAATGATATTCTTTTATTTTGATATGTCATAATATGTCCAGTCATTCCCCAGTTGATTAACACCTCCTTTGTTTCCAATTCTTTCCCACAACAAAAAGAGATGCTATATTTTTATACATGTGGGTCCTTTTCCTCTTTCTTTAATCTATATGGAGTACAAATATATAGGTGGTATCTCTGGATCAAAGGGCAGGTGCAATTCAGTAATTTAGTGAGCATAGTTACAAATCACTTTTAGAATGGCTTGACAAATTTATAGAATCTTTTAATTTCTTTGATGTATGTTCTTGGTAAATTCTGGTTTGTTTCTTTTTATTTGAATGGGGAGTATGAGAAGAGCAAGATTGAACATCAGACTGTAAGAAGACTAAAAATGGTTGAGAACACCCGATCTAGGTAGTCCTCTCCATTACCCTCATAGCATACCATTGAAATATTGTGAGAAAACATTCAGAATTTTATGTAGTACTAATCTTTTAAAAAGAGCTATGTCGTTATGGTTTATTTGTAAGTTCCCCAACACATGGGAAATTTTCATTCGTCTCTGGTTATATTTAAAGTATACCTCTCTTTCTTAAAGAAAAGTTGGAGGAATAATTCCTACCACACAAAAACGAATGAATAGTTTGCTTACAAATTTTTTTTATATTGGACTAGAAAAAAATCAACAACAATAATTGAGAAATGAAGTAAATGAATCTCTGCAATAACAGAAATTGTGTTGATTTCCAATCTATAAAGTTACAAAATTAGTAATTTGGAGAAATAGATTTCATTCTTATTAACATGTTCACAGGGCTAAGAGGGGATATGGATACACTTTTCCCCTGATCTTCAACTTGTACTGAAAAAGTAATATTGTCTCCCGTTTCTTTAAAAGAGTCAAAATTTCTTCCCCAATCTCTCTAAAAGCTGTTATTAATCTTTTGAAAATATATTGGGCCACTAGGTATTTTTAAATTTATAATCAGATACATAGACATACATGATAATTTAAGATGGAACTTGATTGTTAGATAAATGATCTAAATAAGCATTGAACACTTTCTAGCTCCCAGCCAGGAGGGTCAGAGCTGTCTTTTCTTCCATCTGCTCCTCCCCTAACTAAGCAGAAAGCTCAGTAGCCCAGCAGCAGCAGGTATCCAGAGATTAAATGTATCTTCTTGATCCTCTCTACTGTCCTCATTCTGCAAAAGAGAATATTTCTAAGAGCCTTGTTGGTCCTCAGTGGTCCCAAAAGCCATGTTCAGAAAATGTTAACAAACTGTTGAACTCTAAGACAGAGTTGATTTACCCATTTCTAAAGTCTGATGGCTGTCTCCATGGCATTTAGCCCTTTCACTCATGACTGACTCTTTGTGACTCTAGTTGGGATTTTCCTGGCAAAGATACTGAAATTGTTTACCATCTCCTTCTCCAGCTCATTTTACAGATGAGGAAATTGAAAAAAAGAGGGTTAAGTGACTTGTTTAGAATCACATAGCTAGTAAATGTCTGAAGTGAAGATTTGAATTCAGGTCATCCTGATTCCAGACCTGGTACTCTATCTATTGCACCACCTAGCCTAATAACTTAGGGTTACACAAACCATTTCTAAATGTTTTCCTTTAAATTTTGATCCTCTGATAGCAAGGAGTGTGCATGTGTATGTGTGTGTTCAATACATGCTGTGTTAGCTTTAGTCCAACAATTTAGGGCTTAAACACCTACTTACATTTGTTTAAATCCACAGGTGCTGTATTTTCTCTATCATCTTGCTGTTTGGGATATTGGCTTTGATGTATTTTGTGATTTTTTAAGCAATTCTAGCTGAATTTACTGAATACTCTCAATCTGATAATTAACTGAAAAAGGAATGCATTTGCCCCTTAATGGAATGCTATAGATTCATTTTTAGGATCCTCCAACTAGAAATAAATTTCTATAAAGAGTACAGCCCTCTCAAGTTTAATAATAAATTAAAATTTCTATTAAAATAATTTATATAAAAACATTTACACAAATTAAATGTCACATAAAAGAGGGATTAGTTTTGCTTCTCTTGACCTTTACAGGCAGAACTATTATCAATGAAAAGAGGCAACACAGATACATATGTCAGTCCTATGTAAGGAAAAGTCTTGGGGCAGAACAAATTTCCCCATATATAAAAGTTTTCAAATAGAGACTGCATGGCCAACTTGTTAAAAATTTTAGGGATCCGAGTTGAAATAAAGAATTTCTAAGACCCTTTCTTTCCTTCCAATTCTGTAATTCTGTCTTTCTGACATTTTTATCACACGTTGTCAACTTCCCAGATGAGTTAGCTGATGCTACTGGTTTGTAATTTGCATTCATGATTATATTCAGGGAAAAAAGTCACAAAAACACATAATTTAAGAGTTAGAAGAGAAATCAGAAGCAATGTAGTCCAATTTGTCCACCATAAGATGCCCAATAAGCCTCAGTTTGAAATTTTTCAGAGTGGAGAGAACCCACCATCTTTCAAAGGGCCTTTTCCACTTTTGGAGAACTGTAATTGTTTGAAAGATTTTCCTGTTATCAAGCCAAAACTTGTCTTTTTCTTCTACCTGTTATTTCTTTTCAACCACTGGGTTTTTTTGGCTGAGATTCTATAATCTAATCTCTCCTCCACAAAACAGCCCATCAGATACTTTAAGATAACTATCATGCTTCTCCTAATCAAACAGACCAAATAGATACACTTCCTTTCATCAGTCCTTCTGTGGCATGGACTCAAGGTCCTTCACATCCTGATTCCCCTCCTTTGGACATTCTTTAGCTTATCAACTTCTTAAACTATGGCATTCAAAACTGAGCTCAGTCCAGGTGAGTTCTAACAATGGCAAAAAATCCTCACCTATCTCATAGCCCAAGGCTGCATTAGCTTTTTTGAGTGCCATAGATTGTTACACTGTTGACTCTGCTTAATTTGTGATCCACTAAAACCTTACTATCTTTTCCAGAACAACTACTGTGTAACCATATCTTCTCAGTCTTCTATTTGTGAAATTGATTTTTTGTGTCAATGATACATAAGACTTTATTTACATGTATATCTAATAAAATTCTTATTACTAGATTCTTACCCAATATCCTATCTTGTCAAGATCCTCTTATATCTTGTGTTTGTTACCTATGCATTAGGTATCCTTCATCTGAAAACTTTACAACAATGACATTTTTGCTTTTATCCACATGACTGATAAAAATGTTATACATCACTGAACCAAACACGGGTCTCTAAGTTGCTCCCCAGATGAACGCTTGCTATTTAGTTGTTTAATCATCAAGCATTCTTTCAGTCTAGCTAACTATCTGTATCATCTTTTCCATAGTTCTACATTTTCTCTACAAGGTTAGAATGTAATATTTTATCAAAAGTTTTGCTAAAATCTAAATAAAGTACATCCATATCTCTTATCTGAAATTTAACAATTTCATTAAAAAAAAAGGAAATAAGATTAGTTTAGTATCAATCAACAAACATTTATTAAGCACTTACCGGGTACCAGGCACTGCATTAAGGGCTGAAATTATAAATAAAATTCTGAAACAATCCCTACTTTTGATCTATTTTTATCTATACTTTCTATTGTCCTTTTGAAAATATCATTGGATTTTATTCTTTTTATTCTTTTCTTCTCTTTCTAAAAATTTACCAACATCATTTTAAAGATCCTTTCTAGAATTTTTACAGGAGTCAAAATCAAGCCAGCTAGCCTCTGGCTTTTAAATTCTATTTTCTTTTTTAAAATTAGCCCTAAATAACCTTTGTCCTTGGTACCATTTTCCTTGATCACTCAGATATCATCTTTCTTTTTCAAGTAATGAGTTTTTTTAATTAATCTGTCCTTCCCACTAACCCTTCTGCCCATTGAGAAAATTAAAAACAAACAAAAGAAATCTTTTAGTATCTATCTACATAGTCAAGCAAAATGAATTCATATTTGGTCATATATAAAAATGTATATTTCCTTATGCATTTAAGTTCATTTCTTCTGGCATATTATATCTACATTCTTTGGGACCCTTGGTTTATTATTGCATTGACCAGAGTTCTAAAGGCTCTAAAGTTGCTTTTTTTTCTATAATGTTGCTATCACTGCATGAATTGTTCTCCTTGTTCTGCTCATTTCATTCTGCATCAATTCATATGTCTTCCCACTTCCTTTGAAATTAACTATTTATCATTTTGTATAGCACAACAATATTTCATTACATCTTTTTGCCGCAAATTATTTAGCCATTCCTTAACCACTTAGTTTCCAATTTGGTACTACAATAAAGAGCTGATATACATTTCTATATATAGACATCCTCAATCTTTGACCTAATAGTGGTACAATTGGGTCAGAAGGCCTACAAAGTTTAGTAACTTTCTGTTACTAAATTGCTTTCCAGAATGCCTGGAACAATTCACAGTTCTACTAATAATGCTGCAACATTTGTCATTTTCCTATTTTTGTAATCTTTAACAGTTTCATGGGTATAAAGTAAAATCTCAAAGTTGCTTTAATTTGAATTTCTCTAATTATTAGTGATTTAAAGTATTTTTCTTATGACTGGGATAGCTTGAATTTCTTTCTTTGGTAACTGCTTGTTCACATCCTTTTCACCACCATTCCATTGGGAGAATGGCTATGAATCATGTAAATTTCAATCAGGTCCTTATGGATCTTGGAAGTGAGACTTTCATCAGAGAAACATTGCAAAGAATTTTTCCCAGTCACTTATTTCCCTTCTGATTTTTACTGTTTTAGATTTGTTTGTATCTTTTTTTATTTTCATGTGACTCTTCCTATCACTTGATTTTCCCCTCTCTCCATAGTTCTAAAAGATAATGGTTTCTTCACTTTTCTAATTTATGTTATAATCTTATATACTTAGATGATATATCCATTTGGAACTTATCTTGGCATGTTGGGTAATATGTTGGCCTAAATTTAATTATTGCCAGACTCTACAGTTTTTCCAGTAAATTTTTCAAACAGTGACCCTTTTCCACAATATCTGCAGGCTTTGGGCTTATTGTATTTGTTTTCTTCTATTTTTGTGTACCCATTTTGTTCCCCATAGATCTTTCTCTCTTCTTTTAACCAGTACAAAAATTATTTTAATGATTATTGCTTTGCAGTACAATTTGAGATTTAATGTTGATAGAACTTAACCTGTTTTTGATGAAACTGACAAGGTCTTTGTAAATCTTTTGTTTCCTTTCTAAATTTTTACCAGCATTATTTTGATGAACCATTCTAGAATTTTCTCAGAAGTCAAAGTCAAACTCACTGGCTTCTAGTTAATAAATTCTGTTCTCTTCCCTTTTTGACATTAACCCGTAAAAATCTTTGACCCTGGTACCATTTTTCTTGATCATTCAGATATCATTGTCACTTATTCAGCAGCCACATCTAAGAGCACTTTCAGTACCTAAAGATGTTTATCTGATCATCTAAATTTATAAAGTATGATAAGGAGCTCTTTTTAGTTTTTTCTTCATATCTTGGCAATCACTTCTCTCTTAATTATTTCAAATATAGTTTTAGTGTGGGTTTTTTTTTGGGGGGGGCGGATTTTCCTGAATTTCTCTCGCCAGCCTCGGCTCTTTCTGAGCTTTAGAATTCTTGATGCTATTTTCACAGGACCATGACATGCTCTTATCTTCATCTTATTAACTGACCTTACTTCTATCTTCTTTGATACATTTCTTTTTTTTTCTTTTTAATGTAAGATGTTTAATCGGTGAGGTCTCTGTATATCCATTTCAAGCTTTTTAGATAAATCCCATTTTTCTCCTACTTGTAATCATTTCCTTGGTACCTCTTTCTTGGGGGTTCTCGATAGTGAGGCACACAAAAAAGACTATAGATAAAGAGAGGTTTGTTGGAGAAGCATTATATCTGAAGAAAGTATATTTATGTAAAGAAATTCGGGAGTCAGAAGGAGGAAATATGATGGAAAGCACTTCATTCCTGAGCATCTCCCATTCTTCTTAGTCTGATTTTCCCAAAACAGTTTAGTTCTAGGTTTTCTCTGAATTCTTTGAAATTTGCTTTCTCCATATCTGGAGTACATGCCTGGTTTCCTCTTCTTCTCCATTACAAACACTCAGAAGTCTCTTCTCTCTTTGCCCCCACCAAGGGCTCCCATAAATTATGGTCAGTTCCTTCCTGTTAATATGAATCAGATACAGAATAGGATTTCTCCTTCTGAAGGATGAAATTATGACTAAGACAAGTCAGGAAATTAATAATGGCTCTACAAATGACAGAGAGAGGGAGAGAGAGAGAGAGAGAGAGAGAGAGAGAGAGAGAGAGAGAGAGAGAGAGAGAGAGAGCATGATCCAGAAGATATCTAGATAATTGTGACCACAAGATCTTATACAGACTCTTCATCTGGTTTTCTCTTTTTGTTTGGAGTATATTGCAGTAACAAAACTACATGTATTTCTCTCCCTTCATTGACCTTCATTCAGATACTCTCCATCAAGTTTCCTCTCTCTCATTCCTAATTTCTTCACATGAGTGGTGCTTCTCCACATACCTTTTCCTCTTTGTTTTGAATGAAGAACTTCTGCAAAGAAAGAATTAAAATAGAGATTTTAATTTATTGATATCAGTGGCTAACGAAAATTGTATTTATTTCCAACAAAGAAAAATGTGGGGGCATTCTAACTTCTAGGTTTAGTTTGTAAGCATATGTAATTCTAATTTTTTTTAATTCTGACTTATTATTCAGTTTGTAATATCACTTAGAAATTGTCCCATGGTAGGAAATGGACTAAAAAAACAAAGGTAAGATTACAAATAAATAGAAGGTAGTAAAGTGGAATGCCAGATCTGAAATCAGGAAGACTCATCTTCATGAGTTCAAATCCAGACTCAGACATTTACTAATAGTGTGACTGTGGACAAATCACTTATCCTGTTTGCCTCAGTTTTCCTTATTTGTTAAATGAGATGGAGAAGGAAATGGCAAATATCTCTAGTATTTTTGCCAAGAAAATCTTAAATGGACTCATGAAGAGTCGGATATGAGGGGAAAAAAACCTGAGCAATAAAAATATTACAGATGTTCACAGTAAAGTGTATAAAAATGTTTCCATTTTATTCTTATGAAGCTCACACTCGTCATTAGTCATCAAGAATAAAAGACCAATTTGTTCCTAGGAGGAAGAGGTTGAAAACTCTAATGCTAATAATACTTATTAAAAATTTTATTTAGAAAACTAGATGAATTTTGGAAACCTACAGTAAATTTAATGGTGTGATTTGAAATTTAATGTTGACAATAGGTCTTTATAGACAATGACCATTCCATTTTCTCCTCCCCACCCACACAAACTTGACATTTGCAATCATTTTTTGTTTTATTTTGTTTTTTTTTTTACCAATATTTACTAAAACTACCTATTCCATACCATAGATTTGAACAGGCATTTATGGTTATAAAAACTTGCACTATAGCACGTTCCAGAGTTGTTTTCAGGGAACTAAGCTGTGGAGTTCATCTATTTTTAAATTTTCTGATTATGATTTAATGGTTTGGTTTTGTCTAAAAGTAAAATGCACCCAAATAGGGTCATACAAAATAAAACACAAAACCTGGAAAATAAAACAAAAATAAGCTCTAGCTCTAAACTAGCTTAACAATTAGAAAATAAATGCATTTTTAAATTACATTATTTTGATTTTCTAGCCAATATTTTCCTGATGTATTTTGAAACCTGTGAATATATTTATGGAATCTTATGAACACGAGGGATTAACAAAGTTTTTAAGTCTATATGTAAAAGAGTTGAATAAAGTTTTAATTTTTGAATCCCCATTTTGCAGATCAGAGAAATGAGTGTATTTTGTATTTTTAATTAGATTTCTTTTTGGTTTTTTTTCCACTCCCTTTTCTATTCCTCTTTTTTTCCCCAAATACCCTTACAGAAACACAAAGTAGATCTTTTCTACAAATTACGTCATGTGATGAATGAACTTATTGATCTTCGGAGGCAGCTACTCTCTGGTCACCTTACTCAGGATCAGGTGCGAGAGGTTAAGAGACACATCACAGTGCGCCTAGACTGGGGGAATGAGTAAGTATGATTATACTTCAACACTTTCTCCAACTACTTATTAACTATTCAATTCTCTTTGAATTTGCAAGGTGGCAAAGCTTCTTTAGTTAGAGAATGACCCTTCTTACACAGAATTTTTTTCTGTCTCTGATACTGACACTTATTGGCTGTGTAACCCTGGCAGTCACTTACCCCTGTTTGTGTTAGTTTCCCCATCTGAAAAATGAGCTGGAGATGGAAATGACAAACCTCTCCGGTATTTTTGCCAAGAAACCCCAAAAGGTGCCCCAAAATGTTAAACATGACCAATAACTGAACAAAAAAATTAAATGAAATAGTTGAGGTCAAAGAAAGGGAAAGAGAAAAAGGAAAGAACACCAGCCCTGGTATCAGGAAGATCTGCAAAAGGCACTTAAGTTCTATAAAATCTGTAAAATGGGGGAAATGATAGCCTCTACTTCTCTGGGCTGTTGTAAAGATCAAATGAGATCTTAATTGTAAGGCACTTCACTCAGTGCCTGACACGAC
The DNA here is from genome assembly GCF_016432865.1 of Antechinus flavipes. Taxonomy (NCBI): domain Eukaryota; kingdom Metazoa; phylum Chordata; class Mammalia; order Dasyuromorphia; family Dasyuridae; genus Antechinus; species Antechinus flavipes. The sequence continues at coordinate 82,019,878 of NC_067398.1, read as the reverse complement.
ACGCATGAGTGCTTATGTAAATGTTATCTATTACTAGTTGGGTGACCCCAGGCAATTTATCTCTCAGGATTGCGGTGTGGATAAAATGAGATATATGGAAAGTGCTTTGCAAGCCTTCAAGTACCATATAAATTTCATATGTGTGTGTGTGTGTGTGTGTGTGTATAATACTTATCATTTTTATTATTACTGCATTATGGTTTTGAATATTTAAATCTATGGTTGTACAGTGAATAAGAATCTGAAGGGATTTCACAAAAAGGGTTTTATGCTGCCAAATATTTTTTCATGTCATATTTTTTTAAGTGTCATTTATTTGTATTGTAATTGCAAAGAAAATCTGAGCCTTTGGGACAGGAAAATTATACCAGAACCTGCAACCTTCTTTTTCTTACTTTTCCATTGGTCTTGTAATTCTTATACTTCTCTTTTAAATCACTCATTATATAAGTGGATCTTTTACAAGGAAAATGGAGAACAGTGGAAATTGGAGGGGGGAGAGGAGCACATAAATATTTGATTGAAAATTAATATGTAAATAATGATCTCAATTGAAAACAAACCCTATCTAAAAGTCAACTTGGGAATTCTATGTATGTGATGTTTGGTTATGCAGAGCCCAAGAGTTATAGATCTAAATTGTATGTCCTTTGTCATATTCCTTCCTAAAGGATACATTAGATGCACAAAATAATAAATAGTTTTCCATGATGCAACAGGTCAGTCTTATTAATATGGAGATCTATTTTATTAGAGAATTTTTGCTAACAGAGACCATGAAGAAACAAGATCAGACAAAACTACCTTAAGGATTAAAGTAAATATGATTAATTAGCACAATCATTTTACTATATTGAGTAGAAGACAGGACATAGAAGAAACTTCTGCCAAATATCTTCTTACTTTGATCTGTTACTCTTCTAGTTAGTCATACTTGAGTATGACAGTTCATTCCCCTAAAATAAATTTTCTAAAATAACACCATGCATGTCAACTTATAAATAAATTAGCTTAGAAAAAAATCACATAAAATAGTAAAGACTGCTATATATTAAAAAATTTATATATCATAAGATGAATGCCATCCAGTGACTATGTGTGAATTGTTTTCCTCTGGGCCCAAGGATAAAATTCATGAAGAAACTGGCAGAGCAATTTTTGCTGCTCTGGGCACCCAACACTGATTACCTTCCCTCCCCAGATGGAAACAGGAGTATAAGTCACATAGGATTTACATAGTGACATACTATTCCTCTCTTCCTCCTTTCCCTTTCTGTTTTCCTTCCTTTGCTTTCTCCATGTGGCCTTTCTTAGAGGTGGCCCATAAAGGGCACAAATGGAAGCTGAGCTACCTTGAGAATGAGCCAACAGGGGAAAATCAGCAAATATTTTAATGTGTAGTAGGCAAAGAAGAACAAAACAGAATAATGTGTTTGAATCTATGATCTCACCTTATGTAGAGTTTTGGTTTTTTTAAAGTGAGTATTCAATTTAACTTGGGAGTAACAAAATTGTCATTTGTTTTTGTCTGAATTTCTGACCTTTTTAATTCTTTGTTTTTTATTATTGATACCCTTTTTTAAAAAAAAATCTCTATGACTACCTAGTATCTCACCAATTCACACATACAGACACACACACACACACAAACACACACACACATATACACACACACACTCCTGAATAGAAACTTTTCACAAAGCAAATCCACATATGAAGCATGTTTGAAAAAAATCTTATTCTTATATACCTATAAGAATCAAGGTACTATAAGATCAAAAGGAGCAATTACACCTATGAGAATGCCTACCACATGATGAGTGTTTATCAAGTTCTTGCCAATTAATTGATCTCTCCATCTCTAGTTCATTATGCAGTTTCCTAGGGGTGGAAGACAGGATTAATCACTACTCCAGTTTAACTTTGGAGACTTGTCACTATACAGTATCAGCAGAAGAATATTATTATTTCAAAGGTGGGCCTTCCTTTCAAGGATACCTTTAGAGTAATTAAAAGCACTGATCCAAAAATATCCTGATTTATTTTTAACCTTTCAATCACTGCCTGATCTAATGTATAGTATTTTGATGCCCTCAAAGAGGCAAGGACTCTTTATCTAGCTCCTTTGCCATATTGGAAAATAGTGATATTGACAATATACATTCTCTAATAACTCTATGGACTCTGTCCTCTACAGTGAAGGATAAGAGTTCCAAAAACAAAATCAATTATTTCCAAGGTACAAATAAATCATAATTCCTTTGCACTGCCTTTTTTCATTTTTTTTTCCCCATCAGTACGTCTGAAGATACAAAAATCTATAAAACCAGAATTTTCACAGGGTAACTTATGACAGAATTGTCATCCAGTCAACAAGCATTAATAAGTACATACTATGTTTTAGTCACCATGCTAAGCTCTGGAGATTCAAAGAAAATAAAAACATAGTCCCTGTGCATATTCATATTCTAAAGATAGAAACAACTATGTAGATACAGTATTCATTCAGAGAATTCAGACATTCAGAGGGAAAAGTACTAGAAATCACAGGGACTGGAAAAGACCTCTGGAAGGAGGTATTTGAATGAATATTTTAGGAAGCCCAGAGAAGTCAGTACATGAAATGGATAGAATTCCAGACATCAGGAACAGTCAATGAAAAAGCAGTTAAGAAGTGGAGTGTCCCCAATGCAGCCATTGTTATAGAATCATAGCGTACAGGAGAGGATAGAAGAAAAAAATACAAGAAGTTCGAAGATGTAGAAAGGGGCCTGATTTGAAGGGCTTTAAATACCAAATGGAATTTTATTTTTGATCCTAAAGGTAAAAAAGTAAGAGGAAAGAGTAACATGGTCAGCTGTGCTCTTTAGAAAAATCACTTTAGCACCTAAATGGAAAGTAGATTCAAGTAGAAAGAGACTTGAGGCAGGAAGACAAGGCTGTTGCCATATTCTAGGTATGAGATAATAATAAAAACTTCACCAAAGTTTGGTGGTTGTGTGGGAGAAGGACAAATATATAAGAGATGTGATAAAAATAGAAATAATGTAGCTTGGCAACTTGTGAAATCCATGACATGAATACAAGACGGAAATCAAGGAGCACCAGTAGTAGTATCTACCACTAGTAGAGACTCGCAGCATGGTGGTGCCTTTGACTAGTAATAGCAGAGACTGAGATTAAAGATTGTTGGGAATGGGGAGATGAGGAGAGAAGGTCATGAGCTCTTTTTTAAACATATTTGAGTTTGAGAAGACCTCTTTGATCTTGATTTTAGAGACAGAGTAGGGCATCATTGCACAGAGATAATTGAACCCATTGCAGGTGATGAGATCATATTTAGTGGGTATGGCCAAGAGAACAATCCAGGAAACTGAGAGGAAGTAGTCATACACATAGGAAGGGAAACCCAAGATAGACCAATGTTATAAAAATCTGAAGAAGAGAGAATATCCAGGAGAAGACAATGATCAACAATGGCAAGAATAAGGATGGAGAAGGGCCATTAGATTAGCAATTAAGATCTCATTAATGAGATTTGCTTGTTATGCTTCAGTCTGATGCTGAGAAAATAAGTCCTTGCAACCTGTGTTGTATTTGTTCACTTATTTAATTTGTAAAGCTATAAAACCGATCTGCAAGTTTAATGCTATACCAAATTTAAATGTTGGAGATTGTAACGCGTACAAACCTGTACTTACATAGTTGCACCTTTATGAGAGCAAAACTTGTAAGCCCTTTAAAGAAATGTTGAAGCTGTGCATAGAAATTTAAAAAAGTAAAAATTATACATTTAATTTTCTTCAACATGTCTCTATATTCATGCCTACTTCTACTCTTGACTCTCGGGATTTCTCTACCTTGTCCTCTTGACTCCTTTTCTGGCTGCTTTTTATGTTTTGTCTTCTCCAATTAGGAATTTAAGATTTTTAAGGAAAGAAACTGTCTTCCTTCTTTATATTTACATTTCCATTTATATTTTCACTTCTTAGTCATGTGTCTAACACACAGTAGGCACTCAACAAATGTATTTTCTATCTCAAAAAAGTACCTTACTACTTAAAGATTTTCCTTATACCATAATCTCATCAGTATAATGATTCTACATCACTAAATACAAACGAGTTGCATTAGTCCATTAATATTATCTGACACATCAAAACATCTGCCTCTGATACTTTGTGATGGTACTTTCTCAAAAACATAAGATTTCTCATCGGAAATTAAATAAAATAAAAGAGCTTTGTATAAATTTATCACATTCATATATCTCTTACAAAACTTCCATTAAACTTAATTATGTATTGCCAGAGGAAAAATATGCATTTGCCACAAATATTGAAAATTGGAACTAAAATAATCTCAGGGTCTTCAGAATCCTGCATAGCAGCAGAATCCAAAAATTCAAAATGGTGGCCTCAGACATTTATTAGCTTTGTGACACTGAGAGAATCAATTAGCCCCAATTGCTTCCAAACAAAAGTTCAAAATGGAACTAAATCATAGGAGCATAGAATTAAGGCTGAAAAGAATTTCACACATAATCTACTCCAACTCTTTAATTATATAGACAAGAAAACAGTCCCAAAGCTCTTAAATTATTTGCCCAGTTATACAGGTTGTGAGTGACAGAGCTAGAATTCAAACAAAGAGTTGATGCAGTGATTCAATATACAAAATACTACCAGCCCATGAATAAATGAAATTTGTTTATTTGAGGAATGGCCTAATGAGTAATGTAATTTAAGGTATCTAGCGGTCAATAGAACAATAGTAATGATTTGCACTTATGTGAGCTATATAGATTATAAAGCATTTTTCCTCCCAAACAACCATATCAGAGAGACAGTACAAATCTCCATTTTACAGAAAAGAAAACTGAAACTTAAAGCTGTACAATGATGTACACTACTAAATAGCAAATAGAATTTGAACTCTAAACTTTCAACTCTGCTTTGTATATAACTTCTGTCTTTAAGTAGCATGTTTGAATATAATTACTTAAATGCCCTTAACCTTAAGCCGTATTTTAAGCATATCTAGTTTTTTTTAACTCTTTTGGGTTTGGTTTTTCTGTCAGAAATGGAATGTGAATGTCCTTAAATCCTACAATAATAAAAAAAAGAAAGAAAGAAAGAAAGAAACAGAAATAAGCAAAAAAAAATGTTATTTTTAGTTTGAAGCTGAAATGAAGAGAAAGTCTTTGTTATCTTCCCAGAGTAACCCTAGAAGAATCAGTTAAGTGAATTTTAATATCACAAGAAAACTGACCTAAACCCTGTGGGATTTCATTACATAAGTCATTTTTAGGTGGCCAACACTGTTCCAAGCCATGTGGAATAACTGAATGAAAAACATATTCAGAGGTCAGGAACTGGATGTAAATAAGAAGTGGGAGGGAAATTATACCTTAATTATCTAGTGATACTACTAAACAGATTACTTAAGTGTCATAGAGTTTCCCTTACAGATATTCTGAAGTCAAAGCATAAATATTTTATAATTTAATCTCTGAAAGATGAAGAAAGCATTACCTGTTTAGATGTTCCTGATATAATTCTTCTCTAATCATTCCTTCACCTCAAAGCCCATTATGAATGAAAGTTTTTTAGTGCCTTGAACTAGGTGGTGGAGTCAGAGATAGATAAGTAGATAGATAGATAGACAGACAAACAGATCAAAAGATCAATCGATCGATAGATAGATAGATATGTATGTATGAGAACCTTAGAAATGAATATTAAATGTCAAAATGCCCTGCAAACAATTTGCAGGTATTACCCATGCTATATCTTATTTTTGTATAAAAATGAAGAACTGTATCTTTCATTTTAACTCCAACTACAAAAGCTTGCTGCTGCTGCATGTTTTGGATTTATGTATTGCCATTTCTGTAAAGCAGCCTTATAAATAAGTCTAATAAATAAGTCAGCCCACACACATTTCTGGCAGAGATAGCAGAATATCCAAGGAAACAGTCTTTCCTATTCACCCCAGACAAACAGTAGATAAACAACTATTTGTAAGCATTGACTTGGCTTTTTATAAGTATTATTCTCACTCACTTCTCAGATGGGGGAATCGAGGTATGACCAATGATGACAGTCCTGAGATTTAGCCTAATGTTAAATCTGCTAAAATGTTCTGTCATTAGAGTTGGCTTTCACATATTTCTCATCAAAGTTACAAAGGTAAAGAGATAACATCTAGTACTCTTCTTACTGTAGTGAAGTTTATTTTGGATTCTTGAGTGATGGTATTGGAGCCAAGGGTATGTTCTATAACTGAAGAGTTCTCAAGTGAATCATTACTGTTTGAGCAATTTAATACCAATTTTATTTTCTTCAAGGGAGATTTTTTTTATGTATGCTTTCTTTTTCTATGCATCCTTTTTTATTATCAAGGAACACTTCTCAAATGACATTGACTATTATTACAGACATTTGAATTTGAGATGAATCAAGGGGGCGGGGAGTCCTTATTGCCCTCATAAAACTTTTAAGACCAAAATGTTATATTCATGTATACTTGTCCTTTCTTAGACTCTAACCTAACTCCAAGAGTATACTAACAGAAGAAAAAATGAAAAAAAAATCCTGATTATAGTCATGATTGCTGTGATGATAGATTTGGGGGATTTTGATGAGCTCTAGAATTTTCACTTTTTGGGCTATGAATAATATGGTATTAAATTTCAGAAACAGTGAGGATTAACTTGAGAACTCTTCAGTTATAGAGTGTGTCCGTGGCTCCAGTATTATTATTATGACATATCAAGGATCATTATATGCTGCATCAATAAAGCATCCTCTCCAATATTCTGATACAAGTCATTTTGTTGGAATTCTTGGCTTCCTGATTATAACAATCAGACTTTCCCAAGTTTATGTTTTATGTCATCCCATAATTGGAGAATAACTTTCAAACTTTCCAAAATTTCAAATGGTCTTCAAAGCAAGAAAGCTATTGAATGAGAATATTACTAGATTTTTATTCTTCCCACTGAAATATTACTGACTTAGAATACAATTTTTGAAGCCACAGATGTAAAGTTATTTCAAAGAAATAGAAAGCAGCAGATTAAAGAAATGGAATGTGGTCCACAGTTGCTCTGAGACTTAGATCCTTGAGGGAGAGAAACAGAATCTATAATCAACTATCTCATTTATATGTGTTGAAGGAACTCAATATTCACACTGGATTTAGTTTTATCTTTAAAATAATTTGCCTGGTTTTCAGTATTATTTTACCAATAACTTCTAAAGTAATAATAATAACAACAACATAAAGTCATACCTTTTCTTTAAAACTTTAAGGTTGTCAAAAACACTTTCCTCATAACAATCTAGCAAGGTAAAGAATGTAAGTATTGATATTCCATTTTACAAATAATGAGGGAAAAAGGCTCAGGGAAAAAATTACTTTGCCATAGTTCCTAAGTTTCCTGTTCTATGTAGTTTATACCTAACGAATGTAAGAATTAGAACTAAGAGGTCTTCTTGATTCACAAATTTAATGTAATTTCCATCACACCATGCTGTGACTCTGTTTATGAGGCTAACAGTAGGTTCTTGCTCTTTTCATCATGAGAATATCATTAATAAGTTCTGTACTTTGGAGAACACACAGTCACCTTTTAAAATAAGTAAGAGGTATTTTTGCACAGGAAGAACCTGTAGAATTAGAAATGCTAATATCAGTTAAAAGTAGACTGTAATGGTTTGTTCTCCTTAGCAATTTCCTATCACATAGTGTTAGCAACATTGACTGGTTGGCATTAGTGTTGGTGTTAACCTTTAGCAACCTGATATGCAAGAATTGCTCAGTATAAATCTGATAGAGATAAAAATACCTTCCACCTTCCATGATTTCCTTATACAATAATTAGTAAAGTTCACTGTGTCATCAAGTTGTTAATGAATTGTGTGATAAGAAGAGCAGTGGAAAGTTCTTCCTCATAATGTTATTCATCAAGTTCAGTTTATTTCTTACCCAATGAGTCTTTGTTAAATTCCTATTAGCATCATGGCATATGTTATAGGGAAAGAGAAAGAAATATATGGCAGCATTTTGATCTGAGAAGTTTGCAGTCTTATTGGAAAGATAAGAATACATGCTTCTCCTTCCATAATATACGGGTTCTTTCTCCTCATCCATCAGCTGTAAAACTATCCTGTTCTGTCCTTTCCCATCACCCCTGGATCCATAGGTATGGAGAGATTTTTTTACTTACAAGAACTCTGTAATACATCTTCATAAGTACAGAGCAATCAAGTAATGTGTATATTAAACTTATTTGAATTCAACTTTACAACTGCCACAGAAAGAAAGAGATAATGGTTTGACTATTGTGTGTCCATTCTTTACTATATGTTCCACAGTATAAGGATGAAATGAGAAACATTCCCACAGCCTCCACCATACTGTGTGATTCTCAGGTTTCTTTTTCATCATATCCAAAAACTTTCTATTCTTTCAGTCTACGGCAGCTAAGAGATATAGGATATTGGATTTGAAGTCAGGAAGATCTGAGTTGAAATCCTGCTTCAGGCATGTAGGCAAATCACAACTTCTCTCAGTCAGCCTCAGTTTCCCCATTTGTAAAATGAAGAATGATAACAGCACCTACTTTACATGGTTTTTGTAAGGATTAAATGAGGCAATACATGTAAGATGCTTTGCAAAACATCAGGTTCTTATAAGCATTAGCTTCAGTTAGTTGTTTACTTTGCTTAGACTGGGAGAAAGGGAGGTGATCTTAGCTAGCCTGCTGAGCATTTCTGGTTGGTTAAAAAGTCCCTCCTTTGACTTCTTTGTTCTGTCTTGCCTCCTGATAAAATAAGAAGAAACAAATATATGATATTTTCAACTATCATAACATTAATGTGTAAAATTTTTGCAAGAGTTATTTTTCCCTGGTCATTAATTTCCTTATATCTAAATGTTTTTTTTTCTCCTTTGGGTAGATATCTTGGTTTCTATTGATCAGTAGCATGACTGTGTCTCCTATGAAAAATATAATTTTCAATCAGTTGTTTCCATTAGAACTATCTTAGATCCTATTACTTTCTGATACCATCTTATTTTAAAGAGATCCTAGCTCCTTTCTAGTGATATCTATATAAAAGATAGCATACTGGAAAAAAGTTTTCTAAATCATTAATATTTAGAGAAATAAAAATTAAAACAACTCTGAGGCAGTACCTCAGACCCCTCAGATTGTCTAATTTCACAGAAAAAGAAAATGATACATGCTATAGGAATATGCAAAAATAGCCACACTGATGGAGCTTGTGAATTAATCCCATTATTCTGGAGAACAATTTAAAACTATCTCCAAAAATCGAAAGAAAGAAAGAAAAAAAAACTATGCATATCCTTTGACCCTGCAATACTACTTTTAAGTCCACACCCCAAAGAGATCAAAGGAAAAGGAATTCTAGCAATTCTTTTTGTAGTGGCAAAGAATTGAAAACTGAGGAGATGCCCTTCAAGTGGGAAATGTCCAAATGAGTTATGTATATGACGATGATGGGTTACTATTTTACTGTAAAAAATAAAGAAAATCTAGGAAGACATATATGAGCTAGTGAAAAGTGAAGTGAACAGAACCAGGAGAACAGTTTACACAGTAACAGATATTATAAAGAAAATCAACCATGAAAGACTAAATAACACTGACCAACACAATGATTCACCACAATTACAAAGGACTCATGATAAAAAATACTCTCTACCTTCTAGATAGAGAACGGATAAAACTGGAGTGCAGAGTGAAACATATTCCTTCTCTTTGTTTCTTTTTCTTGGTTTTATCTTTTTTTCAGAATGTGGCTAATGCAAAAATATGTTTTGCATAACTTCACGTATATAAAGGATATTATATTTCTTGCCTTCTCAATGAATAGGAGAAGAGTGGGAAGAGGGAAAGAATTTAGAATTGAATATAAAATAAAATTGGAAAAAATACAACATAGTTATGGGTGTTTTAATGATTTTCCAAAGGTAATTTTGACAACATGCAATTTTCACCCTTGTGCTGACTTTAGAACCTAACCTTCCCTGCAAATATATGATTCCACTGTAATAACTTGCACTGCAGATTTTCTGAAAATGTTATAGCTACATATGGCCAAGTCTCTCTGAGGAAAATTATGCCAATATTAATGCAAATAGGTTGAAAATGAATTAAGATGCTCTAAAATCTCCATATTGGTTTAACACCTTTAGGTAATATTCTTAACATGTTTCACTTTGTGACAGATTAACTTGGTCCTTTTGCAATTTTCATATCTGGTGAAAATCTTAGGTATAGCAGAGCCAAGTCAATAGTTTATAAAAGTAAGAAAAAAGAAAGTGATGGTGAATTGCTGATTACTAGCCTACTACAAACTCACTCTTAATCCACTCAAGGAATCTGCTATAAAAATGTCATCAGATGAATAATTAAATTGAAATTACAAGGAGAAACAGAACTTAGAAATTGACTTTTTATTAGTCACAAAATCCCTGGCTTCATTTGCTGAGCAAAGCTCACCTGTATCAACTCAGCATTGTCAACAAGAAGTTTGAATCTCTGGATTCCAAAAACCATAGAATATGGAGTCCCTTATATAACCACAAAAAATAGATAGATGTGGACTTATATTATGTGCTTCTGATATTTCTCTCTCTTTAATAGGCATTTGGGCTTGGACTTAGTTCCTCGAAAGGACTTTGAAGTGGTGGATTCTGATCAAATTAGTGTCTCTGATCTCTATAAAATGGTAAGAAAACTAAAACAAAATATATTATTCTAAGGTTCTCTAGAAGTGCTCAAAAGGGTTATTTCAAACCTGAAGAGCCACTTGGGCAAAGGCCTGCAATCAGGAGTCACATATAGGGAATAACAAGCAGTCTAGTTTCTCTGAAACAGAGAAACAAAACAAAACTCTTAGCAGGCAAGAGGCAGATTGGGAAAGAATTAAGCATTGGGAAAATTTTTGGATAGGAGAATGATGATTTCAGATCCGTATTTTAAGAATTGATTTGGTAGCTATAAAGAGGTATTAGAGATAGGGAAATGAGAAGAGCAGTTAGGAGACTCATAGTCATCCGGGTGAGAGGTAATGTGGATTGAGGTAGAAAATAAGTAAGTAGAGAGAAAGAAACACAGGGGAGAGATTTCATGGAACAGACAAAACTTGGAAATTTATTGGATATGGGAAAAGAAGGAAGATGGAAGAGTTGAGAATGATTCTGAGGTTATGAAACAGTGACTAGAAGGATGTTTGTGCCCTCAATAAAAATACTGAAACTTGGAATAAGAGTAGGAATGGAAGAAAGTAAAAGTTCCATTTTGAATAAATTGAATTTAAGATAGTTATGGAATATCCAGGTGAAATAGTCCAGCTGATATCTGTGATAAAAAAACTGGAATTCAAGAGAGATTTTAAAGCTGGCTATGGATTTGGGGAGTCATCTGCATAGAGATCATCATTTTATCCATGAGAACTGATATGATCACAAAGGAAAATAATAGCCAAAAAAGAGAGCTTTGGACAAACCTTTAAGGGATATCTACATTTAATTAATAGGGAAACTAAGATGATCCAGTAAATGAAACTGAGAAGAAATAGTCACAGAAGTAGGAAGAGAACTAAGAGAAATCATGTTACAGAAACTAAGAGAGCAAAGAATGTCTAGAGAGTTGAACATGGTTGAAATGACAAAAGCTATAGAGAACTCACACAAAGACCCCATTTTTAGTTATGAAATTATTGATGGCCCATGAGGGAAAAGAAATGAAGTAATAGAAGCAACAAGTATAGGGGATCCTTGCTTGAAATGTGGCTATGAAAGGTAGAAGAAATACTGGACTATTAGCCAAGGAGATAATACAGTCAGTGGAAGGATTTTTTAAGGATGGAGGGGAGATGGGCATGGTTTTACATAGTAGGTAAAGCATGGTTGAAGATGAGAGGGAGGGAATAGTTGATGGAGTATGGGAAGGGATAGGAGATGGAAGGAGACAGGATTAAAAGTAGAATTAGAGAGACTGAACTGGCAAGAGCCACCTTTCCTTCAGAGAGTGGAATGAAGGAGGAGAATACAGAGGAAGAAAAATGACAGAAGTATAGAGTCAGATAAAAGATAGAGTTCATGAGGGATAGCCTCAGTTTTCTCAGTAAAACAGGAATTGAGATCTTCTGCTGAAAGGGAAGGGAGAGGAAGTGTTTTGAGGTGAACATTCAGTAGACATTACAGAGATTGGGGTAATCATGGAAAGATAAAAGGATTGTCTTTACACCAATTGAGATCAGATAACATGTTATAGTACATCCAGGCATGATTATGTAACTTTTACTGTGGTGTCGTCCAGTAGCCTGTGAATAGAATTAGAGAGAGCTGATTATGGAGGCAGAGCTAGGATTTGAGTTTAGTAAAGTGTTGAAAAGTTAAGGGAACAAGGAAGTCAAAGGTAACTGAGAGTGTATGGTTGAATTGCTAGATCATTGGGTCAAGGGAGAAAAGAGGATAAAGAAAGGGAAGAGACAGAATGAAGAACTGATAGACTGAGAGAATGAAAAGAAGTAGAAATACTGATCGTTTTGAAGAGGACAAAAAATAAGTAAGAAAAGTGAGAGAAGAGATGAAAGGATGAGAGTTTTTAGTCAGATAAATTCTGGATTATGAAAGTAGAACAATTAAGAAAAGTCACCATAAAATAAAAAAAAAACAAATATTCAATTAAAAAATTTAAAGTAACTTTCCTTATACAAATATACAGCAATGATATAGAATCCCCTTCATTATTAACCTACCTAGAGGAAATTAGATTAGTCTGGCATATTCTGAACTTAAGATGGCCTATGATTAATCAGCTTTTCACATAGCCTACAGTTTAAAGACTTGACCCTTTTACTTCTTCCAAAATCAATGAGCAGAGTAATGTTATATGCTCATTCTTTCAGCACCTAAATATGGAATTTATCTAAGCTTGCCGATTCAAACTGAGATTACAGATATTACAGATAAATGTACTCTGTCAATCTCACGTGTCCCAAGTTTTCTCTTCCCAATTCAAATTTTGGTCTTTTTCACAGGGAAAAAAGCAGTAGTCCTGCTTTCTTTCTGGCATAATTTTCTCCTTTATTCTTAGAACTGGTACTATTCCTTCTTTGTTCTTCCTCTTTCTCCAGACATAATTTTTAATCACCTTTTATTGTACCCAACTCTAGCCTCAACTCATTCTTTTAGTAACAGAAAGAGGCCCTTGTTATGTGACTGTGTTCATTCTCAGTCCATGCCCTGACTCCCCTCCTCTATCAAGCTTTTTAAAATATGTTGGTTGGTGCACTTCCTGTGCATCTGCATCTGCATCTGCCTCTCCAGGCAGCTCCTCCTTTTCTTCTTCAGAATTATTTCCACTTGTATCATTAGAATCCTCCTTATATACCAAGATGAGAGGGAGGGAATAGTTGATGGAATATGGAAAGTATGATGGGGCTATGGGGAAGGAATGGGAAATGGGAGGGGACAAGATTAAAAGTAGAATTAGGCTGAATTGGCAAGAGCCGCCTTTCCTTCAGAGACAGGAATGAAGGAGGAGAATATAAAACTTTAGACAATGAAATTTTACATGTTGCTTTTCTCAAATGCTCTGAACTCTCTTGTCCCAGATTTTAGCAGATGTATGTTATATACCCTTTTATCCTCCTCATCTGTCACAAACCTACCACTTCTACTTTATTGGTCATAATCTAGCCCAGTTCCCTTCCTAGCTTCTTTTACTTTTTACAGAATGCAAATATCATTAAGTCTAATAAAGAGCACTGGGTCTGGACTGAAAAGATCTGGATTCACATACTGCTTCAGCTACTTTTTTTCACTGTCACCTGGGCAAATGGCTTTCCATACCTGGGCCTCAGGTTTCTCAGCTGATTTTGCATGAATTATTCAGTCAGAATGCTGACTTTTGGGTACATTGTCTGATAAAGTTATTGTATTTAATGTTTTTGCTAATCGTCTTTCTTTGTCATAAGAAAAGATTCAATCTGGTTGAAGGGAAGGGCTCCCAGAAATGTTTATGATTTTAAAACATAATGCAAATAATTTAAAGGAAAGCTCCACAGAGGGGGAGAGATTGTTGATGTATACTTTAAGGTCCATTATACGTAGAGTGCTGTAGTAGACTCTGAGGACAGATACAGTTTAGATAAGATGTGATCCTTGACCTTGTAGAACTCACTCTATAGCAGAGCTTTGAATGGCAGGTAAGATTTCCATAGACAGAGAAAACAAAAAACATTCCACATATTTAAGGTGGCCAAGGCGGAAGAATGCTCAATGTACTCAGGATGAAGCTAAGGGTCCAATTAAGAAATTAGGGGAAGGTTCAAATACTCAAGAAACTTTAAGTAATTGAGTTTTATATGTTCCAAAATGAGACCACTGGGAGGAAGAAGGAGGTGAGGTGGGGAATAATGTGTGTGTCTATAAAACTGTATACCTCGACAAAATTCTTTCCTGAGACATATATGGAAGATGGAAATTATGGAGAAGAGAGAAAATATGGTTTATCCATGTATTTGGAACACTATGGTAATTGGTTTATAATATAGATATTGTAGAAAGAATTATGATGAAGTAAAAATTTAATTTAAATTTTAAAATTAAATATATGCAAGGAACTTATATATCACACTGTGCTGGGAAGGGATTTGTTACTCAAAAAATAAACAGCTGCTAATTGATTGAACGATTGCTCTCTTTTCTTGCCCTAGCACTTATCTAGCCGGCACAGTGTACAGCAAAGTACTTCCCAGGTAAGTTGACTTCAAAAAAAGCCTCTTATCATTTCCAGTTAGCTGCCTTCTTTTAAGATATGAGAGTGTATCAGAAAATAATTGACTTTTGTTTGAAGTCACTTTTCATCATAGTATCCATGACCCATAAATCAACTGATCTTTGAGTATGTCATCACTCTCAAGGGTTGGGTTCCCTGCCCCAGCCTCCAGGCCTTCATGGGCAGCAGCTTGGCAGTTACTTAAGAATAACACATAATCCCTTGGCAGCATTGGGCTCACTCCACAAAAACTATCCCTTTCTCCTCATAGCGCTGGAATTCCTCAGGTAGTCAGAGGGTGATAAGGTCACCCTTTTATGAATATATAATAGCTTCATAATTTTAGCTCCAACCTAGCCTTGAAATTAGCTACCCTAAGGGAAATAGTACTTTAATATGTTTTTTCCTCAGTTAGGCTACAGATTCACAGTGCACCCTAGAGCAAGCTCTGTAGCTCTAGCTGTCCATGTTTCCACTGATAACATGGAAATAATAATAATTGATCTTACCTACTAGATTGGAATAAGGTAAGAGGGGAAAAAAGATAATACAAAAGTGTTTTCTTAACATTACACAAAGTACAACATGAAATCAACCATAATGCTAGGGAGGGACACGATCTCTATCAGCAGAGTTTGGGGTTGTTTACTATTTATTCCAAAAGTTGATCCCCAGCATTGTACACAACAACAAGATCATGTGATGATCAACTGTGATGAACTTGGCTCTTTTCAACAATGAGGTGATATAAGGCAATTCCAATAGACCTGTGATGAAAGATGTGATGGAAATCTGCATCCTGAGAAAGGACTATGGGGACTGAATATGGATCACACCATAGGATTTTCGCCTTTTTTGTTGTTGTTTGCTTGTTAATTTGTTTTCTCATTATTTTCCTTTTTAATCTTATTTTTCTTGTGTAGCATAAAAAATGTGTTTAAAAGAACTGCACATATTTAACCTATTTTGGATTATTTGTTTTCTGGGGGTGGGGGGAATTAGGAAGAAGGGAGAAAATTTTGGGAAAACAAGGTTTTACAGAGATGAATATTGAAAAACTATCTTTGCGTGTATTTTGAAAAATAAAAAAATTATTATAAAAAAAAGAGTTGGTCCCCAGGAATTCTTTCTCTGAGAAGGGCCAACAACAGAGCAGTATTAATCTTAAACCAACCTCTTGGCTTCTAGCTCCCTACCTGCCTGTCTTGTTATTCACATGACAGAATGACCAGAATGCCAGCACCTTCCATAAATATTCCACACAGCACCAGCTATTCATGGCACTGACACTAATCTAGAACCGGGTTCAATAACAAGAATCCCCACCTTCTCATCAGTTACCAATAGCAACTCAGTAACTCGTATTTTATATTTTCAATTGTTTTTGTTGTTATTGTTCATCTTTGCCCTTTTTTATTTGTCTTCATCTTTTTAGCCTTTTGACCTTCCCATTCTTTATATTACATTTTTAGATGATAATTTTAGTTGGTTTCCTTGCCACCTTAGTGCAGGCCCTAATCAGTATTATTTATTCCCTTATAGCTAACAAGCAATGTCTTTTGCACGTGCTTTAAATGAAACTAAAATGAATGTAGCCATATTTTTAGCAATAAGAAATCCTTTAATCTGCATGCCCCTTTATTAAAAAGAGTCTCATTGTCAGGGATGTTATTATAGCTTCACTTAGCATTACCTCAAGCGAGATAATATATATAAATGTCTTTGAAAATCTCAAGAACTGTATAAATATAAGGATTTTTCTAAGGGGTTATTTTAGTTAACTTTCACTAATCTATCCCAATATAGCAGAAATACAAAGTATTGTCAGGGTATATTTTATAGCACAGACTTCTGTAAGGGCTGCTATCATCTAAACAAGTTTTGATACCCTAACTATATAAGTAAAAATGAAATTTTTTTTCTAGATTAACAGAACTCTCTTTATTAAAAAGAAAAGTAGTAAAATATCCAGTCTATGACCAAGAGACCTGTATTCTAATCTCTTCTAAAGTCTTATCTATCTCTAACACTAAGATTCTATCATCTTTGCTCATTCATGAACACTGATAGAAAGATCCTCATTCTCATCTGTCCTACTTATCCAGTCAATTGCCAAACCTTGTCTTTTCTTTCTCTATGACATCATAAGTAGAGATATAGGTATATCCCTGTCTTCCTATTTACATAACCACTGTGTCTCCCTCAAGCCTGCATCACATCCCTTATCTCAACTACTGCAGTAGCCTTCTAATTCATCACTCCCTCCAGACTCTCTCCACTCCAATCCATTCTTATACAGCTGCCAAAATGGTTTTTCCAAAGCCCAAGTCTGTCTATGGTACTTCTCCACCTCCAACTCAATAAATTCCAGAAGCTCCCTAATTATTCTAGGAACAACTTAGGGGTCCTCAAACTATGGCCCGTGGGCCAGATTCAGCAGCTGAGGAGGATTATCCCCCTCACCCAGGGCTATGAAGTTTCTTTATTTAAAGGCCCACAAAACAAAGTTTTTGTTTTTACTATAGTCCCACCCTCCAACAGTCTGAGGGACAGTGAACTGGCCCCCTATTTAAAAAGTTTGAGGACCCCTGAAGTTACTAGACACTCCTCTGTTTGGCAGTTAGAACTCCTCACATTCTGGCTCCTTCCTACCTTTCCAGTCTTCTTACACATTATTCACTTCTACAAGTTCTCTGGATCAGCCATTTTGATCTATTTGCCTTTCCTTCCATATACCTGCAATTTCCTTACATGTAACTGTCTCTTTCCTTTTGCACTAACTGCCACTCTCCACCATGTCTGGAACATTTTTCCTTTCCTAGCTATACTTAGAATCCTTGGTTCTATTCAAGATTCAGCAAAAATTCCACCTTTTTTCTGGAGGCTTTTTCCCAGTCACATTAGACTGGGAAATGCTTTCCATTGGTCCTCTTCAAGAAGGAAGATTGAACAACCACCACCACCACCTTCTATCTACTTTGTAAATATTTATCAGTTTATCTATCAATTCATGGTATCTCCCCCATTGAAATGTAAGATTCTTGAAGGCAAGGATTATTTTTCCTTTTTCTTTGTATCCTTAGTGTTTATCCATCATGCCTGGAACATCGTAAACCCTTAATAAATGTTTATTGATTAATTAGTTGAGTAAAATGTCATTAAACTATTCAAATATCACTGCATTCTTCCACACAGGTGGATACCATCCGTCCACGTCATGGAGAAGCCTGCCGGATACCAGTGCCACATCATTTTTTCCTTAGTCTAAAGAGTTTCACCTACAATACCATTGGAGAAGATACAGATGTCTTTTTTTCCTTGTATGACATGCGAGAAGGCAAGCAGATCAGGTAGGACTGTGGCTGATATGGATTTATTTTTGCTGTAAACAAGGATACTTTGGGAAGCCCAGGTATAATATTAAGGGAAAATAGCATCCTCCTATTGAAATACATATTGAAGGTCAATATATTTATTTATTGCTGAGAGTCTTTTAATGTTGAAAGGCTGTTTGCTTTGATTTTACTTCCTGCAAAACTGAAGAATATTATTTGATTTATGGCCATCATGTTTAATGTACATAGAAATGAAGTCTCTAAGTGTTAATATCACAGCATAAAATGGTATCTTGAATATTTCATGGTACCTACTCTTTTCTACACTTTCATATCCAAGTAAAAATAACATGATATCTTTCATATATGGCGAGATATGATGCAAAAGATTCTGCGGGGAATATGCCTTGATTTTTTTTTCCATTTATGAGAATAGATTGGCTCTAGCTCATTCTTTCCCAGTTTCTGTTGTGACCAACATATGTAATATGCATATGTAATGATCACCCAAGATTTTTTTCAATTCAGTTCGTGGCCATAGATCAACTGACCAACTAACTTCCCCATATGGAAATTTTACTTAGGGCATTTATCTTCATCATCACTATGCTGTAAATGATTTCTCAAACTTGCCAAATATGTCCCAATAAGACTGAAAGATGCCAAATGGTTTTATCTTCTAATTTATTTTGTATTATTTTCTGCCAAAATATATTGCAATGATTTCAGGGCTTCAAAAGGGTTTGTTTATGTTTTGTCCCCTCTACTACCACAGATCATATTTCCTTCTCCACTTTAGTGTATTGCATGTGACTAAAAATAAAAAAATCATTACCTGACAGCCATCTTGCCATCCTTGCGGTAAAAAGCCCAAACATTGGACTAATGTGATCCTTAGAAGAGAGAATGCTAGCCTGATATTTACTCAAAGGACTTAATGTAGGACTTAAAAAATAGTGGTCCCTAGTCCCTTCAAATATAAGTCTGTATCCCCTCAAAATGATAGTACTTGTATTTAGGCAATCTATTTTGGGAGAGCTAAAACAAAATGGTGATACTTGGAGTACATTTTGATGTAATCATTAGGTTTAGTGGAGTTTCCAACTATGCCCTGTGCTATTTAAGAATAACATAATTAAAAAGAAAGAAAGTTACCACACATTTTAGAAGTTCTAGATATATTTTAAATCATTTGAAGATGTTCTAATAATAGAGAATTCTATAATCTTTCAATCTAAATGCAGGGGAAAGTCAGTTAGTTATTTAAACATCTCTTTTAAATTGATGACATTGAAAATTTTGCTTCAAGAAACACATTCTTAGCTTCCCAATATGATCATGACAGCTCAATATTTTTCTTTACACTATTCTTGGTTATATCTACTATATCTTAAATAAACAGTATCTCACAGTATCTCCTTAGATTTCTATCACCATAAAGCTTTAAGCTTTTATTATGGGTTGGACATTACCTTGGTCTGCAATCACTTTCCAAAGGTAATCTTTAGACATCCTAGAGGATCACAAAAATATTGTGTAGGGTATAACTAATATTTACAAAGTAGAATTTATTTTCCCTCTTGTGTGTGGCTTATCATAAGAATTGTTTAAATTGCTGTACTCAAAGAAAATGTAGATAGATAGACTGTCAATTTTCCTTTACTCCTGAGGAGCCGGACTAAGCAATGGAGAACCAAATTAGCAGGAAAACTAGACCCTTCTCCATTTTGAAGTCCCTACAATGGTGTTAGAAAATAAACAGAAGAGGGAATTTTATCAATATATGTGTAAAATGAAATATTCACAGATCATTCTTTTAGTTTTGATTAAACCCTATCTTGATCTGTGAAATGAGATCGTATTCACCTAAGGCCCTTTTTTGCCACTAGTAGAAAATGTCAAGTATGCATTTAGGTTTATGTTTGTCTATAAGGAAAAAAAAGACCATAAAGATCATTCTTTTTTTTGTTGTTGTATTTTATAAGATCATTGCATCAAAGAAGAAACATATTAGAATCATTTCCATCAGGAGGAAAAATAAGTACAAACAAACAAATGACTATTGCAGAGGTAAAGAATGAAGCAGGATGTACACAGCCAGAGAGACCAAGAAAGAAACTATTCAAGAAGAAGAGTAGTAAATGGTGTGAAATATTGTTGAGAGGTTAAACAAAGATTAAAGAGAGGATTTAACTAGAGATATTGGTAATCTTCAAGAGAATTATTTCATTATAGTGATGGGAGTACCAGGATTATAGTGAGTTAGGAAGGAAACAAGAAGACAAAAATATTGAAATGGTAATCCAAAGATAAGGGTTCAAGTCCTGGTTCTGTCATCTATTGGGTGTGTAGCTTTGAGTAAGATGCTTAATTTGTTTCAGTACTGGTTTCTTTATTTAAGATCTCTTCTAAAATTTTGTGCAAATCAGAGCTATCTAGAATTGCCTATGGTCATAGCAGTGGGTTCTCATCATTTAAAGTCCTCAGGTTAAGATTGTACTGGTATGATCATTTGCCAGGGGAGTATTGTTAGGTACAGATGGAACCAAATTCCCTCAGGAGTTCCTTTCAGTTTTGGACATTCTCTTATCCTTTTAACATGTAGGCAGTAGCAAAAACCCAAGTGTCCCACATGCTTAGCAACAAAATGAAGTAAGGATGTAGACCTTATGGCAAGAGTAAACTAAGTGAAAGATACTTTAGGAGAAAAGATCTATGGAAGGAAAGAAGGAAAAAAGGAAGGAAGGAAGGAAGGAAAGAAGGAAAGGAAGGAAGGAAAGGAAGGAAGGAAGGAACGGAAGGAAGGAAGGAAGGAAGGAAGGAAGGAAGGAAGGAAGGAAGAAGGAAGGAAGGAAGGAAGGAAGGAAAGAAGGAAGAAAAGAAGGAAGGAAGGAAGGAAGAAAGGAAGGAAGGAAGGAAGGAAGGAAGGAAGGAAGGAAGGAAGGAAAGAAGGAAGGAAGAAGGAAGGAAGGAAGGAAGGAAGGAAGGAAGGAAGGAAGGAAGGAAGGAAGGAAGGAAAGAAGGAAGAAGGAAGGAAGGAGGAAGGAAGGAAGGAAGGAAGAAGAAAGAAAGGAAAGAAGGAAGGAAGGAAGGAAGGAAGGAAGGAAAGAAGAAGGAAGGAAGGAAGGAAAGAAGGAAGAAGGAAAGGAAGGAAGAAAGGAAAGAAGGAAGGAAGGAAAGAAGAAAGGAAGGAAGGAAAGAAGAAAGGAAGGAAGGAAGGAAGGAAGGAAGGAAGGAAGGAAGGAAGGAAGGAAGGAAGGAAGGAAGGAAGGAAGGAAGGAAGGAAGGAAGGAAAGAAGGAAGGAAGGAAGGAAGGAAGGAAGAAGGAAGGAAGAAAGGAAGGAAGGAAGGAAGGAAGGTTTCTTAGCAAATAGATCTCTCTTATACATTTAAATGAAGTAGATACTCTACAATATTGCTCTTCTGGAGTTTTAGAGACTCCTACTTCCATATCATAAATATTCTTTTTGTAATTAATCAAACCTGTTAGCTGTCATGAAAATAACTCTCTTATTAGATAGATTTTGTGGGGTCCTTTAAGTCCATGTGACTCCCAGAATCCTTGAATCTCTTGAGCAATAGAAAACAGCTCTGACCTTTATAAGTGAATTGAATTAAGTAATTCACACCATGGCCCAAATGACAGAAAAAATTAAGAGAGAAATTAGTCATTACACTCATATAGATTGAGCTGTAGAGAGATCTAAATATGCCATGGGATTGAACTCATAGGGAGAAAGAAATGTAAAATTCATAAGGCTATTGAAGATGTTAAGAACCCCAGAGAGTTGGTTTCCTTCACTGAGGAATGGCTTTGCCTGACTTTTGTTTGATTTACTGTTTTCTGAGGCAAATTGAGAAAAGGAAAAAAAACTTTTAAGTCAAATATAAAGTGACCTTTTTACTATGCTCTCCAAAAATTAAACTTTCACTTTCTGATTTCATTGAGGAAAGAATTCCAATCTTCCAAAAAATTCTTTTGTACTATTAAGTATATGATATCCTAATATTTTACTAGTTCAAACCATCATTTGATTAAACAAAAACAAAACTTCTTACTCTTGGATCCATGGATAGAATTTATAGGTAGAATTTGGAGAATCTATGAATTAGCATAAGGAAGAAAATGGATCTTTATTTTCACTATTATTGTTTTCCTTTATAGTCCCATATATCTTATTTTATACATTTAAAAGCATCATTCTGACAAGAGATCCATATGCATCACCAGACTGACAGAGGAGTCCTTGGCACAAAACAAGAGCTCCTCATCTAAAGTGAAGCTTTTTCAGAGAAGTATTCCAGAAATTATAAATTCTCCTGAGTTCATCCCACTTTGTGGCAATCCCAATAGTCATGCTGACCTCCATGATTTTTCTATGTCTTTTTATCCACATTTTCCATGTATTTCACAATTGTATCTTCTCTATATCATTATTGTTGTCTTTTATATTTTAAAGGATAGTTCAACTGCTTCATTCTTTTTTTAAACTCATCTGGTTTTCTCATTATCAAGACATCCAGCCTATGTTCCTAATTTATTATTTTGTTACAATTACCTGTGAGTCCCAGGGAATTCTATAGAAAAGCTTTCATACTCCTGATTTCTGTCTTTCTCCCAATCCAGTAGTGAAATTGTCTTTAAAAACAATACCAAGTTCTGGAAAAATCTTTCCTGAGCTGTCTCTTCAGACCAATCCTTAAATGGTCCTGTTTTTACTGTCCACTCTGCTTTCTCTCATAGAACACTTGACCTTACTGAATAATTCAGCTCTTTGTACTTCTGTGCATATAAAAGTATTTCATTTGACTTGCTAAGCTATTCATATGTCAAAATCTATCTTACAAAGCCTTCCTGGCAATATATCTTTCTTCTAGTCAATTATCATCTACTATTATAGAAAAGAAAATGAATTCAATTGAAGAACTATTTATTTTACTGTGTACAAAATGCTAGGCCTTTTACTCTGAATACAAAAATGAAATTGCTTTAGGCTCAGCTTTCAAGTAATTTGCCCTCTAAAATCTGTATCATGATCTTGAACTTCTGACTGCCAATCCTAAGCAAAAGGCATACCTAATATTGATTGTGATGGAGTATGATTGTGCTATAAGAAATAAAGAGCAGAATAGTTTCAGAAAAATCTGGGAAGATTTACATGAATTGATGCAAAGGGAAGTGAGCAGAGCCAGAAGACCATTGTACACAGTAGTAGCAATATTGTAATGATGATCAATTATGACTTAGCTACCCTGATGAATACAATGATCCAAGACAAAGGACTCGTGATGAAAAATGTTATCCATCTCTAGAGAGAGAACCGATAAGCTCTGAGTGTAGATTTGAAGAAACTTTTTTTTATAACTCTCTTTATGCTTCTTGCTTTTTGGTTTGTTTGGACTGTTGTTTTGTTTTACAAAATGACTAATATAAAAATATTTTTGTATGCTTTCACCTGTATAGTTAATATTACATTCTTTGTCTCCTCAATGGTTGGGAGAAGAATGGGAAGGAGAGAGAGTTCAGAACTTATTTTTTAAAATAAATATTTAAAAACTTTTTTTTAAAGAAAGAGACACACCTAAGAAAATAGCAAAATGCTCCAAAAACTTTGTCAAGAAGACAACTGTTGCTGACCTTATGACATCTCTCAGATCCATACCCTTCTTTCCACTTCTGTAGCCACAATTCTAGTTCAGATTCTCATAATTTATTGCTTAGACCATTGCAATAGCTCCTAATTGGGCTCCATGTGTTCTATCTTCTAATTATAAACTATTCTCCTCATACTTGCCAAAGTGATTTTCCTAACATGCAGATCTAATTTCCTGTCCCTCCCTACTCGTTATAATCTGTTACTTTCCATCACTTCTAGAATAAAATATAAACTACTCTGTCTGGCATCCAAAGTTCTTTAGGTCTTATCCCAACTTAGCTTTCCACCCTCATTACACATTACCTTCCTTCTCACATTCTGCTCTCCAGCCAAACTGGCCTTCTTTTTTCTGCTTATACCTGATATGACAGCTGAATGGTACAATGGATAGAGCGCTGGTTTTGCAATCAGGAAAACCTGGCTGCAAACTGAGCCTCATTTACTTGCATGTGTGATGCTGGGCAAGCCACTTAATCTATGTTAGATTCAGTTTGTCCATCTGTAAAATGGGAATAATAATAGCGCCTACCTCCCAGTATAGAATAAAATGAAATAATATTTCTTAATGATAATATTAACTTAGTATTGTTATTTTTTTTTCTTTTTCATCACTGAGCCCAGGACAGTGCAGTACAGGTAAAAAGAATGAACAAAAGTCATCTTCCCTGGCATAAAACTAACTCTCTAATTCTCCTTCCTGATAGTATTGACATGATATGTCATGTCATGATATGTAACTTGGTTGCCACCAGCCTGCTTAGCTGTACCTAAATTTTCCTAGTTTACTTTTTAAAATGCAAATCAACTTCCTTTAGTTTAGAAGCTTTGGTTTATCTCCTTTATATAAACTAACATCTAGCAACCTCATAAAAAGAAAAAGGTCTCATTCATGACCTTACTAGGATTTTTGGCAACTGTGGCTGCCTCTCTGTCATCCACATAAAAATTGACCATTCTTAGTGATAAAGTAAAAAGATGGGAGCCTAAAGTAGTAAATATGACATGAGGTTGAATTTTATGGGACAAAAGGGAAATCTGTATAAAATTTGAGGAAGATGTGATTTCTATGAGGAATGTGAACCTAAAAAGGATGGTATTTTTATGAATTAAATATTTAGTATTGGCTGCCACTCTGATATATATTGGTTATACAAATAACTTAATGAGAAGAAAAAAAGAATAATCATTATAGAAATGTTTCCTGTTTTTCTCTACAAAGGAATCTTTTAATTCTCTAAGAAACATATTGCCCTATTTGGAATAGAAAGTTTCGTAAGGATCAATATTTTAAAAAATTTCCCATGTATATGTTTTGTAAATAAAAAGCTTTAATTTAAAAAAAAAAAAGAAACATGTTGCCCTCTAAAAAGTTTTATCTAATTTTGTCTGTACATTTATGATAATAATAATTGCTGCTGATATTTATTGTGTTCCAAAAAGTCTGCTAAGTACTTTAGTTACGTTAGTTTATTTAATCCTCAAAATAACTTGGGAAGTAAGTGATACAGTATGATTATATCCATTTGAAGAAGAAGAGTGTAATTTGGTTAGGTGAGGAACTTGACCATGGTCATTTTCACTAACTTTTAACTGAAATTTAACCTTTCATTTAATTATTTAAAAACAATATTCTGAGAAGAGTTCCACCCGTGCCCTTCTCCTCCCTCCCACGTCGAGGACTCTTTTGAAAAGCAGCGGCTTCCTCAGATTTCGCCGCAAGCTCGGCTCTCTGCTCCATCACAAGCGCGCCTGCATCCCGTCCTTTACGCCAAGCTTCAAATGTACAAATGAGGATTACAGGCATCTCCAGGCATTAAGTCCCCAAAACATCGAGGCTTCTATTAAGGTTGTGTTGTTATTGTTTGTTAAAATGTAGTTAGCTCAGGTGACAGGTAGTAATTTTAGCCCATTTTGTATTTCTATGGGAACCCAGCGACGGCAGAAATAGCTCCTCTGTCAGGCCCGTAATGCCCTGTGGCTCGTCGCCAACAAACGAACTGAATCATTCAGCAGCACTGAGCCGGAATTCACTAGGAAGCAAACTCGGTTGCTTAGGGTTATTTTTCAGAGCCAACCTCATTTCCCTCACAAATTTGGAGTGTCTTTCTCTAAGATGCCTTTGTGAAACATGCTCCACAACAGAATGCAAAATACTAACACAGATTGAGTCTTCGATCTGGGGTTATTTCAGGTCATCAAAAGCCATAAATCCTCACAAGATTGAAACCTAGAAGACACCTTAGCGAGCCTCCAAGCCCCTCCTTTTCAGATGATTCAGCTGAAAGCTGGACAGATAATCCCGTGGAAAGAGCTTTGTCTCTACAGAGGAAAGACTAAGGTTCAAATCTCACTTCTTTTTCTACCTGAGTGACCTGTAAGCAAGTTATTTAACCTCCCCTAAACTTTAGTTTCCTTATCTGTAAGAAAGCAAGAAAGGGACAGGCATTAATTAAGCACCTGCTAGATGCTACGCACCATGTGAAGTGCTTTGATATGGTATCACTACAAGTAGGTTCTGTTATTATTCTCATTTTACAGATGAGGGAATAGGCAGAGGTTAAGTAGAAATTAAGTGACTCATCTACAATCACACAGTCATACAGCGTGTGAGACTGAATTTGAACTCAGTTCTTTACTGTGCCACCTAGCTACCTAATGATGGGCTTGGACTCAGTGGTCACAGAGGTCCCTTCCGGCTCTGATTCTATGCTCTCATGAACCTTAAAACTAGGAATTACTTAATTTTTATTTGTATCCATGCATGTAATGTCATGCACATAACAGCAGTCTAATAAATGTTCCTTGGCTGATCCTACACAAAGTACTAAGTTGAAACATCTAGGTCTGGACCCCAACCAGAGAGCTTTCACTTCTACCCTATTGCCGGCCCTTATAGATTTGGTTCTTCCTTCTGACTCTTAATGCCTTCCCACCCCCACTCTCACCCCTTGGAGAATAGCAGGCTCCTTAAGGTCAGGGACAGTCTCATTGTTGTCTTCATATTCTTGGTACCCGGTGGAATGACTTACACATGGTAAGGATTTTAATAACCATTGAAAGAGCTCTTAAATGTACTTTGGGAGGTTGATTCATATTTGGGCAAGAGATACAAAATATTTGCAGATTAGAGTTAATGAAAAGAGCACTGGACCTGAAGTCAAGAAGACTCTGTGTTCAAATTCAGCCTCAGATATTGTGAGTTCTACCTCAATTTTCTCATCTGTAAAATAAGGATAACAATATGAGGTTCTATATCATATTCACCTCAAATAATAATATCTCCTAAGGGCATTTTGAGAGTCAAGTAAGATAATTTTTGTGAAATGCTTTGCAACCCTCCAAGCATTATGTAAATGTTAGTTATTATTATATTACCATTATTATTATTATATGCTATTCAGGAACAATACCTATAGGAGGATCCCTGACAAGGCTTTTGTGTCCCCTAGCCAAATTTTAAAATTATCCCCCCCTTACTGTTACTATCTGCCAGAGGCTTTGTGCCATCATTGGGACATATTTGAGTTGGGATATTACAAATAAAATACCTGCTTGCCAAAAAGGTGGGGATTTTCTGGCATTAAGTTATGCTTTTATGAAAAGTTATGTTTTAATTATTATCTCATTATGTTCCCCATATCCTAGACATTTGCCTAGCTCTATCCTGCATCTATCCATGGGCCTAATTTGTGCAGCAGACCTAGATTCAAATTCCAACTGTTGCTTTTTAGATGTGTGACCTTGAAAAAAACATTGAACTTCTTTGAATCTCAGTTACTTTGTCTGTGAAAGGGAGAGTCCAGACGGAATGGTCTCTCGGGTCCTTTCTAGTCCTGTGGTCCTATGGTTTGATTTAAGGTCAAAAGTGGAATGACTGTAGGAACTCCTCAAGGATGGGGATGGCTATATCCTTATTTTGTCTCCCCAGTGCTTAACATGATGTCTCTCTCATAGTAGTCACTTGATAAATGCTTGTTGGTTTGATTGACTGATAGAAAGTCACAATTTTTTTTCTCAATTTGATCAAGTCTCTCAGACTATCTTTGCTTAATATTCATAGAGCCTGAATAGTATGCTAAACTGATGATAAGGTAGAATAAAGGGAGATATAAAAGCAGTAGTATAATAGATAGATGGACAAGTAGGTACTGACCCAACAGAGAAAGTAAAAGTGCTTAGGGCAGGTCCTGTTAGGATAACTTGGTGAGAGAAATGGGAATAAAAAAAATAAAGAAAGAAAAAGAGTGGAGTTGAAAAATTGGGCTTAGATCAACATCTCAAACCATATGAATGAATAACTAATTGAATCAATGAAAAAAATAATTATTACGTGCCTAACTATGATTGCTAGTACAGCAGATAGAATGAACGTTCATCTTCCTAAATTCAAAGTTCCTCAGATACCCTGGACAAGTCACTTAACCCTGTTTGCTTCATTTATCTTCTATGAAATGAAATAGAGAAGGAAATGACAAATGCTCCAATATTCTTGCCAAGAAAACCCCAAATGGGGTCACAAAGAAAAGGCTAAACAACAACATGAACCAAGAGCTGGGCTAAGATTTGAGGATATAGATAGAAAAATCAAAGTAGCCTCTGCTCTCAAGAAGCTTACACTTTGGTTGAGACAGATAATAGATAAAAATGAATGTTCTAAAGGGGTAATGGTACAATGGATGACAAGGTCCAGGAATCTTCTAGTTACTTCTAGTTACTTCAGTACTGAAGTACTTCAGGTGGCAGGAATAGGGTACAGAGGCAGAGCAGATGATAAGATATGATGACCCACCATCTCACTGGAAATACTAGTGTTGCTGACTCCCACCTTATCCAAATGGTGTGAGCAATCAAACCAAATGGGTGGGTACTTGATGGCTTGGATCCCACCTAGGAGGTGAGTAGAATACAAGGGGAAAAGGATAATGCAGGTACCCATTTCATCTAGAAAAAAATTAAAGGATTATAGAAGAAGGTACCTTTCATAATTATGATTACTAATCAAAAAAGACAAAATAGTTTAGATTATATAAAATCTAAAAGATTTTGCACAAACAAAATCAATGAAGCTAGAATAAGAATATCAAGTGAAAGAAATTTTTGTATCAAATATCTGTGTTCAATTTCCAAGAAATGTAGAGAATTGAACAAATGTATAAGATAAGCTATTCCACAGTAGATAATATGGGCAAAGTGATGCAAACATTGTGGAAATTCCTTTCCATTGTGTGAAAAAGTTGCTAAATTGTTCCTCCACTTTGACTCAGCAAAGAAAGATGAAAGATGGAGGTAGCATTAGATGATGGTTTTAATCTAAGAGAGTAGATGATATAAAACAAATGGGAACATTCAGAATTTTGAATGATATCTCATTTACATAAAATGCTTAAAAGTAAGTATTGCCTCTTGGGCAGAAAGCAAAAAAGGAAATTTTATCCTAATATGATGCACTAGGTCACTATGTAAATTTCTAATACCTGTGTATAATTGGAGAGATGCTACAACTTGCTTTCTAGGGTGGAATTTTGTTACTATATTTTTCCCTTGAAGCACATTTGGCAAAGGATAGTCAGTTGAATTCTATTAACTTTTATTAAACATTATAGACTTGTCTCTGGAGCTAGCTACTCTTTCTGCTAGTCCTCTTGTCAACCTAGATTCTTGGATAAAGATTTTTAATTTTGTATAAAGAACAATAAATTTGAGGGTTCCCCCAATTAACAAGCATTTATTTTCTCTCCCATACTTCTTCTGAAATAGATAAAAGAAAAAAAAACTCTTGGAAAAATATCCATAGTCAAATAAAATAAATTCTCACATTGGTCATGTCCAAATATATGTCACTTTCTGTATTTTTAGTCCATATCCTCTCCATCAGGAGATAGGTAGTATTCTTCATTACCTGGAATCATTATGAATCATTGCACTGATCAAAATTCTGAAATTTTTCAAAGTTGTTTTTCTTTGCAGTATTATATATATATGCGCGCGCGCGCGTGTGTGTGTGTGTATCATACTCCTGGTTCTAACTACTTCAGCATAGCATTTCACACAAGTCTTTCTAATTTTCTCTGAAACCATCCCTTTAATCATTTCTTATGGTACAATAGTATACCAAAATTTGTCCAGCCATTCCCTAATTAATAGTTTCTAGTTCTTTGCCATGACAAAAAAAAAACTGCTATAAATATTTTGAATTTATAGGACTTATCCTTTTTTATTTTATCTTTTTAGGGTATAGTCCTGGTAAAGATATTGCTGGATAAATAGTTCCAAATTGATTCCAGAATGGCAGCAGAATTCACAGTTCTGCCAACAGTACGCTAATGTGTCTATTTTCCTGAAGCATCTCCAATATTTGTCAGTTTAGAAGAACCTCGATGTTGCTTCAATTTAAACTTATTTAATTATAATTAATTTGGAACATTTTCCCATATGGTTATGGTTGACTTGAGTTTCTTCCTTTGAGAATTCCCTGTTCATATCATTTGACCATTTATGAATTGAGAAGTGACTTTTGTTCTTATAATTTTGAATTAGTTCATTTTATATCTTGGAAATGAGACCTTGACCATAGAAACTTATTGCAAAGATTTTTCTCAGTTAGTTATTGCTTTTCTAGTGTTGTATGAATTGGATTTGTGTAAAAACTTTTAAATTTCATATGATTAAAATTGTCCATTTTCTCTTCTGTGCTCTTATCCCTTCTTCATATGATCATGTATTCTTCCTCTGTCTGTAAATCTGAAATGTCATTTCTTTCTTGCTCCTCTAATTTGTTTTTTTTTTATTTTTTTCATTTTCAGTTCTAAATTCTCTCTCTTTTCTTACCTTTCCCTACCTACTGAGAAGACAAGAAGAAATACTATATCTGTTATTCATATGAAGTCACGAAAAACATTTCTATATTAGCTATGTTCTGGGGTTAGGAGAAGGAGAAAAAGCAAGAGAAATAAGGAAAGATATGCTTCATTCTATACTCTGTCTGTCAGTCCTCTCTCTAGAAGTAGGTAGAAAGCATTTTTCATTATGAGCCTAAAGAATTGGGATAGGCCATTATATTAATCACAGTTAATATGTCTTTCACAGTTGATTGTCTTCACAATAGTTTTTACTGTATGCATGGTTCTCCTGTTTCTACTTACTTTATATCAATTCATATAAGTTTTCCCTGGTTTTTCCTCTTGTTTGCTTATGACAAAATCTTTTATAGCTAGATTATGTTTCCATTTGGATTTTATTATAATACATGGTGTGAGGTCTTACTCTAAAACTAATTTCTGCTAATCAACTTTCGAATTTTCTTGCAGTTTCAATCAAATAGTGAGTCCTTACCTCAGTAGCTGAGATCTTAAAATGTATTGAACATTAATACTTCAGGATGTTGAGCATCTATCTGATCCACTAATCATGCCTCTACATTTTAATCAGTACCAAATTATTTCAATGATTACTGTTTAGGAATTTACCTTGAATCTGATACTGCTAATCCCCTTACTTTCTCACTTCTTTTCATTATTCCCCTGTAGATGCTTGACTTTTTATTGTTCCCTGGATAAATTTCAACATTATTTTTTCAAGGTTTAAATTAATCTTTTAGTAGCTTGATTAGCTTGGCAATGAATAAGAAAATTGATACAGATAGTGTTTTCATTGTATTATATTTTCTGGGCATAAAAAAATCAATTATCTCAGTACAGCAACATGTTTTTCCAATACTTAAAGTCTGACAGTCAAAAACATCTACACACATATAAATATCATTAAGAAATAAATGCAAATAAGTGCTAGTTTAATTTAAATATATGACCTTACATAAAGATTGATGTAGCTTGTTTGTAGGAAGATTGCAAGCAATTGAGGTATGTCAGCTACCAGCAGAATGGAATATAGCAATAATGAAAAATCACTTGCATCTTGTACTTGAGTTTCAGAGCCGTTTACAATAAGTGTGGTGGATAGTGGAATAAGTAGGCTTCTCCCAACCTGTGACCATAGGCAAATAATTTTGCCTTTTTGGACCCATTTTCTCATTGGCAAAATGAGTGGGTTAAACCAAATGATTTCTCAAGTTTCTTTTAGCTATGACCTTTTATGATTAAATACCATGCCAAAAAACATCTTCAGTAGTACTTTACCAAAAAGAGAGCTATAGCTCATTTTGAACCCTCTAAAATGTGATCAGTTTAGTCATTTATCTTCACCATGCTTTAAGCTGAATGGTGTTTGGATGTTTCTAGCTTTCAGAGGAGAAATTGTCAGTATTGAAGATATCTCAGAGAATGTCCTAAAAGCTGCATCTTTTCGGCAACACTAATTAGGGACATATCACATCAAGATTACTCCTTTGAAGGGAACAATATTCATTTGGAGGTATTAAGTTCTAGTATGTTTGTTTAAATGTTAATTTTAACATTTTAATCAAACCTCATATTCTTTGAAGTATTTAAAATGTACTCTTTCAGTATCCCACTAACAACCCACATAAAATCTAGTCATTTCTAAATTATTTATAAAGCTTTGGGTTAAAAGCTAGTGTGTATGTGATATATAGCAACCATGTCTCTAAACTGTTTCTATATGAGCAGGGCATCTGTTCACCTGTTTTATTGCAAGTTCCAAGTCAGAAAGCAGCAATTTCTTGTAGTTTACATTTAGCTACATTAAATTCAAATGTCTTGATTCTTCATGATTACTCTAGGAAAAATAGAGGCTATTTCTACAAGAGATCTTGAGTATCCATAATAGTACCTGTATGTAGTTATGTAATTATCTGAACTAAACTGAAATCTAGTTCTTAGAATGCTCCAGAGTGAGTGATTTTTAAGGTCTTTACCTCGTAGTTAGAAGTACTTTCATTTTCATCATCAAGTGAGGGTCTATTCACTGATTGCAGCTGTTGCATATGTATCACAAAGTTTGTTTTCTCTAACGTTTCTATGTTCATGTCATTTTCCCATAAGGAAGCTAGACATTCACTGTTGAGGAAGCTCTCTCATCTCTGGAGTTAGGAAAAAATTCTATGCTTCAGATGTACTAAATCTCAAACAAACAAAAAAAGTCACCGTAAGCAAAGCAAAAGCAGTCTTGGTGATTTTTTTATTTTATAATTTCCTATGCCACCATTGCTCCTTCCTGCCCTCAGAATTGGATTTATTTGGCATCTGAGATTTCCAATGACTCCTCAATCAGGGGAAAAATTCTTAATTCTTTTCCATTCATGAGCTAATTTTGCCCAAGAAATTTTTGCATGACACCAGGATATAAGTTTATAAAGTAGGTGTATAAATCAAACATTTACTGATATTAAAACATAATTTCACGATCCCCACATTCAGTTCTGAGAAGCTTTGCCCTATACAGTTCATTTCTTCTTGCTCAATAACATCATATCCTGGCACAAATTCCTTTTTGTGTGCTAACAGCCAGATTGGACACAGACTTCTTGACAGGATGCTGTTACTTCCACCAAGACTTCTTGACATCAATGGCACTATTGAGGCCATGGTTTTTGCCCATGTAATGCTGAAGAGCTAATGATTTAAAAAAAGATGTGATTAAACGCAGAGGGTTAATTAGCCTCAGCTCTCAAGACCGCTGAGTATTCTTGAAGTAATTCTTCTCATTCCAGGCCGGTGATGCTGGTTTGTGATTATTTTCCTTCTGAGAAAAAAATATGAAGGAAAATGGGTATGGGTTAGGAAGGAAGTGATCTCTAAATATGTAATAGTGATTACTGTGAGCTCCACCACCTAACACTGAATATCTTATATGTCACTTCCCTCCCCCATAAGGGAATAAGAAGGTATCCTCCATTCCCCACCCGTGTTACTCCTTCAGTTGTAAAGAGCGGTCCCCTGAATCTCAGTTACATTTAGCATTTGCTTTTACATAGGAATATATCCTTCAAAAAGAGATAATCCCCAAAATATAAATTTATTCCACAGCACTTGGGAGGCATAATCCTGCTTCCTCCTTTGCACCATTATGAGAAGAGGATTGGGTTCATATCTTAGTTCAGTTCCCATATAGCACAGTCCCAATCCCAAATCCAAACCTACTTTGCATGTGTCCCAAACTCCCTGGTTTCTCAGGATGTCTCTGCCTGGCTAGCTTCATCACCCTGCCTACATTTCTGGATCCATGGTTCCAGTGGCTTGAGGATCATCTTCAGAATCTGAAAGTGAGGACCAACAACAGAAAACAGAAACACCCGGAGATCCTTCCCTTCTCACTATTTCAGTTCATGGCATCTTTGCTGTGAGGGAATTGGGATCTGATAAGGAGCAGATAAGGATGATAGAAAAGAGAGCAGCAGAAAGAGGAGTGGAAGAGAACAAGCTGAAAATGGATCAGATGGTTCAGCCTCACCAATTTTAAGAACTCAAGGAACTACTCAAAGAAGAATGCCTCCATCCATATGGCATTGGGTCCACATGCAGTGGGCTCCATGTTAAGCAAACTGGACATGCTCAGAAGACTTTTTAAGGGACTGGACATTCACAGAGAATTCTAGGTGACCACTATATATAGGCAGGCTCTTTCAGGTATCTACAGAGGCATCAGAGTACATAGAAAGGAAAAGAAAATGTGCAACATGGAGAGCTGTTCAACTGTGGTGAAAACCAGTGGCATAAGAAGGAAAAAAGGAAGTAAAGAAGGAAGGAAGGAAGAGAGGGAGGGAGGGAAGGAGGGAAGGAAGAGAAGGGAAGGAAAGAGGGAAAGAAGAAAGGTGGGAAGGAAAGAAGGAGGGAGAGAAGGAAGAAGAGAGGGAAAGAAGGAGGGAAGGAAAGAGACAATTTCCAGTCATCCTGATTTGTTTCTGGCCACTGGATTCAGATGGCTTTGGAAGAAAAAGTGAGGTTGGTGACTTTGCACATCCCTCCCTTGCTGAAATTCAATTCACTTGCATCTCATGGCATAATCTCCCTGATGTCATAGTCATCTTATAGAATGAACTGACTCACTGAGGACTGAAAACACAGCTTTCTTTTTTCCTCTTTCCTTCCCTTCCCCTTTCTCCTTCCTCTATCCTCCTTCCTTCCCTCTCCATCTTCCTCCCTCCATCCCATTGCAAGGGTCTGTAGACTTACCAGGCTTTATTGTGACTTCCCCCCCCCCATATTGTAGATAGTTGTCTCCCACATCCAAAAACCCAGAAATGCATCAGCTAATTATTCAGATCATAGAAAGGAGAAACCTTGGCTAGGACTGCATATCTATCACATATTTATTATCTATCCCATATCTATTACTGATGGGTTGCAGTTCATCCATCTAGGAAATGAATAGGGGACAGTGGCTAAAAGGGAGTCATGCTACCCATATTTTAATAATGCCTCCTCAGGGTTGGGCCATTGTGTTCTCTTCCCTTGCACTGAGGAACATTTTCATTTCCTAGAGGAAGATGCATTACTAGAAACAGAACTCACCATTTTCTACGTGACCCAGAGGAATAATAATGAGTTGTACCAAAAACTAGAGCAGCTCACACTACACTGATTCCAGAACAAATTAATCAGAGAGCATGTCAGGTTGCTGGTGATTAAAAGCTTTCATTTTTGTTTCCAACACAGACAAGCAAAAATATAAGTACCCTATGAGGAGAAGTGAACCAGTCATAGAAATATGCCAGGAAGCAAAAGTGAAGAGCTAAGAAATGAAATGGAGAGATTAATGCCTACTTTAGTTTAAAAGTGCAAGTTGGTTATTCCTATGAAAAGTCCTATTAAAAGAAAATCTAATAACAAAGTTGAATAAAGCTATAAAAGCTCCAATCCTGAGGATCCTTCCTGATTTGAAAAAAGAAATACCACTATTAAGAAAGAAACTAGAATCAACATAAAAACCATTAGATATTTAGAGAAGTATTCCAATGCCAACAAGCCTCTTTCTCTGCCCAACCCTGAGTAATGTCAAACAGCCTTCTGTTGGGCTAAAAGGGAAAGAGTCTATAAGGTTGACAAGTGGGACTGTTTGCCTCATTAATGAAGAAATCCCTTGTCCTGCTCCTTCTACTGCCATGATAATTTCTCATTTTCAAGCACAATGGAAACAATTCAGATACCAGTAAAACTAAATTATTTATGAAGTTATTTGTCAGCAAGTAAGTGATGTTATTTAATCATCAACCGAAGCAGCAGAGTGTGTTGAAAATAGCCCTGAATCTGAACTTAGAGCACATGTAAAGAAATGCTGGTTCTGCCTTTTTCTTTCCTGTGTGATTTTAAGCAAGTCACGTCATTGTCGATGGATCTCACTTCCTCTTCAGTAAAACAAGTCTGTTACACTTAACAGTCTCTAAAGTTCCTTTTGGCTCTAAAGCTATGATCCCTATGATCAAACAGGGACTGTGGCAATAAGGTACTGTGCGTTTTTTATTTGGAATTTTATATTTAATATGACGTCTGTTTTCAGGCAGTTTGCAAAATTGCTGTTGTTACAGGACTAAAACAAGCTATTTCTAGACATGCCTTAATTTTGAGATTTATGTTAATATATTATTAATAAATATTTAGATTTAAACTTTGATTGCCATTGTTTAGTGATGGATTTTATTCCTTCCTGAGTACATGGTAGCCACAGACACCAATGCTAATCAGGCACACTGTATAATATTGGGTTCCTGGTTGGGAAAAGATGTTTGAGAAACAAAAAAAAAAAAAAAAAAAAGAAAGCAGAGACAGGATAAGATCATGTACCTGAAAATAGCTGTAACTAATTGCAAGCCTAGCAAATTGTTGACTTAATAAGGAAGTCAGCCCCAGATATGGGCAACTTATCACTTATGTCCATCATCCAAGCACCTCTGGAGGTTCCTTAGTGTTGCCATTCAGTCATTTCAGTTGTGACTGAGTTCATAACTCCATTTGGGATTCTCTTGGCAAAGACACTGGAGTGGATATTTTCCCTTCTCCAGTTCACTTACAGGTGTTGAAACTGAAGCAAACAGGGTTAAGTGACTTTTCCAAGGTTACACAGTAACTATCTGAGCCTGGACTTGAATTT
This sequence comes from Antechinus flavipes, assembly GCF_016432865.1. Classification (NCBI taxonomy): domain Eukaryota; kingdom Metazoa; phylum Chordata; class Mammalia; order Dasyuromorphia; family Dasyuridae; genus Antechinus; species Antechinus flavipes. The sequence continues at coordinate 81,983,054 of NC_067398.1, read as the reverse complement.
GGGTCTTCCTGACTCCCTGCCCTTCATTCTGTCCACTGTGCCACCTACCCGCCCGTCTCTGTGGGTACCCTACTCTAAAAACAAATTCAGAAGAAAGTTTCCTTCTCTTATTCACCAAGATACTGACTCCTGAGACCACAGACACTTCCAGACTGCTGGTGGTCATCATTAAATTTTAAGGACCCCCACCTGCGATCAAAGTAAAACTATCCTCAAGAAAAACATCTTGCCAAAATATGCATTAAAACTTTGCCAGTTTCAGAAACCCTAAAAGAGAAAAATCATATTACTTGTTAAATTGCCTGCTTTGGAATTTTCCACTGAAGCTTTTTTTCCCTTTTCAAAGGTTGCTTATTTTATACAAATTTGTATCAGATGTTAAAGACAACATCTCTAGTGGGTCTGAGCCATCAGTATTTTTCACCATTTGGGAGTGGTTTAGGAAGCAACTGCCAGATTTACTTTTCATTTGTTAGTTGTACCCCATCTGGCTAAATAGAATCAAATGAGTTGGAAATGTGTTATTGTATTCTACCTTTATCAAATGAATAGAAAAGTATTTATTAAGAGCTTCCTATGTGCAAGGCTCTGTGGTACAAATTGAAGAGCAAGATAGTCTCTAAATTTAAGACACTCACATTCTAATAAAGAAGATAATACTTAGAGGAGGTTTCAGCTGCAAGGCTTGTCAGCTGGTCCCATGGTATTTAAAATATACTGGCAAAGCCGATGGAAGTACATCTTCTTTAATGACATTTCCATTAAATTGATATTGATATTGAACCATTTGACAACACCAAGGACTCTGATAGTGATAAGCTTTTGTGAGTCTTGTGGGTGTTGCTGCTGAGGAGGCAGGAGTTGCCAGGTCACATCTTTACAAGATGATAAGGTCACTTAACCCTGTGTGCCTCAGTTTCCTTATCTGTAAAATGAACTGGAGAAAAAACTAGAAAACCAATTCAGTGTCTTTTTTCAAGAAAATCCCCAAATGGGGATACAAAGAGTTGGACACATCTGAAAAACAACTCAATAATGTGGGTATGCCTGTTGTGTGTGGATAGATAGTCTCCTGAAAGTGAAATACATATATTGAATTTGGTGGCAGACTAACAAATGCTGACAGGAAGGGTTCTCCCTCTATAATATGGCCCCAACCAAATTCCAGTTGTATTTGGGCAGGGAGAGGAACTTCAGCCGGACATCATAAGCGTCAGCTTCGTTTTCTCTTGATAAGGGAGCAGCAATGCGATTCCAAATTGCTTAACTATAATGGTGTGAGGGAGAGGAAATGGGTGCTACATCTAAGCCGTCCAGTTGCTTTTCCTCTGCTTTTGAGTGAACTTAGAGCCAGAATACAGTCTCTATATCCACAAAGCTTAGATGGATGTGCCGATAGGACCCACAGAATATATTTTCTTTTGCATAACTGCTGTTTTCTGGATCTTTAACTGATTTTCTTCATTCTCCTTCTTCTTGGCTCTCTTAAGCAAAAACACAAGTTCCCCTCTTTTGGTGATATCTAATTCTTGCTGACCCCAATTGGGCTTTTCTTGGCAAAGACACTGAAGTGATTTGTCATTTCTTTCTACAACTCATTTTATATATGGAGAAACTGAGGCAAACAGGAGCAAGTGATTGCTCAGGGTCACACAACTAGTGTCTATGTTGAAAATAAAGTCTCTATATGCTTAGAGATAGTTTAAAATTCACTGTACAAATGCTTACATGGTCCCACAAAATGAGAGAAATGTTAGGAACTATGAGGTGATAAAAGGGTAAACTTGTTCTATTCTCAAATTTCTCATGCTGAGAGGAATTCAGACATGTATATGGGGAGTTAAAATACCATTAGATCAGTAAAGTCAGAAATGTATAAAATGATTCAGGAAATGAAGGACTACAATTCACCTCTAGCCAGGGAAATCAAGGAAGGCTTCAAGGAGGAGATAGCACTTAAACCAAGCCTTACGTGATATGGGAAGGAAAAGAGGATATTCCAATGATGGGATTTATATCACTAAAGGCACAAAGATAAGAAAGTGAAGAGAATGATTGTTTTATTTCAAAAGTAACAAATTTTTTAAATATAAAAAGAAAGTAGAAGGGCATGTTGGAAAGATAAGGAACATATGCCAATTTCATTGAACCATAAAATGTGTATAAGGGTGTAATGAGAGATAAGGTAGGAGAAAGAAATTGGGGACAGATCTCAGAGAACTTCAGATATCAGCCAGTCTGTGGAGTGTGAGTTAAATTTAATAATTAATGGGAAACCACTAAAGATTTTTAAATAGGGAAATAATATAATCAGAGTTGTGCATTAAGATGACACTTGGAGGCATTTTTAAGATAGACTGGAAGAGGGAGAAAATAGAGATAAAAAAAATCAATTAGGAGGTGACTATAATGCTCTAGGTGAAAAACAGTCCTTTGGACATTCAGATTTTGAATATATCTGACTCAAAAAATGATGGAGTCATTAACAGAAATAGATAAAGAGGGAGAATGCATTTTTTGGGAGAAGATAATTACTTTTAGAAAGACTGAGTTTGAAATTCTAACATATATCCAAATGAAGATGTTCAGCAGGCAGTTCAGAATTAGAAACAGAAGTTTGGGAGAGAATCATTTTATATAGTTAATAGTTGGACTTTAGAGAACGGGTTAGAAAAGCAAAATAGAGCATTGAGTGATAAGAAAATTGAGGACAGAATCTTGGAAAACAGATACATGTAGGAGGAAGATGAAAGAACTAGAAATGTGTGAAAAGAATGAAAGCGGTTCAAAGTCTCAGCAGCCTAAAAAGGAGAGAATTCCAAAAAAGGGGGAAGCTGTCAATAATGGTAAACACTACATTGAGGTTGAAGCAGAAAAGTACCAAGAAAAGGAATTGAATGTAATAATTAATACTAATAATTAAACAATTAATGATTATTTATAACCTTCAAAAAATTTCATTAAAAAGAAGAAAACATTTATAGGAAGCTAAGACATGAATAATTGGTGAGGAATGGAGTCTAGACTCCTCTTTAAGGCATGACAATGAGTGGAAAATGGCTAAACAAATTCTGGTACAAGTATAAATTCCTATAACCAGTATAATTTAAGCTTCTTGAGAGCAAGGACTGTCTCACTTTCATCCTTGTATTTCCAGCATTCAGCACAATTTCTGGAATATAGTTGACCCTTAATAAATGTTTATCGATTTATTTATTGGTCTTCAGAAATTCCTGTGACCAAAAAGTTCATCATCCTGCATCCAATCTGATTTATGATGCTCTCCAAATTTAATTTGTCTGGTTGTCAAACAGCTGACAGTTCATCGTCAACCACTCTTGAAGCTTTTCCAAACTGAATGAACCATGCAGAGGACCAAATGAGAAGTTCCCTTAGCCTAGCCCAGGAGAACCTAAGGTCATCCCCACACCAGATCAAGTATGTTTTACTTGAAACAATCAAACTGACCTCTGAAGTTTTAACATTGGATTTTTAAATATTTGTTTTATATTTTTATTATTGTTGCAGATTATTTCATTTTTATTGCTAAAAGTTGTCAAAATATTCAGAATCCATATGGGATGGAAGAGGTTGCATCTTTGGAAAAATTTTTGTCTTCATGCCAGGCTCAGGACAGAAGGAAGGTTAGAGAGCAGGCTCTCTAGTAGTCCTAAGCTCTCCTTGGCATTTAGGGATATCATGGGCACAAAAGCAACGGTTCCCCTGGTGACCACATTTCCAAAGTATTCTAATTTAGTGGAGCTTTCTAGGCAGCAGTTGTTAGGATCACTGGCTTCCTCCTCAGGGCTTCACATTGGCTCTAGCAATCACAAGTTTGGCACAGTTAACTAAACCTTCCTCGAACGATGTAAGAAAATAAATTTTCAGACTTGAAAATGAATACTGTGCTTTCTGTGGCCATCTCTTTTATAGCAAACAAATAGTCTAAAGGAATCTTGAATAGTTAGCAGGGTTTTCAAAGTACATCCTAGAAATAACCACAGCTTGCTGCTTCTAGATCTGTTCATTTCCAAGTCTCTCATCTAATTGTAACTCATTCTGGGATAAGGGTCATTCAGAATAAAATCAGCAAATGTGCCTGCTCTGCTGGCAAGGACTATGTTGAAATCTGGCCTATTTGTAATAGGTTTGGGTTTTTTGCTGTTATTATTGTTCAAGTCATTTCAGTCATGTCTGTCTCTTCATGGCTCCATTTGGGGTTTCCTTGGCAAAAATACTGGAGTAATTTGCCATTTCTTTCTCCAGCTCACTTTATAGATGGGGAAACTGAGGCAAGCAGGGTTATATGACCTTTTCTAGGAAGCTAAATGTCTAAGGCTGGATTTGAACTCAGATCTTAGTAATTATAGGCCTGATACTCTATCCACTGCTCTGCCTAGCCATCCCTTGAGGAACTTATAGCTGCTAACTAAACAGCTTCTCCTTAGCCCTTCCTTAACGCCATTTCCAGTAACTTTAATTGGCTTCTTTCATTGTGGCTTCACAATAGTTTGGTGTGACCAGTGATATATGTTTCATATTGATTTAGATGATGGTAAATATGACCTTCTTTATTCCACTCTGATTTCAATTTAGTGAGCTTCTGGTAAGTTTAAATTTACTTATGCTATGAGCCTTTCCTGGTCCATTATTCATTTTTAGTGCACTTCATATTTCTGAGGGGCAGGATAGCTAGATTGTTGGAATTTTTAAGAACTGGAATAAGTGGCTTAATTTGGCAGAATATCCACCCAAAAAATAAAAATCTTATCACATAGAGTCATTTTCTGGGTTTCTCGAGCACAATATTTTCTAGCAAACAACAATAGAGTCATTGATGATGACTCAGTGCTCAAGATTTGGAATTGTATGACCAGGTTTTGAGATGAACTAGCAGCTGAACCCACGGGAGATCTTAACCAGTTTTTATGTCATAGATTACTTTGATAGTGTCTGGTGAAACCTGTGGACTCCTCAGAATCACAATTTCAAATGATTAAATAAAATGCATAGGATTGTGTAGGAAACTAATTATATTGAAATGGACATTTGGCCATGCATTGATTTTGTTGATGAATGTAGACTGCCAAACAATATCACACTCACCCCATATTCTTTCAAGCATTTATATATTATACTATGTCTAGTGTCATTTGACTCAACCTGTTAAAATATATGACTACTGAGCATAGTAGGCAGAGGGCTGGACTCTTAAGTCAGGAAAGCTTTGGTTGGAAGCCAGCCTCTACTGTTCACTAATTGTTCAATTGCAAGTCCCATTTTCCTTATCTGTAAAACAGGAATAATAATTTATACTTACCCTACAGAGTTGTTGTAAGGCAGAGATGAAAAATGTATAAAGTGACTTGAAGCCTTTTAAGTATTATTTTTATCATTATATTTGCATATAATAAGCATTTAATAAATGTTTTTTGAATTGAATTTACTATTTATATCACTAATATATTCATTCCTCTATATAGTTCCCAAAAAGTACTTAAATATGGACGGATAAAAAAATTTTTAATTTTCAAATTCCTTAATTTAGTCATTTTCTCAAAAAGTCATAATCATTAGGGGAAAAAAATTTACATGTAAATTTGATCCTGTTACTCTTTTAGGATGTCTTACTCTAGTTCATGAATTTATTGTTTAAATATTCTGATAATTATATTTCAATATAATTTGAAAACATGATTCTGAGGAGTTCAATAGACTTCAACAGACAATGCCAGAGTGGTCCATGACACAAAAATGGTTAAGATCTCCTGCAGATTCAGCTACTAGTTAACCTGAAACCTAGTCTTATAATCCCAAATCTTGCATCTACTACCTGATGAATATCACCCAATTGTTGTTTGCTAGAAAATTTTGTGCTTGAGAGACCCAAAGAAACTCTAAATGGTGAGATATCATAGCACAGTGGAATTAGGCAATTTGCCTATCTGAAGGACTCTCTGGATTCCTGCAAGCTTGATTCTTCTGGATACTTGAGAGATTGATCTGATAGTGCTTTAGCCAAACAAATCACTCAGACTAATCCTGAAGATATGTATTGATTGGTTATGAATCGCCATAGTGAGATTGCCCTCTCTGTGCCACTAAAAGAAGAGAAGCAAAGGAGGAAGTTGGTCAAACTTCCATAGGAGAAGAAAAGAACAACCTTTAAATGATAACTTGAAGGCAAACTATTTTATTCTTAAACAGACAGGCACACCAAGTCTTCTCAGTTATTTCTTTTGTGCATGTATGCCCAATGTGCCCCAATGACAAACATTTGTCTGAATCACTTTCACTGCCATTTCAATCTGGGAGAGACAATTGAGAAGCTTGTTTCATGTAATGGAAATTCACCTTATCTTTTCAACGTTAAAAAGAAAAATGTTTAAAGTTCCTAAAAGACCAGTGTTTGTGAGACTTTTATTTGTTCCCTTTACAAATGTGTGCTGCTCCCGAGTTTCTAGGTCATCCACGTGCAGTCTAGAGGGCATCTGGGAATTAAAATGTCAAGCGGATTAAAGAATTAATTTATTGTTATTGAGTTGGCTGAATTCATTTTATTAATACTATTACAGCTTTCCCATTTTCTGGGTTTTTAAAAATATTTCTTGTTGATGCCTTTTTAAATTTATTTCACATTTTCCAGCCCACCTCCAAATTGATTCCTTCATGCCAAAGGAAAAAATAAAAACATCCAATAAGTGATTATATCTACTCTTGTATCAGATATTCTTATCTAGTAGTCCCCCATTTGTCTGCCATAAGGGAGAAACCAGGTTGTAAAGTTGTAAAATGTAGAGCTTCTGCTGAATAGAGCTGCAACGAATCTGGTGGGGAATACATCTTGGAATCAGGTCAACATGAGCGGCCTCCCTCAGCATGCAACTCTTATGCTTTGAACAGAGAGAGCGTCCTAATGGTTTAGAACCAGCGCTATAGGCAGTCAGAGATAGTTGTTTCATTCATCTTTATTATGTGGTTTGAATAAGAGCTCCCAGCATTCAGCCTTTTGAAGTTTTCCTTATATTTTGCCTTCTCACTCCTCCTCTGACCTTTGTTCGTTCAGACTTTTACTATTCCCATTTCCTCTTTCCATAACAACCTTTACAGTTAAAATGACAACATATTTTGACATCCTAGCATAATATTTGCAATTCTGTTGTTATTATACACACACACACACACACACACACATATATATATATATTCCAAGTACATAATTAGAGGATCAAGGAAAAAATAAATCACTCTAATGATTATCATGTAGATTTGACCTGGAAGTGACCTTAGAGATAATCTACTCTAGCCCCTTCATTTCATTAGTGAGCTGTATAATTGTTGCCTAAGTACCATCCTGGCTAATTTTGGAGAAATCTATTACCAGATTATTACAGATAGAACAATTCATGAAGACCACATACTTATAATATGCATTAGGAGAGAGGGAATCTTGGTGTGGACCAAGAAAAACATGAAACATGGAAATATTGAGGCTTGGCTAGCAAGAACATAAACTTGAGGAGAGGATAGAGATAATGATTGTAATAACAGCATTTACATGCTTTAGTGTTTTAAATTTTACAAAGAACCTTGCAAATATTATCTCACAGCAGTCCTGAGAGACAGATGCTGTTATCATTCCCATTTTACAGATGAAAAAACTGAGGCAGACAGTAATTGTGACTTGTCCAAGGTCATGAAGATGGTGTCTGAGGTTGGATTTAAACTCAGTTCTTCCTGAATCCAGATCCAGCACTCTTTGCACCATACTACTTTACTGAAATAAAATATATTGATTTAGTTTCACAGATTATTTGAAATGCTCATCAACTTCCCACCAAAAGCATATGGATTACTTTGTGTGATAAAAATTTTATCTCCACTCTGCCTAAGCATTCTATTAATCAATGTTTCCTCACTCTTTCTGTTTATTTTTTTCCACTCTTAACCACCTCCATTTCTATAGTATTCCCAACTATCTCTTCCCCCTAGCATGAAAGACACTATGATATGGTGGGTAGAAGACCTGGCCTTAAAATCCATAATCAATTAATCCGTGAATCAGTGCCTATTCTATGCTAAGCACTCTGCTAGATACTAGAATTCAACAGAGATTATTCCCTACCCTCAATGCTCTTATATTCTACTAAGGCTCTTCTTTGTTGTTAAATCATCTTTCAGTCATGTTTGACTCTTTGTTACTTGTAAAGGTATTGATTGACTTGCCATTTCCTTCTCCAGCTCATTTTATAGATTAGGAAATTGAAGCAGAGTCAAGGGACTTGCCCAAGATCACACATTCAGCTAGTATGTGTCTGAGAGCACATTTGAACTCACATCTTCGTGACTGAGGCTCAGGACTCTATCCACTCTGCTATCTGGCTGACCCTATGGGATATATCACATATTCACAGATCAATAATACAGACAAATAAATAGAAAAACTGCAGAAACCAGGAAAGGTCTTCTGAAAGAAGCGGCACTTGAGTTGAGAGCATTGAAAGGATACAGAATCCTTTCTATAGAATAGAAGAATTCTATAGAATAGAAGAAGCATGAGTGAAAAATGAGAGCATTTCTAAGATAAGAGAGAGCTTGGGCAAAGGTATACAAGACAGGGATGGGATATTATCTCCAGAGAAAGACAAGTAGAACAATGTGACTAGAATGAGGATTGTCTACTGACAAACAGAGAAGGCTTTATGTGTCAAAAGGAACAGTTTATAGTTTATCCTAGAGGTAAGAAGAAGCCACCAAAGCTTCTTGACCATTGGGATGATAGAAGTCTGATCCGAGCTGTGGAAATAGCCCTGTGTCAACTGTCAGCAGGTCAGATTTAGAAGGATGGAGCCATTCAAAAGGAAGCAATTTCAATAGTCCAGGCTAGAAGTGATGAGAACCTGAAGCAGGAAAGTGTGGTGATGAGTGGGGGCCAGAACAAAAAAAGGAAATGCTATGAAGGTAAAATCGACAAGACTTGGCAACTAAACATCTCATGGGTTTGCAGGGTGGAGGAAGAGAGAAGAGTCAAAAATGCCTCATAAGATATGAAACTTTGTGATACCCTGACCAAAAGAAGATAGGAGGAAGAGTAGGTGGGGAGACAAATTTAATGGGTTCTCCTTTGGACAGGTTGAATTTGAAATATTTGCATGATGTATCTAAGTGAAGATGTCTGACAGGTAATGAAAGATGTGGGATGAGATGCCAGACAAGAGGGGAAAGTCACTTTATTTTCATTGCCCTAATAATTCCCAAATTATAAATTGGAGATAAATTGATAACTTTTAGCAGTGAAGGAATTTTGCACTCTGGGAGTTCCCTATACTCATGAAATCACGTGTCCATATTTCTCTGTCTTTCAGGGAGACAGACAAAGAGGCTCAAAAGAAATAGTGATACAGAGGGAGGGAGACAGACAGACAGACAGAGCAGGGCACTTCCAGGGAAGAGATATAAAGACAAAATGATCTTTAAGGAACTTATTTATACAGGGTATTCCAAAAGTCTTAATGCATATTTAAGCTATGAAAACTTAAGTGACTCTTAGCGCTTTTAAAAGCTTAAACCTATACTAAAGCTTTGGGACATCCTGTGTTCTATTGGAACTCATGTTCTCCTGAATGTGCTCTAACATGTATTGTTTTCTTTTGCTGTGATGAGCTCACTGCCTGACTCAGTTAAAAGTTTCCTAGTGAATTATCTGTGTTTAACATTGAACTTGGGTCTTTGAAGGGACACAGATGAAATTTGATCCTTCTCCCAAGGAATTTATAAGCAAGTTAGAAAGACAAGACAACCTCATTAAATGGTTAAATAATAGTGCCTTTTTTTGAAATGCATCAAAATGTTTATCCTACACAAGACTGTTCTGTGTTTTTTTTAAAAAGCTGTGTTTGCTATGATATCATACTACTATTGTAGTTTTGTTATTAACAATGATGACATCTTCATGAAATGTAAAATGCAGAAAGCACAATAATCCTGTGAGATAAATTTTACAAAGATTACTCCCATTTTACAAATAAGGCTCAAAAGTTAAACGAAGTGCCCAGGGTGATACAACTAGTGTCTGAGCCAGTGTTAGGGGCCACATCTCTTTGGACACAAAATCTAAATCTCTCCACCAGATCACTCTGCCTCTCTGTCATGTCTAAAAGACATTACATCCACACTGTGCCCTGCCCACCTATCATTGAGTGCAATTCCATAAGTGTTTAGGATTTCTGAGATTATACATTATTCTTTATACATGCCCAAGTCTTTGTTCTATAGTTTGTGGTCCCTCATATTTCTCTGTCTCTTCTCTCTCTTTTTTTTCTCTCTCTCTTTTTCCTACATTTCAGTGAGCGGTTTCTGGTGAGACTGAACAAGAATGGTGGGCCAAGGAACCCAGAGAAGATAGATCGAATGTGTGCCCTTTTTACAGTATGTGAGAATTCTCTTTCTCTGCTGCTCTGTGGAATGGGCCATTTCTAATCAAGGGCTTTGGTTTGTGGATGTTGTCACCCCAAAAACTGATGTATTTTTCTTTCCCTACACACTAGAGCAAATAAGACTAGTTGTATGTTTCTGACATAATAATGAAATGTTTTAAGAAGATTGAAACAAACTATATGTTTTAATTGAATTTGTGTAATTAAACACTTTCAAATGCCCTTTGGCTGATTTTTAAGTTTTACTCTACAATATGTAAACTAAACACTTAAAATTGGAAGGGAGGTGATCTTTTTGTATTATATTTTTAACTTGGAATAGAAATGCCTTCTAAAGTTGTCTACTCAAATTTACTTTCTTAAAGCTACCAAATCCTGGTGTCATTTTCTGTTGGGATCTGTTTTCTATTATATGTGTCAGTTTGATGCATCACAAATGGTTCCTATTCGTTATAACTATTTTCAAGACACTTGCCCCCAAAGCTCTAATACCCTAGAAATGTTGACAAAGTGAGGGATAGTGAGGTTCTCATTAGAAAAATATATTCTAGGTTTTTGTCATCAGGAAACTGCCCAGACATTATCCAAATTGCTTCTCATGTGTTCACCATTTATTTATGCATTGAATAACTAGTGTGCTTCATTTGCATGAGTAATCAATTGATTTGCTGAAAAAGAGTACAAGATTCTGTGATAGTTTTGACTATTGTCAGTACTCTGTGCTTGGACAAAATTTATGATTTTGGAAAAAAACCTATTTAATACAAAGATGCTGTAGTACTCCCCAGTTTGATTGCTTTTCTATTTAGTTTGGGTTATTATCCCAATATAAAAAGTATAGCCATCATCAGGCTCAATGTACATCTTAAATATAAATGGCACTCATTCAGAGACTTGAATGTGATGTGGATCCTGCAGGAAAAAATTTGCATTTTTTCCACCTAAATTTTACTCATTTTGTTACTTTCTTTAAAAGTCAAAAAGTAGTTCAATCACTTGTTTATTACAGAGTCAATAGCATCTGTAGTTTAAGAGATAAAGTATATTGAAAATTTACTCAATATATGAAAAAAATTCATATTAATAAGTCACAGTGATATAATGGGTCCCCATTTGAGTTTAATATATTAAAAATTAGAAAGGTATTCCATAAGAGAATGGGTAGAAAAATAAGAACTATTAAAAAAACAGAAGAGAAATTAAAATTACTTATTCAGGAAAAGAGAAAATGAGAACAGTGAGCCATTTCCTATTCTCACTGGGAGGAGAGGGAAAGAAAGAAAAAAGGACATCTTAAAAGATATAGGTTAAACCACTGGAAAGGTTTGCCCCAAAGTAAGCTGCTGAAGTAGACAGAGATAGGAGAAAAATATACAACTGTCTTTAATTTAATTTTAGTTTAGAGCATTTCAGTTTAGAGACAGAGTTGAACAAAATAGGAGATAGTTTAAAGATTTCTGACATTCTGACCTTGTCTGATAAAATAACAAAAGAAATCTTTCACTTGGGACTCTGTCAGCATGAAAATAGAAATCTGAGTGTATTCCCATTAAGTACATCCTCATACTCAATGATTTATTTTTAATAAACTTTATTATGACAGGCATTTGAAAGTGATTATAGAATACTGAGTATATCATTTTATAACATTTTAATTATGTGTGTAAATCTAAGCCCATATACCAAATCTAAGCATACACCAACACACACACACACATACACACACATTGAATTAGTGATATCAATTAGTGTGATGAAAAAAAAAAATCAATGAATCATGAATATTCTTGTACCCTACTACTCTTAAGGATGTTTCAAATTCTCATTCACTTTTTTTCTCTTGCTCCCTATCCACAATGACTAAGCTGGTTTTGCTGTTGGAATTTTTTATAAAGGTATCTAACATAATTTTATAGTACACATGGGATCCTTAGACATGATTACCAGCTTTACAGAGCCATTACTTTAAGTAGAAACTACCTTATTGACTAATCTAGAAGCCTGATTCACTACTACAGTCAAGAGAACATTTGGAATTGCCATATATGATACAGAACTTCAAAATCAATGTCCAATAAATGTAAGAGTGGCTAATGAAATTCTTATAGTGTAGGCACAAAAAAATGAGCAATATAGATATTCCCCAAAACTTAACAGTTAACTATTATTATTTTTCTTCAAACAGATTTTAGCTTTTCTTTAAATTTCTAATTTACAAACTGTACGTTTTGAATCCCAGGATTTTCATTTCTTGAAATTTTCCAGGTGTATTAGATTTTAGTCCTTCTCTATTCAAAGAAAAATATTTCCAAGTAATTCTATATTTGCTTAAGTTTCTAAAGAAGTGCTAGTTTTGTTTTGTTTTGTTTTTCCCACTCTTTATGATGTGTGGTACATGAGTGACTATGTACTTGTAAATAAGATATGGTCATTTGCATATAATACTTTTTACTCAGATAATAGTAAAATATCTTATTTGAATTGACAACCCAAATAATACAACTTTAACCTATTATTATTCATTTACATTGGGAATCTAACTTGATGGTTTCTATAATGATATCATTATATAGTTATATTTACTTTTTTCCATGGGGTTGTTTTATAAGACTGGTATTTTATTTTATTGTTAAAAATCTTCCTGCCATCCCTAAGAAATAAGTAAAAGCTAACTGTATTTCTAACACCTCATAGCATAGACTAACTGAGCTCCATATTCTCTCCTTTAAATCAAATTGCCCTGTTCCCTCCCCACACATACCTTCTGTCCACTAGCTGGCAGAGATTTAAACTTCCTGATTGGACATGAGTTCAGACTTGATGTACATTTAATTCAAAAGCTACTTACTAGGTATAAGACTCTGGGGTGGGATAATACTGAGTTTCCTACGTCCTTCCCTTCTTTTCCATTTGTCTCTTAAATGTTAATATTATCAATCATACTTGATATTCGCTATTAAAGACCAATGATTTTATCAACCAAAATTATGTTTAACTGTGCATTTAATTTGCATTTAATAAGATAGCTTTTACTGTGGAAGTTTAATGTACTGTAAAACTAACTTGCAGCAATTTTCATTTATAACACTTGCCAAAAATTATTTTTATTATTACTTTTAACACCTATGAAGTACCTTCCTGAATTCTAGGTACCAAATAAAGTGTTGTCTAAATAGGAATCCCACCCAGTCATCTCAAAAACAAAAGCTTTTTATTCAATTCAAAAAAAAACTTTTTATTCAATACTAAATTACTTTTGACTCTTTTTTTTGTTATAATTAATAACCATAAACAATAGTAGGAAAGTTCCACTTTGAGAGTACATGGAAGAACTGATTATTATGTTGACTTTTTATGGTAATGTGCTATTAAGGCTACAAACACAAAGAGGTAAATTAACATAAATAATATTTTATGGAATCTTGAGTCATATTAGCTTAAACTCAGAAGGAACCATTTCATTTGAAAATGCCCTGTCCTCTGGCAGTCTATCTCAATTGGACTTCAAAACTTCTTCAGAACACTTGTCTAATATCTATTTAAATAAATAATATGACATATAGCAATAAATTAATTTGATATTTAGTAATAATGGTATTCAAATACTAATTCCATTTTTAAAAATACAGAATAATTGCAGGAGTCCAAAATACCTTATCTTTCACTCACAATTTATATCAATGCAAAAGACATCCACAGAGGTATAAGAATTTGACTACTTTTTATCATTATTGTTTTGTTATGTGTTAGTTTTTACATGATCCTTAAGGACACGGAGTAACTTGAGGATGTCATAAAAGAAACATTCAGTAAACTTTTATATGTCCATTAGTAGGTAGCTTACTAAAAGAATTGATCATTTACATATTCCAAGTCTACCATCATTGTTGATCCTTACAAGGAACTATATAACGACACAACTCTACACACACACACACACACACACACACACAGATAACCCCTTTTCTTTTCCTTCACTCTAACTTTTTTGTTCCACTTAATCCTAAATCAAATACAGTTCTCCTTACAAAGAGTCTTAAAATCAAATTTCTTGGCTACAGTACAGTAGTAAATATTACATACCTCTTTGAAGTACTTCACCCTCCTTAGGGTTGACGTTTCCTTGTACATGAAATTATCATCCAATTATATATGAATTCAAATCTGGCCTCAGACACTTACTAGTTGTGTAATCCTAAGGCAATCCTAGAGCATTTGACCTCTGTTTGCCTTAATTTCCTTAACTATAAAATGGGGGTAATAATAGCATCCACTTCCCAGAGTTGTTGTGAAGTTCAAATAAGGTAAATAATTGCAAAATGCTTGGCACGTAGAAAGCACTATATAAATGTTATCATCATCATCATCTAGTTAGTATATATATTATCTGTTGCCTTTGCATGATACAGTTCGGATGTTTGGTCCCAATATTATTCATATCTGTTAATAATTTCTACATTAATATAAATATACCATATTTTCCTATTGGATACCCAGCAAAACTGAATAACTATCTGGGATTTAAGCACTTCACCCTGGTAGGACAAACTATTTTAAAACTAGAAGTTTTCTTCATGTTCATATTAAAGTATAGTATGAATCAGTGGGAATTAAAAACGTTTTCACTTTCAAGCATAGTATATAAGACATAAACAGATTATAGTACTCTATTTCATTAAAAAATAAATTACAAATATAAATGTTCTTTATGATACAACAGACAGTTCTAAACTCTTATTTGAAAGACATGTATTCTGGACAATATATTCTTCACTGAAGGTAAATCTCTAAAAAATTACAGGATTATTTTCAATATTTTCACTTGGAAAAATTACATGTACTGTATCTGAAATACTGCATAATTTCTTGCAAACCAGTGGTGACCAAATTAGTAAAGTACTATTTATAAAGTTCTTATCCATGTTTAGATGCCTTGTGTATATGGAAATATTATTTTCTTGAGTCTGTATCTATATAGCTCACATGCACTCCATCTTTCCCCTTGCATGTTTATCAGTGCATGCTGGAATAGAGTTGCTTTATTTTCATTATTCTTACACATATAAGCATTAAATGGTAATCTATGAGACATTGTTCAGTCTCTAAACTTCAACTGAAAATAATGGTTTTTACATGTAATTGATTTTTTTAAAAAAGCAAATACTATTAAGAGAGTGGAAAATAAAAATACTTGTAAGTTAGAACAAGGCTATAAGTGATTCCAATACTCTCCATTTTGTAAATAGAAGAGGTTCTCTTGTATATGTTTAATTAGCTAGGTATTGTATATCTGAACTCTTCAGATACCAACTCAAGTATACAACATCCTAAACTATACCAGGCACGGGAACACAGGAATTTTCCTATTTGTAAAATAGTATTTATTTTTATGCCTTAAATTTATCTATTTATAGCATATGAAAAATGTAACAAAACCACCATACTTAGAAACTGAAAAAAATAATAGCATTGACTATGCTTAAATGTTTTTCTCTTTTCTTAGGATCTGAGCAGCAAAGATATGAAGAGGGATTTATATATAGTTGCCCATGTGATCCGAATAGGTACTGTATGCCTTATCCATTAAAATTAGTAAATTTTAGAATAAATATCTCTAGGTCATGAATCCTGCACCTCCACTTGTATCCTTCCTGTCGACCTGTCTTCTTTCCCTTCCACTGAATCAGGTCCTATCTATGGCAGTAGCCATAGACTGACCAACTTAGCTTATATAAGCCTTCTTTCCATTTTCTGTGTTATTGGAGGCAGATGAGTCTTTCTAGTAGACTAGAATTCATTATCTTTTTTACCAGGATCCCCAGATCCAATCTAAATACCACCTTATACACATTCCCAGGGGTACCATGACAAATTTATTAGAATACCATAGAATTAATGGCATGAAAAAGGTCACTTAACACTAAAAAATACTCATTATTCCTTCAAAAAGTGAATCCTTTACTCCTACCTGAACAAGTAAGAAATAGCACTAGTTTGAGGGAGTGTGCAGAGGAAGAGGGAAAGAGAAATGATTGATTTTTGTTAATTAAAAATTTAATTTTTTTTAAAAAAGAAATAGTATTAACCAATTGCCAAGCACATTGTACACACACACATTCTGTTTCCTCCAAATAATAATATCTATTACCCTATTATTTGCATTGAATCTTTTTACACTGAAGACAAAAGAAAAACATTGTGTTTACTATTCATATTTGTTGTTATTATTATTGGATATTGTTGGTATGATTAATGTCCCTAATGAGCTTTTCTCGGAAGCAACTGACTGGATTGTTCCTTATGGTACAGAATATTTACACATTCATACAGGCAAATGTTTTACAATTTCTTGTTAGCAAAACAAAGGTCTAGTTACTGCGCTGGGACTATTGGACTTTACTTAATGAAGAACTTAGAGCAACCTATATTTTGTGTTTATGTGAATGCCCTCTTGATGTTGTAGGCAGCTATAGTAAGCATAAAAACCGATATCCTCTGCTTACTGAAGACTTCTCTTCTTCATATTAAGGTGGAGTGAGGATCTGGCTCAATCCCCTGAAGTATGATATAGATCAAATAACTTTGGCTAAGAAGTGCAAGTTGCCATCCTTATCCTTACATAAATTGCCACTTGACCAATATACTAAAGTTTAGATTACTAATATAAATCTTTTAACATTCCCAGGGTACACGTTTCTATAAAATCCACATGTAATCAGATTTTTGTATTGTCAAGGAGTAAAGTTAAAATGGAGTATAAGGAAGATCTAGTACGTTGAAAATCCAACTGTAATTGAAGAAACATTGGACTGGTATTTAAAAGACCTAGATTATAGATTTTTTCCAACAGTCAAATGAAACCAGTTGATCTAGTTCAGAGTAGAAGTGAGGCAGCGAGGTGGCCCTGTGGACAAAGATGTAGACCTAGAAACAGGAAGATCTGATTTCAAATGTGGTTTCAGATACTTAATAGCTGTGTGACTCTGGGCAAGTCATTTCACCCTGATTGCTTCAGTTTCCTCATTTGTAAAATGCAGATAATTATAGATTCTACCTGCCATGGCTGTTGTGTGTAAGATAATAAACACACTTAACAGAATGCCTGGCACACATTAAGCACTGTATAAAGTTAGCTTTCGTTATTATTGTTATTGTTAGAATAAAGGTTGGCAAATCTGACTTGCCACCTGTTTAGCCCACAAGCTAAGAATGGATTTTGCATTTTTTTAATGATTGAAAAAAATTGAGATGTGAATACTATGATATACAAAAATTATATGAAATTCAGATTTCAATGTCCATAAATAAAATTTTACTGGAACCCAGCTACACTCATTCATTTACCTATTGTCTGTGACCTGCTTTTACACTACAATGGCAGAGTTAAGTAGGAACCGCAAAGACCTTATGTGGTATTCTCATTACTTTGCACTGCTGCTTGGCATATGACAAAGAAAGTTTGAATATAAAATTCTATAAATGCCATCCAAGCTATGAATATGTTCAATTAAAATCATATGCTTATGTACTGATAGCAAGATTTGTCAGTACTTATCTGTGTGAAAAGACATTTTCAAAAATGAAATATGTAAAATCTCATACAGATCAGCAGTAAGAAATGGCATTTGTGTCAATTTTGATGATAGGGAACACTAACCTTGAAACCCATTTAAGTGAAATATTATCCCTCCCAAAAAAAGAATTCCATTCTTCTCATTGGTGGACCAACCTATATTACCAAAAAAGTGCTACTTAATTATTATTATTAACTTAATCAATAAAAATGTATGGAATTTTATTTTCTCTCTTTTAATATATCATCCCTTATTTTGCCTCTTGATCTTCAAAGCCTAAAGTAATTATTACCTGGGCCTTTTTGTACAAAATTTACCAGCCTTAGTCTGAGAGCTTTGCAATCTCATCAAACTCTGATATTCTGTGCTATCTTATGTCCCAAATGTGAGTATATATAAATCAGTTATCAACTGGCATAAACAGAAATTGAAAGCACATTGAATCATGTTTTCTGACATTTTCTAGGTCGTATGCTGCTGAATGATTCTAAGAAAGGTCCTGCCCATTTACACTACCGACGCCCTTATGGCTGTGCAGTCTTAAGCATCGTAGATGTTCTCCAGTCACTTTCCGAATTAAAGGAAGAAAAAGATTTTGTTCTTAAAGTTTACACGTGAGTAGAGGATACAATTTATATCATATTATTCAGTAATATATGGCTACCCATATACATTGATATAGACTTTCAGAACTACATTGTAGAATAAAGGTTTTGCAATTTTTGTGTTTCTTTCTCTTCAACATGATTTTCCCTTTCTTAACTAATAATTAAGTTAATAATTTAATAAAATAATTGAGTTAATAAATTACTAATTAAGTTAATAATTTCTCTATGTTAATAATTTAATGCCTATGTCAAGTATTCCATATCAAATCTTCCTTGAATTTTTTAATCTGATGGTGTTTGTATGTTTTTCTTCCATTTTTTTCTTTTACAAATAACCAGGTTGATTTTTTTTATTTGTCCTTCACAATACCATTTCATCGACCCTTTTAAATACATTTTTTAAAAATCTCTCAATACATAGCACATAGCCTAGCAAAATAAATTTTCACATGAGCTACGTCCAAAAGTGCATACTTTGTTTTGCATCTTTCTGGCAGGAGATGAATGTCATTGTTCTTTGTTATTTTGGATTTGTGGTTTATTATTGTGTTACTCACAAAGTTTCCTGATACTGTTTCCAATTTTTGACAATTACGAAAATTGCTAGTATCAATATTTTTGTCAATATGAATCCTTTTCTCTTTTCTTTGATTTCTTTAGGGTATCTGTGTCAAAGAATATTCATAGTTTGATACATCTCTGGGCAGTTTCAAATTGTTCTTCAGGACTGCCAAACCAATTCACAGCTCTAGGATCTGATCCCTTATGTGAAGCCTGTCAGAGAATGATAATGGGTCATATTTCCCTGGCCTAGTAAAAGAAAACCAAACTCTATAAAGAGCTGAGATTCGCTCTCCATCCATTTACCACAACAAAATTATAAACTTCATTGTTAGGCTACTCATGGGGCTGGTTTGAAAATGTGCTAGTGAGCCAATTACCATTTCTCACAAAAGCAGTATACTTCTTCTTGACTAGTAGTAAGCAACTGGAGAAAGTAATTGAAGAAAAACCATCACATAAAGGTAAATAGTTTATTGTACTGTGCATTCATTTATTAAAAACTTTTGTGAAAATAAAAATGCTGAAAAATTATCAGTAGATATCTCCATGAACTTTTCAATATATTCTCTTCCACCTAAGAGAACTTAAAATCAATTTTTCTCTCTTATCATTTTTGCTTCTTTTTAATAAATTAGTCCTATCTTAATTTAATAAATTAATCCTAACTATTTTATGATGCAGATTTTCCCTACATAATGGCAAAATTTTTTTCAGTAGCTGATGTATCATCAAACTCTGACTTAATTAACATCTATACATGTTTCTGCTTAGATTTAAGTTTTGACACCATCAACAACATTTGACCTCTTTCAGAAAAATTGACAAAATCTGTTCTAAATTCATTTTGGCTTCCTTTCCTGAATACTTAGGACATGCTACATTTTATTGGATCATAAGCATCATTTAATGTTGATCAATTGCATTAAAAACATTGTCTGTTTTCTTTCTTCTGTCCTAGCATTTGTGATAGGCTAAGTTATTGTATATCATAACATTACTCCAGCTATGAGAGTCTAATTCTTTGCCTTTTTCTTTTTATAAGGAGTTAAATGAAATAGACCATCTTCAGCTTTCCCTTTTCTACCTACACATACTATATATTTTCTTTTCTCTCCATATATCTCCTACTAATGATTATAGTTGAAATTTTAATTCAGATTGAGTTTGATTAATGTATTGTTGAAGTCATGTTTTTAAACTTAATTTCTTTAAAAGTGACAACCAACTTTGATACTAATTCCAGTATGTCACTTTGCAAGAAATGAAATTGTAGTAAGTTACCTATCTATAAGCTTAGTCAGACAATAAATGAGAGAGACCTTTCTAGGGAAAGTAGTACTTGTTAGCTTTGTTAAAGAGTAAATTGAGATTAAGATGCAGGCAAGAGTTTTTCCCTGACTTAACAATGCTATTTAAAATTCAGATTTTCAAACAGGTCCCTTAAATGATTATTATTTGGAAAATGGTTATTGTGGGCAGTATAAGAATTTCTCCTGTGACTAGTAGAGGACTTAAACCTACATATTAGATCAACATAATGTATCCAACTCATATTAGAAATATTTTAAAATGAGGTTTCCAGGGGAAATGATGTTTGTTATTTCACTAGAGCTGGAAGCTTAAAGTATTTGCTCATAGCTAATTGACAGCACTACAACATATACTGAAGATGAGGCTTTGCGAAGATTAAAAAAAAAAACCTTTTGGGCAGTTTTAATCACTGGGGTTGGTTTAAAAAAGATTCAATTAGTTCTTGATATTCTCATAGTTTTCTTTTCAATATGCATTCTTCACCACGGATACAGAGCCAGTTCTTACTATTCAGGTACCAGAGCATTTAAAAAAAAAAAAAAAAACATCATTAGATTTCCCTTCCTTTGGGTTGTTTTCCCTTCATATTCTCCCATGAGAGACTGGTTTACTGGAATGGTCAGGGATCTCATTAATGTGTACATCCTCTACTAAGGCAGATCATGGAAAGATAGAGAAAAGAGCACTATATTTAGACTCAAAAGACTTTGTTCCAGCTCTTTCACTTTGCATTTGGCAAATTATTTGATCTCTTCAAGTTGCTGTTTACTTAAAAGGAGAGTGTTGCACTAGATCACTGGTATCAACTCTCAAGAATGGCCAGAAACAGATTAAAATGTAATTGGCAATTGTTAACAAAATAAACAAAAATACAATATAACAGATAATAATTTGATTATAATAATTAGCAATTAATTGATTATTAAATTATTAATTGGTAATAGATCACTGGGGGAGTTGATATGTAGCCTGCTTGAAGGGATCCACTTCTATCTGAGTTTGATATCACTGGATTATATCATCTCCAAGGTCATTTCCAATCGTCTCTGATTCTGTGACTTCGGTACCTTAGTATGTGACCTTCCTTAGTCATTGTAGTCAGGAAAAGAAATCCTTGGAAAGTCATTTTATTTCTAATCTTTGGGAGAACTAGAGAAAAGAGAAGTGTGTCAGATGAATATGGAGAATCTTGGGGGTGACCTGAGGAAATTTGAGTAGTGAAAGAGATCAGAAGCTGAATTTAGGGAAGAGAAATTCGGTGAAATTTGGGAACAAATGAACAAAATTTGAAAAACAATCTCTAAGCCCAGATACTGGCCCAAAGTCTACCTTTGTGTTTAAAGAAGAGTTGAATGAAAGACATTTAAGGATGGTATGAGCAATATTAAAGAATAGCTAAGAGGATTAAAAAAGATCCAAAAGACTTAAGCTACAGGGAATGAAAGATAGACTCAACAAGGAAAAGAAAGTGGTTAAGTCAAAAAAGAGAGAGAGATAGAAGAAAGTAGCCCAAGTAGGGTGAATTGGCAGAGATGCAGGGGCAGTGGGGAATGATGTGGATATGTTGAAGTCAAGGAAAGGAAATCAAGTGGGATGATATAGGATTTGAGGGGCAATTATTAAATGTAAAAGTTTTAACCAGGATACACATCAACAAACAAATTGAAAAAGACATTTCCGTCTTGTTTTGTTGAATTAAACTTGCTGAATCACAGCATTTTTGGAGAATAAGGGAAATTTCACAGTGACATGTATGGACTTTTGTGCTGTTTATGTGTCCAACGCAGCCATGATGGGTTATTTGTGTTCTAAATGTACATCCAAGTTCCCTTCAGTGAAGGGAAGAAAATCAAAGGATGTTTGTTAAAGAGAATAAATTATCTGTAATGAAAAATGAAGTTTCAGTAGGAAATGAAGTGATGTGAGGTAAAAGAAGGGAGACTTGACCCTTGCCAGGAGTTTAGAGAATAAAAGATTAAACATTAACAGAAAGAAGAGGGAAAAGAAAGACGTACACTCAGATAATAAAAATAAATTGGAGGCACTTTCCAAAGAGAGGCATCCAAAGAAATGCTCTGAGGAGGAGGAAACTGTTTGTTCTTCAAAGAATGACCCAGAAGAGCCACCGAAGCTATGTGAGAGATCACTTAGTGAGGTGAAGACAGAGAAAAGTAATAGTAACTGATGCTTCTTTGCTCAAGAATACTGAGCCACTGATAGCAATAAAAGTATTCTTTTGACTTTCTTGGGATTTCTTGACATATCAAATCAGGTGACGGGCCCACTTTTGGAGAGTAACAAGGGCATAAATGGCACAGTTAACCTAAAATGTACTGCCAATTTTATGAAATCTTGGACAAGAAACTGAAAACCAAAAGTTTACAAGTTGTGTTTTCCTCACTATTTATTGTTCATTGAAAGCAAAAGATTCAGAAAAGAAAAATTAATTTGGGAAGCAGTCAGCTGATCAAGAAAGTAGTGTATGAGATTAGGATCTGGATTTCTAGATCATGATTTACAATATTGTTGTTCATCATTTCAGTCGTGTCCAACTTTGTGTGACCCCATTTGGGGTTTTCTTGGCAAAGATATTGAAGTCTTTGTTATTTTTTTCTGTAGTTCATTTTATAGATGAGAAAACTGACAGGATAAAGTGACTGGCCCAGTAAGTGTCTGAGGCCACATTTGATGTCAGGAGAAATTAATTTGAGAAGCATTCAGCTGATCAAGAAAACAGTATCTGAGATTAAGATTTGAATTCCTAAATCATGATATCCAATGTTATCAATGTAAAATTGATATCATATTGATAAGGTTTAGGTTTGGGGAACCCAAATGAAATTAGGGTTTCTGATGGTCAGGGAGTTAAATGAGGTCTAGCGGCAGGTTTGGGGTTCAGGGTAGGCTTGGCTCCCCTGCACCCCCTTGGGATTTGGTGCAAGGGTAGAGAGTTTGGGGGACTCCTTTCTGGTGGCGCAAGAAGTTCTCTGTAAAGGAATTTATAGACCCAAAAACCTAGATTGTTAAGAGGTTTATTATAGGGATTGGAAGTAAGGTTAAGTCTGGTTAGGGAAATAGGTGAGGGTAAAGAAAGGATGACACTGGAAAAGAGTATTCCAGTGGGCAGAGGCTCCTTGGGATGCCAAGCATGGTATAGTTAGCATGTTTGGAACCTCTGCAAAGAGAGGATTTTAGTTTGGCTCTTTTTATAATGAGAGATTTAGCTAACAGGAGCCCATGGGTGGAGTCCCAAGTTGGCTCAGATCCCAAGGGGGCTGAGACAAATCCAGATCTCTTATTGGAATTCAAAGGGATGCATTTGAAAAGGATTTGTGAATCCAAGACCCTAGCTTCCTGGATTGATAATGCATCAGCCAGGAGGGCTTGGGAATCAGAAAGGAATTACAGATCAACCTGAAAGGAATCACAAATGCAGTTTCTTAAAGGGACCACAACCCGCTTCAATATTGGTTGCCTTCTCAGTAGTGGGGAAAATGATAGGAGGGAAGGAGAGAATTTGGAACTCAGATTTAAAAAAAAAATTAATATAATTGGAAATATTTAACAAAATAAAAATATATTTTATAAAAAAGGATTAATCTGGAAGCTTGTGGAAAATCTGGGCTAGAGGACATTAGGAGGTTGTTTCTCTAGTGCTGACAAGATGTCATTAAGACTAGAACAGGTTAGGGAAGAAATGGTTGGGAGAATGGCAACATAGATCTTCCAAGTAAGTCACAAATCTTCTTATTGATATATTCTCTCCTCTTCTTGCTACCTAAAAGTAGGAATTCATCCTTAAGATGGATGCTTTGTTATATGCTGATTCCTTCCCTAAGGATAGGAGAGAACTTTGTGCCATGTTATAGGGCTTGTCTTTACAACAGGTATTCTGTCTCACCTTTCATCGGCAAATCCCCAGCATCTAACACGGTAGCTAATAAAATCAATGTTTAATCAATGCTTGTTGATTGATTGATTCATCTACCTTCCTCTACTCAAAGAAAGGAGACACAGAGAGTCCTTGACATTTCATTTGTGGCCATGAAGTTTTTTTGCTTCTTCTGCAAATGATTGAATCTTTGTCTTCCCAACAGAATGACAAGAAAGAGATTTGCCTAAATGACAAACAACCAAAATCATGACCTTTTTATGCAACATAACATGACTGTAATATGTTCCCTGCTATCAATTGTGTGCTTATTGTGTGCCAGCACTGTGCATACAAATAGTGCTTATTCTTTAAAGAACACATTGTCTTTTTTTCTTTTCTCATTTGAACCCTTCAGAAGGTTGATCCTAAAACTAATGAGCATGGAAACTTCAATCTGCTTTGTTTTTTCAGGCTGGGCTAGTTTGCCTCTCCTTAGTCAACTTGTTGGCATTCATTCCCAGAGGCTTGCCATGTTGTTGCCACCCTTAATGTAGATACCCAGACCCAACAGCAGCTCAGAAATCCTGAATTCAAGCAATCCTCCAACCTCCCCCAGTGGCAGAGATTGACGGCATGTACCATTGTAAATACCCAAGAAAGAACTTGTATTCTAATGAAAGTGTCATTGTATTCATAAATTAGTATGTCCAATAGAAGTGCCTGATAACCTTAGAGGTAAAAGAAGAAAAAGAAAAAGAAAAGAAAGGGACTGGGAAAGAAAGCAGTGCTTGAGTTGAATTACAGAGTAAGACAGAGATTCTTAGTAAGGAGAGCCCCCCTCCCTCTTCTAGGCAGGGAAGGGGGAGGGAGAGAGAAACGTGTACATAGGTCCAAAGACAGTAGGTGGAAGGAATTGTGAAAAACAGGAAAGAGGCTGGTATAACTGGCCCAAGAAGTTTGTAGAGGGGAGTAATGTATTAAAAGACTAGAAACAAAGGGAGGTTGTGAAGAATTTTAAATGCCAAGTAGAGTTTATATTGGATCCTAGAATTTTAAAAGAAACCATTTGAGTTTATCAGTAGGGGAATGGTATGATCATATCTTTTTTTAATTAAAGCTTTTTATTTTCAAAATATATACATGGATAATTTTCAACATCTTGTGTTCTAAATTTTTCTCCTCCTTCTTCCTATCTCTTCCCCTAGACAGCAAGTGAGCCAATATATCTTAAACTTGTGCAATTCTTCTGTACATATTTCCACACATAGACATGATCATATCTAGGCTTTCAGAAAATCAGGTTGCAGCTGCATGGAGGGTGGAATGGAGTGGGAAAAGATGACAAGAAGACTAGTTAAAAGTCTATTGTAATAAATAGTCCCTGTACATCGTAGAAGAGTTGGGATTTTGTGGCTTGTGTCCAACTCTTCATGATTCCATTTGGGGTTTTCCTGACAGAGATGTTGCAGTGCTTTGCCATTTCCTTTTTCCAGCTCATTTTACAGATGAGGAAACTGAGGCAGATGGGATGAAGTGACTTGCTTGTGGTCACATAGCCCCTTTCTGTAAGACTGATACTGGCTATAGCATGCAGATAGGACTATTTTCTATTGTTCCAACTCCTTGAAACTGGTGTAGCTTCTATTCATCAGGATTTGGATTCTCTAGAACAGTATATGTAATATACTATACAACAACATTTTGTAAGGACAATGAGCCCTGGCTAAGAGACTGCCTTGTTATTTCCTCCTAAAGTGTTCTTTTGGTCATAATCCCAGTTCAGAAAATAAACACCACAGGCAATCTTAAAGGTTACTCAAGTTAGTGAGATGGTGCTGAGAGGAGGGATTGGCCACTGCATTAAGAATGTAATTCAATAAGACCCCAATAGATTGCTTCTCAGCCTTTCTGGAGTCATGACCTCTGGTCATTATTTATTTTAGTGTCATCCTGTGTTTAAATTGTCAAATGGCACATATTTGATTTATAGTGGATTAAAATTAATTTGGCTTTCAGAAAATCCATCTAACTTGAATATTGCTTTTAGCAAATAGATGTATTGACCGACTACGCATTATTCCTTGGCGTGAAATTTAAGATGTGAGAAATTCAGACATATTCTGTGGAAATGCATTTTTATTTAATAAGTTATAATCAAAATAAAAGTCTTATGGATTTACAATTACATTATTCATCTATTTATAAGCTATGCCCAAATACAGACCATACTTCTAAAGTGACATCTTTATCACAGGAAAAATATGTAGGCATATGCTGAAAATAGCATTGATCTCAGGCTGACCTCTACGTTTATACTAGCCAGATTAAGGAGAAAAGCGTGGTGAGTATTCAGACCAATGTATAACTCTCAAGTTTGTTAATTGTACTTGTTTGCTAAAGATATGAATTAAACTTTAGTCAGTCATAACGTCAAACTGTATGCTAATATTGACAATGTATTATTTGTAAAACTTTTATTTTTCTTTAATTCTTCAAAAGAGGTATGTTTTCATTAGTGTGGTTAATCCCTCTACTGCTCCAGATCAGTATTCCTGTATTCTCTGTGTCATAAATTGTGATCAAAATAGTCATCACCTGATAACCAGCCTTCTTGTGATGAACCTTTCTATATTTAACCCAAGATTTTAGCTTTTTTGAGATCATTGTTAAAGTCCTATATTCTTAATAATTTGTAAATATTTTGCGATAAAGTCAATGAAAGAAGTACATCCTGCCTATGTGATAGGTCAGCAAATAAAAAGTTTATTATGCAGCCCTTTATCCCTTTATTCAGACAATGTACTCTAGGAAGAGAATAGTTATGATATGGGGAATAAGCAACTTTGTCATAAAAGCATCTTTTGAAGGAATTGGTGATGTTTTGCCTGGAGAAATAACTGAGAAGTATCATAATAATAGTCTTCAATTATATAAAGGATTGTTATAGGAAAGATGGATTGAACATGATTGGCCCCAATTGAATCGTGTTGGCCCCAGAAGCCAAGAACTAGGAGATGGGCAAATTTCAGCTCCACATAAGGAAAAGCTTCCTAACAATTAGTACAGTGGATCTTAAAACATGGCCCATGGACCTCTGAGGGTCCTCAAGGCCTTTTCAGGGAATCCACAATGTCAAAACTATTTTCATACCAATGCTAAGACATAAAAATACCAGGTGATTTTCCTTTATTTATTTTCATTCTCTCATGAGTATATAGTGGAGTTTTTCAGAGGCTAAATGACTTGTTAGTTGAAGATTTCACTGCAAACATGAAAGCTGAGTTAATTTCCCATTTGAAGAATTGTACTTTTGCCAGAAATGGACAAATCTACAGATATGACTAAACTTGCTATTTTGCTTGTATCAGGCTAGTTTCAACACAAACTAATCATTGAAGCAAATCTTTTATGTGAATGCTTGTCTACAAACACAAATAGTGTTGAAATATTCTAAGTATTGAATAATGTTTTGTAATCTTATGATTTATCCTGCTACAATTGTGCTTACATTCAGCCTAAGTATGGCAAAATTGTGTTAGAAGTCATTGAGTTCTTCAGCAACACAAACAACAGCAAAAAATGTCAGTTTCACGTAAGAATGTCCTTGATAAAGCAATAAGCATGAATAGTTTTATTAAATCTCAACCCTTAAGTACATGTATTTTTTAATATTCTGGGCAATGGAATAGGAAGTGTGCATAAAGCACTTCTGTTGCCTGCATCAATAAGAATCTTGTCTCAAAAGAAAAACACATGTACAATCATTTGGGTTGCAAGCTGAACAAGCTGCTTTTTTCCCCTGGAACACCATTTTTTACTTGAAAGAATGATTGACAGACAAACTGTGGTTATTCAGACTGGGATATTTGGCAGGCATTTTCTTGAAAAAAATGAACTTCAAGGAAAACAACTGACAATATTTGTTGCCAATGATAAAATTCAAGCTTACAAGCAAAAATTAGAATTTTGGAAAACTCATCCACCACAGTAAGCCTGAGAGCTTCCCACTACTTAAAGACTTTGCTGATGAGATCAATGGTGTTATTTACAAATGTGATTTTTTGATATTGTATAATGAAACATGTCAACATCTCAGTGAACCAGTATTTTCCGAATGACTAATACATAATATTATCAAATCATGCACAGATAAAAGATTCATTTAAAGTGCAAGATAAACCAATGGATTTTAAAGTAACCGAGTACAAAAAGGTCATGGATATAGTTTAAGATTCTATAACCTTTAAGAAACTACTACTTGTCAAGTTTTAGGATAGTATGAAAGAAAAATATCCAAAATTATCTCAAAAGTCTATTAAAATACTCCTCTCTTTTCCAACTACATAGCTGTGTGAGGCAAAATTTTCTCCATGTACTTCAACTGAAATAACATATCACAACAGATTGAATGCAGAAGCAGATATGAGAATCCAGCTGTCTTCTAATGCCAGACATTAAAATAGTTTGCAAAACTGAAAACAATATCACTATTTCTACTAACATTTTAATTTTGGAAAATATAGTTTTTCATTTAAAAAATTATGTTAACATATAATTGGCTTATCATTGTTCTAAATGAGTTAATAATTTTTTTTGTAAATCATTAGTTTTAAGTTCCAAGATGGTAAATGTCAATAGATATCACTCATAGAAACAAAACCTCTTTGAGGTACTCAGTAATTTTTTAATTTTTAAGGGGGTTTGAACCAAAAAACTTGAAAACTGACAAACATAGTAGAATTAGAATTATCCACTGAGATTCATGCCAATTCTGAGATTCTTCCAGCGATGTATAAGTATATTCAGCCTTTTTGATGAAAAAGAACTCTTTTCATAGTAGCAGTGCAGGTAGAAGAATGCTATACACTTTAAACAGACTTGCAATTTGGGTTTAAACACTGGCTCTTGTAGTTTCAGAAGAGAAGACCTAGTTCTAGAGTCAAGAGGAGTGATAGAACTTGTGACTGAAGAAGAGTAGGAGTCTTTCTTGAGTCTTAACCTAAGCACAAACTAGAAAAATAGTGAACATACTTCTTCCCAGATTACAATACCTAGCAGACCCCTCTGAACTAGCTCTGAAAACAACATTAAAAAAGCCTGGTGTTTAGGTCTCCTTACCACCCAAAGGAAAGACCCCAACTTTAATATAAAGTTCAGAAATCCATAAATAGGCTGGAAAAATAAGCGAACAACAACAACAAAAACAACTTGACCATCAGAAGGTACTATGATGTCAGGGAAGTACACTATGAAAACAACAGTGTGATTACAACTAAAAACAAAGCCATAAAGAAAAATGCTAAGAAAAAAGGCCAATATGAATTCCTTGAAGAGTTCAACAAAGAGATGAGTGGCACTAATGCATTATTGTTGGAGTTGTGAAATGATCCAACCATTCTGGAGAGCAATCTGGGACTGTGCCCGAAGGGTTATCAAAAATACATACCCTTTGACCTAGCAGTGTCTCTATTGGGTCTGTATCCCTAGGAAATCATAAAGAAGGGAAAAGGACCCACATGTGCAAAAATGTTTGTGGCAGCCCTTTTGGTGGGGGCAGAGAATTAGAAAATGAGTAGATGTTCATCAATTGTAGAATGGCTGATTAAGTTATGACATATGAAAGTAATGGAATATTATTGTTCTATAAAAAAATGATGACCAAGCTAATTTTAGAAAGATTTACATGAGTTGATGCTGAGTGAAACATGCAGAACCAGTACACAGTACTGGTACACAGTAACAGAAAGATTGTGTGATAATCAACTATGAAGAAGTTGATTCTTCTCAGTGGTTCAATGATCCAAGGCAATCCCAATAAACTTTGGAGAAAAAATGCCATCTGCATCCAGAAAGACAACTATGGAGATTGAATGTAAATTAATACATGTTATGTGCACTTTTTTCTGTTTTTCTTTTCCTCGCATGGTTTTTCCCTTTTGTTTTCATTTTTCTCTCCCAATATGATTCATAAAGAAATGTGTATTTAAAAAGTTAATATATACGTATAACCAGAAAAAATAAAATAATTGATAAAAAGTGATGAGTGATAAAGGCAAATTGGGGGAAAATGAGAATAATGCAAGAAAATTATGAAAAGAGAATTAACAGCTTGGTAAAAGAGGCAAAAAAAATGAAGAAAATAACAACTTAACAAAAAGAATAAACCAAATGGGAAAAGGCATAAAAATTCACTGAAAAAGGACTCCTTAAAGCAGAATTAGGCAAGTGGAAAGAGAGGTATAAAAGCTCACTGAAGAAAACATTCCTTAAAAATTGGAATTGGGCAACTAGAAAATAATGACTCCATGAGTCATCAAGAAATGATAAACATAGATAAAAGAATGAAAAAAGAAAATATGAAATATATCATCAGAATAACAGAAAATAGATTAAGGAGAAATAATGTAAGGATTGTTAGACCTGAAATCTCTGATTAAAAAAAGCCTAGACATCATATTTCAAAAAATTATCAAGGAAAATTTCCCTGATATTTTAGATCCAGAGAGTAAAATAAAAATTAAAACAATCTACTTTCCCTTCTGAAAGAGATCCTAAAATGAAATTCCAGAACTACCATGTCAAGGAGAAAATATTGTAAGAGACCAAAAATAAACCATTCCAACATCATGGAGCCACAATCAAGATCACACAAGATTTAGCTGCTTCCACATTAAAGGAGCAGAAGGCTTGGGATATAATATTCCAGAAGGCAAAGGAGCAAAAAGAGCTAAAAAATATCTAACTAGTAATATAATCTTCCGAGTAAAAAGAGGATATTTAATGAATAAATTACTTTCAAGCATTCCTGATGAAAAAATCAGATCTGAATAGAACATTTGATATTCAAACATAAGATTCAAGAAAAGAATAAAAAGATAAATATGGAAGAGAAATAATAAGGAACTCCATGAAGTTAAACTGTTTAAATTTTATGAGAAGCTGTTATGTATTGTTGTAAAGAAAATTATTATATTTTTATTTATTAGGGTGCTTAGTAATAATCTATATTAACAGAGGTCAAAAGTATGAGTTGATTATATTTAAATCATCTCCAGAAAATGAAGGGGTGAGAAAGAAGAATGCACTAAAAAAGGAGGAAGGGAGAGATAGAATGGGGAAATTATCTCATATAATAATGGTGCACAAGGAAGAACGTTTACAGGCAAGGATTTCATTCTCATCAGAATTGTTTCGAAAAAGAAGGGGGGAAATACACACACACACACACACACACACACACACACACACACACAGAGTTGAGTATAGAAACTTATCTTACCCAACAGGTAAAAAGAAGGGGAAGAGGATAAAAGAAAGAATGGGGAGGTGATGATAAAAGAGAGAAGAAGTAAAGGATAGCAGTACTCAGAAGCAAAATAGACTTGAGATGAAACAAGGTAAAAAGGGAAAAGAATAAACAGAAGAAAACAGGATGGAAGGAAATACATAGTAATCATCATTATACGTCTGGGTGGCTCAGTGAGTAGAATGCCAGGTCTGAAATTAAGAGAATTCATCTTCCTGGGTTAAAGTCTGTCCTCAGACATTTACAAGCTGTGTGAACCTGGGCAAGTTACTTAAATCTGCCTCAGTTTCCTCATCTGCAAAATAAACTGGAGAAGGAAATGGCAACCAATCCAGTATCTTTCCC
Organism: Antechinus flavipes; assembly: GCF_016432865.1. Lineage (NCBI taxonomy): Eukaryota > Metazoa > Chordata > Mammalia > Dasyuromorphia > Dasyuridae > Antechinus > Antechinus flavipes. Next base: position 81,951,036 of record NC_067398.1, on the reverse strand, counting down.
ACAATGAATAAAACATGACTGAAAAGGACAGAACAGCAATCATAACTGTGAATGTGATGGAATGACCTCATCCATGGAAGTGAATAGCAAAATAGATTCAAAACTAGATTCTAACAATATGTAGTTTACAGGTAATCTTCAAAGAAATTCAAAATAAGGAAATGGAGCAAAATTTGTAATGTTTCAATTGAAGTCAAAAAGGGCAGGGATAGGAATTATGATCTCAAACAAAGCAGAAGTAAAAATAGACCTCATATGGAGATAACATAAAAAGATAATTTTGATAAAAAGATACCATATACAATAAAGTGATATTTTTAAATTTTTATAGCAAATTTCTCTCATAAAAGCCTATTTTCTCAAATATATAGGAAATTGTCAAGTTTATAAAAATAAGAGCCCTTTCCCAATTGATAAATTGTTAAGGGATATGAATAGGCAGTTTATATATAGTCATATAAAATGCTCTAAATCACTATTGATTAGAGAAATGCAAATTAAAACAACTCTGAAGTATCACCCCACACCTATCAGAAATGACAAACGCTGGAAGGAATGAAGGAAAATAGGGACACTAATGAGCTGTTAGTAGAGTTGTTAACTAGTCTAACCATTCTGGAGAAAAACTTAGAAACATTTCCAAAGGTCTATAAAACTACATACCCTTTGACCCAATAATAGCACTACTGGGTCTATACCTCCAAAGATTCCAAAGCTAAATTTGAACTTATATGTACAAAAATATTTATGGCAGCTCTTTTTGTGGTGGCAAAGAACTGGAAATCCATGGGATGCCCATTAATTAGGGAATGACTGAACAAGTTGTGGCATATGATTGTGATGGAATACTATTGCATTGTAGCAAATGATAAGCAAGATGGTTTCAGAAAAACATAGGAATACACATATTAATGCTCAATGATGCACAATGAACTGAGTAAAACTAGCAATAACGGCAATATAATAATGATGATCATCCGTGAAAGACTTAGCTATTCTGATCAATACAATGATCCAGTACAATCCCAAAGGACTAATGATGATAATTTTCTTACTTATTTATAACATGGATAATATGGAAATGGTTTGTATGATTTCACATATATAAGTAATATATTATTTGTCTTCTTGGTTGGTGGGTTAGGGATGAGAAGGCAGGAGAGAATTTGGAACTCAAAAAAAATTTTTAAATAAGTGATGTTTTTTAAAAGTTAAATTAAATACAACTACATTATAGTTTCATAGTTTCTTCAGTTTGTCATCCATTAGTATCTCATGCCTTTGCTTACCAAAGAGAACTCAACACTTAAGTCAAGCAATCCTTGGCAGGATTTCCTCCTGTAGTTGCCTACCATATAGTGTGAAGCTGAATTATTTTTATCTTATTTGTCAGGAAACCAGGCTTTTAAGGTGATCAGAAAGCAAATCAGCACTCTCTTTTCAGTGCGGTATTTTTGGTACATGGATCAGAAAATGTCTTCAAGATTTAAGCAGATATTATGTGGATAATAATGAGTAGGCATAGACCATAGGAGCCCATCCAGAAAGGTTCATACTGACCCACTGATGTTGACAGATTGATCTTAGTGTCCTTGTTTAAACTAATAATGGAACGTTTATTGGCAATGAAGTATATTTTTCTTATGGCCAAATGATATTTGTAAAGCATTTCTGGCATAGAGTAGGTGCTATTATTCTCTGTCCTTATGTTCTTTGATTAGCAAAATAAAAAGTTGTAAATTTTTGATCATTTACATGGTGAATTTAATTCCATTAGATTTCATTGCTGCTCTCTCCTTTCCATAGACCTTTCTAAGACTAAATAGCATGAATTCATTGATAATAAACAGAAATGAGCTCATTTGACAGATATTTATTGAGCACCTACTATGTACAATGTATTGGCCCTAAAACCTTTTACTTAGAATTTAGCTTGGCAGGGATGAAAAACAATTTTTAAAAAACACAGTAAGTTATATCACCACAAGGACATAGAATTTTATTTTGGATACAGCAAAAATGGAATCAGATGCTAAATATATTTAAGACTTAAAGGATTTTTAATCTAGTTGGAAGATTGGCAGTATTAGAATACAATTACACAAGCCTGGCAAATTCCTAGGGATATTGTGGTTATAATCCTTGTGCTTATGAAAAGATTCCCATCTGGTAGACAGTTCCAGGACTGATAGCTCACTGTTTTTTGCTCCCTTTCAAAGTACAGAAATACCAAGAAATATTTGTCTTATTTATAAGTTTATTCATAAACCCCTTCCCAATTCAACATTTAGTGAATACCTTCTGTATGCTGAGAAGTTGAGCTGGTTCCAGATGAGAAACCAAGAGGATCCCAAAACTGAGAGAGAATAGTATCTGAGCATAGATGGCAAAAGGCTTTTTAGGAGCACAAGTAGCTGTTGGCAGTAATATTCAGAATTCCTGTCACTAGGTAGAGAAAGTTACCATTCCTGAGTGTTCTTCTCATATGTTCAGGGAATCACAAAGCAGACTAAGCCTAGAATTTAGCAATGGATTTTTCATGACAACTCTCATGAGCTTTGGAGAGAACAAAAAATAATGTCCCCTCTGATAGCCAGAAGATACTGGCTCTTCCTGTTCTGATCAACCCCCTCCTACAACAATCATCTGAAATTTAATTTTGTGCAGAAATTATGCTCTTGTGTCTTAAATCATTATTTCCCAATTTTTTTTGCTAGTTTGAGCCTTCTTTTTCTGATGGAAACTAAGTCACGAAATAGAATATTGTTAATCAACAATCATTTATTAAGGACTACCAAGCACTCTACTAAATAATGGAGAGGCAAAAAAAGTATCTTTGCCCCCAAGAATCTCACATTCTTGGTATTGGGGGATATCACATGCAAAAAAAAATGTGCATACAAAATATATACAGTGTAAATAGAAGTGGATCAACAAGGAAGGTATGAACCATGATGGAACCCAGGAAAGGCCTTCTGCAAAGGGTGAAATTTGGACTAAATCTTGAAGCAAGCAAAATACACCAGTAAATACAAGTGAGAAGGGAGAATATTATAGGAATGGGGAACAGCCAATGAGAAAATAGAGTAAGAGGTAAAGTTTTACATGGAAGGACCAGTAAAAAGTCAGTGAATCATAGAGTATAAGGAAGAGAGTTAAGAGTAAGAAAATTGGAAAGGTGCCAGGTTGTGAAGAGTTTTAAAAGCAAGAGGTTTTTTAAACATTTCTTTTTTTTTACTTTTGCTTTCCAAATTCTCTCCTTCACTCTAGCCCCTGCTGCTATTTGCTGAGAAGGCAAGCAATGTGATATCAATTATACATATGAAATCATGCAAAACATACTTCCATATTAGCCATGTTGCCCAAATAAGCCCTGTCTGCAATCAAGAGTTTATCGATTCTCCATACTTAACACCGTACACCAAGATAAGGTCAAAATGGGTTCATGACCTAGGCATAAAGAATGACATTATAAATAAATTGGAAGAGCATAGGATAGTTTACCTCTCAGACCTGTGAAAGAGGAAGGAATTGATGACCAAAGAAGAACTAGAGATCATTATTGACCACAAAATAGAAAATTTTGATTATGTCAAATTGAAAAGTTTTTGTACAAACAAAACTAATGCAGACAAGATTAGAAGGGAAGCAATAAACTGGGAAAATATTTTCACAGTTAAAGGTTCTGATAAAGACCTCATTTCCAAAATATATAGAGAATTGACTCTAATTTATAAGAAATCAAACCATTCTCCAATTGATAAATGGTCAAAGGATATGAACAGACAATTCTCAGACAAAGAAATTAAAACTATTTCTAGCCATATGAAAATATGCTCCAAATCATTATTAATCAAAGAAATGCAAATTAAGACAGCTCTGAAATACCACTACACACCTATCAGATTGTCTAGAATGACAGGGAAAAATAATGTAGAATGTTGGAGGGGATGTGAAAAAACAGGGACACTGATACATTGTTGGTGGAATTGTGAATGCATCCAACCATTCTGGAGAGCAATTTGGAACTATGCTCAAAAAGTTATCAAACTGTGCATACCCTTTGATCCCGCAGTGTTTCTACTGGGCTTATACTCCAAAGAGATACTAAAGAAGGGAAAGGGACCTGTATGTGCCAAAATGTTTGTAGCAGCCCTGTTTGTAGTGGCCAGAAGCTGGAAAATGAATGGATGCCCATCAATTGGAGAATGGTTGGGTAAATTGTGGTATATGAATGTTATGGAATATTATTGTTCTGTAAGGAATGACCAGCAGGATGAATACAGAAAGGACTGGCGAGACTCACATGAACTGATGCTAAGTGAAATAAGCAGAACCAGGAGATCATTATATACCTCAACAACAATACTGTTTGAGGATGTATTCTGATGGAAGTGGATCTCTTCGATAAAGAGAGCTAATTCAGTTTCAATTGATCAAGAATGGACAGAAGCAGCTACACCCAAAGAAAGGATACTGGAAAATGAATATAAACTGCTTGCAATTTTGTTTTTCTTCCCGGGTTATTTATACCTTCTGAATCCAATTCTCCCTGTGCAACAAGAAAACTGTTCGGTTCTGCAAACATATATTGTATCTAGGATATACTGTAACCTATTCAACATGTAAAGGATTGTTTGCCATCTGGGGAAGGGGGTGGAGGGAGGGAGGGGAAAAATCAGAACAGAAGTGAGTATAAGGGATAATGTTGTAAAAAATTACCCTGGCATGGGTTCTGTCAATAAAAAGTTATTTAAAAAAAATAAAAAAAAAATATTCCTGCTATTTGATACTAAAAAAAAAAAAAAAAGAGTTTATCGATTCTCTTTCTGAAGTTGGATAGCATTTTTCACTACGAGTTCTTTGGGACTGTCTTGTATTATTGTATTGCTGTGAAAAGCTAAAAGTCATTCACAGTTGAACATCATACAGTACTTTATTGCTATATATACATGTTCTCCTAGGTCTGCTCATTTTACTTTGCATCAATTCATGTGTAAGTCTTTCTGATTTTTCTGAGAGCATGCTGCTCATCATTTCTTAGATCCCAATAGTATTCCATCATAATCACATACAAAAACTTGTTCAGCCATTTTTCCCCCAACAGGATGGACATGCCCTAAATTTCCTATTCTTTGCCATCACAAGAAGAGCTGCTATAAATATTTTTGTACAGCTAGGTAGGTCCTTTTCCCTTTTTGCCCCCTTTAGGATACAAATCCAATGTTGGGTCAGAGTATACACATTTTATAGCCCTTTGGACATAATTCCTTATTATTCTCCAGAATTGTTGGATAAGTTTGTATTATTATTGTAATTGTATTATAATCTGTTGTAATTATATTGTAACACCAATAATGTATTATTTTCCCAAGTTTTCCACACTTCCCTCCAGCGTTTGTCATTTTCCTTTTCTGTCTTGTTTTCCAGTCCAATAGGTAAGAGGTGTTACTTCACAGTAAAAAAGAATTTTATATCTGATCCTGGATCACAGGAGTTTATTATGCAAGGGAGGCAGGTGTTACATGGTCAGACTTAAACTTTAGGAAATCACTTTGGCAGTTAAATGAAGAATGTTTTGGAGTGGGAAGAGACTTGAGGTAAGAAAATCAATTAGAAGGCTATTGCAGTAATCCAGATATGAGCTGATAATGGACTGCACCAGGATGGAGGCTGGGACAATAAAAAGAGATGTATAAGAGAGATATTGTGGGATTGGCAACAAATTAGATAAGAAAGATAGCTTTTTTTTTTCCAGGAAATCAAAAAACTATTCACTACTATTACTGAAGCAGTTAACATTTTTTTCTATTTGAAAAGTCTCTAAATTCATTCAAATTTCTGAGAGAATTGCATTATTGGTGGCTAACTAAAAATGAATATAGGCAATTATTCCTTAAACCATGCTAAAAATAAAGGCTCAAAATGATCAATAAATTGCACATCTCTTATTAAAACTTAAACTGAAAACTGGATTTTTTCTTTAAATAATCAAAGAATACCATGTCACAGTATTAGACATATTCTCAACAATATGTCATAGATTTAATGAATCCACCATTATGCTTAAAAAATCATCATTATTCACTTGAATATATTATACAACTGGTAGAAGAGAATAAAATTATCATTATATTCAAGTGAAGTATAAATCTCTCTAGTTTTAAGAGATAATTTGATAGTAGAGCACCAAAGAATACTGATATGTAAAACTGAGAAACATGACATTTTTTCAGAGATCTCCTGGTAGGAAATCAGTAACTAATAGGAAAATTGCTGAGTTAAAAGAAACAGGGGTCAGGAAGAACAGTCTAAAATTGGAAAGACTGTCAAAAAAGAACTGATCCATGATGTGAACAATCAGAACACTTGTTTCCAATGTATATTATTTTTCAAAGAAAGGTTCTCTCAAACAGAATAGGGAACATTTTCTTCAAAATAAATGTACTTTTGTGAACTTTTTCAACCCTTTCCTTACTGCTGGAGATCCCTGGCATATAAGAGAAGCTTAAAAAGTGTTTATTGATTGAGTGATTGATTATTTGCCTTGGGTTGTAGGGTATATAGGTTCTGTAGTGAAATAATCTTGCAAAGATAACAATAAATTCAATGATTAGGAAAATAAAAGGTTTAATTTTATTTTAAACTATTTAATAATTTATACAAAGCCATAAAAAAGGAAATAAATATTCACAAACTAATAATTTCCATCATTTTGCCCTATTTTTCAAATTGTTATACAGGGTGTTGCAAAAGTTATGGTGGAGTTTTAATCTATTGTTTCCTTGTTTTGAACTATGAGTCATATTTATGTTAATTTTTTTTATTTCTCTCTTCTTTGATTCCTGAGAGGGAGGACTCAAAGTCCCTTTGATTCTTAATACTGTAGCTCATTTCTCACTTTTGCCTGACTACCTGAATCTATTCTTTTCTGTTCTTTGAACAAAAGCTCTATTTCATGAGGTTTCTTTTTTCAAATTCACATTAGAATCATTTTGTCTTTTAGAACTTTGTAAATGCTTTTCAAGGTAAAGATAGTTATGATGCTTTTTCGTTACATCCTGGGCCACTATTAGCAAAAGTTATCTATTCATCCAGGGAATTGGATCCCATGTGATTACATTCATTCTAGCTAGCAATATAGAAATTAATAATGTATTTGTGCTATATTCTGTTACATGTTTTCAAGGAAAAGAGAAGACAAAGGGAAAGGGGAAGTTAAAAGCATCTTAACTTATTCCAAATATTCCCCAGAGGTATTTAACTTCTAGAAGTACTAGTAAATAATCCTTCAGAATTTGTTCAATTGTAAAGTATAAATTAATGGAGAAAAAGCAAGTTAATTTGATGCTTTAAAATGAAATCACGCCTACATCCTCTGCATGCTAAATTCATTATTGACATTCAGTCATTCATTGGTCTGGAACAGTGTGAATGATGAGATTTCATAGATCTCATTCAGCCCAAAGTCTTGAGTAAGACAAGGATAAAGCATTTACCCTGAGCTGGATCCCATGGTTTTGAAGGAGAAAACCGATCAGATTGTCATAGACCAATTGGAAGCTGAAGATTCTCTAGCATATAAGGGAATGCTAGAAGATTCTATTTCTGGACTTCTACTTTATTCATTGATCTGAATTCCTACTTTTGGTTCTTAGATCAGTGGGTTTAGCAGGAAAGGGCCAGTAGCTGTATTCCTTTATTTTGCTATAAAATCAAGAACCAGCCGACTCATCCCAAGATTCAATCTGAGTAAATTTGTGTCCAGCTATATTAATTTTGGGTAGGATATATATCTTTCATTTTTCTGGTGAAATTACTGATCACAAAATCACCCATTTAGAAAGCAGCTGCTGCTAAATAAATAAATGGTGAGAAGAAAAAAATAACCAGATTGAACCCCAATTCCTATTATTTAAAATAAAATACCAAATTGGCTCATCTGATATTTTAGAGAGCCAGTAAGTTCTAAGGAAGAAAAAACTAATTAAAAGACATATATTGTTATTTAATCAAAAATCAGCCAAAGTATTTGTTTATAAAAAAAGTTTCATAGTTCAAGTTATTTATTGACTGGATTAAATAGACTTCAAAGATGCCAAAATAAATTATTGTCTGGCTTGAGGAAAACAATTCCTTTAGAAGTTATTTTATTTGGTGAACACCATTAAAAATAATTTCTAAAAAAATTTAGGATTCTGGAAGGAAAAGAAAGGGTTAATGTAATTAATTGTTTAAGAAAATAATAGACTGATAATGGAGGTGAAAGTTGTTTGTGTTACATTTCACTAGTAAAGCAGGAATTTTGTTAGAGATTCCTTTTGGTAGTTTTGAAATACAAACATTTTGTTTATACTCAATGTGAGATCTTAGGGTAGCTGAGGTTAGGAAGGCGATGGTTTATTGCTGTATAAGGCTGGTCATTTGGGCAAAATAATAATAGGTGCTGAAGATTTTTCTGTTTGTCAGACACAGATGGTAAAGCAGTTTGGCCTAAATGTGGTTTTAATAAATGCATTGCTTGTAAAAGGTAAAGGCTGCTGGAATAAAAAATAGCTAGATTGCAGCCTTGAAATGATTAAGGTCACTACAGTGTTAGAAATGACTATAGTAGTTGCAAATATATATTTGACCAACTAAATTTAAAAGCAAAAAATGTTGGGAACAATAAAAAAGCAAAACAGGTTGCTTATTAGGAAGAAAAATTTAGTGCTTTTGAAAAATATGAAGTAGATACTTCTAGAAAGTGAAATTGTATTAAATTAATATTGAACAGCTAGGTGGCATAGCAGATACAGGGCCAGTCCTGAAATCAGTAAGACCTGAATTCAAATCCAACTTCAAGCACTTACTTACTACTAGCTTTGTGACCCTGGATAAATCACTTAACCCAAATTGCCTCAGTTTGCTCATCTGTAAAATGAGCTGAAGAAGGAAATGGCAAACCATTCCAGAATCTTTGCCATGAAATCCCCAAATGGGATCACAGAATGTCAGACATGATTGAAATGAGTGGACAATAACAATAAAATCCTGAACGAAAGAGTTCCTTCACTCCTATGTCTGTGAATAAAGTCAAATTGGTAGAAGAGTTGTAATGGGAATTTTTGCACCTGTAACAAGAAGCAAGAAAGATATGCTTGTTTGGGGGAAGATGAATAAAAAATCTTGGAATGCTAGAACTTCGTCCTTTGGTTCATTTGTAGCTTTTTAACTGATTTGCTTTTGCTACTAGCTGCTAGTTGGACTTTGTCCACTCACCTGCCTTTTTCTGCTTTCTTCTCCTGCATCTTCTTTCCACCATCACAGTACAATTGTCTACTCACAATAGCACCTTCAGTTACCCTCTTGGTGCTGATAATAAGGAGAGCACCTGGCCTCTAATACATTTCTTCTCAAGGAGGAAAAAGGGCAGGACCCTCAGGAGATTACAGCAACATCATCTGGATGGCATGGATTGTCCCAGTTATGGCTCTTGCCAACTCACAAAGAAACAATGGTTAAATTTTCAGTGTGAGCATTTATACCTCAGAAATTGGCATTGATAGATTGAGTCTAACAGCAATCTGCTGGAAATCCAATTAGAAGAAAAGCCACAAATATGTTGCTCAAACCCAAAGCCAGATCAAGAACTAGTAAGGTTCAGACAAGGAGTTCAGTAACTAGATTTTGCATGGTATCCAACCACTTTGAAAGCACTAAAAGCTTACTGATCCTCAAATTGACATGATTTTGTCATGAGATAATACAAGAATAACACAAAACTTAATATCCTAAAAAAATAACTGCAGTATTCCATTGGGGCTCAGCCAAGAGCCCCATTTCTTTTTTTTAAATAATTTTTTATTGATAGAACCCATGCCAGGGTAATTTTTTACAGCATTATCCCTTGCACTCACTTCTGTTCTGATTTTTCCCCTCCCTCCCTCCATCCCCTCCCCTAGATGGCAAGCAGTCCTTTACATATTGAATAGGTTACAGTATATCCTAGATACAATATATGTTTGCAGAACCGAACAGTTCTCTTGTTGCACAGGGAGAATTGGATTCAGAAGGTATAAATAAACCAGGAAGATAAACAAACATGCAAGCAGTTTCTATTCATTTCCCAGTGTTCTTTCTTTGGGTGTAGCTGCTCCTGTCCATCCTTGATCAATTGAAACTGAATTAGCTCTCTTTATTGAAGAGATCCACTTCCATCAGAATACATCCTCAAACAGTATCGTTGTTGAGGTATATAATGATCTCCTGGTTCTGGTCATTTCACTTAACATCAGTTCATGTAAGTCTTGCCAGTCCTCTCTGTATTCATCCTGCTGGTCACTGAATACATTTCTTCTAGACGTGCATAGCGCTTGGTCCTGATATAAAAGTTCAAAATCAGAAAATAAATTTGAAGAATTAGCTAACAAAAGAAAAGAATCACCATAAAAAGAAAAATTTGGAACACAAGGTTTTGCAAGAGTGAATGTTGAAAATTATCTTTGCATGGATTTTGAAAAATTAAAAGCTATTATTATAAAAAGAAAGAAAGAAATGGCCACTTGCCTTTTAGAGAAGTGTGTTGCAAAATGTAAACATGAGAATTTTGCAACATGAAAATAAGTTTGATAAGACAGAGATTGATTTTAATCCAGTTCAATTTTTCCTGGATAGTGCATCATTTAAAAAGAAAATGCAGATAATTTGCACTTGTCATGTTTCACTTGTTCTCAGTGAATAACAAGAAAATAATCCTTGCTTAGAAGGCTCTGAGCCAGTTGCTTCCTGAAGTTTGATACCCTGTCTTTTTCCTTTGGCTATAAACTATATTCTGTAAAGGCAAAGAGGAGAGACAGAGAATTTTTACTTTGGGCACTTACCTTCATTTAATAAGTATTTATTGTATGCCTTAGATGTGTAAGATAGTGCCTCAATAACTCTTGCCTATGACTCTGCAGTGGAAAGCCAGCAGACTTGACTGGGATTGTAAATTAAAAACAAAAGTGGAAAAGCCTGAACCAATTGATACTGTCTTACCAATATGGATCAATAATTCCATTAAGTAAGCATTTTTAAAGAATCCACTAGGTTAAGCTCACATAAAAACAGCCCCTGGCTTTAAGGAAAGCACTTACATCTACTAGGAGAGTGTCCAACTTGGAATCAGGAAAATTTGAGTTCAAATCCAGCCTTAGACACGTCTTAGCTGTGGTGCCCTGGACAAATCATGTAACCCCATTTTCCTCAGCTTTCTCATCCAAATGAATTGGAAAAGAAAATGGCAAACCATTCAAGTGTCTTTGCCAAGAAAACTTCATATTGGGTCACAGAGCTTCTGAAATGACTAACAACAACAATATGCAGGTGCAATTACAATGCTATAAGTTCTCGTTATGGTAATAAAACATAAATTCTGGGGAAAGGTAAATTTTCCAAAGTTAACAAAGAAATAAAAGAAAGTATGAAATCCAAGTAAACTCTCTCTCTCTCTCTCTCTCCTCTCTCTCTCTCTCTCTCTCTCTCTCCATATATATATATATATATATATATATATATATATATCTTCCCTCCTACTATGGCAGCCACTAGGAACGAGGAGGCCACACACTATAGACAGTCACTAATGCTCTTGACTTCAATTATGTTCTCCTTCCTAAGGTCAGACTTTTAGGAATCACTGAACTCAACTCGAGTGTCCTCTTCTGCAGGAGGCCTTTCTCACCCCTCCCCCGGCTCCTACTGCAATCCTATTTAAGACTGTTTTTCATTTTCTCTGTGTTTGATATGAACTAATTAATGCACATGGCATCAGCTAGATAGCACAGTAGCTAGTGCAATGAAATCAGGAAGACTCATCTGCATGAGTTAGAATGCAGGGCCAGTCACCTAGGCAAGTCACCTAAATTTTTTTTTGCCTTAGTTTCTCCTCTGAAACAATGAGCTGGAGAAGGAAATGGCAAACCACTCCATTATCTTTGCCAAGAAAACCTCAAATTCGGGTCATGAAAAGTCGAACGGAATTGAAACAACACAACCAAAAAAAACAACTTAAGTGCATGTTGTCTTCCTCATTAGAATGTAAAGTCATTGAAGGAATGAACTATTTGGGGGGACAGGGTACTGTGTGTCCCCAGTACTTAACCCATTGCTAGATTCATAGTAAGTGTTTAATAAGTAAATGCCTGTTAGTTAATTGACTTAATTTACAGCAATACCCAACTATACAGCAATACCCAACTATAATCCTACAGGTTTTCCACAATGGACTAAAAAAAAAAATCTCTTATCAGTGGTTCTCAATAGTTTTAAACATATGACTATCTTCCCTGGTTACCATATAACTAAAGATTTTCATCTTAAAACCTATAGGATTTAATTTAAACTGAACGATGCGTTTAAATATTAAAATTTTTATTTACCTAGAATTCCTGTTTGAAAGATGTGTCATATTGGACTGTGTAAATAAGGAGTAATATTGTGTGGTATTTGAATGAACACAGAGTCCTTGAAAACTGCTGGGGAAGGGACAACCTTCTCATCAAATGGAGTTTTGTTAGTTTGTTTTAATGGTATTTTCAAGGAGGAAACTCAGAGTAACTAATTGAGGGATTGTTCAGTAGACAATGTTTGCATGATGATGAGGTTTCTCATTGTCTGAAATAATCTCCAGTGGGTGTCAGGAAAGGCTAAGGTACAGTATTATCATTTGGGAAGAGAAATCACTGTGCTATTTTCTTCTTGTGCCTAATGTCAACATTAGAACTCTCTTTCCCCCATTTGTCTTCAGTTCTTTCTTTATCCAAACCAAATGAATAGCCAGGAAAGGAATTTTACTACTGCTTGTTGGAACACCCAGACAATTTTACTCAGGATTCCTCCCCCCATGCTTAAGGGAAACTGATTTTGAAGTCAGTAGACATATATGTGGATCCTGGCTCTGCTTCTTGCTGCTTGTGTGATCTTGGACAGCTTCCTTTACTTTATCTGCATTACAGTAAAATGATAGGGTTGATTTAGATAACCCATAAAGCCCCTTTTGTATCAAAATAAAATGAAACAGTAACATAACATATATGACTTTTATTTCAGATGCAACAATGAAAATGAATGGTACCAGGTCCATGAAAATATCATCCGAAAGTCTAGCACGAAGTACACTGCACCCAGTTCCAACTACGGTAATCTGTTTTTTGTTTTTTTTTTTTTTTGAACAGGATAATTTCCTTAACTTTGCACGATGGGGCTTGAGCTATGCAATCATCTCAATATCCTTTCCTAAACATTTATGTCACCTGCTTGTTCTCCATTCATCATACTCTGGATACATGACTTGAGGTCAAGTCTAATTATGCCTTTTCTTTGTCTAGGCTGAAGAAATGTGTCTTTGGAGTCCTCCAACTAAGACTTATGTTTTCTTAAAGAAAACCACCATCTCAGAATAAAACTGACACTTAAAAAAGTCTTTTTCAGTTACTGCTCATTGTGTATCATAAGGAAATCATGTTAGTGTCAATGATGAATATAGCAATATAAGACATTATAGGATGAAAATAGAAAAAAATTTCCATCTAAGTGACTTTTATCTCTTTTGTGAACTTTTTCAAATAGAAGGCATTGAAATCCTTCTGCTTGAAAACTAAGGATAGTTATGATCATGAACAAGATTTTGTTTCTTAAATTGAATGGAAAGTTATTTTGTGATTAGATCTGAAAATAGTCATTTAAAAAATAGACTCTTGAAATCATCTTGCACTTAAAGGCTACTGAATTTACAACAGAAATGGATGTTTGTTTTTTGCCATTTTCACCAATTAATTATTTCATAATCAGCTTTTCTTAACCTTTTTTTTTTGTCCTCAAACTTACACATACTTTTCTGAGAGTTATGAGTTGGTCTTGAATGACAATATAAAACCAACATGCCATTTGCAGGCAGAGAACTTCCTAGACAATTTTGACTGTCAGAAGGAGCTTATTTTTTGCTCTATAAATATAAATGGATATCTGAGTAGGAGGATCTTTGGAGCAGCTCTGAGCCAGAGGCTGCAGAAGGAGAAACATTCTGGAAGGCACGTTTGGCTCCACTTACATATTGCAGTATGGGTATCATCCATCCTTACTGAATAATTTATTTAGCTAGGGTTGCTTTTTCTTGTATGTGTACTTTGGGATTAGATACAAAGTGATGACTGTCATTGTCATCAGGATGCTGAGGAGCACCTTGTCCTAGGTACTCAGAATTGCAGAACCTTGGTCTAATGAATGGGCAGACACAATAAACCTCTTTCTGACATAGGAAGAAAAGAAAAATTGGACAAAAGCCGGATTTAAAACAGAGGGAAAAGTCCCAAGGTATCTATGGAAACACAGTCCCCTTTCATCTCTCTTACATTCTTTGTTTTATTTACTTATTTATTCACAAAATGATGCCCTTGACTACCAGACTTCAGACACAAGAATGATTTAAACCTCATGTGACTATTTAAGACAAGGGGAATGAGTAAGAATACATTAATTAAGGAGTATCCCCAGAGGACAATTGTACTCTAAACATTTAAAAAGATTGGGATTATACTGATTCCTAAAATTCTAGGTATAATATAAATGCAGTGAGTAATCACACACACACACACACACACACACACACACACATTACTTTGTTTCTTTGGTTTTGTTCGAGGTCTAGAGGTATTGAGCACTTAATAGTCAGTCAGTAAGCATTTATTAAGTGCCTTCTATGTGCCAAGCACTGTGTTAGGCACAGAGGATAGGAGAAGAAACAAAAGATGATCCCTATCTTTAAGACGCTAATGATCTAATGAATGATTGGTTGCTTAAGAAAAGTAACAATGAGACAATACTACTATTTGGGCTATTATAAGCAATATGTAGTGAGTATGTTTAATGACTTTACCAGGCATTAAGATTACTATTCTTCCAATAACAAGGATTAGGGACAACCCTAATGTGGGGAAAAGGTGAAAAGCTGTGCTTCCATCTAAGCCTCAATGTGTGGGAAATTTTTAGTTTGCCATAAATTCCATTTTCTATAAAAAGTTGTAAACTTTGTCTCTGGTTGTATAGTATCACTTTTCCTAACTATCTTGATTGGTCTCATCTCCCTGCGTTTCTCGCTTCAGTGAAAATCAAAAGTCAAACAGGATGGCACAAACCTAAGTGGGTAGCCAAAGCTGCTTTCAAGGCCACTAAGTATGACAGTGATCACCTCACAGCTCTGGGAGCCTGAACAGTGTCAGAATAATAAGATAATAAAGGGAGGCCATCTTCTATCTGCCACAAAGTTAGGTCTTCAAGAATTTTCAGTTATAAAGGAAAAAGGTACCAATGTCATCTTGAAAAACATTTTTTACAAAATAGAAAAAGCCTACGGATATATAGTATAACGATTCCTGGAGATTAATAGACCACTTTTCTAGACATATATGAATTTATATCTGCAAATTAATTCTCTTTCACCTGTACCCTGATGGATTTATTTCTGGGTATTTCTTAAATTGCTAGAGGGATGTTGCTGGCCAAATTCTGAATCTTGCTTCATTGTATTATTCTACTCAAGTCAAGATCCAGTTTTAAAAAAATAAATAAATAAATTCCCTTTACTTTATTCTATCACCAATCTAAGCTAAGCTCAATGGCCAGTTAATTTAGAACTTCCAATGCAATCGCTTTCAAAGATTCTTAGATGTTTTTTCCCCAAAGATATCATTTAAAATTACAGAAAGAAATTTCTCTTTTGGTTGTAGGTATTAAGAGAATAAATGATTCTCATCTTTCCCTCTCTACCTCCCTCCTTTCATCTCTCTGTCTCTTTGTCTATCTGCTCTCTCTTCTTTCTTCTTCCCTCTCTTTTCTTTAATAATAATCTCATCTCATTCATTTAGTTTTTTGGAATATCAAATACACTGTCATTCAACATGAAGCAATTCACATTCACATAGAGGTCATTAAGAATTGCTATAATTAAAGTAAGCATTTAACAGGCAATTTCCTATATTTTAAATATGTATTTTTATATTTTGCATATTAGCCACAGAGCTATTTTAGCAGCTGGGCTGAGATTAATTTAAGTAATTAATCCCCATTCAACCATTCAACAAGTAGAAGATTCCACAGATCAATTGATATACAGCATGTTGCCAATCCACAAATGTCCCATATAGATGTCACTTTGACCAACTACTTTTAATGGAACAGAATTCAATATAATATTAAATTTAGGTAGGTAGTTATAACGCAGTTTTATTGTTCTCATGTTGGATAATTAAAGGAACCAAAAGTCATTTTGTGGAATTAAGTTAAAGTTACTGATTTGGAAGAACATGCAACAACTTGGAAATTATGTATAGGACAAATCATCAGTAAAATTTAGAATCAAGGCCTGAGTCTCATTCCTAGCTCTTTCATTTATGACTTAAGTGATATTTGGTAGGTCACTCTACTCCTAAATTTCCATATCTCTCTTTCACATCTATCTACTTCTCACTACTCACATAGATACCACTTTAGTTTATTCTTTTACCACCTGTCACCTGGACCACTGCTAGGACCTCTCAATTGATCTTCCTTCTTTAAATCTCTCCCCAGTCCATTTCTACTTGGCTGTCAAAATTATTTGCCCTAAGCCCTCGTCTGAAAATGTTCCCTTTATATTTAATAAACTTCAGTGATGCCATATTCCCTCTAGGAAAAAATATAAGGACCTCCATCTGTTTTTTTTAAGCTCTTCACAACTTGACCCTAATAAAGCCTTCCAGTCTCAATATACATTATTTCTTTTCCCTTGATTTATGGACCAGCTCCCATTCCTGAAATGTGGTTGCATCTTTCTTCTCCATCTCATAGATTCCCTCACTTCTTTTAGGATTTAACTCAATTAGGACCATTAAAATCATGTGAAATTCCCCAAATGAAATCTGGGTGGGGAAATTCAGCTCAAATACTATCTTCTACACAAAATAGTTTTTGCTCCTCTCAACCTAACCATAAATATCCAGCCTCCCTAACTTTCTTGTTTACATTTTGTATTTATTCTTTCTACATTTACATGGATTCATATTGTCTTCAAGATAAGATGTAAACAGTTTGAGAACAGGAATAGTTTAATTTTATTGGGCTTTGTCTTTTCATTCCCAGTGATTAGCACTGTGTCTAAAACATAGTTACTATTATTCAATTGTTGCAGTCATATTTGACTCTTTGTGACATTGTAATTCATTTAATAAATTCCTATTGGTTGATAGTACTAAAAAAATTTACTGAGCATCTCTCCTTTTTCTAGAATGGATTCTAGAATCCATTCTAACCAAGAATTGTTTGCATTTGTTATTTGTCATTATTTTAGTAGACTCCCAAAGCAAATTGCAATTCTGAAAGTCATAAATTATGTCTCATTACCAGTATTTTAATGTAACTACTTTCTGGTGCCATAGAGGGAAACTCATTAATTTCATCAGGCCTATTTAAAAATTCCAAAGCAAAGTATTCTAAGAGGCAGAGATAAGGAAGTACAGTATTCTAGGTATAGGTGCCAGCCTATGCAAAGGCACAGAGATAGAAGGTACTATATTCAGAGAAGAGTAAGGAGGCTAATTTGCTTGAAATATAGAGTGAGTGAATGGAAGTGAGGTGAAAGAAGCCTGAAAAGGTAGGTGGGAGCCAGGTTTTAGAAGGCTTTAAATAACAGGCCAGGGAGTTTGTATTTGAGCCAACAGGCAACAGGAAGCCAGTAAAGATTTTAGAATAGGAAAATGAAATGGTAGATCTGTTTTGAGAATACTATTTCTGGCATGACTGAATTGGAGGATGAGGAGAGGATGAACTGAAGAGAAAGAATTAGAGAAAGTTTAGGCAAAAAAACAGCTAGAAATATTTCTGAATGTTGAAAGGGGTCTAATTTAGGGAGGTAGGTGAAGTGAAGGGACAGATGAAAGATCTGTTGTGGAGGTAAAACTTATAAGGGTTTAGCCATTGATTTGATCTGGGGGTTGAAAGAAAGAAGAGTCAAAGATCCAGTTCAATCAATATAAGCACTTACTGTGCCAGGCACTGTGCTAAGACTGGAAATGCAATTAATTACAATAAAAGTTCCCCCACCCTCAATAAGCGTATACTATAAAAGGGGAAACAACATGCAAGAGAGACAGGAAATGGAGGAAGGGGGACAGGACTCCAGAAAGTACCCAGCATAAGCACCTTTTTCCATGCAGTTAAAAACAGGAAAGGCTGCAGGTGCAAAATAGCAGTGATATGAAAGTCCAGTTTCTGTTCTCTGTTAAGGAAGGCTTTGGAAGGAATATAATACTGCACCTTCCAACCTCCACTCAGAGGGGTGAGGAAGCAGAAAGAGATGGAGTTAATCAAGATGTGAATTAATAGTATGATGAGTTCAGAAGTGATAAATGAGCTTTTCTTGGGGAAGGGGGCATGTTGTTCTTGGAGTTGAAACCAGGCAGAGCAACAAATGGAAAGTGGAGTAGATGATTGAGATTGAAAATATGGATGACTGAAAGAATGGTGGTATCCTCAACAGAAATTAGGGGTGGGGAGGGATAGAGAAAGAATGTGCTTAAGGAAAAATGTTGTTAATCCCATTTTCACACTTGGAAAATTTGAAATGTCAGTGTTACATCTGATTGGATATATTTATCAGGTAATTGGAGCATTCAGTTGGAGAGATTCATCAGATCTTTTGAGGCAGCTAGGTGGCACATTGAATAGAATGTTGGGCCTAGAGTTAAGAAGTCTTGAGTTCTAATCCAGCCTCAGAGTAGCTATGTGACCTTAGGCAAGGTGTTTGACCCTATTTGCCTCAGTTTCCTCATATGTAAAATAAGAAGGAAATGGCAAACCACTCCAATATCTTTGTCAAGAAAACCCCAAAAAGCGGTCCTGGAGAATTAGACATGATTGAACAACAATATTGGGTGTTTGGTGGCACAGAATTGGAATTAATGACAGAGATCAAGTGTGTGTGTGTGTGTGTGTGTGTGTGTGTGTGTGTGTGTGAGAGAGAGAGAGAGAGAGAGAGAGAGAGAGAGAGAGAGAGAGAAGTCATCTGCACAGAAATGATAATATTGATGAGAATGAGGGAGAGAAAAAGGCCCAAGACAGAGCCGGGAAATGGATGATGATCCAGCAAAAGAGAAAGAGGGTAGACGGGTAGAAGAGCCAAGGCAGAACTATCCCAAAAGCCAAGATAGGGAAGAATGCCTAGGAAGAGAAGGTGGTGGATAGCATAAAGAAATCAAATAAAAGGAAGAAAAGAGCATTATCATTACTAATAAAGAAATCTTCAGAGAGAGTAATTTCAATTGAGTGGTAGAGATGGAAGCCAAACTTAAAAAAAAAAAAAAAAAAAAAAAAGGCAATAAGTGTAGGTCTTCTCATTGTGAAGGAGTGGTGATAAAAGACAATAATTTGGTAGGATTAATTCAAGATTTTGTTTGCTTGAAGAATGGATAAGCCCAGGGCACTTTGTAGGGCAGAATGTAGTGAATAAAATAGTGAAGATAAGGTAAAGTAGGGAAGCAGGATCCCATAGGAGACCCAGAGGAGCTGGATAAAATGCACAGGAAAGAACAATAAGAAGCAATATCTCTTCCTTAAGGTCTAGTGCAAAAGAGAAAAGAATAGGATGGCGATATAGGAGAATTTGGTTATTTGTCATAGGAAAGAAGAAAGGGGACCATGACTAATGGCTTCCATATTCTCAGTAAACTGAGATGGGAGGGGAAAGGAAAAAAGGAATCCTTTTATCTTAGAGATAAAAGAAAAAGTTTAGAATTGTTGCTGTAAAAAATGCAACAGATAATTAATCATGGAAAAATAAAAGGATTTCCTTACAGCAATGAAAGCCTCCTTAAGATTAGACTGCATTAATTTGTAGCAAAGCAAATTGGTACAACCATATAGCTTTGTCTAGGTACAATCACGTGATTTTTTCTACATTTGGTAGCATATCAAAAAGAATGAAAAAAAGAGATTTTGAGGATACCTCAAAATGCCATTATGATTAATGTCATGGCTGGTAAATGGGAAAGAATTGTAAGGGAAGAGAATTAGCCATCCATAAGGTGAAAATTTTGATGGAGCAAAGTGACATCAGAGCATGTGTACTGGACTGAAATTATAGGAAGGCTGAAGGAATAGAAGAAGTATTTTCAGAAGGAATTAGGAGTTAGTAGAGACAGATGAATTTAAGGATATAATCAGAAGCTGTCTGGGAGAGAAAAAATTAAATACAGAATTACTGCCTTCCAGAATTTGGCATACTTCCCAGTATAAAAAACAATCTATAACATTGCTCCCACATTTCCAGCCAGCAGTACACCCTGGCCAGAAGTTCTTTTTTGGCATACACATTTCTAAATAGTCTGTCCATCTTGTTTCTGTGGATTCTTTGGGGCTTTCCCTATGAGGACCCCCTTGCATAGAAACTGTCAAAATTTCCATGCTATTTTTGTTAAACCATTTCTTGATTTGTCAAGGTCACTCTGACCCATGTTCCGTTAGTTTTATGCCTCGAGGTATTTCTGAATAGCAGAATATTTCTGCAGAGTAGTTTATATTTTCTGCATGATGGCTTTCTAAAGAAAAACTCTGCATATTATATATTTTCCTATGAAAGGAGTTCCAGAATTATTCTCACCAGCACCTTATATGACTCATGATGGAATTGTGAGTTTCTTATTAAGATGAAATTGTGGCCCTAAAAAAAAGTTTTTTGTTTCTTGCAGGTCTTATAATTTCTTTGCAGCTTCTTCGTGGGGATATGGACCAGATTCGGAGGGAAAACCCTATGATCTTTAACAGAGGCTTGGCAGTTACCAGGAAATTGGGTTTCCCTGATGTCATCATGCCAGGTAGGCAGAACTGCTCTGGGGGCTCCCAAAGGGTGCTCACAAAATCAAGTCAACTTTTTCAGATATGGTTGATCAATAGATCTATTCTGCGTCATCCTTAGATCCAATGGACTGGGCCCTGCCATCAATAAAATCATCTGTTTACTATAGCTGCTGGATTCTTCTCATAAAATCATACAGAACAATGTTCAAAAGCACTACAGTGATAGACACAACAGATGGGTTTTCTTATGTGACACCCTCTGTGATTTCTGTAGTGAAACAATGTGTACACCAAGGTCAACAAAGATAGATTTTCACCTTCCTATTATATCACCAATCTTTCAGGAAAACAACCACAAGTATCCTGTTCTTTTAAGGGATAAAAAATGGCAAATTATAGGAATGTAATTTTGATAAGAACGATTGCGCTGTATGAAAACTAAGAGAAATCTTTTTTTAAAATCAACTTAGTACAGGATCACTTAAAGTATTACATTAAAATATGCTCCTTAGGCATCCACAGTTTAAACATGTGCCTATATACAAGTACCCAAAAGGAAACTCAGATTCAGGTGTCATAGGACCAAGATATTCTGATAAGATGCCGTAGCCCTTTAAGGTAACCCAGCCAGACACTCATGATCCTTTACTTCTTGTGTTAGCTGTTAACCAAAGAACAAATAATAAAGTTTTATAAGTACCATTTTACTAAAGAATGAACTGATGCCATTACTTATTATTTTTCTTGTAACCATCTTGTCCCACATTTTTGATGGTAATGCCTTTTGAGATGACACTGAATGAAACACATAATGTTTCTTCCTTGTTCATCCCTGTTTCAGAAATCTGGTTCTTCTAAAAGTTGTGAGCATTTGTATATGAAGAGAATGGATCTTAAGCCTTCATATTGGAATATGCATAAAATGATATGAAAGGGAACAAGAGAGAAGCATCTTTCAGTCAAAATATTTTTAAGCAGAATTTCATTTCAAGAGATATTTTCAAAGTCACATTTGAGAAAAGAGGTCCTTTGATGAGGCAGCTGGATGTCCCTTTGCCTCATCAGCATACCAGGGTATGTAAAATGTTTATGGATATATCCACAGAAGAGTTGGAATAAGAGAAGAGGATGAATTGTGCCCTTTGAATGACGACTGATGGAATATCATTAAAGTTAGTCTGCAAAAAATGGATGTCATTTACCCCCATCAGCCCATTCTAGGGACAACCAAACTGCACCTGCTAAGTGAAAAAGATTCTTGGGTCAGTTAAATTGGACACTTAGAGTTAGCCTATTAGTGGCAAAGCTGGGAGTACCCTGAGAGCTGGAAGCAGCTTGCATCTGCCTACTCTGTTTCCACACCCTTCTTCATGAGCCTCTACTGGGCAAAGAAAAAATACTTTGTTCACATTATTATCACCAGGATTGGGACCTATTCCCCTCTATTAGTCTTCTGATATCTCCTGAGTCCCTCTCAAATTGGGAGCTTGAGATCCCATAGTTCAGCAAAACATTATAGCACTGAGGCATTATAGCACTGTGCTCAAACTATCTCGAGAGAAAAGCTGACTATGACAAATTCTCCATGACAGATCAACTCATCCATCGCAACACCTTGGATGTCAGTGTCAGTGAGCCAGCAATCATCTTCTAAGTAGAAATGGACAGATGATAGAGCTGTCTGTCCTATAGCCTCATTCCAGTGATTTCCTATCCACTTCACAACTGTAAAACAGATGAATGTTATTCTCTCCTACCCTCTGATACAACACAGCTTTATGGTAGTGAATAGCTATAGTTGCAGCAAATGGATATTTAAGGAAATGGCCAGTAAAGTTGTGAGTGGAGCTGTTCCTTAGTGTCCTAACAAGCCTGGGTAATCTCAGTAAATGGGGCCATGATGACTAAATGGGTGAAGGTGATTTTCTCATCAGTTGAAGACCAAGTGAAAATATTAGAATCTTATTAGAATTCCTGGTAAGGAAAGAATCACATCTTCAATCCATGGTGAATTGGCAGTTAATTGAAGGTTATACATCACCTTCAGAAGAAATGCAAGAAGAATTGGGATTATGGCCAGAGCATATTTATAGTGCTAGAAGTCTACAATCATACTTTACATCATGTTCTCTCAGTGTCTAATCTGCCAGTATTAAGAAAGACGGTAAAACCTTTATTGTATTATGACAGGTATTTTTCAAATGCTCTTTCTGGGCCCCACCACCAAACAGCCATCCTCCTTTGTTCAGGATATGGGAATGTGAGCAAGAAAATTTTGATCAGGAGCCATAAATGATTCAAGCTACCTCTAAGCTCCTGGGTTGATAGTGGCACAGAAAATGAGAGCCTTGAGAATATTATCTTTAATTAAAAAGGCTAATTTTAATGATGGTTTTAGAAATACTTTCTCTAGTAAATCATTTTTTTCCTTAACTGAACTCCCTATCTTTTGTTGATGGGATAGCTATCCATCGGTCATTTTTGCTTCCATGTTTATGTTCTTCCTTACCTATTTCTAAATTCATCTTTTTGTGCATTACAAGCTAATAGCTTTGTAGCAAAAATTTTGGTCCCTTGCAAATTTTCTTAACAAGAAAGATTAAGCTTGCTAGATAAACAAGGCTCCCTTGAGTGGTGTGGCTTCCATTCCAGGATTCATTGCAGATTCTTAATACTATCAACCTAAAAGATTATAATTTGAAATGAATGATTTGAAATTTGTTTTATAGTTATTTTATTAAATTCATTTTGTTTTAAGGCTATTTTATTACAGAAATTAAATTTATTAAATTAAATCCATTTTATCGAACAAATATTATGGGTTAAGAAAGCACAAGAGCTCTTTTCCTTAACCTATTTGAAGACAATTAATATAGAACCACCATTTTCTTATGAGAGTAACCTTCTCTTTCTCTGTGTAATATTGTATAATACAGAAAACCAAAAATTAACAGCATGTTGTATGTTCACCCATGAGGTGCTAATGAAGATTGGCACGTCTACTACATCCCAAGTTTGACTCAACACTTCTGATCTCCAGCCCTTCATGGAGAATCAGGCCCTGAAGTGCCTTTGGAGAACATTGCTAATAATTCCTCTGGAACCTCTTGGGCTTACTCTCTAACCCTGGAATTTCCAACTTGGTTGTGACATGAGCCAAGTGTCGTGCTGATAATTAAATGTTCTTGTGTCTGTCTTTGTCATTCAGGAAAAAGGATTCAGTTGAACTAGCGCTATGGTTGAGTGTGTGTTTCTAGCTGCTGACTGAGGTTTTCTCAGAGAATAAGATTGCTTTGATCCTGGGGCAGGGCTGGGGAGGGGGGTAGAAAAGGGGACTGCCTGTCCCTGGGTGATGTGGGGTGGGCCAGGCCATGTGCTGCTTGCCTTTGGAATGATCCTTGATTTGTATACTGAATTTGCTGAGAAATCAGTTGCCTACGCATGGCAGTGTCTGTCTTCCTAAGGATACCCTTCCCTTTATTCACCTGCTTAGTAGTACACCCTGCCTCTTACTCTGAGCCTCTGATGAAAAGTGCATGCTTCATCATTGATCTGTGAGTGATGTTTCTTTCTCTTGTTCTCTTTCTCTCTGTCTTAATTTTTCTTGTTCTCTCTGTGTTATCCCTTCATTGTCTCCCCTTTCTTTCTGATGCAGAGATGAAGATAGTTGGGTGTAAGTTCCTGCTTTTCTGTTCAATGTCTGCTGCTTGCTTGCTTTTTCTCCATCTCCACTTTTTTCATGGAATGTTGGTGAAGGTAACAAATCATTGCAATATTGGGGGGAAATCATGTACATTCTCCACCCTTCACCAACCTCCCCTACCTTGGGCAGATTAGAAGACCTGTCGGGAGAGGTCCAACGAGAGAAACTGATGGCACAGCCCTGAAGACTTGAACAGCTTTGGACTTTCAGTAAATCTTAGCCAGAGGAGTGTTCTTAGCTGAAAAGACTAAAGGCTTTTCATCGTATTCAGAACACCCTTGTGGTGAATCCATTCACAAGGAAGAGGGGAAATAGAACAAATTACAAGTATATGAAGGGATTTTTGTTTTTAAAAAGACAGACTGATTACTCACCTTAGTGAAGGAGGGTTTGAGTAGTGTTCTTGTCTCAAGTAGCAGAGAATAAAAAGATATCCTTTTTTAGTTCATTACCATTTATTCTTTCAAATTTTCTGGATACACATAACATAAAAGACTGTTTCCAGCAAATGTGCTCCTAAGGAAGGCTGCTTCCTTCAGCTGCTTCAGGTTGGTTCATGGGATTATAATCAGAAGTCTCTGAAGAAAATTTTGACATGTCTAATAACAAAAATAATAATAATAATAATAGCAAGCATTTTAAAGTCTGCAGAGCACTTTATGAATGCTGTTTCATTTTGTTTTCACAACCACCCAGGAGATGGGTGCTATTATTATTTCCATTTTACAGATCAGGAAACTGAGGCAGACAGTTTGCTCAAGGTTAACTAGCTAATAAATGTGAGATCAGATTTTGAACTCAATACTTCCTGACTCCAAATCCTGCATTCTATCTACTATGCCACCCAGCTGCCCACTGTCTCTCAATGATACTTGTGAAATCTACTCGTCTACTCTGTGAGAGGAAAGCAAAGAGAATTTGAGGCTTTGGGGCCTCAAGAAGGGAACAAACAAGGTCCTATAGCCTTGCAGCAGGATAGTGGAGGGAGAAGTAGTCTTAAAAGTTGAGAAAACTGGCTTCATATTAGCTGTGTAACTTTGGGCAAGGCACCTAACCCAATGAACCAGACTTCTTTTCATGGGTGTGAGCTCAAGTTCAGTTACTCATTTACTTTGGGGCGTAGAAGTTCCTTACACAGATGAAACTGTAGTTCTAGGGCCAGCCAGTCCTATTTTCCTCCTCAAAATGTAACCATGCAGTGTTAACCATGCTAATTAAAATAAACTGACTTTTAAAGTAGAGATCTCTCATTAAGGAACATTTGGGAAAATATGGATTCTATGTTTTAGACTCTCAAAAGATAGAACCCTGTATTATTTCCCAAGAAAGCAATCTGATCTAACAGTCTACTCCCTTTGCTTCCTGCCCCTCAAGAAAAGATGCTAAGTTGAACTCACTTCTGTACTCCCAATTGCCCAGATGAGGGAAGAGAGACCAGTATTTAACCTCTTTTCTGTAGGTTGAAAGTGAATGAGTTTGGGGAGCATGCAGAAGCCTTCTCTGCATTTCACCGAACCACATGGGAAAATTGTTCTATGCATCAAGAGTTGAGTTGACCGTAAGCATTCTTTGAGAAGATTGCTGATCAGATTCAGAGATAATTTATTTCTAAGTTTAATGATACTTATAGAAATCTGTGAATCTAAAGCTACTTAATATTTAGGGAAATCTACTTACAAGAGTCTGAAAGGAAGTTCCTTCAGTCCCTTTAGGGAAAGCCACAAAGAGGGAAGTTGGGGGAGGAGTTAATTAGGATATTATTCCAGATTTCTTGATATCATGATTACTATTTGCCCATGAAGGTATTTTAATGAAGGAAGTTGCCTGGTACAGAGAACTTTTGAGCTCCCTAAGATGCAGTGGTGTCTGATGTGAAAACGTCTTATTTAATAGCGTACTCTGGTGCTTCCAAAGAGTGGGTGCAACAGTTCTGAGTAAACCCAGAAATCTGGGAAGCTGGAGAACACAAAGGCCATTCTGGTCCTTAGTAAGAAAGGGGAAATTCCTTAATATTGCCAACTAGAGCTTATTTTCAAAGAATCATTTGAGACATGTCTGGTTTTCTAGTTTGAGATTAGAAAGGAAGAAAGAGAAAAATCAATTTATATAGTGTAGCAAGTTTAAAAAAAAAATTTCCAGGCAGAGTTTCTAAATAAATTATAATGAATTTTATCAATCACTGTTAGTTAAATGTTAACAAAAAGTGTTCATTTTCCTCTGGAAGATCAAAAAAGAGATCGTAGCCACTCATTCAGGCTTCAGGTTGGACAACAATTAATGAGAGTGGGATTTTACAAAGAAAAGTCCAACAAAAGGTCGGGGGTGATATCATGTCACTCTTGGATAGAGAGACTTTTTCTCTACCCAGACCATCACCACCATTGAGCAGTCTACACAAAGGATCTCTCTTCACCCAAACTTGCTTGTGTGGAGCACAGTGAGCAGGAATTCATCTCAGATTAGAGATCTCTAAGGTTGGATGGGATCTGATCCATTGAAGAAATTGAGGAGAAAATTAAGTCAACCTCCAGAGACTGGACTTTTGAAATGAGGACTTTAGAAAAAGGGGAACTTTGAATCTCTCCCAATCACTGATTATTAATGATTATTTCTCCCAATACTCTTCTGTGGGGTCATTATTTCAGAAACCTCCTCTTTAAATTCCTTAAAGGAACAGAAATTGTATAATCATTCATATTTCTTTTGTTCCCACAGCCAAGGACTGTACCTTACTTATGATAAGTATGTAGTTAATTGACCCATTGGTTAATACTGGAAAGATCAGTTTCTTAAATTGAAATATACAGAAATTGAGTTCTAACCTGTTCCTCATTAATAATAATGATAATCATTTACATGTATAATCATTATGGTTTACAGACATTTCTTTCATGCATTATCCCATCTAAATCTCCCAAAGGCTTTGACAGAGAAGCAGAGCAGAAATTATAGATACTTGATTGAGGAGAGAAGTGATATGTGCAAAGTAATAGAGTAAGGAGCAGAGATGTAGACCTTGAGCCTAATTTTTGTAACTGTGATCTTCCCATGGCTTCCTGAGAACCAAACTCAGATAATGTCTAAAATATCCTGAAGGAAACGTCTTGCAAAAATCTACTGTTGCTGAGTTAATGCCTAAATTAGACCTGCCTGGTTCTGAATTATCTACAGAGGTGGATATCAGAAAGAAAAACAATAGACAATCTAAGTTTAGGAGCTTTGGTCTTGCCATAACAATATTTATCTTCATAGAGACCAATTCTGGCCATAAAAATTAAACAAACTATTATCATTACTCTGCTCATAGAATAACCATTTTGTTCCTTCATGGCACTGTTAATCAAGTGTGCAGAATTTTCCTCTTTATTAACTATTGTGACAAGTATGCTTTAAAAAAAAAAAACCAAGACTTCAGGAATTTTTCAGTACATTTTCTTTATCTAGCCCTATTCAGATTATACTGTTATAGTTATTATATCTATTAATAATGGCCATTTGTGACAGACTTCTCAAAAACTTCTTTGACATGAACTGGTGAACATAGACAATCCTGGTAATAGAGCTGTTGTTTATTAACACTCTCTGAAATTCCATCCTCCCATGAACAGAAGTAGTGTTGACAGCCATCACTTATGTAGCTATTTAGCTTTGAAAGGCCACGTAGTCACTTGAATGTTTTGTTCTGATTCTCCTCATGAAAAATAGGTTTTAGTCTTTGAGGTTCTGGGGAAAAAAACCATTTATTTATTTGTCTATCAATATCTATTGAGCACCTACTATATACAAGGTACTGAACAAAATGGAGACAGGTGAAGGAGAGATTAGAGGTACCACAAATTGGTCAGCCAGTCTGAGGAAATGATAGAAAACTAGGAAAAGAAGCAGATTTCTAGGAGGGATTATGATCTAAAGAAAGGGTTATTAGCAGAGCCAATCCTTCACAAAATTATAAAATTGTCAAAGTTGTTCATAAATAGAATGAGTGCCTTAGGTTGTCATGGCTTGCCCATCATGGAAGTTCTTTGAGAGGTGGAACACTTGTTGGGTTATTGGAGAGAAAATTTCTGTCTGAGAAAGGGAATAGCTAGATGCTCACTGAGATTCTGGGAAGTCCATCTACACTGTTCCTTCTCCTCCACCCCACCCCCATACACACACTCATATACCTCTCACATCATTTTCCTCTTCCCCTTTGTGCTTGCTCTCAGGACCTGCTGCATATGTACCTGCTTGATGTCTATCCAAGGCCCTGCCCTTACCCATCCCATTCCATATTTCAGGTTGTTCTTCCCTAGTCCCTGTCATCACATAGCTGCCTTTTGTCCCAGGCATAAGTGATTTGTGAAAAGAATCATTTCTGGGTTAGTGTTCTCATTCTGTGTCAGTCCTGTTCCATTTAACAAGAACCATGCCATTGTCTGAAAATAATGTCTTACCTACAGCCAAATGCCTGACTCTAATGATAGTAATTTCAGGAACATGGCAGGACAACAGGAGAGATATTTTGGGCAAGGAGGTCTTTTGATGTTTCCATATCACATGATTGGGAGTATCCCCTACTGTGTCATTAGACCCTTGCAGCGAGAGCCATTATCATCTCCTGACTTTAAAGATGCTCCACAGAGACCTTGGTTTTAAACACTTTATTCGAACACATTTAATCTCTAACAAAGATGTCGTTGAGCAGAGGTCAGGCGGGACAAGATAAATAGAAGCAGATGAAGAAGTAGGGATAATCTACAATTTAGGCCATTTGACCTGCCACATAGTGACATATGCATTGAAGAACATAAATATTATACCTCTAGAGAATTTTTGACACCTTGTTAAATTTTTAAGATCTTAAACCAGTAAGTGAAAGGTGTTTTGCCTTAACTGGTAATTGAATTTATGTGCTTCTTCCCTAACAAGCTCCTTCCTTCTTTTACCCTATATTTTGAAACAGTGACCCGATTAGAAATAAATTTGTAATTTTCCCTTTATTGTAGGTTTCTGGGTAACTGAATTTGATTACTGTAGTCTTGGAGACATTTTAGCTTTCACAAGCTCAAGAAAATGCTTATGAGATTTCTGGAAATACATTACCATCCGTTTTCTGAGTATGCCTTATGGTCAGTTTCTAAACCTGTGTTATTTTCCATTTCTGCATATGCCTCATCGGCACATTCTGAGTATGCATTCTGGTTAGATCTATCAATATATTTTATGGTCAGTTTCTGACATGTTTCTGAATATAATTTTAGTTAGTTTATGAATATGTATTTTGGTCAGTTTATAGATCCATATTATGATCAGTCTTTAAGTATAAATTATGGCTAGTTTCTGAGAAGTAAACTGTTTGTCAAGGACTGGTTTTTTCCTGTTTTTGAGTTTTAATATTTTCTAATAGTGAATTTGAAAAGCAGCAACTCTCAACTTCATAAAGATTCAGAGAATAATCTGAATAATAGGAAGCACTATTATTCTAATTCACATGGATGCTCCCCCCCAAGAAATGAAGCCATTTCTGAAAAGATAAGATTGTCCTGCATATTCAGCCCTCAGAGCAGTTTTGTTCTTAAAAACAGGTAACACATTGGGTCGGTTCTTATTAGTCCATCAATCTTTAGATGTGGTCAATGCAAAAAAGGGGCAGGAACATTAAAGTTTTTAATGTAAAATATAAGAGGAGTCTGGAAATTATGACCAACCCAGAAAGTTCTCAAAGTGCCAGAAAATAAACACTGTTTATGTCATTGTAATTGTAGTCAATAAACAGATTTCAGATATCTGATTTTCCAAGTATGAACATGGAGGAGGGGAGGTATTAAAATTTGACAGCCTGAATTGGTTCCACCTTTGCTATCAGAACATTCCATTACTTCATTACTGGGTTTCCTCAGCTGCTAATTCACCTTCCATTTTGCCTTACCCCTTATTATTTGCCTTTTTCTTTCTTTGAAGATATTTTTTTTCTTGCCTTGCCTATTTTTCCTGAAAGTCATGAGCCCTCTTTTAGAATGTGTGGAAGAAACTCTGATAAGTGTTAAATTTAGAAGCTAGGACAGCCTAAATATGAACATTTTGTATGTATTTACATGTATAATCAGCAGGTATTCTGCCACTGCTTTCCCTTACATCAGCATCCCCCCAAGGACAAGCATATTATTTGGGCTATTTTGAATTTTAAAACTGAGTCTCTTACACCCAAGTAAAGACTGGTAAAGTGGGCTGGAGGTTAGAGAAGCTGATCCCACAAGGGATTGACAGAATGTTGCCTCCATTGACCTAGCATCTGTGTTTCTGGATATAATCATCTGCTCCAAGAACACTCGCAAACAAGGTGATGAAAAATTGGCAGTCGTGCCCAGTGCCCTCTGCCTGACACACCTGCATGGAACCAGCTTCTGAGCCAAGAATCCAGCAGGAAGGAGGCTTAGTATTCTTGCTCAAGAGAAAGAAAGGTTTGAACTGCGAGCAGCCTTTCCAAAGAGCAAGAGAAGCTCCGAATTAAGGTTTGCAGAGTGAGGGAAAGGAAAAGTTAGTGGGGAAGGGATGATTGGCACATGCATTACCCACTCTTTCCAAAATCTCCTCCAGTTTGAAGCTTAAGTAGGATAGTCATTTTAGGCTGTTCTACTGGAGGGTCTATTAGACTGATTATTCACCTTCAGGCCAGGAGAATGTTCTCTTACCCCCAAGTCACAGTGTAGTGAATGAATTAACACTTAAAGAAAACATGACTAACCACCCTAAATTCTGCTTCATTGATATTGGAATGTCCATGGTTATTGACCCCTGGCTTGGAATGCACTGGGTGCCGGCACATGTCTCAGAGGAACAACACAGGGAGGCCTGATCTCTGTCATCATCATGAGTTACCATGACTTCTGCTCCTTGTGAGAAGCTTGCCTTTCTTTCACCACAGGTGATATCCGAAATGACCTCTACCTAACCCTGGAAAAGGGAGATTTCGAGAGGGGGGGGAAGAGTGTGCAAAAGAATATCGAAGTGACCATGTATGTGCTCTATGCAGATGGAGAAATTTTAAAGGTAAGGAAAACAACTAACAGCATGCTTGAGCCTTGTATGTGTGGCCAATGACATAACATTCAAAGACATGGATGCCCTATGGAATTAACTATAGGACCTGTCAGTTCACTTCTTCATATCCCTGCCTCAACCATCCCAGATAGGTAATCACCTGCCTATATATATTTGTTTGTTTGTTATAATGTTTAATTTCTAAAGGAAACTCCATAATCTTCCTTGGTAACCCAGTTTATTCTCTCACAGCCCTTACAGAAATTCTTCTGAATAGTTATACATCTTCCCTCATGCAATTTGAACCCATTATTTCTTGTAATACTTCATGTGAATAAAAAGAACAACTCCTTATTCCCCTCATCCAATCCCCTCTTTTCCCTTTGATAACCATTAAGCTTCCCTCAGCTCTCTTTTCCTTAAGAGACTTCAGTGAATTGGATTTTGTCTTCAATCGAGTGTAGGTAGTATTATTGTTGCTCTACTGATAGTTCAGGTGTTTATTAGTACACCGTTGTGGCTATAAGGAGCTATCATGAGTTTAAACTCATTGTTTCCATAATAGAACTTTATTTAAGTGCCTCCTCATGAAGAAATTTGCTATCTCCTTGAACACCCTTAGGTCATTCATCTGAGGAGGAGGCAACCATAGAAGAGAAACATTCAGTTCGAGTTTGGTTTCCTTACACTGTGAGACAACTCAAAGCAGTGGGTTTATTTGGGGACATTGTGCAACAGTGGGAAAAGATGCTCTTTTTTTGTTAATTGACTTTTTCTAATCTGATGAAATCTCCCATGCTGTTGATTTCTTTTTGTCCCACTA
The DNA here is from genome assembly GCF_016432865.1 of Antechinus flavipes. Taxonomy (NCBI): domain Eukaryota; kingdom Metazoa; phylum Chordata; class Mammalia; order Dasyuromorphia; family Dasyuridae; genus Antechinus; species Antechinus flavipes. The sequence continues at coordinate 81,918,640 of NC_067398.1, read as the reverse complement.
GCCTATATGGTTTGAGGTTTTCTTTTCTGAACTAGAATGAGCAGTTTACATTAATGGTTCAAGTATTCTCATTTTCTTTCAGTCAGAGAGGCAGCTATACTTAGGTCACTTCAGTCCCAGATTAACATCCTGAGAAATCACCATCCTATTAGTGTGTGAGCATAAAGGTTTAGCATCAACTACAAAACTTGCTACTAAGAATGTCAGATTCTAGGGAATTGAAGTTTCTCTCTCTTTTTTTGGCCCTTGGGATGTAGGATGACCTTAGGAGTAGGAATTAAATGGAAGAACAAGGGTCATTTCCAGATGAAGTGCTCCTCAAAAATATGAGGACTCAGCTATGTGTCTAAGATATAACTTTTTAAATAATCATTTCTAATAGTATTTTTCCTATTACATGTAAGATTTTGAGTTCCAAATTTTTTCCTCTCTCTTCCCCAAGACAGTAATATAGATTATACATGTACAATAACATTAAATATCATTTTCACATTAGTCCTGTTGTGAAAAAAAACAGAACAAAATGGGAAAACCATGAGAAAGAAAAAACTAAAAAGGTGAAAACAGCATGCTTCTATCTGCATTCCATCCCCCTAGTTATATCTCTGGATGTGGATGGCATTTTCCATAGCATATAACTTCTTACTTTGTCCTTCAAGCAGCCTTTCTTTTGATGTTGGTTTTATGTGTTTTTTTATTCTAGGACTGCATCAGCCTTGGCTCAGGAGAGCCCAGCAGGTCTTCTTACCACTCCTTTGTCCTCTACCATAGTAACAGCCCTCGCTGGGGGGAAATCATCAAATTACCCATCCCTATAGATAGGTTCCGGGGCTCCCACCTGCGCTTTGAATTCAGACATTGTTCTAGTGAGTAAAATTTCTTAATGGCTTCCCCATAGAGTACTAGTGATGGTTCCCTTTTCCATGAGTACATAACTGTCTTGAAGCACAGGGGGAAAGGTTTACAAGAAACCAAACTCAAGGGATACAATATTGTCGGAAATTGTTCCTCCAGATTTCAGAAGTAATGGTCCACGGCTAGGATGTCAGATAGAGGCCCTTCTGTTGAAGTAGACAATCCCCAGCTTCATTTTCTTTAAGAAACTCACTTCTCCTCAGGGTATTTTTTTTCTTATGGTGGTTGTTTAACTTATCCTTCAGAGTCCTGTTTTATTAAAAGTAGGAGTTTGGGTCTAGAAAGATTAGGCACCTAGAGGCTTAAGTGAAGGATTGCCTGAGTACTTTCATACCTGAACCCATGAAATTCTTGAAAAACAAATAAAGGATAGGGGCTGTCATAGTGCAAGAGGGGGCTCTATAGGGGTCTCTATTTGAAAGGCAAAACAAAGGAAAAAATAACCAGTACCTCTCTTGACTCTTATTATAGCAAAAGACAAAGGAGAGAAGAAACTATTTGGCTTTGCATTCACTCCTCTGATGAGAGATGATGGAACCACCCTATCAGATGATATCCATGAGCTCTATGTCTATAAGGTATGAGACCTCAGACCCACCAGTGCCTTCTTTCTACCCCAAACCAAGGGCAGCATTGTTAACTACTTTCTTGACACCATTTCTACTTGAAGTGCTTTGTGATGTGTTTAAAAAAAAACACACATTCACACAAAGCAGAAGAGAGTCCAGATATATTCAGAACAATGTTTCAGCCAGAAGAATGAAATTGTATTATCCATATGCTATTAACTTTCCTTTCCACAAATTGTCATGGTAGATCATTTGTTCTCTGTCTCTAGTGTCCATAGCAGAATTTGCTCCCTAGTGTGGACACTATGCCCACTATATGCCCAACTATAGTTCTTGGCAATACAACTTCTGAAAATACAATGAACAGCCTAAGGTTACCCCTAGTAGTCTCTTTACTGGAAAAAACTGTTATGTCCTGCTTTCTAGAGCCCCCAAGTTGGGATGATTAAAATATTGAGTCCTGCTTTCTAGAGCCCCCCAAGTTGGGGTGATTAAAATATGAGATGGGACTCCCAAGGATGGTGGAAAAAATGGAGTTCATTTATTTCAAGGGCTTTCCCCTTTTTATAATGTAACAAAAACAACACTGTGCACGTGGGACCACTTAAACTACTTGCTATTGTATATTGTTTGCCACTTGATATCACTCTGCCTCAATCTCCACCCAGGTTGTCACTGCTCCCTGATTTCTCAGGAAGGCCGAGAGCCTTTAGGGGAGATGGGGAGCCGAAAAAGATATTGTCAGCAGGTTCCCTCTGGGCTGAAGGGTCTTAATACCTCACCCAGAGTTCCCCCACTATCTGTGGCCCTCTACAAAAAACAATGGTAATCTTTGTGACCAGATGTGTGTTTTGCACAAGAGTTCTTAGAAGTTCTAATGGGCTTGGAAGAGGTTGAATAAGAAACCATCCTTTCTGGGACACATAAAGCTAATCAGGCTTAAAGAGAATGAGGAGCATCAAGAGCTAAATTTTCTGGATAACTGGATTTTGCTAATAAGACCTGAATATGAGGAACTAATCAGTTGACATGTCTTGTCTTTTTTCTGTAACTGCAGTGTGATGAGAATAGTACATTTAATAACCATGCACTCTACCTGGGCCTCCCATGCTGCAAAGAAGATTACAACGGCTGTCCCAACATTCCTTCCAGCCTCATCTTCCAGCGCAGCATGAAAGAAACATTCTCTATCTCCACGCAGCTCTCTTCCACCAAACTCACTCAAAATGGTATGGTAATGAACCTGGGGGTAACTAACCAACCCCATGAAGTTCTTGGCAATCCAACTTGGGGTTTTCAACAGGGTCAGATTTGTCCTCTACATTTATTTCCTGACTTGGTTTCACTAGGGATGTGCAAAATAGGAGGGAAAGGATCTTTATGACATTTAGAGTTTTTCTCATTTTTTATCTGCAGAGTAGATCCAGTGTTTAATAAGTACACATTGAATTAAGTAGAATTCCAAATTGACTGAATTATTTGCATGCACTCAGTACTCAGGATGTCTTCTCAGGCACTGCAAAGGGTTGAAGGAATTTCACTGCCTACTGAAGTCTTATGTTCATCCTGTTGGAGAAAGTGAAATTAGGCTCCAAACCACATAGAGTAGTAGGCACTAGCCTTTCAGTTGGCTTTTCTGATTGTTACTTGTAGGGTATGATGTAGTGAACAGTACAATAGAATTGGAATTTGAACAAGATTTAAACCCTAACTCCAACATTTAAGGCACTTTTATTATTTTAAATATATTTTATTGATATCTTTTGTTTTTATGTCACATACATTTCTCATCATATCCCTTTATAATTTTATAACATTCAGTTTCCATTGTCTGTGCTTGTTACACATACTCATTTACATAATTTTAGTTATTGTATATAATGTTTTCCTGGTTTGGATTATTTCACTTTACATCAGTTCATAAGTCTCTTTCTGTCCTTCTGTTGTAGGTCATCTTTTGTTATACCACATTCCACTCATAAACCACACAACTCCTTTAGCCATTTACCAGTAGGTGCACAACAACTTTGTTTTTAATTCCAGTACACAGAAAGTACTGCTATAAATATTTTGGCATGTTATTTTGATTTATAGTCGATCTCCTTGCTTTGCTGAAGTGGAAGGCTTATCCAGACAGAATCATGGACATTCTGGGGCGCCTCCGGCATGTCAGTGGGGAAGAAATCGTTAAGGTATTCATGCAAACTTACCTCAATGCCTTAACTTTGATGTTACTTTAGAGATTGTGCACATGCTATTTGAACATTGAAGTCTAGGAAACATATCTTTTTGCCTTTCTCTCTAATGATCATCATCAAAACTTTCTTTAAACCTCTATCAGTATTGCCATTATACCAGAGTGCAATATTAGGTAAAGGGGAGAGAGCTGATTGCTTTTTAGTCAAATTTGCTCTTTCTTTTTAATGTGCATTTCTCCTTAATAATTTTTCTGCCTTTTAAAATCAACTTCTGAATTATTATCTGTGTTTTCTAGAAGTCTTGAATATTTTCTTCTCAAAAGACAAAATAAATGCTGGTAAAAAAAACTACTGTGGCCAGTGGAAAACAAGTATTCTGTGTTAAGAGGCTGCCTTGGATTTGTTTTACCTTTCTCCTGACTAACCACTAACCACTGTCTCTTCTTGCTCTGTAGACTCCCTCTCCAAAGAACTAGATGTCTAACCATTTTTTTCTTATTCTCAACAAAAGCTAATTAAATAACTAACTTAGCCATCGCTTGTTCAGGTAGTCCTTACTCTTCTTTCCTTCTGGCTCTCCCTTCCCCTCCCCAACCTTGGATTCAAAGAGCTGCCATGATTTCCCTGTGAAGATAGCCATTTTTCACGGATCACTTTGAAATTGAAGCCTTAGCCATAATTCTCATCTTCTGATCCAGAGGAAACTGGGAACATGATAACAAGCTACTCTTCCAGTTTAAAGTTCTTTTCAGAAATCATGTATAATCTTGAATAAGGACTTGTCCTTTTTTGGCTCCAGAAATGCCTCTATCACTCACTGAAACTGAGATGAACCATCCTTCCTAAGAATATGACCCTAGACAATGAATTTTAATGAAAATACTTTTTTAATTGAAATACTTCTGAGATTCAGAAGTTAAATATGGGATTTGGAATCTGAAATGCATTCTAAAAGATCTTATTCATCCCTGTCTGTCTTCAGACATAATGTCAGTTTGCCTTAAGAAACAGTTACTAAGTTTATATGCTTAGTACTAGAAGGGTTTGTAGAGATCCAAAGGTCCCACTCTTTTCATAAAGAATAAAGATTTATTCAAGATTTCATAAGTATCTAAGAAGGAATTCTAGATAGATCAGATCAAAATCCTTGAATTTCAAACCCTTTGTATTCTGTCCCACTGCTTCTCTCTGTCTAACCAGGGAGCCTTTTACATTCAAGGCACCAAATTGGCCTAGGGAGGTCACTTTCAACATGCTTTTTTAATACAAGAAGCAACAGTATAAGAAGGAACTAATTGTGTCTAAATACAGATTGAAGGATATTCTCTCTCTCTCTCTCAACTTTATTTTTCTTGAGTGTTTTTTCATTAGAGTGGAAAATCTATGTTTTCTTTCACAACATAACTTTTATCAAAAGGTTTTGCATAACTTCACATGTGGTTTCTTAATTGGGGTGGAGTTAAGGGAGACAAGTTGAAACTCAAAAGTTTTAAAAACAAATGGGAAAATTTGTTTTAAATGTAAATAGGGGAAAATATTAAATACATTAATTAAAAATAAAAATCAACACAAGAAGGTGAGATGCATCTTCTTGCACTTGCATGAATAGGATTGAATTCAAGCTTTTATTCTAAATCTTTGAGTCAAAATCAAAGACTTTGAAAAACCTGTTTTCTACTCTAGTGCTCGCTGGAAACTCATTTTGAATTTCATTTCCACCAAGTGACCAGATGGGTATAATTTTTTTTAATTCTTACAGAATCAAAAAAAAAAGTTCTTTTAGAATCATTTTGGACTTCTGCCATTAAGATAAATTCCCATATACTCTGGGCATATTTTTCATTACAAGAAAATATATCTTTAACCAATAAAACAGAAGGAATATTCACAAAAAGAAGCCTGCAATAGGGAGTGTGTATTTTCCACCATTAAAAGAGGTACATCTTTCCAGTAGATTTCAGTTTGGCATCATTAATTCATGTTAAACCTACTGGAACCTACTGCCATTCTAAGATTAGATTTTGATCAGTAGAATGTTAGCTTCATTTCATCTTATTTTGTTCTTTTTTATAGGAATATAGTACCTCTAGATTCTTATATTCTGCCTTCTTTGTTGTTGAGGGTTTTTTCTGTCTTGGAACCATAAGTGCTCTAGATCAAAAGAAACCAGCCAGCCAGATCTCCTTTCTTCACCTAAAGCTCTTTTTTCCTAACAACGTCCTCCTCTCTGTGAACCATAATTTTTTTTTTACTAAAAAGGCTCTTGCTGTAAATATGCATAGTCTCCTTAGAGTAGTACATAATATAAGCAGCTGCTATTATATAGTCAAGCTACAACATACATTTTAATTACCAAAATACTATGTCTTACATCATAAAGTTGAACCTTTTTGTATGAGAATGAATTATTTTTTTACTTACAATCAAACTCTGTGCTTTAATATAATTTGTTGTGAGAATATGTGAGCCACACACAATACCATCAAGATTTCAAGCAGATCTAGAGCTAATAAAAATTCATTGTTTCATTTCCAAATTATTTACATATGTGTTTCCTATATCTTTAGGTCTTTTCCTTTTCTTAATTAACCATAAATCATTTATAATCAATGAATCTAGCACTCATTCAAAAAGGGGGAATCTTGATAGAACTCAAGAAATTTTTATGCAGTGTCTTCATATACTCTAAAGATCTCTGTAACTTAAGTTATCTCTCAGCACTATTTGTGGTTATTTTTTAAAATACTAGTTCTGGTTGCTTGTGGGAATTTGCCCAGCTAAAGTACTGGATTCTTCCTTTTCTTTGTAAGGAGTTAAATGAAGTAGGATGCTTGAAACCAATTCCCTTTGTTTCTTGGTACTCTTTCAGTTTCTGCAAGACATCTTGGACACACTATTTGTGATTTTGGATGATAATACTGAAAAATATGGTCTTTTGGTCTTTCAGTCCCTGGTAAGTAGTCAGCCCAAGGCATGTCAGAAGATATTGTCAACAAGTTCTCCATTCTGCTGTATTACTTTGATGAAGAGAGTGGTGTTTAAGGTCTAAAGATAGAGACCCATAGCCCTTGAAGAGATAGAGAACTGGAATAAAATATTGATGAGTACAAGTAGATAAAATATTAATGTTTCATTGTTCCTTAAATAAATCAAGAATGTCCACTCCCATCACCTTCAAGGAGTTTTGTTTAATTCTCTTAATGAGTCATGATGCTCTTCTGTAATCTCCTTCAGGTGTTCATCATTAATCTGCTCCGGGACAGCAAGTATTTCCATTTTCGGCCTGTGATGGACACATACATCCAGAAGCACTTTGCTGGAGCATTGGCATACAAGTAAGCCCCATTTGACAACCATCTTTCTGCTTTTTTTGTCTGACCTTTTGTCTTTTGGATAGAAAGGATCAAAATCCCAGTTTAGTGGTTATCAAAGATCAGATGATATTTAATACCAAAGCTTCGTGAAATTGCTCTATCTTACTTTCTAAAATAAATATTTCTTAAAGTAGCTTGATTTCTTAAAGAGAAAGCATTTGAAATCTAGACTTAGTTCTATCTCCAAGAACCAGAAGAGTTCATGAACATTATTGGCTAGTCATAGGTCTTTGCCATGAGAAAATGTTTCCAGAAGAACCACCACGGTCTGGTGAGAATACCTGCTCATAAGAACAATATGTCCAAAATGGCTCTCTTCCAGTATCCCATAGCCCACTAATTTCCCACCCCAATATGAGAGGGACAAAGAAAAAGTCCTTCTCACTGTGGGAAAAGCATGGCATATTGTGGGCCAAATTAATAGCCAACTGCATCATAAATAAACAAATAAATGATGCTGCCTGTCTTTATGAAGAGGTAAAATAGGAAACTATTTCATATGCTGTGAGGTTGGGAATGAAGGGAAAAGTATTCCATCCCCAAACTATCTGGCCATGCTGTAGACTTGAAATTCTACCAATACTGTATTATTTCTTAAGATCAGAGAAGCTTTTCATCTTCATCCCTGAAGTTGACTTATTGACAATTTACTGATTTAAAACTTACTTACTAATTCTACAGCAGAATATTTTCCTAATCCTTCCTATCACACATTTATACATCACTATCATAAATCTACCTCTTGCCTCTAACATTCACTGCAGGCATAGGACAGTCTTCTTTAGTACATGACCCTAAATCAAAGGCTGCCAGCCCCAAGTTTTCAAGCTTTGCCAATGCAACATTAAAGGAGGATGTTCATTCATGTGTATCTTCCACAGAGAACTGATCCGTTGTTTAAAGTGGTACATGGACCGCTCAGCAGAACTTGTTCGACAGGACCATATTCAAGAAGCCATGAGGGTAGGTAGCATGCTTGTGTCTGAATAATGGGGTTACCTCATCAGGTCTAATTGGTTCTCCTAATGATATTCAGAAATTATCATATTTATCCTATTATTTTAATTCTCCTTCCAGGAGAAAAGCAAAGAATATTATTATCTAAGAATATGGATCTCATCCCATTATTTCCCTTAGCAAATGTTGTCTTTAATATTCTTGTTTCTATTCACCAAGATTGATTCTCACAAGTGGTTTAACAATCAGTGGTAAAATTAATTGTAAAGTAACATGTTAAAGAGGGGAACTTACCTATATGTCAGTTAACATTATACCACTTGCTTTGTATCAGGAAAATGTACATTTTTCCTGATACACAAAAAAAGCATTCTTTTCCAGTTCATAAGCTGGACATGATCTAGATTTTGCTTTCATAGCTTAATACTCTTTATAGCCTATTTTTGAAAATTGAACACATTTGGAAGGTGGTTGGCCTGATATTTGCATGACTCACTTATCCTTATGGAATGCAGACCATATAAGGATATTCAGATTTTAAAGAGATGACAGAATGCTGAAATTTAAACTTATAAAAAAAATTAAAGATGAAAAATTATCAAAAGTATTTGAAAACAACAAATTAATATTATGCTAAAATTTTCAGGGGTTTTCATATTTTTCTTTTTCATCATACTAATTAAGTGAGTAACAAATGTCAATAATTCCACAATCCTATACTTCAAAGTACTTTTTTGCCCATTAGTATTAATTATGGAGATTCTACTGGTTTTATATTTTTCTTTAAAATTATAATTCATTTATACGGAGATACAATTTGTTGTACTTTGTTTATATTTATTTCATTTCAGTTCTTCAGTGTTAGAAAATAACAAACTTGACTAGGCCTTTACTGGCCAATAGTTAAAAGATTGCTTCTAGCACATGTAGCAAAGAATAAATTATACTAATTTAATAATCTCCTGATCCAAAAAGAATAGAAGGCAATTTTCTCCCTGATAGAGTCCCCAATGCCAAGAGAGCTCTGTATGAGCAGCAGAATACTGAATTTTCTTTTGCTAGCCCATTGACAGATAGATAGGTCATATATAGAGAAGCTTGAGAATAGAGTTTTCTTCTATATATTTCAATCAACTGTTCCAACCTTACTTTCTTGGATGAGTTTCTTCCTGATGTCTCTTTAACTTCATCGCTGCCAAGAGTCTCAATTATCTTAGGAAATCTGCCTTTTTTGGATAAGCAAACCTGTTGTTCCATCTTTAGCCTGTTTTGCAAAAAGCTCTTTTTGCTTGTGGACATTATGAGAGATCACAAACTCCAGCTTAGCTCCAGAAACAAATTAGATGCCTTTATCTTTCATGTCGTTTATGAACTATTTGTGGAAAAACAGCTGGACTGAGGAATGAAAGATCTGGAATGTGGGCTCAGCCTGCTGTGAAACATCCTTGAACAAGTCATTTCACCATATTTTTGTGCCCATGAGTGTAAAATAGAAATACCATTGCCAGGCCCTAGGCTACTCTTATGAAGAGAAGATGATGCCTTTATTCCTTGAAATAAAAATACTATATAAATTCTAAGAAGTATTACCATTATTTTTATTGGTGCTGCTTATTCCCAAACCCATTAAAAGAAATTAGCAGAAATTTAATTTTTACATGGCCCAAATTTCTGCCTTTTCCTTCTATCTATATAGTTCCAATATTAGTCCATGGTTCCATAATATTAGTACCCAAGAAAATAGTTTTAAAGCCATATGATAAGCTCACCTATAAGAAAGAGGCAATCAACTTTATCACCATTTTGAGAGTTGTCTTTGGGAAAACACATTCTAAAAGAAAATACAATTCTGCTCATTATAATTTTACATTGCACCAAATTTTAATTTACTAACTCTTCCATTTTACTACCTAGTTCCTTTCCTTCTCTCTTTATAGCTTTCATTTTCACTCTCTTCTTGCTTCCCTAAGGCTTTGGAATACCTTTTCAAGTTCATTGTCCAGTCTCGAATACTTTACTCCAGAGCTACTTGTGGAATGGAAGAGGAACAATTCCGATCCAGTATCCAAGAACTTTTCCAATCCATCCGATTTGTCCTGAGCTTGGATAGCCGAAGCTCTGAAACACTCCTTTTCACACAGGTTAGTTACAGTGTAGCTGTGGAACCAGATTTTCAATCATAATGGAGAGTTTCTTTTGTGTTCACGTTGCTCAACCTACAGTAACCTACAGAACTTTCTGATTGATTATGCAATATAGTATACATTGGTTCCCAGCTGAATAGACCTCTAGAGAAGAATGGATGAAGAGAAGTATGACATTGTCGTTAGAGATCCAGCCTCAAAACCAAAGAGAGCTGGGTTCAAATCTTTCTTCTCATATGTAGTGGCTAGGTCATTTAATCTCCCAAGACCCACAGGATCTTTCTAACACAAGTTTCAGAATAATTGCCCTTCTGCAGTGAGAGTTTTCTAAATGGAACTTCCTGATACCAAAGAAATGACAAGTTCAAATTTTTTTAAAAATAAATACAACTTTTCTCCCTCTTAAGACTCTTAAGACTTAACATACAACTACCAAACTACCATTCAGAAAAGTCTTTCTGAATATATTGGATATTTGAATCATCTTAGTAATCACAGGGTAAGTTAATGAACTTACATCAGCTCATCTTAGTTCTAGCAAGAGATAACTGGAAAGCCTTAGACATTCTACAGACCTTTTCTCCCTGAGTCCACTCAGGCTTTCTTTTTTGTGTTGCTGTATCATTTCTGTCAGAGAAAAAAAAAGGGATTCGTTTAACAATAGGAATATATCATTGAAGCAAGCCTGCTGGAAAAAATGTTCAATTAGTTTCCATTCCTCCCAAAAAGAAATCTAATAGCTTTCCTCATCACCTTAGCTCAGTTAGCTCTACATGTGCAAACTGTCATATTTACTATCTGAAAAGTCTACATTGTGTTTTCTACTTGCCACTCTGTTACCCTTGCCTCCAATTGCCACCCAGGCTTCTCCGCCTCAGAGGACAGGTGAACAAAGCTGGCACTTGTACCTCACAAAACAGCAGGGCTATCTCAAGGTCATCATTTAATTCTGTAAGTTAGAGCTCCCCTACATATCTTTCAAGATGGGTGAATTGAGTGACCTTTTCCCCTCCCCCAGCCCATCTGCTCCTGCTATTCCAACATTCCATATAGATCCAAGGCAACTGTTTTTCCTCTTATCCAGAGAATAAGCTTTGGGAACATACAGGAAATTGGCAAAAGCAAATTTAATTCTGAAAATTTCAGGGATGCCCTTGTCTCACATCCTGGCTCTGTCAAGATAATAAGCAGAGATTCAGGACAGCTTTATCACCTCCACTCTTATAATGTTTTGCTGGGGCTGAAATTTTCCTTAGCTTCCTTTATGTCTTTGATTTATCTGTTAGATGACTTAAGCATATGTAGCACAGGAGAGTCAACAATATAATTTTCTCTCTCTCATCCCTGTGAACAAGGCACAGCAGAGATCATACTTCCAGGGACAAAAACTTGAGTGTGATGACCTCTTGGGAATACCAATGAATTCTTTGCCTCCTCTTTTTTTCCTGTGTCTGAAAACTTTCAGTGGTATAATTTGGACCTAGGTCCAGTCATAATAAGAAGTTGCCCCTTGCTGTCACAGGACCCTGTGCTCAAGAGGGAAGAGAGAAAGCCAAGACATATGGTACCTAATGGCCCTTGTGAACAAGGGCTGTCTTATAATACCCAACAGAAACCTCGGAAATCTCTAGGTCAAATGTGCACATACAAATAGTTTGCCAGCCAGCATTGCCTCGCTGCAGAGTAAATGTCACTTATTAGATGCGAGAGCCTATAATCAAACTTCCTGATGATCCCATAAGTCTTTCCCCTTTGTCCTTTATAGAACTGGTGTTCCTCCTCTTTCTAGTTGCTTTGGTAATCTCAGACCTTAAGGGTAAGAGCTACTCTGAATTTGGGGTTCAGATCTTAAGCTTGAGGGAGGAAGAAAGGGACTAACACAAATGGCCACTTTTTTACCATGTGGACAGATCTCTGGCATCATGACCGTAATCATTCCCAAAAAAGTATAGGGAATTTGCAAGTTGGTCTGACTAGGCTTTGAAGGTGGTAAGAATTCTCTCCACTTTCCCTGACATTATTGGGGAAATATTCCCATGTGAGTCCCCAAAATCACTGTGCCATGCCATCAAAAGGCTGCTCAGTATAGTGGAGGGTTCCCTGGCTGAGAAGGAGAAAACTTGTACCTTCCTATTCTACTAAAATACTCTTTTACATCATGAAGTTGAACTCTGTGAGCCTTGCCTTCTCTATTTGTTAAAATGAAGATTTTGGCTAGATGATTCTATTCAACTCTGAAATTTCAATATTTGCTTTTAACACAATCCTCTTTAGAGAGTTTCATGCCTGAAAAACTCCAAACTTCTGGCCATTTTGGATTTACCCTTGAGAGTAGTGGTAATTCCTTGTGAAGGAGATAATTTGCAGAGTCTTCTATTTGCATAATTGAAAATAAGTTCATTCCTCCTGGAGAAGTAAGAAGCTTTCAAGTTGACTATGGTCGGCCTGGGGCTAGCAGACTCCTGAGCTGTGACATACAGAGCGGCTTCAGGTCTGCTTTCTGACACCAGCCACTTCCTTGGAAGGCTTACGCATCTCTAAATCTATTCAGGAGCAAAACCTTGGAACTCAAGAGATTGCCTTCCAAACAAAGGGAATATTTTCTTATATGGGTGCTGTGTAAAAATAGTTACAAAAATCCTAGGACTTTTTCCCATCTTTGTAATAAAAAAAGAAATCACTCAGTGAGCCACACAAAGGTGAGGTCTTGCTGTCCTCCTGTGACCACTGTTTCTACTTCATATTAAAAGTTACATCATCTTAGCAAAGAATTGGAAAAGGAATGGATGCCCATCAGTTGGGGAATGGCTGGATAAGTTGTGGTACATGAAGGTAATGGAATATTATTGTTCTATAAAAAATGATGAACAAGTTAATTTTAGAAAGACGTGAAAAGATTTGCCCAAGCTGATGCTGATTGAAACAAGCAGAATTAGGACTACATTGTACACAGTAATAGCAAAATGTGCATTGATCAGCTATGAAAGGCTTGGTTCTTCTCAATAGTTCAGTGATCCAAAGGAATCCCAATAGACTTTGGACAGAAAATGTCATCTGCAACCAGATAAAGAACTAAGGAGACTGTAAATCAACAGTCCTGTGTGCACTTCTTTTTTCTGTTTCTTTTTCTCTCTCCCATAGTTTTTCCCATTTGCTCTGATTTTTTCCTCCAACATAATTCATAAAGCAATGTGTATTAAAAATAAATAAACTTTTAAAAAAAGTCACACCATCTAACTGACAGAAGAACTCAGTAGTAGTTCCTGTATGCTGTAGGCTGCACTCTTTCAGAACCAGTGGGGAAGATAAAGTGAGCCTGTCAATCCAAACCTTGCCACCATAGACAGTCATCTCTGCAAACCAGGTGGCAGCATGTCCAGCCTGACTACCAATAACAGCAACTTTGATTTCCTTTTGCAGGCTGCTCTGCTGAACTCTTTCCCCGCTATCTTTGATGAGCTGTTGCAGATGTTCACCGTGCAGGAGGTGGCAGAATTTGTGAGAGGGACTCTGGGGAGTATGCCCAGTACGGTGCACATTGGCCAGTCCATGGACGTGGTGAAACTTCAGTCTATTGCCCGCACAGTAGATAGCCGCCTGTTTTCCTTCTCTGGTAAAAAAAAAAAAAAAAAAACATGAACAACTTATGGGATACTTCAAGTAATTGTTATCAGAGTAACCTTCACAGTAAAAAAATTTTTCTTATCATAATAATAAAGCTGGTGCATGCACAGACCTCATCAGCCTCCTTTCCTCAAGTCTGCACCAGCTCAACTCTGCACATGTGCCAGACCCCCCCACACTTCCTCCTAATTATACTAGAAATACAATATTCTATACTTATCTTCCTATATAGAGCTAGCTTTCCTTGGAAGTTTGAGGCTGGTACTATTTTCATAGGGATAGTATTATTATTTCTGAAGTGTTTTTGTCTCTCTAATCCTATTTCATCCTCCCATCACTGAATGGGTACTAGGAACAGAATATAGTGTTATCAACATTTTATAGATGGAAAAAAATAAGGTTTCCAGATGTCAGCAGTGAGTTAGAGGCAGAGCTGATCTAGAGAGCAAGGCTTCTTTATAATTAATCCCTTTTATGTCATGGAAACCTTTAGCAGTCTAAATGAAGTTTATCAGACCCTTCTCAGAACAATGATTTGTCACATTCACAATTAAAGGAAATTATAAATTTTAATTATAGATTAATAAAGATGCATTTTTTTCTCATCCAAGTTCACAGACACACTGAAATCTATTCTTGGACCCCTTAGGGAGCTGTGGACTCTAGGTTAGAAACCTCTGAGGTAGAGAAAGCAAGTTTCTTGAATCTAGCCAAGGCTCTATGTGCTGTTTCATACCCTGAAGAAATGAGATTTAAAGTGATATTAGGAGAAAGAGAAAAAAGACAGTCATCTAAATTCATGCAGGAGAACAAAATTTGGCAATTAGATTGTTCTGATTATCAAAGGATGTGCCCTCATTTTGTCTATTGCTATTGAAACAGAGCAATAACAGATTGAGGTGAAACCGCTGTGTGCTTAGCAGCTGTAATAGAGAAAGGGTATAAGCGGATATGTATGCAGGGCCACTCAGAACTGGATTGATATGAACAAATGGTAATTCGCATCAAATCTCCACATCCAGTCAATGTAGTTAAGGCCAGATGTGCTATTTAAATGGACTTTTCACTATGAGATGTGCTATTAATTTAGGGGTTTGTCATTGAAATAATTTCATTCAGAAGCTCTTCCCCTGACTCACCCTGTACCACATGTCACTCATTACAGGCGATGTTTGAAATGAGAGGGAAGTGGGGTGGTTTGTCGATCATTTCTGTTGGAAAAACAGAAATTGGCTCGCCAGAGGAAATGAGATGTTCAAAAGTGTCTGCTTAGCTTTCAGACTCTTCTAGAAAAAAAAAAAAAGTAAATAACCTTACTAATTACCCAGTCCCAGCTCTGTTTGGAAGCTATAGAGACAAGTGACTTGTTTCTGCAGCCATTTAAGTCTGTTTGGTTGAGCAAGCAAGGCTAACACAAATGGCCAGCCCTCTTCCAAAGGTCACCTTAGGATTCTCTGCTTCTTTTCTTGCAGAATCCAGACGCATCCTTCTTCCTGTGGTTCTTCATCATATTCACTTACACCTAAGGCAACAAAAGGAGCTGCTGATCTGCTCTGGGATCCTCAGCAGCATTTTCTCCATCATCAAGACCAGTTCGTTGGTAATGGGCTCCCTTTTCCACTGGTCTAGCTCTAATCTGTTTTTACCATGAGCAGACACAGACCAAGAAGAACTGCTCTGTGCATTATTCATTCAGGGGAGCTTCTCTTAGCAATGAGACAATCTTCGAGTAAATGAATTCTGTGTTAACGGGTGTGTACATACATACACACACCTTCTGGCATTTTTAACAATGTGTTCTTTCCTTTAAAAAAAAACTCCATTTCTACAAATCTGTATTAGATTAGCACTTTCTAAATTCCCTCTGCCAGCTCTATATCAGTTATCTATGAGACCTGAAAGTCTCATGTTGATATTCTCTATGTATTTCCTGAAAGACATTAATTATGGATTTCTGGTAAGTTCCTAGGGATTCCCTCAAAATGGCTTCAGTGAGATTGGGCCAAGTTGCTTAAATCTTTCCTGTAAGAAAGTATCTTTCTTTGGTTCTGTAAGATAGCCCAGAGGTCTGAGAGAAGCAGAGACATAGTGATTTAATAACTACTGATTACCCACAATGTACAAGGCAAGCTGAGAATTGAAAAAGATTCAAACTTGGCTCACTGGGGATGTAAGAAAATAAGACGAACTATACAACTAACTATCCTTAAGAATGATGCTTTCATTATAACATTTATTCCTTTCTTTCCACCTTTCTCTGTCTCTCCTTTCTTTTTCCTTCCTTTCTTTTTTTTTCAAAACCTAAAGCAGGAGATTATGTATAATACTACCACAGTTATAGGTAATTATATTATGTTATTAAACCAATGGAAGTTTGATGGAAGGATCGCACTTTAAATGAAAGTTCTCTGAATGGAAACTGTGATATATTGTACCCATTGTACCCATTGGTCCCATGAATGAGCTGTAGATAAAATGTTGAGGCAGAAGTAGAATGAGGAAACAAAAAGGATTTGAAGGAAATGTACAGATTTTGAGCCATTGAGAGTAAATGAAGGCAAAGGTGATTCAGAGAAATGAACTGTGTGTGATAAGGAGGGACTTCAGACTCAGTTGAGGTAGCATGAATGTTACTTGACAGGTGATAAGGGGAATTCTAGGGCAGGAGTCAGCAAACCCTTTAATGGTAAACAGGGAGGAAGAAGATGTGGAGAAGAAGAAATAAGTGGAGGAGGAGGAAGAGTTATAGAAGGAAGAGAAATATGAGAAGGGAGAGAAGAAGAGGAGATAGGAGGAGGAGGAGGAAGAGGGAAGGAAGAGGAGGAGGAGGACAGAAGGAGGAGGAGGAGAGGAAGAAAAGAGGAGGAGGAAGAAGAGAACAAGAACAAGAAAAGAGGAAGAAGAAGAATTATGAAGAAAAGAAAAAAAATGTGCCATAGGTCACTTATGACTGCTAAAGGGAGTTTTTAGAATGAGATGATCAAATTGATAGCCAAGAATTTATTCAATAGTTATTAAGTAATATAGAGAGCATAATGGTGCACTCTGAAGGAAAGAGAAAGTTTAGTTAAGAAATAGTCTTTGCTCTTATGAAGCCTATAGTCTAGTAAGATGATGTAATAGAACAGTGGTAGAAAAATTCTAAGGGACAAGGAGATCTAGCCAAGAGGTAACAAGACTCTTTGTATAAAAATTTTAAAGTATTAGCAATAGGATTAAATATGAGAGAGTTGGAGAAGAACCAAAGATGATTCCAATCTCAGTGTATTGTAAAATGGGAAAATGACTAGTGGGCACTTGAGAAGGAAGGCTATTTCATCTTTCCAAAGTCAATTTGAATTGATGATAACATCTACACGGATAGAATTTGTAGAAATAAAAGACTCAGATATGGATAATGGCACACAAAGAAGGGAGATAGAAAAGTAAAGATGTGACCAACTCATAGCAATTAGTAAAACAAGTAAACATTTATTAAGCACCTAGCTGCTGGCTATTCAAAGCCAAAAGGGAAACTCTGTAGATTCAGGTAACTAGGGAAAACAACCCACATGTAGATAAAATGTAGATAGACTGATTTGAGTATGGGACAGAATGTGAGCCAGGCAGGGGAATCAGGACAGGTTTCATGTAGAAAGTGGTGTTTGACCTCACTCTTGAAGGAAACTAGGATTCGAAGCTGCATAGTTGAGAAGGAAATGCATTCTTAGAACAAAGCAGAGAGATAGGTGATAGAGAGCCACGTAAGAAAGAGTAAAAAGCCTGCACTTTAGAGTTAAGTGGAAGGAAGTAATGTGAAATGAGCCTGAAGGTAGATTGGATGGCGAGGGACTTTAATTACCAAACTGAGGTTTGTAAGTGCAGACAGAGAACTGAAAATGGTTGGGATCTCCCAAGGAGAAAACTTAGAAGGAGATAAAAGACCTGAAAGGGACCCAAACACCTCAATGCTTGTTAGTGATAAATCTGCCACTGTTCTATACTTAACAATCATTGTTTCGCTGGGGAGAGGCTGATCTGATCATTTGAATTTTGCTTTATTCAGTATGAAAAGTCCTTCATAGCTTTTCTTTCAGGGAAACCGATGTAGAGATTAAAATCAGACTTTTGTTTTCCCACTCTGATAACTGTCTACCTCTGCCTTGTTTGATGAGTGAAGACGAGGCTGCCCTGAGATGGTCTTCAGTGTGAATGCTCTGCTAAACATCGAAGGGGGTTCTCCCCTTATCTCCTAGACTTTCCAGGTGTACTGGCCATTAACTCTAACCCAGCTGCAGTGCAGGTGTGGAACATCCTAGCAGGAAGACAGTGCCTAACATGACTACCTTCGTAAGTGCTGCCGACGGGGCTTTTCCCGTCTCCTACATGCTAACAGTTTGCTTTCTTGCTGCTTGCTCCAGGAAGCAGATGTAGTGGAGGAGGTTGAAATGATGGTGGAGAGCCTCTTGGATGTGCTCTTACAGACTCTGCTCACTATCATGAGTAAATCGCAGTCTCAGGAGGCGGTAAGGGGGCAGCGGTGCCCGCAGTGCACAGCCGAAATCACTGTTAGTAACTAACAATCAGGTTCTTTTGCCTGCTTTTCTAACCTTTATTCCCTTCACCAACCCCTCTCACCACCGCCTCCATCCCACGCCATCTCTCCCGCATGACTGATGAGAGCATGACTCCTTTCCTTCTTGAGTCACGGGGCATTTCTTCCTTCCGGAAATCAGTCACAAGTCCAGATTCGCGCCTCTCTAGAAGAGAAACAAAAATGGATTGGCTGTAGGGAAAGCGCTCTTGAATTTCCTGATGCTTTCTGGCATTGACCTCTGGAGTCAGTCATTTTCCAAGGTGTGGAGACAGTTGGGAAAGATTCCCAGGTGCTATGCTGAGAGGAGGAGAAAGAAAATCTCTCCCTAATCTGTTATTGGATGTCATCATGGAATACTAACTTAGCGGAAGTGAATGTCATGTGCAAGATAAAATGATGCTCAATTGTAATTTGCTTTTGTTGGGAAGCTTATAGCCTCTGCCTGTTCTGTCAGTCACTAAACTTCGAGCATCAGAGATTTAGGCAAAAAATATGATGAGATGAAAATATACAATTATTAGAAAATAGTAGCCATGCAGATATGATTTAGTGCAGAAACAGGAGAAACAAGGATTTCAGGAGGAGAAGAGAAACAGAAGGGAGGAAAGACCTGGCACTGCTGAGCTCCAAGTGGACATTTTATTCCTGATGCTTCGAGCAGGAAAAACTGATATTGCTGGCAATCCCTTTTTTTAAAAAAAAGTCTTCCATTTGGCAGATGGGGATTAAAATTAATCTCTTGAGTTAAATCCTCTGTGGGAAAAAGGCTAAACTCTAAGCATTCCATGGAAAGAGAAGAGAGTTTGGGGGATGGGAAGAGGCAGAAAGAGAAGCAACATCAGTCTCACACAACAAGACACTCTGCTTGTAACTGGTAGGCACCTGCTATAAAAGGGTCCCTTGGTGTCCTGAGTGACCTCTGTTTGGGAGTTCTCTTGTTTTAGAGGAATCCTATAAATAAACATATTCACAAAGAGCCAAAGCAAGGAGCTTGGACAGCAGTTATTAATTACAAGAACTAAAGTTCTTTTTATGTGTGATTCTTTGTGTTTCTCCATCAGATGGGAGGGAATAAGATTTATAGAGTGCCTAGTGTATGGCAGGCACTCAAATGCTGAGCCCTGTTAACACATATGACTTCATTTGAGATAGGTCTAGTTCTGTGATTTCACTGCTGGAAGAAACTCCCAGTGAGGAAATTACCTCCACAAGTATATGTCCCCATTGGGACTTGACCCCAGAACTTTTTGGATTTGAGTCCAACTCTTTATCCACTGTTCTTTTCAATTTTAAACATATACAATAATTGTAATTTTTTAGCAAATATTATTGAATCTGAATACTGAGTAGAAGTCTGATTCCCTTGATCTTAAGAATACTAAATAAAAAAAAACCACAATTATGTACAATGAAGTTATTTCCCACATGTCTTTCAGGATAGACATCTTTCTAGCTATTTTATTCATTCTCTGTCCTACCCCAGACTTGCCATTATTTTGGCTTTTGAGTGCTGCTTTGAGCCTTATCTGACTTGAAGAAGTGTTAAGGACTCTCATTTTTATCCCTAAATTCTCTGCCTTCCATTCCACAGTGCTTTCTTATTTATCTCCAGTCTTTGGGCCCTACTTTCTAGAATTCTGTGTAGTTCTTTTTCCAATTGCTACCTCGCCTTTTAAGCTTCAGAAAACCCATGGAACCACAGAGGCCCTCTGTGATCTGAGTCTTCTGTGGGGAATTTTGCTCCACAGAGGCAGGATGAGAATTCTCGCAATAAGGGAAGAGGCCCATACATGCAAAGTGTTAACTGAAAAACTTGTTGAAAGGAAAAATTGCAAGGAAGATCATTAATCTCTCACCTTGCTTCCTCATTATTGGTTGATATTTTTAAATGATCCTATGATATGAGGACACTGTCCAATCTTGTTTATGTTGCAGTAAATGTCCTGTTTTGAGCAGACCTAGACTCCTTTTTTTTTCCTGAAGTAATTGGGATTAAGCAACTTGCTCGGGGTCACACAGCCAGGAAGTATTAAGTGTCTGAGACAAGATTTGAACTCAGATCCTCCTGACTTCAGGGCTGGTGCTCTATCCCCTGCACCACCTAGCTGCCCCAGACTTAGACTTCTTTAGCAGAAAATGAAGCTCCCTTAAAACTTAGTTTTGTTGTTCATTTGTTTCAATCATGTCCGATTCTTCCTGACTCCATTTGGGGTTTTCTTGGCAGACATAGTTGAGTGGTCTGCCATTTCCTTCTCCAGCTCATTTCACAGATGAGGAAACTGAGGTGAACAGTGTTAAGTGACTTGCCTAGTCACGGTCACACAGTTAGGAAGTGTTTGAGGCCAGATTTGAACTCAGGAAAATGAGGTTCCTGACTTCAGGCCCAGCACTCTATCCACTGTACCATCTAGCTCCCACTAAAGCTTGATAGTTTTCACCATCTTTCCATGGACATTGGGGCCATTTCAAACCCACCCCTTTTCCCTTGACCTGGGTGGACTTTGGGGAAATAATTCTTGCAATTGTCTGTGCTAAGTGTGTCTGTTCCCATTGTTTGGCAGGGGGAATATGTGTCCTGCCTCTTGTCCCTGCTCCGTCAGATGTCAGACACACATTTCCAACATTTACTGGACAACTTTCAGAGCAAGGATGAGCTAAAGGTAGGAGGCAAGATACTACAGTAACAGTCTGTTAGGTTGTTAAACATTGATGGCTAGAGAAGGCAAAGGAATGGAAAACTGACTTTGGCTTCCAGTTTTTAGGGAGAAAATTAATATTTCAAAGAAGTAAATGAAGTAGGATTGTTGAGAAGACACAGCTATCCGGCTTTTCTTTGGAACTGGTATTATAACCTCCTTCAAACTGCAGGTTGTCAACTTCTCCCAGTGGTAATTGAGTGACTTAATAGAATAATTTCCCTTCATTAATACACAATTCCAAGATGTCAGCAGTAGGAAAGTGGCAATTGCCACATTAATCCATTATCCTTTCTATGGCTTCAGCAACTTGAATTGCAAACTCCAGAGCAAGAGGCACGAAGAAGTTGAGTGTTTCAGAATCGATCCCTAATAGAGCCTGGTGCCACGTTTGTCATTATCCAGCTGTACAGCCACCAAGATTCATTAGCGTTCTCATACAGTTAACTACTCATACTTTGCTACATTTCTCACCTGTCCTTTAAGGGGATGTCTGTCACACAAAGAGCTGCTTGATGCAGAGTCCTTGGCATCCAAGCTATAGTTTCTCCAATGCATTACCTGGTCTTCACTTGGAATTTGAAAAATGTGTGTCTATGGCAATGCTCACTGCGGGGACACCCATTTTGTTAAGTCATTTTTTAGTCACATATAACTCTTCATGACCCCATTTGGGGTTTTCTTAGAGTTGATTCGCCATTTCCTTCTCAAGCTTATTGTACAAATGAGCAGCTGGGCAAACAGAGTTAAGTGACTTGTCCAAAGTCACACAGCTAGTAAGTGTCTAAGACCATATTTGAACTCATGAAGGGGAGATTCTTGATTCCAGGGGTGTGTATAGTAGGTCACCTACCTGCCCCAGGGACACCCTTGAGGGCTCTATTTCCCTAAACTAACACAGAAGAAGCCAATTTCCTATATGGTACTCCAATGTCAAGGAGAAAAATAGCAATCCACTGACAAGTTCCTAATCTGAAATAGAGGTTTATGGAGTTATTTCTGTTGAAGCATTCTAAAGCTTAGGTAACAAGTTAAAATAAGAGAAACAGTGCAGCATAATGTACAACCTAGGGACAACTCATCAGTAGATGGACAAAGAAAACAAACTCAAACCACTCATGTGGAATATCTCTCGACAACAGACTTTTGGGCATTAAGCTAAGTATGCAAAGTACTGCTCCTGGACCAACCCACACAATGACCATGTCTTCTCAAGAGTCTTTGGCCACACTTAGATCAATTGGAAGCCACCTACCCCAAAGTTAGGAGATAGCCAAAATTCCAGAAGGACAAAATGACTCTAGGTGGTTAGGGCTCACCATCGACTCTACTAGAGCCCAAGAAAATAGATTCGTTGATACTAATGACCCAATGTGCTGTGACCTTCTCCTATACCAGGAGTTCCTGCTTAAGATCTTCTGTGTATTTCGGAACCTGATGAAGATGAGTGTATTTCCTCGGGACTGGATGGTGATGAGACTACTCACAAGCAAGTAAGTATTATCATGCTGATCATGCTTAGTGATGGATGAAGGATTAGATGAGGAATGAGTGGATTCATAGACAGCAACTCCTGTGTACTGCCAAACCCAACTAAGAGAAACAGTAGCCCAGAGGAAAACATGAATGAAATAGGAGTGCATTGTGATAGCCAAGGAGTGGGGTTGGGGCAGAGGGAAAGAAACAACTTTGCACACTGAAGCTAAGCCCTGAAAAGTAGCAGTGTTGGGTCCTGTTACTGAGAGAATAACCCCCTGGCATTTTTTTCTTTACTAAACTTTGTTCCTATTAAGATTTAACAAATATTTAAATGTTCAATTAGGCAGCACAGTAGATAGAGCACGGCCTGGAGTTAAGAAGACTCATCTTCCTAAGTTCAACTTTAGGCTCAGATACTTACTATGTGACCTGATGAAAGTCACCTAACCCTATTTTCCTTAGTTTCTCATCTACAAAATGATCTGGAAAAAAAGAAATGGCAAAGCACTCCAGTATCTTTGCCAAGAAAACCCAAAATGAGGTCATGAAGTTAGACATGACTGAAAAATGACTAGAACCACAACAAATATTCAGTTCAGACATTTATTGAGCACCTATTATGTGCAGCATTTCCCTAGTAGCACTCAGTTACCAACCATATGTAACACATGGTCCTTTAAAATGAGAAGTTTCCCAGCCATCAAACTGCCTGTTATACTCAGCTATAACCTTGCCACTTCCATAGATGGATCAAGGAAACAGATACCTGAAATTGGAGAGGAGGAATATGATTTGAGGTTGGTCTTAAATGCTAATGTCTCTTATCTTTAGAGAAAGAGCTGTGGCACTAAAACTTACTATCATCATGGTATCATGAAAAGATCACCAGATCGAGTGTTAAAAGACTAAAAATCAGTTTAGTTCAACAAGCATTTATTTATTGAATGTCAGCTATTTTCTGGGCCCTGTGCTAAGCTCTGGAGATCCAAACGCAAAAACAAAGTCCCTGACTTCAAGATGCTTCCATTTCTTGTTTCATGTTCTAGAAATTCAATATTTGGAGTCAAAGAACCTACATTCAAATGCCATTGTGCTCCCCACTCTCTGTGATCTTGGACACAAGCACTTGGCCCTCTCTGAGTCTCAGGTTCTTCTACTATAAAATGGGTGATTAGATAATATAAAGGTCCTTTTCACTTATAAATCTATGAGCACACCCTAAAGAATCCTACATGTATGGATAATTGAATGCAAAATGTAAGCAAAATAAACACAAAAGGATTTTTGAACTCCAAGGTCATCTACTAATCAACTATAAGCCAAGTTAAAAATCTTTTTGACCCTCAGGTTCCTCATTTGTCAAATGGGCGTGATAATTTTTGTCCTGTCCTCCTTTCAGCTCAAAAGAGATTAGAAAGTCCCTTGCAAACTTTAAGGCTGCTTGCTATCGTGTGTGCATCTCATGTGGCCGTCTTGATCTGGGTTTATCTGCTGATACTGGTCCCAGAAATGGGCTTGTTTAATATGATCTGTGGGACTAATATTGTAGTCCGGTCCTGACATGGAAACAAAATAAAAGTCCATTAAAAAAAAAAAAAAGGAGAAATAGCTAATGACTTAGAGCTTTTAAATGACTTGTTCTGCTGACACTATGTGATTTGGACATTTCTGGGGTAAAAGAAAGTGAACAGACAATCCCCACTTGCTGTTACAATGTGTGACTATAAAGTGTATCATGAAAGAAATTGTCAGAAAATGGATAACATTTTCCCACTGAATCAAGGTTTTAGTTATAGCTGGTGCTCCTGGGCACCATAGGGATCAATTCATATTTCTGTAGCAATTTAAAGTTTGCAAAATAGTTTCCATATATTCCATTTTGCTCTCAAAGCAAAGCCTCTGCCACTATTGAAAATCCTAAAATTCTGTTCCAACTCCTTTAAAATTAAAAACAAATGCAACATACTCAAGTGGTCCCAATATTAGAATTATAAAATCACAGAATATCAAATTTTAAAATGTCCCATAGCACCTCTAAACCTGCTCGACCTATAGGTGGCCAAATGCAGGTCCCAAAAGGAAAATGATCCCAAAGTCTCACAGCCAGTACATGGAAGAGGTAGGACAAACGTTGACTTCTGATCTGGCAGCCTTCCCACTGTTTCACACTGATGCCCTATGGTGAGACTGATTTTCATAAGTATTTATGAGTCCCTCTCTTTACTTTATAGTCCCACCTTAAACATACATGAATTATTTTCAAGAAGAGTTCCCTAATTTGCATTCCCTTTGCAAATAATTAATAGCAAATTAAAAATGATACTAAGATTACCTTTCTGATCATTTCAGCATGTAGAATCATTCTTCAAATGTGTCAGAATGAGTTTTTTTTTTCTCTCCTTAGCCTTTTAGAAAGCTAAATTCTGGGTCTCAAGAAAAAAAGGATGTAAGTCACGCAGCGATGTAGATCCAGGCCCCATTCCTGAGCGTTTCGTGGATTGACCCCTACCACATAGCTGTGGTCTGGATTTAACACCATCCTTGTCATTTTTTCCTGCAGTATCATCGTCACGACTGTCCAGTACCTGTCTTCTGCCCTGCACAAGAATTTCACAGACACAGACTTTGATTTTAAGGTACGTTCTCCAGTAGATCCTCATTTGCCTCCTTTAAAGCCACCAAACCTGAGACTAGTTTCTCAATTCCTTCTCTTCTTCCCAAGTGTCACTGGTACCTCGTGACAGAGCTGAGCTGGGACCTTGTGTTTACCAGTCCCCCAAACAAAGAATGCAGCCCAGGAAGCCTCTGTGATTGTGCTACACGGCACTTAGCATGTGAATAACTTCAGGAACTGATTCAGAACCCTTGACTGTTTCTAACACCAAGTCCCCATGATTGACACTGACATTTAAAAACAAAAATCTCACCTGAAAAAGGCAATACAAAAATCTATGCTAGATGACGATATTTTAAGTGCTTTCTCTACACAGCCGGGGGGGAAATTCAGACTGTCACACATTTCATCTGTTCCTACTCTCTAGGTGTGGAATTCCTATTTTAGCCTGGCAGTCCTGTTCATAAATCAACCAAGCCTCCAGTTAGAAATTGTCACTCCAGCCAAGAGGAAGAAGATTCTAGACAAGTAAGACAATTGTGTCCTAATCTCTCATTCACCACCACAGCTCCAGATGGGGTTATGTTTCCATGAAAGACCTCCTTCGTGTGGTCAGGGAACAAACTACCCTCATGGAATCATCCCCAAGGAACACGTGTGAGCATTGCAGACCACAGGCACAGCATTCCACAAAGCTTGGAAACAGGGCTTAAAGACTGACTTCACTGTGCTGAGTGCTTTATTCCTGTAATAGGTGGAATGTGTATTATCTTTCCCAGATATGGTGACATGCGAGTGATGATGGCTTATGAACTATTCAGCATGTGGCAGAACTTAGGTAGGTCTCTACTATTTCCTCCTTCTTTATTTCTGTGTCTTATACAAGCCAAATTACATGGGCAACAGAAATCATCGCTCTCCCTATGAACATATAGATAGATAGATAGATAGATAGATAGATAGATAGATAGATAGATACATTTAGATATATATATATATATACATATATATCTATATATATATATAGCTTTTTCCTGAGGCAATTGGGGTTAAGTGACTCTCCCAGAGTCACACAGTCAGGAAGTGTTAAGTGTCTGGGGCCAGGTTTGAACTCAGGTCCTCCCAACTTCAGGGCTGTTGCTCTATTCACTGTGCCACCAAGCTGCCCCTCTCCCTATGAATATTAATGAAATCAAATAATATTCATCCCATGTCTTTTACCTGTTTTTATCCATAGTATGCAGAGTCTATGGCAAGTGTGGAATCCATAGGGGAAAAAAAACCTAGGCCTTCTAGAATGTCACTAATTAACCAGAGAAGAGGCCGGGGCCGGGGGGGGGGGGGGGGGGGGGGGTTGAAATGGGAAAAGTTTTTCTAAGAGATATAGTCTAGACTTAGTCTCAAGATTATCCAGCCTGAATTTTTGAGAACTAAAATCAAGAAAGACAAGAAGAACATAAGAGCATTTTTTTGCATGATCTAATGATAGTTTTGTTTTATTTTTAGTCTTAGGATACATTTATTGGGAACTCATATGTCAAAGGCTTGGGTTTTGCAGCTTTTAATTGAACAGGAAATTCTTGATAGAATGTTGGAAAAAAAATACTACTTCTGGGACAAGAGATTTGTATTTGTTTTTATATTTTGAACCCCTTTGATAATGTTAATGTATTAAAGATAGTGAAGCCCTTTTCAGAATAATGTTTTTTAAAGAGTACAAAATAAAATATAGGATTACAAAGGAAATCAACTACATAGAAATATACATATCGACATATATTTTTAAAAGATCACAGACTCCAAGTTAAGAACCCCTAATATAGGAAGCTCTCAGGACTCAATGAGAGCACATCTGGTTGTAAAATGCACTACCTACTATAAATAACTGGGAATCACATTCCTTCTAAGTTGCCAAAAGAACTAAGCCAACAATTAGAAAATAATAAAACAACTCTGCCAGGTTGGTTTCCAAGTGAAACTACTCAGTTGGTTGTTAAGTTGTTAAGAATTATACACAAATTTGTCTAGACTGTGTAAATATATCATATTAATTAAAGATGATGAGAAATATAGAAAACTAAAGAAATATATTAAATTAATTTTTTAACATATGCCAAATGACTATCACTCTGTTTCATCAGACCATCAATTCTGGTCACTTCTACCAAACTGCAGAATTCATGAATGTGAAAAACGAGAATTTTGTGAGCTACCTAACCTTTAAGATCTGACCTTAAGGTTGACTTAACCTTGCTTTTCATAAATTTGAGGTTTTCCTTCTCCAGAGGACTATAGACTTTCTGTGGTTCTAATTTTTACTACAACTTTCCAAAGTATTATGTTCAGAATAGGAATCTTTAGAATGACTTATGGATAATTCTGTCATCAATTTTTGATGGATGGAAGGAAGGAAGGAAAGAAGGAAGGAAGGAAAGAAAGAAAGAAAGAAAGAAAGAAAGAAAGAAAGAAAGAAAGAAAGAAAGAAAGAAAGAAAGAAAGAAAGAAAGAAAGAAAGAAAGAAAGAAAGAAAGAAAGAAGGAAGGAAGGAAGGAAGGAAGAAGGAAGGAAGAAGGAAGGAAGGAAGGAAGGAAGAAGGAAGGAAGGAAGGAAGGAAAGAAAGAAAGAAAGAAAGAAAGAAAGAAAGAAAGAAAGAAAGAAAGAAAGAAAGAAAGAAAGAAAGAAAGAAAGAAAGAAAGAAAGAAAGAAAAACTGATATCTTAATTGTATCAGGGTGATGCTACCAACTAGAACATCCATCATCGGTATTGTAATTTTCTCTCATTCAACTGAATTCTTTCTGACATAGATGAATTAACATTAGCCCCAAATTGGTCCTAAAATCCTCAAGAACTCAAGATAATCAGTGCCATCATCAGGTCCCCCCCTTTAGAGATGCAAAATCTGTACCATCTTGTTAATATATGTTCACTGGATAAACTTTCAAAATATTCTACTTTTCAAACTTTTCTATGCATAGTTAATAACCTCAAAAGTTTCATCTTGATGATACTTTATGCCTTTGAGGACTATGTGGTAGTTGATGTAAATGCTGTTTTCTCATTGCTATGAAATAAATTTACATAAGATCTCTTTGCCTTATTGCAAAGGCCATAAAAAGTTATCCCCAAAAAAAATTAAATTAATTTTTCAAAAAAAAAAGTCACCCCACTGTAAGCAGGCACACAAAACCAATTTGCTCCTCATTAGTTTTTTTTTTTTTAAGAGTGATAATAGTATTCTTAGAATGTTATTTTCCCAGGTATCATTTTCACAGTCCAAAGAAAAAACTAAGACTTCCTATTGTTGATCAGCCCAGCCATGATCTGGGCAAATACACTTAAGTGCCTCTTTTCTGTTCCATTCACAATCACAATAAGCAAACAAGCTACAGAGCTCTTTTATTTTTCCAGTCAAGAATTTGGTTCATTTGAATCTTATAAAAGACTTTCTCCAAAAGATTTAATTCCTTATTGAGGTAGATCTAAGTATATATGTTTCTATCTTTCTTAATAAAGGAACCAATCTTTTTTCAGTATGAAATGTGGGGAAAAAAAGTCACATGGAAGTGTTTCTAGTTTTAAGTATCCCAATTTCTATGCTTGCCTAGTAACTACTAATGAAGTGCCATGACCCAGTTGTGTGGGAGGTTATGCTCAAGTTGAAGTGAGGGAAGCTTGTGAAGATGTTGTATATTGCATAATATTGGTGGTGAAAAGTTTAAACCTGTTCAGTTCAATAACATACATTCAGAAGCAAAATCAGAGTAAGATCTTTTTAATTGAAGCTGAAAGCAATAAGCACCAAGCTAAATAAATTGACTTTGAAATAAATATTCTTTGGAATTGTTTCAAGGTCTTCATCCTACCTGAGAATAAAGACAAAAGTTCATTGTAGCCAATACCTATTCTACTTTTTGATTTGAGAATAAGTAAATTGTTTGGAGTTTTCAGGGAAGTCATAGAAACAACTTTCAGGTTTCCAAGAAGGTGTGTCTAACAGAACCACAATGAACTCACCCATGAAATTTAGATAGCAAAAGAATTAGTTCTCCAAATACTCTTAACTGGAGAATCTGCTTTGCTCTAAGAGTCTTTATTGCCCAAAAGGTTAATTGACAATCTAGTATTTTATATCTTATGTAGGAGGAAAGTATTAGACGTTAACTGAATATAAATTGTTTTGCCATCTAGGTGAACATAAAATTCACTTTATTCCGGGAATGATCGGTCCTTTTCTGGGTGTTACCCTAGTCCCGCAGCCAGAGGTTCGTAATATCATGATCCCCATCTTTCATGATATGATGGACTGGGAGCAGAGGAAAAATGGCAACTTCAAACAGGTAAGACAACTTCTCAGGGTCATTCAGGATCCTCTCTTCTTAGACCCTGACCTCCTGAGGCAGGCTCAACAAGCTCATTGCTCCCTGGTGAGAGATTATGTGGGATCCATCAGTTAGATGAGGATTTGACATTTAAGCCTCTGTTCACAGGTTTGTCTTGTCTTGATTTATTTTGACTGATTTGAAAATGTGAACTAATTTTCTTAGCTTATTTATGCAGGGAAGGGCCAGGACTGAGAGTAAAAAGAAGTAAGAGGCCTAAGTGTGATCAAGGAAAGAAGAGGGAAGATATTTCATCTCCAGACTACTGCTAGAAACAAAGAGTACCTATGATGTACTGGGAGGTTGTCATCCTTTCTAAAGTACTCTACATTAAATTCTGGTTTATAGAATATGTTTTTTCACAATAGTTTTTTTTATTGCAGAAAGAGCCAGAGGGTCACCCTCCTGCAATAGTAACTCTTACTTGAAGGCAAAGGGATGTACTGGGTAATCTCTAGAAATTCCCAAAGGGCAGTTTTCTTGGATTCTCTGAACAAAGATTCTGGTCACAGATGAAGTCAAGAGAAATAACAATTATGAAAAAGATTTTTTTATTTCCCCTGAAGCTATGTGCTTCTGTCCTTTCAATGACAACTTGTCCCTTCATCATTCTTTCTGATCTCATTTCTCTGTAGTGACTTGACAGTTGATAGGCAAGTGAAGGGATACCCTACACAGAACTCAAAAAAGAATAATCCATGATCAGCAACTGCCTCTGATTCCATCCAAAGTCCAAGGGAAACTGCCTCATCAGGAAAGGAGGACATTTATTCTTTCAGTCTTTAGATCAATCTTTCCTATTCCCATATACCAGCCTGTGTCTGCTGATCAAAGTAAAAAACTGTTTTTCAATAGAATCCAAGTCACCAATCAATTTTTCAATTCAACAGAGCTTTACTGAGCTCCTACTGTATGTAAAATCCAATGCTGAGTTCTTATACACTGTCATAGTTCATACTGCAGAGCAAAGCAATTTGAGCTAGACTTAGTTCTGCATCAGGGTGACCCTCTGAGTTCTTCTGCTTAAAAAACAATTGCAAACAGAACATGTTCGCCAAACCAAACACAGCTTGATTTTTCAAATTAAGGTTGCAACTCTGGTAGTTAGAAAACCTTGTCTGGATGCATGGTAAGAGCCTCTGGGATATAAAACTCATTGGTGGAGAATAAATGGGGAAATCAAGATTTCACTTTAGAAATGTTGGTTTTCCTAATGGTCAGAATAAAAGCAATTGCTATAAACTTAAACTAGTCGATATTGCAAATTATAATGTGATAGATTTGAATAGATTCCCTTTTCATTAAGCCTAGATACATTTACTTTGGAGATATGAGGTTTGTCTTCCCTTCTTTGCAATTCTAGACCTCACCCAAAAATCTCTCCTGCATTTCATGGTCCTGGCAATATTGAAGTAGACTCATTTCCTCCCTCCCCCTCCCCCCATCATTTAGCAAATGTGTCACCTTTTCTATCTAAATCTTCTTACACTGTCGCACTCTCACCATTCATTGTTCCAGACCTTACTGCATAAATAAGCCCGACCAAATCTCCTTTTCTAACCCTGGGTGATATTTTATGCCACATTTAGCCCCTTAGCTATCCTAGATAGGATGCTATAGTTTACTTGGGACCACCATGCATCACTCCTCAGAACTGTTCTTGAGATCACCTACATGACTATTGATGTCAAAAAAAGATGGGAGCTTTCTATTGTTATTATAGTTAGGGAGAAGCTTCAAATCAATTAAAGTACTATACTGTTTTCCAAATACAATCTGGCCCACTGTCTGCTGTTATTAAATTCTAAGTCCAACTCATTGTTTCATCTGCAATACCTGATCAAGATATTCACACAGATGGACAAGTTCAATAGGCTGTCCATCCATTTGCACCTCACAATTTGGCACTCAATGCCTATTTATTTTTTCTTGTGTGGAATGTTAAGATTTAAACTCTTTTAAGTGGGCAAGAATATTAAGACTTTGTAGTATTCTAGTGCTTGATCATGTCATGCAAATGGGAATATCTATCCAAAATAGACAAATTCAACCCCCATTTCCAAAAGCTTTGTGAAGGTTCAATTCAACAAATAATTCTTGAGTATTTACTAAATATAGAGCTCTCTTCTGTGGGTTGGAAAACAATTAAAATGATGAAGATACAGTCACTGCTTTCATGAAGCTTATAGAATAGAGATGTCATACCCATAGCAATACTGTGGAGTAAAAAATAAAAACTCAATAAAATATAGTTAGTGTTACATTTTGAAATTAAATCAATAGGAAGCCTTCAGGAAGCCTTAGGTATGAATTAATGGCCCCTATTTCTATTGGGGTTTGACACCACTCAATATGAGTCCCAAAGATATGACCAAAATATGTAATCATAATACAGAACACATGATTTAAGAGTTATCAAAAACAAACTGTTACATAAGGTCCAAAGCAGGGTACTTTATATGCCCGGGGGAAAGAAGGGAAGAAAATCAGGAAAGCCTTCCTTAAATGTAGTTGGCCTTTGAGTTGAGCTTTATGTATTAGACAGAAATTCAGTTGGAAGAGGAGGGGAGAGAATTCCAGGTATGGGAATATCACAAGCAAAGTCACGGAGACTAGAAAGTGCATGAATGGAAAGAGGACAGAGTAGTCCAGTTTTATTGGAGTGCATATGCCTATAAGCTGAAGCTGGAAAAATAGGACAATACCTATTCTAGGGGCATTATGAATAGTAGGGTAGGAAGCTTGAAATTTACTTTATACATGTAGAAATTGTAAGATAGAACAGCTTGGGACTGGAGTTTGGTGGGGAATGATCAAAGTTAATGAGGCCACAATGCAAAGAATGAATTGAAGGAAATCAAGAATGAAGACAAAAATCGGGGTATAGAACACTGGAGTCGAGAGGACTTGAGTTCAAATCCAGCCTCAAACACTTGACATTTACTAGCTGTGTGACCCTGCACAAATTACTTAATCCTGACAGCCTCACCAAAAAAGAAGTCAGGACAAAAGGCTACCAAAGCAATGGGGGGGTGGGGGGGGAGGGAAGGACACACATGAGGGTAGGGGGTGGGAATATGTACTAGAAGAGTATCAGTGGGACTAGGATAGAGGGAACATATGTGAAAGATGTCATAGAGGAGATTCCTCAGTAAATCATCATAAACCATGAGAGGGTGAGAGAGAGAAAACTCAAAAATAATCCCAAGATTGGAAAGATTTGATTTAATTTCACATATGACCAATCCCTCTCTCGATTTCAGTTCCTGCACATTATGTCCTAGAAAGGAATAGTTTGTGAGCAGAAATGCTATTGCACCTCATTTTTTAGAATTTGAGGGAAAAAATTCATCACCTTCAATTGACTTGTAAATAACAGCAGCACAAAAAATTTTAGATTTAGTGTGTTTCTACTTTGCGAAAGAGGGCTCTTCAAGGTGACTTACTGAATGGGAAGTTCCATGGTCCTCTTATTCTCTCCTTCATTCATATAATCACAACAAACTAATGTCAGCAATTATACTGTAGATTAGTCTCCCAGTGAGCTCTCCTTTACGACTGGCTGGTAAAAGAGGATAAGGTTCCAGCCAAATTATTTTTTCACATAAAGAAAGTATATGGATATTGTTGCAAACAAAAGAAAACAGCTTACCAAAGCTATCTTTGAGAACTAAAATGCCTTTCTTACCAGGCTGGGCTTGTTTTTTGCCTTGATTTAGGGAAAGGATATCTGGCACTTATATAGGTCTCATCCTTCAGTGAAATAAACAGGGCAGGTGGTATTCCAGACTCAGGGGCAGGTATCGTAGTGTTATGGAACAATCTGGCCCAACTGGAGTTTGTTTGGAACAAGAAAAACACCAGGAAGAGAACAAAAGCCAGGAACAACAATCCCCACATAATGGTGGCTGAATTTTTTACCTATTGTCCTCTCCCTAAGAAATCTCTTCTTTCCTCTAGGTGGAAGCTGAGCTAATCGATAAACTGGATAGCTTGGTATCAGAAGGGAAAGGAGATGAGAACTACAGGGAGCTCTTCAGTCTGCTGTAAGCCATGTCGGCCCTCAATCCCCTTGCGGGCTCGGGGTCATTCTCACCGTCAGAAACAGTCAGAAAACAGATATTAGTTTTCTCTCAATAAGTCTGGGGACTCCAGAACTGGCCTTCCTCTGGCCTAGAGTTGAACGTAGACATTCAAACAACTGGTTACTTATATGACGCGTTTAACATTCATACAAGACAATTGTTATTTCATCTTAATTGCCTAGTCATATTTCCTATATCACTTACATCACTTTGGTATTTGTCTCATAAGAATTAACCAGCTAAATGTGTTTTTTTCCTATTTCTATCCCCCAAAAAAGTCTATTTTAAAGAGAAAGGGATTCTTTCCTCTTTAGGAAATTTTTGCATTATCATCCTATATCTATGAGCGACCAGCCTACAGTCTTCAATTCTTCCTCCAAGGAATGGGGTCTTTCTTTTAGATAGTGGAACTTCTGCTGCTAGACATTGATAGCTAGAAAGCTATCACTAGAAGGGACACATTTTGGTCATGGCCAAGAAGGGGATTTGTTTTGTGCATATTTTACGAGGACTTTCTTTTTCTTAGGGGCAGGAATGGGGGGTCAAGAATGGGAAATGAGGAAAGTCAAGGGAGAGAAGATAAATCCTTGGTAATTGATTAAAAAAAAAAAAAAAAAGACCCGAGTCTTGGGTTTCTGAAGTCTTGGTCTCTAACCCAAGTTTTACCATTCACTGTTTAAATTTAAATGGGTAAGGCTTTTCCCGTCTCTGGGCCTCAGGTTCATGATCTGCAAGAGGTGATCCAACCACACCTTCTAGGGTTTTTATGACTTTCTCATTGGTCTCAGTGCTCTAATAGGAAACATCCTGCCAGGTAATGTGCTAGGAAAGAAGAAAAGATCTTCTTTCCCTGAGGTCTCCCACTTAAAGATAAGTGATAAATGATATTGTTTTTATTATCCCAAAGAATGAAAAATAGAAAACAATTACAGCAAAAAAGTTCCCTCTCATCCCACTTGTGGTTTGAAATTTGAAGGTTTTCTTTACTGAAGTGATGGTGTAATTACAAGCCAGAAAGCCTTTTGCTGAAGTAGCAAATATGCAAAAGTTGTTCTTTTTTGGACCAGACCCATGATTTCAGTGGTGTAGGATGTAAGGAAACTCCCCCTCCCCAAAGATCAGCACCTGCCCTGCAGTTGGAGTGGTCTTCAGGAGTTTCTTGAGATGCTAAGAGGTTAAGTGACTCAGCCAGAATCTCAAAGTCTCTAAAGGTCAGAGGAAGACCTTAAATTGAGTCTTTCTGACTCTGAGGCCAGCTTTCTAGCCAATTTTCCATGTAAACGTATTTAATTTCCCAAATTGTTGATTGAATAAATACTATGACAGTAATTCATTTGAAGATTAGAAAATTAATAATGATTTGTAAAGGTTAGCACAGAGAGGACTTGGATTCCTTACAAGATCCTAGAACATAGGACTGAAAAATGATTTGTTGCTTCCCACAAAATGAGAAAAATGGTTTCTGACCTTTAGCCTACCTACCCAGTGTGTTGGAGACTAAGAAAAACCTCTTCTCTCCCAAAGACATTTCCTTAGTATCTTCTTGCTTGGTTCTCCAGGCAGCAGAACTCCTCAGAATGCTTTTTGTGAAATAATGCCAATATTAGCTTTGTATAGCTCTGAATATGTCTATCATTGTTCTCTCATTCTCTCTCTCTCCCTCTCTTTCCCCTGTTTCCCCCCTCCTGTCTTTCTCCCTTTTTTCTTCCCTCTTTCTTCTTCTCTTTTCCCTATCTTCACTTTCTCCCTTTTCCTCCCTTTTTAATTCTCCCTCTTCTCCCTTTTGCTTCCTCTTTGTCTCTCCCTCTTTCTTTGTTCCTTTCTCTTCTTTTTTTGTTCCCTTCTCTCTCCTGTCTCTATTTTCTTCCCTCTCTCTCTCCTTCTCTGTTCCTCTATTCTTTTGTTCCCTTCTCTTTCTCTCCCCTATCTTCTTCTCTCTCTCTCCCTCTCTTTTTCTCTCTCTTCTTTCTTTTGTTCCCTTCTCTTTCTCTCTTCTCTCTCTCTCCATTCTTCCTTTTTCCCTCCCTCTCTTTTTCTCTGTTGGTCTCTTTTTGCTTCTCTTTCATCCCTTGCACTCTCACCATTTCTGTCTCTGTCTCTGCTGTTCGGATCCACACTGTCCCCCCTAGGTGTGCTCTGAGCCCGTCTGTTTTAGGGCACAACTCTTGTGCTTATAACCTTTTCTGGGGCAATGGGAGAGGACAGCGGATCTTCATTCTTTGCTATCAGCTTAGTAACCTCCTTGTCTTTGCTTCCTGCTGCGTGGAGTAGAACTCAGCTGTTTGGGCCCTACCCGAGGTAAGGCTTCCACTTGGTGAGTCTGCTGTCTCCCAGAGACGGGCGCTCCCTCTCTCTCTCTGCTGCTTCACCGGGATGTGGAGTACAGTCTCACGAGTTGTCCTTTTCTCTCCAACAGTCTGCTAGAGAAAATTGAACAGGAAACATGGAGAGAAACAGGCCTCTCATTTGTCACTTCTGTCACGCGTCTCATGGAGCGCCTCCTTGACTACAGGTACTCTTCTTCAACACAAGTCTGACCTTTCTGGACTAACATCTCGTGACCTTTAAAATGATGGCTAATGCCCTTCAGAGAGAGAACTGTCTTTATCAGTAATGGAAATCACCAATCAGGATTCTGTTCCTGGCACAGGGAACATATTCTTTCAGGGATAATACAGCCCAGGGATGACTAAAATAACCCCTTAGGTCTACCAGCACTTTGTGTGGTCCTTGTGCAATTGTGTCCCAGATGAAAGAAATGAATAGTGGAATCTATGGAAATCATGAAGGGAATGGGGGGGCGGGCAGGATTAACAGGCTAGAATATGGGTAATCTGGCTCTTTGTGAAAAAAAATAGATAAAACTGTTGGGAGGGGAGCACTGGGAAGAAGAGGAGAAAAGGAAGAAGAGAAAAGGCAAGCAGAGTCTAATAGGACTGGGGAGAGAAGGCAAATTCTGCATGTTTCCTGAGTGCATACTTGCCCTGGGAATATAAATGGGCAGAAAAATCTCATCTGGTCCAAAATCGTGTACTCAGAACAAGGAACACTTGAGTTCTATTCAATCTTCCTAGTAACTGCTTGCTTTGTGGAGTTTATCTTCTCTCTGCGTCCGTTTCCACAGCTAGGGTATACTTGTTCATTATGTACCATGAAAATCATGAGTTCAATGCCTTGGCATCCTCACAGAAAGAAGGCTCTGGGTCTCCACATGATAGTGATGTTTTTCATGAAATCGCCATCTTCTCTCTAGTAACAAGCAAGGCTTTATGAAAGAGGTTCTAAGTGCCAGTGAAGTCCCTTAATTACTGTCTCAGCAGGACTCAGGTAGTGGGAAAGGGCACCTTGGGGAGACAGAGGAAGAGGACGTTGCTCGCTGAAGATGAGCGATAATAAAAAGATAAAATCCATCCCCCGAGTAGCAGTTGCTGATAAAGAGATAAAATCCATCCCCTAAGTAGCAATCGCCTTCTCTTGGCTGCGGACATATGCAGGAGCAGAGGGGAGTGCTTCTCAACAAGTGGACACAGGAGACAAAGAGGTAGTTCTCACAGCCTGCAATGATTGCTGAAATGAGAAATGCCACAATGATTCAAGCAGGTGCAGAGTATGTAGGGATAAACTCATCTCTTCAGTTCAAGTCCAAAAGTATTTATTAAGACAATATGCTAGATACTAGGGAAATGAAGAAAAAAAACTGAAAAACTGCCCTCAAGAAGCTTGT
This sequence comes from Antechinus flavipes, assembly GCF_016432865.1. Lineage (NCBI taxonomy): Eukaryota > Metazoa > Chordata > Mammalia > Dasyuromorphia > Dasyuridae > Antechinus > Antechinus flavipes. The sequence goes on along the minus strand of NC_067398.1, from coordinate 81,881,304 downwards.
GTTCTACTGGATGAAAACAACATACAAATGTACATAAACAATTAAAAGCTTTTCCAAGGACAAAACATATCTAGAATAAGAAAAAAGCCATTGGTTGGTGGGAAATCTTCATAAGAGATATGTCTGAGAAATGTCTGAGATCTAGGGTATATAGGAAATTGATAAAAGTACATAAGATCAAGACTCTTTCTCCAAATGAATAATGCTCAAAAGTGATCATTTTTAAAAGAAGAAAGGCAGATGTTCCACAAGCATAATAGAACGTGCTCCATATCATTAATATAATAAGAGAAATGCAAGTTATTTTAAAAATAACCGTACACTCATCAGATTGGCAAAAATAATAAAATATGCAAATATATCATGTAGGAGGTACCATGGAAAGATAGGAACACTCTTGTTAGAAGTGACCATTCTGGATAACAAAGTAAACCTGAAAATCACTATCCTATTAATATCTTTTCACCTGGTGATGTTGTAAATAGGCATATATTCCATGAAAATTAAAGACAGAGTGAAAAATCCTATATATACAAAATATTTATAACAGTGCTTTTTGTAGTAGCAGAGAATTAGAAACAAAATGGATGTCTATCAATCGAGGAACAAGTAAACAATTTGTTGTATGAAAATGTCATGGAATATTATCAAGCAATAAGAAATTACTAAGATGAATAATTCAGAGAAACTTGAAAGATTCATGAATAATGAAATAAGCAAAACCATTGATCAGTTTACACAATGGCTATAATAATGTTTTTAAAAAACACATTAAAAGACATCTGAATTTGGATCAATGTAGTGATCAGTCTTGACTTTGGAAAACTAATAGTAAAATATATTTCCCTTCCCTCAGGAGAAGGATGGTAGATTATGGAGGCAAAATTAGAGATGGGGGTTTTGGAATTCAGAGATAGAAGAGTGATAGATAATGGTGGATACAGAATCTGCCAGTACCATGAGTGGATGAAATGAAGCCCAAATCCCAGTCTTTGGAGTCAAGAATGCTGGTAAACTGAGAGGCCGGGACATCACAGGATGTCACAGAGACATCAGCAAGTATATTAAAATGTCAAAATATGAGGAATTTGAATTCAGAAAGATGAGTCTTCTTGACTCCAGGCCTGGCGCATTATCCATTGTGCCACGTCAATAATCCCAAAAAAAGAAGGAAGTGACCCTCAAAACAGGAAGAGATTATTGACCAATGTGGCCAAGAGGCAGTCTGGAAGTGAGAGTGAAGAGCAAGTCCTGTAATTCAGTGATGTAGCCCATGGCTTAATGGGACCCTAACCACAAACATGGCATCTATGATTTGGTACCTCAGAATAATAAATAGAATTGTCAAGGAATGGGACATGGTCTTGGAGACCAAGTCTTCCTTTCATTCATTTGCATTTAGGTACCTCCAAGCTGTGTCTAGGAGCCAGACAAGGGTCTCTCGGGGTCATTTTTCAAGCTTCTTCATTTTTTTCCTCATTGCTTTTCAGTTCTTTGCCTCTCCCACTCCTGCTGGGTCAATTGCTTGAAATGATAACCAACATGTTCTGTCACTATTCCCTGTCTCCCCAGAAATATTTCCTCCTAGCAGGGTAGTCTTTCTGTCATTGGGGACACTGAACAAGAAACAGTCAAGGGCTTTGCCATAAACATTTCAATCCAGCAAATATGTATTCAAGTGCGTACTTGTCAAAAAAGGAAAACATAGTAACTGAAAGACATGGGTGTTTTCCCATCGCAATCTGGGCATACAAGCTATGGGCACATTCCAAAGGAAGGATAATGGACCTTAATTGTAGACTGCAACAAAAATTTGTGAACGGGGTCTTCAAAAGTCAATCTGACAACAAGCAGTTATTAACATTTGTTATGTGCCCAGGACTACACTAAACACTGGGAATACAAATACAGGAAGCTTACATTCTGTTCTGGGAAGACAACATAGAAAAGGGAGCTGACAGGGATTGGGAAGATGCTGGGGCTTGGGGTATGAGGTCCAGATTTCAGCTTGGTGAGAAAAGAAGAGACAGCTAGCCTGGGTTTCCTCCTTAAATAAAAGTTCTAGGAGGAGCTATCCAATTAGAAGGAAGGGCTGTAAGGGTTAAGGATATTTTGAGTTGTGAATTACAGGGATCTTCCAGGATGAAGAGTTTTCTGGGGCATGATAGAAAAGTCTAGATTGTAGCCTGGTGAGAAGCAAAGAGGTTTTTGGTTTTATTTTTAAAAATCTTATTTTGGTCTTATAGAAATACAGATTTTCCTGAGGATTTGAAAGCACTTTCATCTCTATAACTGTACATCAATTATCTTCTGGCTATCAGGGAATGGCCCTACTTCATAAATCTGAGGACCAATGCCCAAAAATGTTCAAGAAGTGTCCCAAGCAGTTATGAACAGAAAGAGACAAATCTGAGGAAAGAACCCTGCTGAGTTTCTAGGGCTAAGAATCTTGATCTTGGGGATCTTGGCTTTCAAATTCCATAATTATCTAAGACCTTTAGGTAAACTCTAAGGAAACCTCAGATTGAGAGACCAATTTGATCCAAACCAAGGCCTCTTTATAAGACAACAGCTAGCTTTCATCTCATGAAAGATGCTACTCATATTCTGACACAGAGGCAGTTAGACTCAGAGTACAAAGTAAAATATTTTTCAGACAAGAAAAATGCTGGGTTTTGTTTTTCTTGACTTTTTGTTTCAAGGATTTTATTTTTCTTTTTCTTTTCATTGTGAGGGTCAGAAAAATGAGATAGAAAATAGCTTTTTGCTCATTAAAAAATAATTAAACTTGGTGGGGGGAGACAACACCTAGCCCATTCCAAACTAATAAAGAATAGAATACATTCAAGTCTAACAGAAAAAGGGGAAAGTGGATTTGTAAAATTTGGAGACTGTTAAGAAGTTTCTCTTTTGTTGTAAGCCTAGAAGCATATTTTTATGTTCCTGAAGGAACATTAGCTGTAACTATAAGAGGGAAAATTGGAAAGCACGGAATAGTAAACTACTTGGCTGTTCACAGACATGGTAGATAGGCCTCTTGGGGTCCCACCTTACAAACAGTACACTTTTCAGTTTAGCCATCCAAGTTGAAAAAAAGTCTAATTGTGGTCAAGTAGAAAATAGCACCAGATAAAAATTTCAAATTATTTCCAGAAAACAGAGCCTATTGTTTGCCAGGTACTAGACATTCCTTCCTGTGGGATATAAGTTTTAAGTTCTTTCACTGAGTCTGGAAAAAAGAACAGAATGGATGACTCTCTGCATCATTCAGGAGAAGAGTACTTAGGGCTCCACTTGAGCTAGCTTTTCAAAGCTGGTGTGATCTGATTCTTATATTCTGTATCCAAAGACACAGTAAAAAATGAAGGCACAAAGTTTTCTTGGTGTAGACAGTCCTTAAGAAAGTGCTGTGTGAACATAGATGGCCTTACAAGACTGGAGGTGGTAGCTGAAGAATGATTCAATCATCCCTGGAGGGGTTTGGGGGAGGAGAGGATGCTCAGGAATGAATTGTCTGGTGACAACTGAACTTTGTTTATAGCTACATAGCAGTACTTACCTAAAACGCAGCTTTGAGATGTGTCCTTAGAAATCATACTTTGAATATTCCTAATATGTTTCTTCAGAAAAGATTAACCTCAGAGAATTTCCCTCTGTGTGCCCTCCTTTGTAGTCCCTCGAGGGGAACAGGGGCAGGTAACTATCTCATAGTAAAACACTGAGTAGGGGAGATTAAATGACGTGCCTAATGCAGCCAGGTGTCTCAGTGGATAGAGTGCTGGGACTGACATCAGGAAGATTCATCTTCCTGAGTCCAAATGTGGCCCCAGACCCTTAACTAATTGTGTGACCCTGGCTGCTTCAGGTGCCTCATCTGGAGAAGAAAATGACAAATCACTCCAGTATCTCTGCCAAGAAAACCCCAAATGGGGTCACCAAGAGTCGGATACAACTGAAACAACCGAACAACAACTAAACCTTTGGCCATTCCCCTTAACTTCAGGCTGTTCTGCCTATCATTTTTTGGCAGCCATGACAAACGAGAGCCTCATTAGAATTCTTTAACTTCATTTTACCCAAAAATATAATTTTTCACCAGAATTCATGCCAAAGTGCTAAATAAACAAGGAAAGAGTTTTAAGCATTTCTCTTTCCCAGATAGTGGCCAAAGAGAAGGCAACCTGAGGAAGGGTAAGCATGCCCTTGGTTATCAGCCCTTTACATAAAGGAGAGTTGGCCATAGGTAACAAGTGCTACCCCAAGTGACCATCACCACTGTCAGGGCTATTGCTGAATCCTCCAGAAGAGGGGATGTTCACCTTCTTTCCCAGCCAGCTGGAGAAGAGATGAAAGATAGCCATGTCCAGTGTGTGGGAGCTGCTACAGAGACTTGGTGGCTTTAAGAGATGCTCATTGTCCCACACCAGAGGGATTTTGAGTTAGCTCTCTCTCGTTTTACAAGTTTCTTCTTTTCCCGAGGATATACAATAGTTTCTCCAAATGAATTCTCTTCTGTTCTTTCCTTTGCCTTCTGAGTCAAAACTAGCAAACACTGTGCTATCTCAGCAGGTGTCTTTTATGTAAAGAAAACTCAATCTGAACTAGAGAAAAACAAGATCTCAAATTTGCAGCTTGTTGCCTTCTGCAGCCTGGTGAATTCTGGTCAATACAGGACTCTGATATCTAGATGTTGATCAGGAAAATGCTATAGAGATAGTTTACTTAGATTTTACCAAAGAATCTGACCAACTATGTAAGGTTTTTTTCCCTTATTTTTATTGTGCTATTCATGTGAGGAAATGTGTACAGCACCAGTTAGGTAGATTTCTAACAATGAATGACTGGATTCAAAGAGCAATTGCTAATAGTCAATTTGTCAGTGTTTACTCTGAAGATGGTCTCAGGTAGAGTGCCTCAGGGATACGTGCCTGAATCTGTGCCATTTAACATTTGTACTGATAGTAAAGGCAAAAAATGGCGTGCTTATAAAATTTGGAAGCACAAAGATAGTGAGGGGAGATAATTAACACATTAAATGACAGAGTCAAGATCCCAAAAGATGTTGACTAACAAGAGTATTGTACTTTATTAAAAAACAAGATGAAATTTAACAGTGGTGCATATAAAGTCACCACTTGGTTTCAACCACAATCACTTTACAAGATGGGAAGATGTGGCTAGATAGCAGTTTTTCTGAAAAAGATTTGCAGGTTTTACTGGCCCCCAAGCACAAGAAGAATCAACAGTTTCATGAAGCAACCAAGCAAGTGATTGGAGATATATAAGGAAGGACGTCGGGTTCTGAAAAAGAAAAGTGGTATTAAGACAGCTCCTCTGGACTCAGTCCTGATCACATATCAGCTCAAGGTGCTGTATTTTACAAATGATGCTGACAAGCATCAGTGGAGAATGGCCAGCATCCCAGAGGACCTTAAGACCAATGCTATGTAAGGATCAGTCAAAGGAACTGGAGCCTAGAGAAGAGGAGAGATAGGGAAGAAAGGAAAGCTGCCAACAAGCATCCTGCTTGGCCCTAGAAAGCAGGACAAGGAGCAGTGGGTAAAAGTAACAAGGAAACCAACCCCAGCTCAAAGAAGAAGGAACAATCTAACAAGCAGAGTGATTTAGAAGCAGAAAGGGCTTTCCTGGAAAGTAGGGATTCCCTCCCCATTGAGGTAGGTTTTTAAGCAAGGGTTGGACAACAACTTAGGTGGCCATGTTGGAGAAGATGGTCTTGGTCAGACATAGGCTGAGCAAAGTGTGCATCCCAGTATAAACTGAAACTAAATAAGATAAACAGTTTCAAACAGGAACAATCCTCTCCCTATCACTTCTGGCAGTTGCTGGCTGCTGTTGTTGTGGAATTACAGACTTTCAGATGTGGAAGGGGTCTCAGAAGAATTTATCTCAAGTTGGAAGATCTCCTGGTGTATTTAGGATAGCAAGGCATGCTGTGCTCTGGAGTCCTTATAAAAATGTTTTCCTGTATTACGCCCAAATTGATGGAAAGCCAAGTCTCTCTCTTTGGTTCTGGGACTAAAGCTAGTGTTTTAAGTCACTAAAGCCAGGCCTTTTCTTCTACTTGCTTTATTCCTACAGAAGGACTTTTTCCTTGGAAGCAACCATGTTTTCTGAGTCATTGAGAGCTTGGTGAAAACACCACTCAAAGGGGATTGATAGACCCTCTGAGCCCAAGCTAAGATCAACAGTCCCTTTAATTGAAAGATCTGTGCCTCTTTCTATATATAACTCAGGGATTTAGCCTTCAAGTTTACAGACCTGGCTGATAGTCCCTTAATGCTGTGCACATTTGTGTTTAGCAGTACTTCAAGATTAGCTGTAGAGGAGCAGTTGGCCAGTGGTCTGGGAGGCCTAGAAATAGCAAGGGGGTTGGTAGCAGAGGCAGTGCTGTGGGCTTTACAATCTGCACATAGCCTACATCGACGGTTGAAGCTATTAGTTGTTGTGCAGTGATGATTCAGACTCGAATTTTAGTTCTATTGTAAAAATCTCACTTGAGCTTTCTTTTCTAGGGACTGCATGAAAGGAGATGAAACTGAGAATAAGAAGATTGGATGCACAGTTAACTTAATGGCAAGTAGATCACCACTTCACCCAATGTCTAGTCTAATTTGCCTAGATCTCTCTTCTTCTTCTTCTTCTTCTTCTTTTTTCTTCTTCTTCTCTCTCTCTCTCTTTCTCTCTCTCTCTCTCTCTCTTCTCTCTCTCTCTCTCTCTCTCTCTCTCTCTCTCTCTTTCTCTCTCTCTCTCTCTCATATCCTCTAGCATGTAATTATCATAATTTGTGGAAGAAAAAAATATTTGCTCATTATCTTAGGAATGAAGGTACCAAAACCAGGCAACCCTTCTTGTGTATGTTCTCACCTTCATGAGATGAGGCTTCTACCTGGGACAGGGAAACTGTCAGCCCAGCTCTGCTGCACAGGCCCCAGGACCTACTCAACAGAGTTGTTAGTGAAGGAATATTTGTTCTGAACATTTTCTTTCCTCAACAGGAAATTAACATTCCGTGTGAAAGCTCTTCCGTATCCTTTTCCTACATCCCTCTCTTTCTCCCAGGCCTGGTTCATACCTGACCTCAGTGTGAATCCCCCTCAATGAGAATACCCCACCAGGACTGCACTAGTGTTGTTAGGTGGCTTGCACTGGACACAGGAGTGAGCTCAGAAAATGACTTCTTGTCCCAGGGTTCCAGTGTCCTTCTAAATAAGAATTTCATCTCACTCTTACAGAACTTTTACAAATCTGAGATCAACAAAGAGGAGATGTACATCCGATACATCCACAAACTGTGTGACATGCATTTACAGGCTGAAAACTATACTGGTGAGTACTGGCTCCTCTCCCTCCCCACCCCAAGGGGGGGGGGGCGGGGAAACCTGGACAATGTGCACTGACTCAGGAACTGGGGACAGAGCAGAGGAAGACGAAGACTCAAGCCATGATTTCCAGCCACCAGAAAGGGTGTAAAAGGACCAATGGGTCCATTCCTCTCACTTTGCTACTCCCCTTCTTGGTATCCCAGCCATAAGCTCATATTGGTGAGAGAGAAGGCGAGGGGAAGTAGCACAGAGTATTAGAAATGAAGGCAGAACCAACCTTCTTCCCCTCCTAAGCCTTGACATCTCTACAGTCCCAGCTTCTCAATCTCTATGTTTTCTGTTCTTTCTCTTCACTGCTGCCCCACCCACTGTGCCCCCAGGATGTCCTCAACCATCTGAGTGCATCATTACTCCATCTCTGCTTCTAAACTCTGTGACCTTGCCCCTGGACTTGTATGAGAGCAATCATTCTTTGTACTTTCCCCCAGGAAAAGAAAAGTAAAATCCAGAGTTTGACAAAATCACCATACAATCACAATTCTCATAGCAAACAGTAACCTCATGTTTAAAAAAATCCGAGCCCTTCTCATGAGGATCCCACTGCCATTTAGCAACAAAACAATTCCTGTATTTAACTGATGGTGAAGGATGTTACCCAATTTCCTGAGATGCCAAGTGTGTCTTTCTGTAAAATGTAAAGTTAAAATTATTGAAAAGCTGGTTAAAATCCCAGGGAGCAGTTCTGTATCTCTATATGCATAGCATAACATAATCTGATTTCTAATAGTTTTTCACACCTCACCATGTGTTTTAATTCCTAACCTCAAATCGAAAAGAAGAAATAAAATCTTTTCCCAAAAGCTAAACTTGGATGAACGTGTTGTTCCAGAGTCCACTGTGAGGGTCAAAGATTTTCACTCTCTGGTCATTTTCCAGATCTCAGGAGATGATCATTGATCATTTTAGGATGTCATTCCATGAACAGGAGAACAATTGGCCAGAAATGAAACCTTAAACCTCCATTTCCTCCCAGGCTCTTAGGCCAGTAAAGTAAGCTACTTTTTAACAGCACTGAGAGAAGGCAATAACAGGAGGTATTTATAGCCTCTGCTTCAAAAGGAGAAACTAGTCAGCATCGACTGAGCTATATAAAAGGGGCTGGGCCTGCGAGGGATACATGAAAAGGAGAGCCTGCCATTCCTGCCCAGAGGGACAGAACTGAAGAAACATGGACACTCATATGAAGTCCTCAGCTTGTGTATGGAGCCCCTATTGCGTGGGAGGCAATAGAGAGAAAAGGGGATACGTGAACAGCCTCCTGGCCAGGCACCTTCCTCAGGGATGGTAACTGGAAAAAGGGGAACTGTTACTGTCCTCTGAGAATGATTTGTTGGACAACTAGAAGAATGTCATTTATTCTGGAGAAACAAGTTTGAGTAGTAACTAAAAACCTGAGCAGGAGACTTTGGAAAGAACTACCCTGCCAATTTTGGAACTTACCAAAAATGTTCAAATGAAATGGAAGGGTTAGTTAGTCAGATTGATTAATAAGAATCCTGAGCAGTGGCTCTAATTCAATGCGTCATCCCTTAGAATTTGGGGAACCACATCATGCCACTAGTATTATTTTAAATAGCTCTAATTTTCTCCTCTTTCAGTGAGATGGCACAGTGCCTAGCGCTGGGCATCAGTGTTAACTCAGGCCACTTGGAGCAGGGGACTCCCAGCTTTGGGCTGGAAGCCCAATAACACAAATAAGCACTCACACCCCTTCATTTGGATGCCATTTTTAAAACCAAGCTATTTGGAAATGAAAGTGAAGATGGAGAAAGAGTAATTTCCAGACAGTAGTACTGGCTGAGTGTGGGATTGGAAAAGATCGGCTCGCTTAGTAAAAATTAATGAAATACTCCATCAATATTAAATCCTATTAGAGGATGCTAAGATGGAAAGAAAGACTGTACAAGCAAATTAGGCAAAGAAGTCAAAGGAGAAACTAGAAACATTTTAATGATGTATCTCCATATTCCAAGGTGAACCTCCATTTCACCATTTAACTTATTGACAATAAACAGGGGAAAAAATCCTATTCTATTCAAAAATATTGGAGAAGAAAAGCTAGATATTTTGGTAGTGAGCAAGCATTTGTTAAATATCTGCAATGTGTGAGCTACTCAGCTAGTCATTGAGAATAGAAAGACAGAAAGGAAAATCAGTTCCCTCCCTCAAGGAGCTTATATTTTAAAGAGGGATGCAGCATGTAAACAGATAAGTTAATACAAGGTAAATTGAGGAAAGAGAAAGAATAGCAAGTAGGCAGAATCAAGAGGTGACACCTGAGCTAGATGACACAGTGGATAGTGTGCCAGACCTGGAGTCAGGAAGATATCTTCATGAGTTTAAAGCTGCCCTCGGATACTTACTACCTGCATGACCTTAGGCAAAACACTTCACCTGTTTGCCTAAATTTCCTCTTCTGGAAAATGAGCTAGAGAAGGTAAAGGCAAACAAACCACTGTAGTATCTTTGCCAAAAAAGTCCCATAGGGTCACAAAGAGTTGGACATGACTGAAAATGACTGACACCAGGTGAACCTCCATTTCACTAATAGACTGACATCAAGAAAGTGAGGGATTCTTTTTTTTTTAATTTTTTAACAACTTTTTATTGATAGAACGCATGCCAGGATAATTTTTTACAGCATTATCCCTTTCATTCACTTCTGTTCCGATTTTTCCCCTCCCTCCCTCCACCCCTTCCCCCAGATGGCAAGCAGTCCTTTACATGTTGAATGGGTTGCAGTATATCCTAGATACAATATATGTGTGCAGAACCGAACAGTTTTCTTGTTGCACAGGGAGAATTGAATTCAGAAGGTATCAATAACCCGGGAAGAAAAACAAAAATGCAAGCAGTTTATATTCATTTCCAGTGTTCTTTCTCTGGGTGTAGCTGCTTCTGTCCATCTTTGATCAATTAAGGCTCTCTTTATCGAAGAGATCCACTTCCATCAGAATACATCCTCAAACAGTATCGTTGTTAAGGTATATAATGATCTCCTGGTTCTGCTCATTTCACTCAGCATCAGTTCATGTAAGTCAAGCGAAGGATTCTTAGAAAGGAAGGAAATACATTCCAGGCATCTACAAAGGCACAAAGATGAGGATGAAATGCTGAGCTGGGGGAATAGAAAGTAAGTCAGTTTATCTAGAATGTAAAATGCTTGAAGGGGAGGAGTAGAAAATGTCCACAAGTAGATGAGTTAGATTGCACAAGACTTGAAATGCCAAATTAAGGAGGATTATCTGAATGTAGAGGTATTAAGGAGCTATTGATGACTGTTACACAGTGAATGACATAGTCAAACCCATGCTTTAGGAAAATTACATTGGCATCTGTGTGAGGAATGGATTAAGAAAAGTGGAGGGAAGAACATAAAATCAGAAACAGAAAAAACATTTACAACCAGGCAAGAGGCGACACAAGCCTTGACTAAGGTAGAGACTTTGAATGTAGAGAAGGGGACAAATATGAGAGATGGAGAGGCAAGAGAAATAAAATTTGGCTACTGGATGGATATGGGCTTTGAGGGAGAGTAAGGGTTTAGGAATAGCTCTGAGGTTGGATACTTGGGGAGCCTCGATGGTGGGCTTGGGGAGAAGATAATATGGTATATTTTTGGACATGTAGAGTTTGAGATCCTCATGGAACCATCCATTGGAAGTGTCCATCAGATAGTGTGGGTCTCACTGGAGCTCAGGAGAGAGAGTTTCATTATATAATTCCGAGTCAGTGTATAGAGTGTAGAGGGAGCTGATGAGACCACTAAGAGTGAAAAGAGGAGAAAAGGACACGAAATAAAGTAAGAGGATAATGACCATCTTGCAAAGGAGACAAATAAGGGGAGATCAAATAGGTAGGAGGGGAACCAGAATAAAACAGTGTCACATGGCCTGTGATGCCATGTCTGCCTGTGGCCACTGTTCACCTGCAGGCCTAAGAAGGGTGAACCATCTAAGACAATTTCTGCAGCCTGCCTTAATTGTTAAGACTGGAACTGCTCGTTAGTTGAAGTGAGAATATAGAGGGAAAGCATAGAGGAGTCCAGTTGAGCTTTGGTTCTGACATACTGAGGACATTTCACCAGAGGTCAAATTGACCCAACAGCTTTTCTCTGGATCTCTCCTCTCCCATCTTCTCCCTGTATCCCTATGTGAGATAAACATTATAGTGGGGATTCCTTTTCAGGTATAGGTTGTATGATAAAATGGCTGCTGGAGTCCCTTCCAAAGGGACTAAATTTCTGTGGTACTGTGATCTTTTAAAATGTAAGGGATTGACATTGCAGGGTTTTCCTAACTCTCAGAGCTTATTCGTTTTCCTGGATTTGTGTATTTCTGATTGTAGCATTGCCCGATGTGCCAACATTTAATTTGGACTTCCAAATTAAGACATTTTAAGCTACCTGGCTGAAGGTACTGTTCTGTCTTCTCACAGAGGCTGCATTTACTCTGCTTCTGTACTGTGAATTGCTCCAGTGGGAGGACCGGCCACTCCGGGAATTCCTGCATTACCCATCCCAAACTGAGTGGCAGCGAAAAGAGGGCTTGTGCCGAAAGATCATTCACTATTTCAACAAAGGGAAGGTATGTGCTATGTGCAGGGAGACTCTCCCAAGGGCAAGCCCCCCCCTTACCACTAACAGTCCTCTCTTTGGCAGCCTGGCTTCCCAACTACATTCCCATCAAGAGAGACGAAGACAGGGAAACAGCAACAAAAAGAGAGAAGAGGGAAGGAAGGGGGAGAAAGGGAGATGGTTATTTGGGGTGGTTGAGGGCATCATGTATTCATGTGTGTCTGTGGACTTGTATGTGTGCACACACATAGGTTTGATAGACAGCACACTTAGCCCTGGATGAGGAAATGTGAGGGAAAAGCAGGACTACCAGATTCAGGTTTGAGGAGAGAGGCAAGCCCACACAGAACAATTTCCATACCATGATAATTGTAGATGCTCTTTATACAGAGGCTCCAGTTCTTCTGTTTGTATTTATTAGATTTGATTTTCTAATCTACAAGAATAAATGTAAATGTGGGCTATCCAAACTAATGCATTTTCGATGCAAGAAAGCAAAATGAATGTTGCCTCTTGACTGGCATTCTCTTTAGTTCCAGACTGACCTTTGTCCCAGCCAGGTGCAGCATTCTTTAATTTGGTTTATTAGAACCATCAAATGCACTTAGCTAGGATTAGAAGACTGTACATATTGTTGATTCAGCTTCCCAAAAAAATTTCTTGCTTCATTATTTGTCCTTTTCCTCCTTTTGAATGAACTTGGAAGAGAGTGTTGCTCATTTGAATCTCTGTAGATGGCCAGGTTGGATGTGGGCCACATGCTAAAGGGATTATTGGGTGCCTTTGAGAAACATTTTCTTCTTATTAATCTTTAAACAAATTTGTAAAATTGAAATAGGACAACCCAGAAAGCTGCAGTGGTTGAAAGCTCTGGCTATAATTAATGGAAAAAAATTTTAAGAATACTATCATCTGAAAAAAAAAAGGAAATTTTTGAAATTGAATGGCTTCTGCCCAAATATTGGAAAATAGAGAATGAATTCTTGGTGCTTCCATCACATAGGAGACTCTTCTATGTTCACAAAAAGTCCTTTAGGTTTGGATAGATTTTCATACATATATATATATATACAAACAATAAGGGACATCACAAGAGCTTTCCTGAAATTCAAATAACATTCACTTCCTTTGGAATTTTATATAAACTTAAGATTTGTGGTGTATTGGATAGATCTTCTGTGGTATATTTATAGGGAAAGTGAACAAGGATTAGAAAGCATGAATAAGTGATCTATAGCATGATCTATACTGATGGAAAGAATAACCATGGTAATATCATCAAAGTATAAATACCAAAGTGTATGTTCAGAGCCTCTCATCCATGCTGTCCAAACTGCAGAAGACCTAGAATGCCCAGAGTTACCTGTCTCCTCTTTAATATAGTCTTCCTTCCAATCAGTCCCAGAGCCTCCTCAAACAATCCCTTGTGGACCACTGCATTCACAGTGAGAAGGGAGCTGGGTGAGCACACATAAGTGAGTTTTAGATTATTTGTTTTGCTTATTTCCTTAAAATTAGCAAAGATCACTGAGCAAGTTCTATATTACAGATCAATCTGGTTGGGCGTGTGTGTGTGTGTGTGTGTGTGTGTGTGTGTGTGTGTGTATGTAATAGGATCTTTTCCAATCTTAATCTCTAATAATACACAGACAAGTAAATTCAAATCTTACTTAGCAGCTTAGTTTTTAGAGAATATGAAAGAGGATCATGACCAGCCTGAGTGTTAATAAAAAATTAGAATGGAAGAAAAAAACAGAGTAATAAGTAATCTGCAAAGAACTTTAAAGCCTATCCAGCCACTGTTGACGGTGCTTTGCATTAGGGAACTCTAAAGACTGGGTTTTCAGAGACAAATGCAAATCCCTTAGCTCATCCTCTTGGATTTGCAGTATTCTTTGTTCTCTCTGAGTATGTGTTTATGCAACACACTCTATATAACACATGCAGAATGCTTACCTTAACAATTCCTACTGTACCACATACTTAGGAATTATTAGATAAGTCCAATTAATTCTTTAGGAAAAGGCTTTGGAGCCTTTATTCCATTCCTGGAACTTGAAAACGAATCACTTAATGCCACAAAATCAAAATGCTTATGGGGAAGGAGTTACCCCAAGGGGAAAAAGAACTCAGGTAGAGGAACATATCAAAGTTGTTGATGCAAACAAACAAGAACCTCATCTGTGCAAGAGGATACAGCAGAACAAGTTTGATGCCTTTTCTTGACTTTCAGGTATCTGAAGATAGTTCTTATGTTCCTTCCAGGGCAAATAATCCCAGCATCTTCACTCGATGCTCTCATGGTATTGTATCCAGGCCCTTCATCCTTTTAGCTACCCCAGTAGTATATTGTCCTAAAGACCCCACCTCTCTGCTGTGAGGGAAATAGATGTTTCTTGAGCTCTTCTCTAGCACCTCAGAGTTCCTCTTCCTTTTAGTGATTTTTTTCACTATGTTGTTCCAATAACTGGATATATTGTTCTCTTATTTCTGCTTATTTCATTCATCAATTGATATGTCTTCCATTCTTTCTCTAAATTCCTTATATTTTTTATTTCTTATGATATGATACCCCATTATATTAACATGCCAGAGTTTTTCCTGCCATTCTTCAATTAATGGACACCCACTTTATTTTCAGTTCTTTGCTACCACCATAGTGAGTATTGCTTTGATATGCTTTGAATAGCAAGGACTGCTATAAATATTTTGGTTTATATTGGATTTTGGAAAAGGTTTTGACTTATATGGAAAAGATGCCCAGGGAGAAATCACTACATCCAAGGTCTAACAGTTCTGTCATTTTTCTTACAGAATTCCAAATGGATAGCCAGAGCTTTTCAAGAGAGCCATCTATATTGAATATTGCATTCTAAAGTTTTCCCAGAAATGGAAATCATGTCATTGGCTTACATTTAGCACATCCCCATTGTCTTTTCATTTGTGGGGGGAGGAGAGGGGAGGAATTTTTCCTTCCCCAATTCTATGGTATCTTTTCTGCTTTCCCTTGAGATTTCATAGGTCGTTGGGAGTGGCTCAGTAATCACATTCATCTCTTCTTTTAAGATCCAACATTGTAGTTCATTTGGGGTCAAGTAACTTGAATTCATCAAGAACAATTAAGTGTTCTCCCACCATCTTTTTGCTTATCTGGAGTATTAACTTAATATTCAGCATTTTTATGTCTTTTCTTGCCCAGAGGTCAATGTCCTTGGCAGAGAAAACAGAAGCAAAATAATAATTTGGCAGCTTTGTCTTCACTTTGTTTTCGGTCATCATTCCACTGTCCTTGAATAATAGTCCTCTCCTTTCTTTGATCTTGCTCTATTTCCTGATCTTTGCAAAAAAAATAATTAAACAAAACTCACAACTTTTTTGTTATATTTAGCTTTTATGATCCAGTTCATTCTAAACTTTAGTACTTCTGATACCAACTGTCTCCTCCTCCATCATAAGCTCTCAGAAGTAATAGTTACTTCTCCTCACCCAGGTTCTGATCATTGACACTCCAGCAACCAGTTCCTCCCCATTGGCAAGTATCAATTCCCGAATGGAATTCAACCCTATTTGGTTCTTTTACTTTTTGAAAGATAACATCATGATTAAAGAAAGTTGCTTGAGGCTAACTTCTAAACCTCAATTTTTCAGCTGTAAAATGAGAACTAGATCATCAAGGGTTTGTGTTTCTCTAAATTTGTGATCCTATAAACTTACAAAAGTTATTAGTTACTCTGTTTTTGGCAGAGAAATAGCTCCAGAATATAACCTGATCATTGAGATTTTCCATCACCACTATATTAAGCCTCTTCTCAAATCTGGGATCTATTTATTTCCCAAGCCTCTCATCTTATTCCACTTTCTATCCAAGTGGTCTGTAATATGCTTGGATAACAATATCATTTTGGGGTTTTTTTCTATTTTTTCTGTTTTGCTTATTTTATTCTGAATTTAAGAAATAAAAACAAGCATTTATATAACAGTAGAATAGAGAAAAATCATACATGAAACTGCAAATCTATTATGTACTACTTGCTATTTCTTTTAAATATATAATGAAGTTATCATGTGATCTTTTTTTCTTTTTCTTCTTTCTCCCCTCCCTTAAGAGGGCTACCATTAGATACAAATATGTATATACATGTAAAACTATTCTATATATACTTCTACTTATCATTTCTTTCTCTGGATGCAGACACCATTTTCCTTCATATGTCTTGTGTAGTTAATTTGGGTGTTTATAGTAGTCAAAATCATTTAGTCACTTATCATTGTTATTAAAACAATATTACACTAATTCACTGTTGGTGGGATTGAATTAATCTAATCATTTTGGAGAATAGTCTGTAATTATGGCCAAATAGTTCTTAAACTGCCTATGCTCTTTGACCCAACAATACCACTACTAAGTCTGTTTCCCAAGATAATAAAGAGAAAAGGATTGCTAACTGTAACTTATGTGTTCTAAAATATTTATGGCAGCTCTCTGTGGTGGCAAAAAAAAAAATCCTGGAAATTTAAGGGATGCTGATCAATTGAGAAATGATTAAACAAGGTATGGTATATGATTGTGGATAGAATACTACTGTGCTATAAGAAATGATGACTTCATTGATCTTAGAAAAACATTGATAGGCTTGCAGGAAATAATGAAGAGTAAAATGAGCAGAAGCAAGAGAACATTGATCTTCATCCAAATAGCATCCACTGTGCTTTTCTTCTTAACTTCCTGAATTTCTTCACCTAAATATACCTTCCTAATATGCAATGCTTTCCCTACAACAAGTCACTTTTTTCTTATTCTTTTGAATAAAATATACCTGTCCAGGGCCACATTTCAATGGTGGGTTTCTCCTTTCTCAATGAAACTTGTTATAGTCAAATTTGCCATATTGTATTAGGACCAGTAATTCATTTTGCTATCTGAGACCATGAGTTTTACTACTAGTTCTTTTCTTGGATTCTGTCTTCTTTGAGTTTCTGGGTATCTGAATAACTGTTCTTTTTTCTATATTCTAGCTCTCTTTACGATATGTGTGTATATATCTTGATGAATATATGTAGGCATTTTTCTCCCTTTCTTATCTCTTTTAGTTTAAAGCTTCTCTAATGAAACTTGTGAGACAACAGATAAATACATTCCTGTCAATCTCTGGTACACTTCATCGCTGCTTAAAGTCTATCATTCCTATATTTTAAGTCATGGTTTAGAAATCCAAATTCCATTCTTGGATTCCATTTCTTAACCAGCAATTCATCTGCCAGATACTCTTTTCTGTATTCTCTTCTGTATACCTTACTTCCAATGTGATAAAAATATCACTTAAGTAAGTCTATAACTAACTAACTAACTATATATATATATATATATATATATATATATATATATATATATATAACTAAAACTATAGGCATAGTTTTAAAGACTTCTGACAGAACTGGTGGAAATAATCAGATTGCACTTAACGACTTTTAGAAAAGCTTCTTCTATGTTTTGACTAAAAAATAGCCAGGGAAGAAGGAAGAGTCTATATGGAAGCGAGTCACATGGCTAGCATCAAACACCTGCATGTGACTGCAGCTAGTAGGATTACCTAGGCGATAGCTCTATCATTAATATTTTAACCCCAATCTCAAATTTCCCTCCATAACTTTGGCTTCTACCAAGCTATCTTTATAATTCCTCTTGAATTGCTGAAAATCTTTATGAGGGCTGACTTAGGGTCAGGCCTTAAAATTAGAATTCAAATGTCCATTAGACAAAATGAAGAGAATAATATTCCCAGTTGTGTGACCCTGGGCAAGTCATTTAACCTCAATTGCCTCGGCAAAAAAAGAGAGAATAATACCAATGGTAGCAACAAAGCATCTCACTTCTTTACTATTTAAACTCTTCTGCCAGAAAAGCCATTTATACCTAATGAAAAGTATCATTCACAAATCATAAGTGAGCAGTCTCAATAAAACTGCTCTTTCAGGAGGTCAGGATGTTTGTTTGCTATTCTCTGAAACTGGCACTTACATAATTGTTCTTGTGGCTGGCCTCCCAGTGTTTGCCATTGTCTGGAAATACTACTTCTAGCTTGAGAGGAAACTAAAGAATACTCCATATTGGAAACCATCTAATGATGGAAAAGCCCACCAAACTGTCTTATACAAATGTTTAAGACTTGTTGGGTCAGTGAGAATGGGGGCATTTGTAACTAATTTTGGTGTATTTATATCTTCTCCATCTAGCTGTGTAACTTTTATCTATAGGGCATAAATTTCTTCAAAGGATAGAAATTGCGATGGATTTCTGGGAAACTTGACCCCAAATGAAGTACTTAGTGCTTTCCTTCTCCTTGATGTGATTGCAAATAGAATGGAAAATAGAAAACTGAGGGAAATTTTCCAAGTGTACTTCCAGTACTAAGAAAGAGGAAACCCAGACTCCCATAAGAAAGGTGGAAATAGAACCAAGCACCATTTACTGAAGCTCAACACGCGAGCCAAGTGTGCTACTTTTCATGGTCTCGTTACCATGACAACATGCAGCCCCAGTGCCTGCCTCTTCTTTGTAGTATTTGGCATTCCCACAAGGCTCCTGAAGTAAGAGTTTTCAGCAGGCCCCATTTTGTGCTTTACTTTTCCCCCAAAGAATGAGTTATGAGATCTGGATAAGTGGATGAAATGCATCTTAGACTTTGATTTTCTACTTGGTGATACATAGTCCGTATCGGGGGACAGACATCTGTAACTGAAATGTGAATCTTGAAAAAGAAATACCTGGCTCTTTACATTTAGATTTGGAGTCAATTATCTGGGAAATGTCAAGCTATCTTCCTAGTCTTCTTGATATGATTCCCTGTGATCCTGAAACCATTTTCCTAAATTTTGTGTTACAGAGCTGGGAATTTGGGATTCCACTTTGCCGGGAACTTGCGTGTCAGTATGAAAGTCTCTATGACTACCAGAGCCTTAGCTGGATCCGGGTAAGTGGAGAATATATATCTTCCCCTCCTACAGACCACAGACACAGGCTTCTGGAAAAGTACTGCAATCCTGGGCAGTTTTACTTTAGAAAACTGTCAATGATTTCCCAATCAAGTAGTCTCCATGCTCCTTTATTAAACATGTTCTATGATCCTAGCCCCGTGTTATCACAGGCTATGAGAAATAGAGCAGAGGAAAAGACATAAGATTATAACACATTTAAATATTGGAACCAGCAATAAAAAGTCAGTATGCAACCAAAATCCAAATTACAATATAGATTCCACATCCAGTAGGACTTCAGCCAAGGTAGAAAACAGCATGGACAAGCGTGGGCTGAAATGGTTTCATGGAAGAGACTTCATATATAAATGGACTCTTAAGAATGCCTTCTTCGGGTAGCCAGTTTCAGGGAAAGAAATTTGAGTATAATGGAAAGAGATAAATTTGGATTTGATGTTCATGAAACTAGGTCCAAAATCTGCCTTAAGTCAAATACTAATCTATTGTTATCATTTATTGTTATTATTAAGAGGGAATATGACAGAGTGCATAGAGGGCTAGCTCCAAAGTCAAGAAAATCCAGGTTAAGTTTCTGACACTGATTGCCTGTGTGATCACTGTTGGGAATGCCTTTCGGTGCCTGGAATATCTCCCTAAATTTAGTAAATCGCAAAGTAACCGCTAATCTGAGGTAGAAAGGATGCCTTCACTAAGAGTGCCTAGTACTAATGAAGTCACAGATTCAGACCATGAAAAAAATTTCATCATCTTTATCATTTTTATTCATACATTTGTCAAATATAAGGACTAGCCTTCATTAGCAGAAGGAAGTTTCTCCCTGGGAGCTTTCTATACCACTAAAACCACAGGCTTAATCTTGATCCCAATTCACTAGTTGCAAATATATTTAAAAGACATAGAAAATGGAAATCAAGAGGTTAGGATTCCTGCTCAGGGTAAATGGATGGGTGGATTATGATAAGGGATAACATAAAGGAAACAGGACTGATTAGTTCTTGTCAATTTCTCTACTAAGAACATTATTAACCTTTGGATAAGAAAGGATAAGAAAAAATGGATAATAGGGATTGAAATCCAAGATACATGTTGTTTAGTTGTTTGTCAATCTTGTCCAGTACTTTAGTGACCCCATTTTGGGTTTTCTTGGCAAAGATACTAGAGTGATTTCATTTCTTTTTCCAGTCGTTTTACAGATGAGGAAACTGAAATGACTTGCCCAGGATCACACAGCTACCAAGTGTCTAAGGCTGGATTGGAATTCAAGTCCTCCTTACTTCAGGCCCAGTGCATTGTCCTCCACTGTGCCATAGAATAGAGATATAAGAGAATATCTACTTATTAGCCTTAGTTAGTTCAAATCATCAGGCCAGATGAACTGCATTCCATAGTGCTGAGAAAACTGGCAGATATGATGACTGAAGCACTGTCAGTGATCTTTAACAATCACATAGAACAGGAGAGGTGCTCTGAGACTACACGAGAGCAAACGTCCCAGTTTTGAAAAAATGCAAGGAAAAAATATAGGCCTATTGAGCCTGACTTCAGTCTTTTCTCTCCCCTTCCCCAATCCCCCCAAAGAAAAATGGGGTTAATTAATTTCTAGAAAAGTAAACGATGATCACTGGATTCGGCATTATTTATTAATTTCTAGAAAAGTAAACGATGATCACTGGATTCGGCATTATTTATTAATTTCTAGAAAAGTAAACGATGATCACTGGATTCGGCATTATTTAATCAACACCAACAGCTCACATTTCTACAGCACTTTGAAGTACACAAAATTTACATCTATTATCTAATTTGGTCTTTGCAACAACCCTGTGAGGTAAATATTATCAGAATCCCTTATGTTACAAATGGGGAAACTGAAATGTGTTAGTTAACTGACTGTTCAGTATCACACAACAACTAACTGGATAAGAATCAGACTCAGGTATTCTGAACCCCAAATTCAATGCTTTAGCCATTATATCAGGTCAAACTATACTAAACTCATTTTCTTTTTTTGGTCGGGCTGCTAGTCCAAGAGATCTGGGAGATTCTATAGAGAGAAGCTGCTTAGACTTTAGAAAAACATTTGGCAACAAACTTTTGAGAGAAATAGGCTGGATGACAGGAATTAGGGAGGCTGCCGGAAATGAAGAGCAGTCACTAATCTTTCAACATCACCTTTGGAGAAGGTCTCCAGTGGAATGCTTACCCCAAGGCTGCTTAACAGTTTTTCCAAAGATTTGGATCTCTGCATAGGAAACACACATTTCCATTTCACAAATGACACAAAATTAAGAGAGAAGGTAACCACACTAAATGACAAGAGTCAGGATCCAAAAAGATCTTGACCACCGTGTTGGACTCAATTTAAGATGAAATTCAAAAGGGATAAGTGAAAATTCCCATACTTGTAAAATGGTTGTTTGTATGCACATGCAAAATAGGAAGATGGACATAAACCATATAGACATTGATCTGAAAAAAGATGTGGAGGTTTTAGTGGACTACAAGTTAAATTTGATTTCACAGTGGCAGGCAAAACAATTAACATGTTCATAAGGAGCACTTAGGAAAAGAGGGTCAAGATCAAGAAAGGCAACTGTCCTCCCTTTTTCTGCCATGGTCATCTAGAGTACTCTGTACAGTTCTGAGCTTTAGAGCTGTCAGGGCACTTAGAGGCCACCGCTTTTTGTAGAGGAGGAAGCTACTCAGAAAGAACAACTGAAACATGTAGTAGATAGCTTCCCAAGATCACACAGCTAGTAATGGCCGAGTGGGCCTTTGGACTCTGGTATTCTTACTTCCTGTCCAGTACTCTATCCTCCATCCTCCATCCTCCATCCTAAGCTGCCTGTTCTCTCCCTGATCTCAGTTCAGAGCAAGGAATTAAAAGCTTGCTTCACTGTACTTCTGTGTTAAAGGGGACAATTTATAGGGTGCAGGATACTGGGAGATGGCTACGGTAAAGACTATGGAAAATGTCTATGTTTAAAAAAAAAAAAAGGTCATCCATAAAACTTTGTTTTAAATGTGGAAGTGTGATACAGAGGAATTTTCAAATCCCCTGAATCTTGCTTCTACTTCAAAACCCAAACTGTTTTGATACCCTTTAGACAAAATGAGTAATTTCCCTTGGATTTCGCGATTGTGATGAATGAATTATTTTCTTATTGTTAGCACAGGCCTTGGATTCTGGTATTCAGTAATTATCAACTAATCTTGGGCAGTATCATTATCATACCCAAAGAGCTATGTCCTGCCCACTCGTTAATTTTTCTTCCACTCAAGCATCCCAAATGTGTGCTTGAGCCCAGAAGCACAGTTTGTTTATTTTTTTGTTTTCTATACTAGAATTCTAATCCATTGCCTCACTCTGGGTTCGTGAAGGCTGTGGCAAGTCAGGTTCAGCCAGTCAGGAAATCCTTCAGATTTGGACTCGCTCAACAACGGACTCAAAGATTGTGAGAGATCACTAGATTGTCTGTAGGGTTACAGTTTCTTGCCTAAGACTGTCTGTGAGGTGATCTGAGGCAATATAGTCTAAATTAATGGAAGGAGTAACCAAAAACAAATCCACAGCTCTTTGAAATTGAAGTAGCTGATTCACTTCTTTGACGGGGCTACCAAATGTAGGCCAGCAGAAGCTAAGATTAGAAGTCTGCAAATAACCTTTCAGGTTAACATCAGGCCCTTTGGTCCTGAGAAGGGAAATTCTAGAATTTGGATTTAATTTAAACAATGAATTGTGTATTTGGTCTAGAAAACCTGGAGAAACCTGATGAAAGAACCAAGATTTTGACATAAGTTGTCCACCAACATAGTTGGTGTTAGTTTTTCTGTGTCTGAAATTAGTACAGTTGAGATTGGATTACCTCTCCTTCTATCGTGGTGAACAGAGAAACTATAAATCACAGTATATAAATCAGCCTTCTGAGGTTAAAAACAGTTTTATTTAGAAAGTCACTTCAAACTATACAGCTGTCACTTCAAACTATACAGCTATCAAATAATTCTGTTTCTGTTTCCTGGTACTGTTCTTTTTCCATATGGGCTGAGCTGTGTGAGCAGCCAAGGAACAAGCAGGATAAAGATGACTTCATCTAAGATTATGGATGACCAGTATCAGTCCTCAAAGGGAAAAGCACTTGTGTAAAAATGCTGTGGAATTGTGAGCTATTATTCTGTGTGAGGTGTGACTGATGTACTTCCTTTGTAAGCACAAAGATTTTGTGCTATAAAAACTGGTTGTACACCAAGATGTGCAAACGGATGGTTTGTTAAGTATATGTGAAACTCATTCATTTTCCATTCACAGAAAATGGAAGCCACCTACTATGATAACATTATGGAGCAGCAACGTCTGGAGCCTGAGTTCTTCAGAGTTGGTTTCTATGGAAGAAAGTTCCCTTTCTTCCTCCGCGTAAGTAAATACAGAGTCTCACTAGAACGTAAAGTATTTCTCAATAATTTGATCAAAACACAAATTGTATTAAGCCTCATTCCCTACTTCGTTATTTCTACAAAATTCTGGTACTCATTTGCTTAGAAGGCATTGAGATGAATGAAAGGCAAGTGGGATCATCTCCACTGAGCTGGTTTTTCTCATATTGATTGGTTTAATTCCATACTTTTGTGTTACTCTCAGGAACTTACAAAGGTTGTTAGGTCACCAAATCAACTGAAACCTTAGGAGGCAAGTTTTAAATCACTGAGTAAGTACATGAGAATAATCTGGTATCCAAACTTGGAAAACCTTCCATGTCTTAAAGTCTTTTGCCTAGGATCTCCCAAAATGTATATTTCTTGGAGACTGACAATATGAGAGGTGCTCTACAGCCCACTACAAAGACACATTCTGGGTCCTCTGGGACCTGCAGGTTCAAGGCAACACAATAAATCAATGGAATTGGCCTTTTTAGTAACCAGCATGCAGTGAACTAGGGTAGATTTCAGTTTGGAAGGCATTTTTTGGCCATCCATGGTCTTCTTTACTTTCTCTTAGAAGATGGAACTAGAATATAAAAAAAAAAATCTAACTAACAACAAACTTGGTGCTGATGGCAATAATCTGACAGGCCATCTTCCCTATTCAGCACCACATCTGAGTAGCGATTTGTGTCTGGTGGCTTTGTTCTTGTTAATGGTCACAGATAGTGATCTCCAAAGTGGGGGGGGGGGGGGTGTGTGCAGGACAATCCATTGGGATGTGGGAAGATAACATTATAACTTCTATTTATATTTATTTTATTTTAAAAAATTAAACTTTGCTAATATTTAATTTAAATATTTGTCCTGACATTTCACTTGATCTACATGTCAGATGCTCATGCAAGTTATATGAGGTTTTCTAATGTAAAAGCAAGAATTCCATAATATGGAAGGATCGATAGCAGTATTCTCACTTGATTAACTTTAAGCATCTTGCAATGAGGTACAATTTACACATGTCTGGTTAAATGGATTTATGGATTATATTATCTAGTTTTAGCTAAATTAGCTTTCACCAAATGAACAAGGGACTTTAAATTTTTCCTGCTAAGAAATCGTGAATAATGTAAGTATAAGTCACTGAGTGAACTACAAACCTGAAACATTGACTATCTAATCAAAACTAGCAATAAGTTGGCCAAAGAATTTTGAAATTAGCAAGTTGATTTGAAATATAGAATCATATCCACTATTATGATTGTTAAACCTCACTTTTATTATTTGTCTTGAAATCCTAGCAAATGATAGTAATAAGCCATCAACATTAGCAATGTTTAAAAACTAAGCTTTCATTGCCACAAAATATGTCAATGCATCACCTATAAAATATTTTATCCTAAGAACATATATTTAGAGTGTGAAGAACTATTGAAGCCACTGGTCTACACTCATCATTTTACAGATCACACAGTGATTATCAGAGACAGTATTTGAGCCTGACTCCCAGCCCAAAGCTTTGGTCCACTTTAATAAGCTGCCTCTAAAAGAGATCTGCATGTTTTCAAAATATGGAAATAGAATTTTGTGCAACTTAAACTTAAAACTTATTACAAATAAAGACCTTGTGTGTTTTGAACTCTTTCTTTAAACAGATAAAAATGCAAAACCTTTCAATTAGTTTATAAGAACAACTGATTTACATAAGAGAAAATGGAAGTCCACTAGCCAAATTTCAACAAAAACCTTTTTAGGGAGAGGAGTGCCGAGGGAATGAAAAAATGAATATGATAATTTAGTAAGGATAGCTAATGCTATAGTTCTTCCATTGACTTCTGCATTGCTTTGTAAAGTGTTTGGGTTTTTTAAGATAAACCGGATATGGACCAGACCTTCAAATCACTGTATCATAAAGTATTAATTAGAAATTTCCAAAATAACAAAGCATATCCAGTCATAAATGGTCATGGAAGCAGCATCATATAAAGAAATGGCTTTGAAATCAGGAAAACCTGCTTTTTGATACCTCTTGGCTGTATGACTCTGGGCAAGTCACCTTTCCGATGCTGTAGACAACTCTACAAGATGATGATACCAAAATATTCTGCTAGTCTGCAATGGTAGAGAGATTTTCCTCAACCAAGAGTTCCCTGCACCAATAAAGTCACAGGTCCTGACCCTGTTCCTACCCCTATTCAAGCACATGGAGGCACCATAGTGTACATAGTGCCTGGCTTGAAGTCAGAAAAACTCAACTTCCTGTGTTCAAATCTAGCTTCAGATACTTACTAGCTGTGTGACCCCAAGTAAGTCATTTAACTTTGTTTGCCTCAGTTTCCTCATCTGTAAAATGATCTGGAGAAAGAAATGGCCAATCACTACATTGTCTCTGTCAAGAAAACCTCACATGGGATCACAAAGAGTTAGACATGAGACTCAAATGACCAAAGAACCACAAGAGTTCATTCACATAGCTCTTGCTAAATTATATGTGTGTGTAAATTTTAGTGATAGAAAATTTTGTATTGTTACTAAGTAAAATAAATTTTCAAATATTTTATTCATTTCTAATTCATGTTTTATAAATGCTTTATAATATACCTAATAGTGGTGTATATGTATGTATATAATTTAAAAATAAATATACATATACTGGAAGTGTATTTTCAAGAATATTTTATTGTTAAATATGTATCATCAGGGGTGTACTCATAAATGTTTAACAACCATACTCTCTATATAAGAAAAAAAGCATATATGTGCACATAAAAGTTCAATCTGCATTATTAATACTTTCTTAAGTCTAGACAATCAACAAAACAATCAATGAAACCCTGGCCTATAGTGAATGCTGAATTAACAATGTCGTTTAGGCTATCTCCAACATATCCCTGTGAATGATCCATTAAGTCTGAAGAACACTGGTCCAGAAGACAGCCTGGTTCTTCTCAAACAAGGCAGACAGCAGGAACAGGTTCTCAGAGGCTTTTATTATGGCGTCAGTCCCATTGACATCAGATATTAGTCTCACTGCCTTCAAGTTTAAGCTTTCCTCTTTCAGATCAAGCTCTCTGCCCAGAAAGATGAGAAATTCCCTATAACTGAGAGATTCAACTAAGAATTATCCCCTAGGATAATTTATTTGGGGTTTGCATTTTTTAGGAGAAAAGTTTTAGTCAATAAGCAAAAGAGCATTGGTTATTCTTATAGAAGAGTTTCTGGATCCACAGTGAAGCTGGTCTTTTTTTAGCAATAATTCTTACTACATTTCAAAAAAACAATGTAACCACATTTCTTGGATGGCTAACTAGCAGGACAGTTAGCCTGGCTATTGGTGCTATTGACAGTGACAGCCAGAACATCATATCTAATTGTAATCCTCAGTAATGCTCTAATTATATTCCACAGCGTGTTCTAATAGCAGAGCAGGCAAGAATTAATAAAGTAACAGAAGAACTTCACCTCCCCTTTCATTCTAATGACCATCATGTACAAAAATTTCTGAAATGGTCTATTTAGCTCTGAGCATCAGAACAGATCATAGGATAACAATGGAGATGTAGACCAGGAAAAAGGAAGATTAAGTGAAGATGCATTTCAAACAACAAACTTACCCAGAAATCCCAACAAAATAGATTCTAGTCCCTTATCTCAGCTTTCATCATTTTTAGTTTTTGCTTGTTTGTTTTTTACAAACATGCTTGATGACCTTTTTCACATTGCCTACCATTTTAGGAAGAAGAAAAGGAATGGAGGCAGGGAGAAAAATTTGAAACTCAAAATCTTGTTAAGATGGATGCTTTAAAATTATCTTCACATGTAATTGGGGAAAATACTATTTTTAAAATATGCTTAGCTAGCACTTATTTCTTCATGTTTAGCACCACAATTTATGTACTAGAAACCAAATTTTACTCAGAAATTTCAGACTGTTGGCCATTTCAAGGCTCTGGTGTCATCTGTTTCTCATAGCTCAGCCTGGCTTCCACACTACTCAGGCTCACTTAAGTGTGACAAATCCATTTCTCAGGGCTTGTTTAATTTTGTGCAGTGCAGACCCCAGGGTGAATCTTCAGTGTCCATCTGCAAGCCACTTTTAGTGAATTATTGTTTATAAGGACATGCAGATCTGCTTTGAAAGAATCTATACATGATTAAGATACCTCACATTCTCTCAGCAAACAATGTCAGAAGACCCAGGCACTAGCCAGACCCTCTGCAAGCCAAATGAAAGCCAGGGATTCTGGATGGTGCATATACATCTCCTTGGTCTCAGCACACCCTGTATCCTCCTTTTCATCAGCTTTTAGGATTGATATTACAGCATAAGACATATGTCATACAGAGAACATACTTTCTGCATTTTGAATGTGCAGTGAAAAGCCTGTGAAGCACTGGAGCTCTCTAGAGTGTAGATGTGTGACTGATGGTTCCAAGGTTAGAAAATGTGTCCGCCTGTTTCTCATACATTATCCATGGAGCTCCATGCGAACCCTTCGTCATTCGCATCACCAGGAACAAACGTAACCCATTATTTTCGTGCCATCAGCTTGGTTCCTACAAACTCTCTGCCTCTCTTGTCCATATAAAGACACTTATCTATTCCTTTAGAAACAAACAAAACCATCTTTTCCCTTGAAAAGGGGAAGAGGGAGGGAATTTCTGGTTATCTTATTTAGCCTCATTAAAGAGTACCTCCTGGAGGATTAAAATACATCTGTGATGTGAATAACTGAAAGGATTGACTGTGCAACTTCCTTAGCTTCAAGTTCCAGAAGGACTCAGAGAAGCAGTCTATTCATCAAGCAAGAGCTTTGTGAACTTTACTGTTCACATGTTTTAGTGATAAATTGAGGCTGCTTTTCTCCCGACCTCATCATTTTCCTCTTCTTTCTTATTCCATTCTAATCATTTTAGTCATCTAGATCCACCTTTTTAATAATTCTTCCTTTTTCTCTGAGTGAAAATGACAAATGTTTGGATATTCTATGTCCTGACAAGGTTAAGAGTATCACAAGAAAATATCTCCTAAATGGCTGGTTTGGGAAATGTCTTCTGTAAAATATTTGTAAAATTCTAGATTAATATCTGACTGGTTCCTGCCTTAGCAAGATCCCTCCTGTTTTGGGTAGACTTCTGAAGGGAGTGGCAAACTGAGAGATAGCTAAGATACTTTAGGAAATTTTTGGAAATTTTTTTTAGGAAAAACCTTGACAAATTAGAGCATACCCAGAGTAAAGCAACCAATTTAGTATAGGCTCAATATCATGCCATATCTGGATTGCTTGAAAGAATATGGAAGTATATAGCCTGAAGAATAGGAAATTCTTTATATTGCTCCTAAGAGATATCATAGTTTCTGAAAACTCTTCATGTAAAAAAGAGATTAGATTTCTTTTACTTGAATGCAGAAGGCAGATCTAAAAATAATGAATAGACGTTGGAGATAGAGATTTCTGCTTCGTATTAGGGAAAATTTCCAAAAGGAGATTGGTCTGCCTAAGAAGATAATAAACTCCCTATTATTGGAGATCTTCAAGGGAATCCTAGATGGCCACTTGTTAGAGATGTTGTCAAAACGGATTTCTGTATAACTCTAGGTTGAACTGGATGACTTCCCCCCAGCTCCCTTCCAACTCTGAGATTCTATGAATCTCTCATTGTTTTGACATGGTCTTGGAAGCACATTCCTTGGCTCTGAAGAAATCATTACTTAACTAATTTCCTATGACCCTAAGTAACACAAGGAGAAAGAGCCCTCTCCATCTTCCAAAATGAACAAGATGAAACCGTGTCTGCAAGCCAGGGCCACTTGATAAGATGCAATGCCAAAAGAAGCATTTATTAAAACAGTGATGGTTTGTTCATTGAGTTATTCATTTGTTAAGTACCCCTATGTTCTGTGCCCAGCACTGAGGGGAAGAGGAATGGATAAAGCATAGTAATGTCTCTAAGAAGCTTGCACTATGATAGAGGAAATAATAAAATTAAAAATAACTCCCCAAAAAGCAGCTTGTAATAAGTATAGAAGAGTGGTACAAAGTACTGGGAAATGTGGGGTGGGATGGGGCAAGGTAGGGATAGCTCAGGAAAAGATATCAAGTCCTCATGGGAGAATCAAGAAAAGCTTCAGGAAGCCATGGATAATGAAAGAGAAGAGCTAGGGAGAAGAGCAGACATAGAGAAGGAATGATGTAAACAAAATCATGGAGGCAGGAAGCATAGAACATATTTGTGTTATAGTTATTGGGTCATTTCAGTTATGTCCGACTCTCTGTGACCCCATTTAAGATTTTTTTGGCAAAGATATTGGAGTAGTTTGTCATTTTCTTATCCAGCTCAGTTTACAGATGAGGAAACTGAGGCAAACAGGGGTACATGATGTATTCAGGGTCGCACAGATTTGTATATGTCTGAGACTAGATTTAAACTCATGAAGATGAGTCTCTGATTCAAGTGTTCTATCCAGTCATCATCAAGTTGCTCCAAGAACATGTTCAGAAAATGGCAATCAGTTCATTTTGATTGAAGTTTAATAGTACATGTGAGATGGACAGGATTGTGTAGTAAAAGAAGTCCTGGATCTGTAGCCAGACAACCCAGGCTCAAGTCTCCCATCTGCCACTTAGTAGCTCTGTAGCCTTCTGCGAGCTGTGCAATTTCTGTGGGCCTGTTTTTTCATCTCTAAAATGATGGCATTGGACTAGATGAGCTCTTTGATCCCTTTTAACTCTAGATCTGTGAGGTTTAGTGGGGGAATTGTGTGAGATACTGATCCATTTACAAAGGACTTCTCTGCTAATGAAAGGCTTCTGGATGAAAGGAAACATTTCAGAGAAGCAAAAGGACTTATTCCTGTGTTGTTGTTGTTTTTTATAGAATAAGGAGTATGTGTGTCGGGGCCACGACTATGAGAGGCTGGAAGCCTTTCAACAGAGGATGCTGAGCGAGTTCCCTCACGCCATCGCCATGCAGCACCCCAACCACCCAGACGACTCCATCTTGCAATGTGATGCCCAGTGTATCCTTTGTACCCAAGAAGTAAAATGCTGCTATTAGTTGCTGGGAAACCAGGGCTTAGTTCTTTCCATCTGCTCTCTAGTTTGGATGATCTAACACAAGTTTGCAGCCCATGTACTTAATATTAATCAAACTTCCCATTTGACACAATTGTCTCTCACACTGAAGAGATGTCAGCAGTGTCTTAGCCCTGGGTAGCTGTTCAACATCCGAGAAAATGGATGATCATTGCTATGTCTGGGGCTGCTTGGCCTTTACCTTTATGATTGACCAGTCAGTCATTTCATGCATACTCTGTATTTCTAAGTTATCCACCCAGTTGGCCGGGAGAAAGCACTTTGCAATGTGGGTCATGGATCCAGCCAGCATATTCACCAATTATTCTCCTCCCACTCCTGTTTGTGAGGATTTCTTCACCATCCTTTTCAAGGCAGATTGGTAGTGGTGGGGTTCTGTCCCTATGGTGAAAATCTTCGGTATGAATGAACATGCAGCAGACACAGTAACACTGTTTAGCAGCCTCTGTGGAGAGAGCCAGATGGCAGTTGATAAAATTGTGGCAGGTTTTTTCCAGAGAAGGCAGGGCAAGTGTCCTCCCATCTGGTATTTTACCAGCAAGGACTCCAAACAGTATTTTGCTTTAAGGTTGCTTGCCAGTAAAAACAGTTTACCAACAATTTAAAAGAAGACCTACTCTCCATTCCCTTTCCTCCATGTCTCTACATTTTCTCCATTTTCACTCTTTCTTCTTAAAATAAACGGGAGAGCATACCACCATTATTAACTTGGGTGGAATGGGTGGTCACTAGAACTAAGCCTAATTCATCATATCAAAGTTGCCAAGAACATAAAAACTTTGGGCAGAAGTCATTGATTTTTGCCACTCTTGAGGCTTTTCTACACTTCTTTGCCTTCATACCTTTTATTGTAACAAAAAGAAGCAGCCCAGACTGAATGCCCCCAAATCTATCTTCTTTCAATGATGACAGTGAAAAGTTGGTCTCCGCAAAGTCTATGTTTTCTTGAACTTCGCCTTTCTCAGATCTGCAAATCTATGCAGTGACACCAATTCCAGATTATGTAGATGTCCTTCAGATGGATCGAGTACCTGATCGAATTAAAAGCTTTTATCGCGTCAATAATGTTAAGAAGTTCCGGTATGACAGACCTTTCCATAAAGGTCCGAAGGACAAGGACAATGAATTCAAGGTAGGAAGGATCAGGAACGAGGTCAGCATATATTCAATTGATCACTAGGGACAATCCCCCGGTTTTCAAGAAGTTGGGATTGCTCAGACTCCTTGGTAAAATGTTGTTAATAAGATGTGAATTCCATTTGATTGAGTCCAGGGTGTACTCCATCTACCTTCCTGTGTCCTCTGCAGAGTCTGTGGATTGAGCGTACCACTCTGACCCTGACCCACAGTTTGCCTGGAATCTCTCGATGGTTTGAAGTAGAGAGAAGAGAGCTGGTAAATGATGTGTTGCTTGTAGTGGGGCTTCAGTAGGTGATACAGTTTCTTCCCAAGCATCAGCATCCCAGTCATTGCTGCTAGCTTGTTGAAGCAAGTTGGTTTTGTATTGAACAAATGTAATTCAAGGATAAGGTACTGGAGAATCTATGAGTATATAAATTCATTTACATAAAATAGCGATGGTGAATCGGTGTGTTTGCTCATGCTAAGTTTTCATTTTTAAAAAGCTTACTTGCAAATTCCTACAAATTGAAAGGGAAAAGTACTTAATGTTTGAGGATGTAAAATGCCATAATGTTCCAAAATAACTGCAGAGATGAGGCTTAAATTCAAGTTTTGCCAGATATTGCCACTAAAAAGAAAGGTATGACCAACCAATTTGCTTCTCAGTACCAACTACACTTAAGAAACAAATAATTTTTCCTCTATGACAGTAGGAACAACTAAAGAAATAATTCGAGCTTTCCTAAAATGGAATGGGCTACACTGAGAGGTAATGAACTGGCCATGTTAAATCTTCAAGCACAGTGTGGACGACCACTCATCGGGGCTTTTAGAATGGAAGAATTCTTGCACTGGGCAAGGAATTGTTCTAGATAACCTCTAAGATTTCTTGTTGGTTCTCAGGTTTGGGCTACACAATGTCAAGAGGATGAATCCATGTTCTGTGTGCTTTCTAGGTTGAAGTGAGCCCTTTGGAAAATGCCATACAGGTTGTTGAGAACAAGAACCAGGAGCTTCGAACGCTGATCAGCCAGTATCAGCACAAACAAATGCATGGTAATATTAACCTGCTCAGCATGTGCCTGAACGGAGTCATAGATGCCGCTGTGAACGGTGGTATTGCCCGTTACCAGGAGGTGAGCAGTCTGTAGGAATTAGTTCTCCCTGATGCTCTTATGCATGATAGTGATAAATTGTGCCAGAAGCATCAAATCCAGTCAGACTCAAGAAAATAGTAAAAATTATTTTTATATCATCACACTAGTAATCCGGCTTAGGTCAGGCTTTATCCAGTCTTCCTGCTAATCAGTAGTCACTTGTTAGATTTATGAGTACATAGTACTTAGCTAAACAATTCTTGTTACATTCTATTGGAGGAAACAAACTATACTCGTATAAATATGTACAAAGTCAAATCAAGGTAAATACAGATTAATAAAAGAAGGAAGACAATAACCACAGGAGGTGAAAAGGAGAAATTAGGTCAGGAAAGACTTTACTAGTCAAAGTGTAGCCCCTGAAATAGTATCCTTGTTAGCTATTCAATTCAACAACAATTCAACAATAGAGATAGTTTTAATTAAGCCATTTCTTGGCTAATTATTTTTCTGCCTCAAAGACTTAGGAACTTGCCCTTGCCAGATAGTCAAAGATAGCTGCAGAACTGCCCAGCGAGAGCGTAGCCCCCAGAGGCTGACCTTCCCCCACATATCTGCCCCATCCTTCTTTGTTTGCTGTAGCATGCAGAGCAGGTCATAGGAAAGGACTTTCAGTCCTCGAGGTAGATTGTTTTATTTTTTTTTCACTCCTCTTTGACAACTTGGCAAACCATTTAGTCATGGAAGAATGTTAAATGGCCTCCAAGAGGCACACGGGAAGCAGAGCCAGCACAGTAGTAGTCTGTTACCCTGTTTGTGAGGGAGCCCAGTGTCTGGTTTCCAGTCTTGGCTATGCGTTCCAAAGGCCAGCCGGACCTGCCACAAAATGCCTCGTGCTATCAAACAGTGATCACTCAGACTGACAGAGGAGCGGCCTTGACAGGCTCAGAAGAGCCCTTCCATTCTTCTTGGCCAAGAATCTAAAAGTAATCCCACTGGGTGGGGGAGGTTTAAAGAAGGAGGAGGAGAAGCCTCAGAGCTTAGAGCTCCTAAGCCAAAAAGGAAAATCACTGCTAGGACTTTCTGATAAGTGTTTCTGTCAAGTATCTCAACTGACTTTCCAATTGTATTTTCTGGCAAAGTTTGACGTGAGAGTACACTCCTTTGTTTCCCTGGAGGCTATAAGGTTGGACTAAAGATTGGAGTGTCCTTTATTGATTGATTTAATGTTTCCACAAACCTTGCCAGTTAAAACGCTTTGGCCCAGAACTGATTGGGGGTGAGGGGGAGATGTAAGGATATGGGAAGGAGATAGGAGGGGATTCTTCCTGTTGCATGTTGTCACTCACTACTGTCTCTCCATCATCCTGCAGGCTTTCTTTGATAAAGATTATATTACCAAGCACCCAGGGGATGCAGAGAAAATCACACAACTCAAGGAGCTCATGCAGGAACAGGTACCTCTCAGCATATCACTGGAAAAGAAGATGAGTCCATCTGATTCAATCATAGTTACATTAGGCCAGTGCTAAAGAACAAATGTGACCTAGCTGAGAAATTGGGAAGGTGGATGGTCACTGCATGCTTTTGGAGGACAGCTTCCCTGCTTCACAGAATGGTTCACTACTTTTGTTTTCATCTTATTTGACATAGGTCCATGTCCTTGGGGTGGGCCTAGCAGTTCATGAGAAGTTTGTTCATCCAGAAATGCGCCCTCTGCATAAGAAGCTAATTGATCAATTCCAGATGATGCGAGCCAGCCTCTACCATGTAAGATAATCTCTTAATTCAGTGTCTTGAGAAATTTAAATGCATGGTCATAACCAGTCCCATCAAATTCAGAGATAAAGAATAATGAAAAACTCATCTCCTCATGAATACTTATCCTATAATAGATATACAGCAGAAAATGAAAATGAGAGGTAACACTAAAAGAAAAAGATAAAAGAAAAATAAGTGGTCGACAGTTATCAATAAGTAGGCTTTGCCTTTGCAAAAATGGATGCCTTGGGCATATTACTTAATGTTTTGGCTGACAGACACCTCCTCCACCAGGCACCTAAGTTAAGACTCTTTTCATTAATCAGAACCTCCATGAAAGTCCTAGTTCAATCAGTCATCATAGTATGACAGAAACTTGAATTCTCAAAGACATCACCTGTAGAATACAAGCTCTGTCCATGCTAGAAAGGAACCCACCAACAGACCATGTCTGCTATCTGAGGGCCAGCCCAGAGAGGATGGAGTACCGAGAGATTCATGAACTATTTGGCTGTGGCCAGCCATGAGACAAAGAAAACATTCCAGTGTCCTCAGTTCTGTGCAGCTTCCTTTCATTCTTATTAGTGATGATGAATTAATGCTGCCAAAGAGAGGAGATAGTGCCGACAATCACACCATTTTCAGTTCATCTAGAAACATCCACTTCATTGTTGGTACTCTAAATATGGGGCAGTTCGGTGGCTCAGTGATTAGAGCTCCAGATCTGGAGTTAGAAAGACCATCAGCCACTTACTAGCTTTGTGACTGTGGGTAAGTCACATAATTGCCCAAAAAAACCCAAATGGGGTCACACAGAGTAGGACCCTGAGACCACCGAATACTCTGAATATGAGCTCCAGTGATCTGCAAAATTAAGCTTTTCCTGGAGAAGTTTATTCCTATTAATACTGGCATTCTCACAATAAATGGAATCAAAAGATATAAGGAAGTTGCAGTTAAATGGCAGGAGGGCTCACAGATTCACACGCACGCACACACACACACACACACACTCACACACACACACACACACACACACACACAATCATTTCAACTGCTCTAAATGCCAGCTATCCATTTCTGCAGGAAGAGGAGGTCAAGCAGCTGAGTAGATATTATTCTAAAAGCTCACTTTAAGTAGCAAATAACAAGGGACAAGGTACAGAGAAATAACTATATGAAGTTCTTGGTCTAGAAGAAACAAGATAGCTAACTAGATTAAATTAAATTCAGCAAATATTTATTACTTACTCCTATCTTCTTGATCTTAGTCTAGTTGGATTGGTTTGTTTGCTTTTATTTTCCCTGGAGTGTGGAGAAAAAATATATATAGTGAATGGCAATTTAAGGCAGTTGAGTGTTAGCATTGGGAGGCTTATCCCGGATAAGTTGAATCTCAATCTGGAGTTCCTGATAACTGATCCCTCAGTCCGGCAAACAGGTATAACAAATCACTTTCCATAGCAGTGAGTGGAAACAGTAACAAAAAGAAAACAGAACTCAATACCTGACTTCAACAACTATGAAGGATAAGAACAATTTCACAGTTACCTTCAGAGAGTGTGCCACGCTTGTTTCTTTCAGCATCAAGTAGCACATATCTCTGCAGAATGTACAGCTTGGTCTCCATTCTAGAAGAAAAGATGAAAGATGTGAAGAACATATTTCTTTTCTACTGATGATATGATAGCATGAGGTAGAATGAAAGGATGGGGGGAGAAAGCTTCAAGGAGGAAATGGAAGGAAACAGATATGAAGAATCAGGAAAATTGAGACTCGATTTTGATCTAGAAAGGGTCCAAAGAAATCATGTAGTCTAGCTCCTTTGTCTTACATATTATTAAGATAATTAAGGTAATTATGGGTAATTAAGGCCAAGAAAGATTTAGTGACTTAGTCAACTATACATAAAGTAAATAGCAATATCAGAATTCAAACCCAAATCCTCTGACTTCACATCAAATGCTCTTTCCATCACACTTCTCATTTAAGAGGTTTGAAGATGGGAAAAATGTGACACAGAAAAGAAGTAGGAAAGACTACTGAATACTTTGGAGTGAAGTGATTAGAATGTAGCTCTTTCAGTAGAGGGAGAGAAGATTTCATCTTGTGTTCCAAGGAATTGTAACAGGGATACACAGGGGCCATCAAGTGATACCAGGGAGGAATGGTCAGAGGAACAAGAGCCAGGAAGTGGTGATCAGTGGTTCCCTTCTTTTTCTCCTCACTCTCCCATATTACATCCCCCTTAACCCTCCTTCTCCACTCATTTCTCTCTGACAACTCTGATATATTTCTAAACCAAATTGTGTGTATATGTATGTTTGACCCTTCTTTGTCCGTTTCAGACAAGAATGAGATTTGTGTGCCCATTCCCTCCATATTTTCACATCTTAATTATGAGATAGAGCATGTTCTACCCCTCTCTTTCTCCATTCTATATCATTATATTGCTTTTGTCCTTCCTTCTCTTTCCACCTTTTGCTGAATACAGAATTAATCTATCCCTAGGTCTTTTGTTTTTCTTATTTAGATTTTCTCATTACCCTTCCAAGATATTAAAGCTCTGAAGGGACACTTGTTTCTTCTCCCCCATTAGAATGGGATTGCTACATTGCTCTCCCAATTACTGAAGTAAATTTGACTTTCTAGGTCTCTATTGATTCTTGTGATTATATTCCAAAATTCCTACTTGGCTCTGGTCTTTTTATCATATCAGAAATGTTTAAAATTCGCCTATTTCATTAAAGATCCATTTTTCCCTGTAAGACTATTCTCAGTTTTGCAGATTAAATTATTCTTGGTTATAAGTCAATCTTTTTTTATCTTTTGGGATACTAATTTATAGTAGAATCAGTCAAAATATCTGTGGTCCTAATTGGGTTCATTGAGATTTGAAGTACTTCTTTCTAGATGCTTCTAGATGTTACATCTAGATGATGTAAAAATACATCAAACAAAGATGTATTTTTCCTTTGACATGGAAGCCCTGGATTTTGGTTATGACATTCCTGTGAATTCTTTTAGGGCTTTCTTTCAAGATCTGGATGCTTTCTGTCTTTGTAGTTTCCTTATAGTTCTGTTAGATCTTGGCAATTTTCATTTAAAATCTCTTAAAATGTAACATATCCAGGCTCTTCTTAACATTGTGATTTTCAGGGAGTCGAGCAATTTTTAAATTATCTCCCCTGCTCTATTTTCCAGCTCAATTTTTTTAAATCAGATATCTTATTTTTTTCTTCTTTTTAAGAAGTCTTTGTTCCTACTATTTCTTGCTGTCTATTCATAGAGTCATTGATTTCTATTTGGTCCATTCTAACTTTCAGGGAATCTGGTTAGTTTGGTAGCAGATAAGGTATTCATAATTTGGATAAGGTTTATCACTTTTCTTCTCAAAATTACTTATTCTCCTTCCAATTCTTTTCTCCAGAGCTTTTATTTCATTTTCTCCTTCATTTCTTCTAGTCATTCATATAGAACTTGTGGAAAATTGTTTTCCCTTGAGTCTCTGCAATTGTTTCAGAGATACCAACAAATTCAGACAATTCAGCCACTCTGTCCCTACCAAGGTCCCTACCCTAGAGCTTTCTAAAGAAGCTCTCCCCCCTAGCTTCCTGTAGATACAGAACCTTATGTGTCTATATGTGCTTTCATCCTACTTGCAGTCATTACTTTTAACAGGAAGCTACTGGTTTCTCTGCTTACACTGTCATTACCCTAGCTGGTAGCATCCTTTTTCTTATTGGGCTTCTGACTGACTTTTTTGTGCAGTTCCAGGGATAGAAGTCATTAGCTACAGTTCCTCAATGTATTTTGTGATTATTATGTGGTCTAGCAGAAATTTCAGGTTTTGTTAGGGTGGGGGAGTTGAGCAACCTGATTGTTCAGATAGCCATCTTGTAAAATCCTTTGGGAGGAAGAAAGGCAGTTATTTGTCAACTTTTAACATAAGTAGTAAAAGGATCTGCTGCTTTTCCAGGGCATCTATATAGGACATATCAAAGCACTTTAAGAGGCCTTCAACAAAGCCTCCTATACTATCATTATAGAAAAGATGACAAGATATGCATAATATACAGTATGAAGAACTCAAAAATGGTTAAATGGCTAAACCCAAAGAATATCGATATCAGTTTAGAGGGACACTTCCTGTGTAGTACCTCAGAGATTTGTTCTTGACCCTGTGTTACTCAGATATTTTATCAATAACTTTAATGGGAGGAAAGCTTGTCAAATTTGAAGCTACACTGCTGAGAAGAATAGTTTTTAAATGGTATAAATTGACAGATTAAAACAGTGTTACAATGGAAAGGATGCTGGGTTTGAAGTTGGAAGACCTGAGTTCAGATCCTGGCTGTGTCCCTAGTATCCTGGCTGTGCCTCTCATACCTTTGTGAGTTGGGGGAAATTGCCAAATCTGAGTTTCCATTTTCTTATCAATAAAATGAGAGAGTTGGACGAGATGACTTCTAAGCTCTCTTACGCCTCCAAAATTATTATCCTATAACTTAGAGGAGCCCTAAGATTTCTTCTGGTATTAAGACTACAAGCTTTGAACAGTGGGTTGAACCCCAAAGCAATCAGGTTTAATGGTGATAGATGTGTATTGTTAATAGACTTGGTTCCCAAAAAAATCAAGTTCACAAGTACAGGATGGGAGAGGAGTAACTAGGCAACTTCATGTGCCAAATCTCTGGAGGGATCAGCCCCATAGCAATCTATAGCATAACCTGACATTCACAAAGCTAATGCTATACAGACAGTTGGAAGGGAGACATAATATTCAGAATGACAGAAATTATCTCTCTTCTTCCTTGTTAGACTATATATTGTGTTCAGTACTAGACACTATTGAGGAAAGATGCAGACAAACCAGAGTATGTCACTATGCTTTTTGAAGGATCAAGAAGAAAGGCAGGATGATGAGATCACAAGAGGTCATTTCATACAATAGTCACCAGCCAAAGGAACTAGAGATGTTTTTACTTGAAAAAAATCTAGACAAAGTATAAATTCTATCTCTAAGTATTTGTGGGTTTTGCTTTTTCTATGTCACATCTATTACCTTGGGCAAAAGAGGGCAGGAACTTTCTCAAAAGTAGATCTGAGACAACAGGATCTACACAAAGATTTCCTTAAGTAGAAAACAATCTCTCATGTAAAATGTGAATTTCTCATATGCTTAAAATCAGTGTGGCAAGAGGAAGAAGGAATTTGTTTGCTTATAATCTGCACAAAACAGCTTCTGATGCAGAAATACTTATGGTCACTTGCCTCTGAAAGCAATTATAATTATGAATTCTTTAAGCTGCAAGATTAGGAGAGCCATCCCCTTTATTCATGGGTAGCACTGTTTACCACTTGTCCTATTCTTGATAAGAGGTTAAATGTTTGTACCTCCAGAAAATGGACTGGTATTGGGCACAGAGTTGAATCCAGACAATCAAGAGGAAATTAGTTCCATAACCACAGCAGAAATGTGAAACAAATGTGTAGTCCCCAATAGACTTTGCAGTCAGTCCTTCTTGCCAAGTTGTCTGGGATCTTAATAAGAATTTAATTATGTGAAAATAAAACTGTGCTATTTTTCAATTTACTGACAGAGAGTTTCTATTCTTCCACCCTAATGACTGTGTCATCAGACAGCTCAACTCAGGGAAAGTATTTCATTTAAAAGACAGTTCATACAATGATCTTTTTAACCCTGTCCTTCCACCTTGTTTAGGAGCTATTTAATAAATAAGTGAGTCTTGATGAATTATTGATATCCAACTTATTTCATGCTTAATATTCAATTCACACTATAGTTAAGTGGGCATAAAGGGATTTTTTAAGGGAAAGTAGTTGACTGTCAAACAACAAAATATATTTCTTAAAAGTTTCATCCTTATTCAAATCCTGATACACCTGACACACACACCACAACCCTCATCTCCTCTCTCACACACTTCAACCCAGTGATGATTAGTGATCCCTTTGTTCATAGGAGTTTCCTGGTTTGGATAAACTGAGTCCATCGTGTTCTGGCACTAATACAACCCGAGGGACTGTTCTGGTGTCCCATAGCCCAATGAGCCCAGAAACCATCAAGATGATGCATCGTCACAGGTATGGGATCTAGAATGAAAAACCTTTCCTCAGGCCCAAAGGATTGACTTCTGGAACCCAAACAATGGGAATTCTGCAGACTCTTCTTGACCCAGGAATGTCCATTACTTATACGAAATTCCAAATAGCACCTGCCAGGATTGCATTGGGTGCCAGAGCTAATAAATGGGATCAGCAAAGTAGAGTCCACCTCATGAGGAGTAATAGCAACACCAGGATAAAGTCTGAATGTGGCTGGCTTCCTGGACCTAGAAGGCTCTTCACCACAGTAAAAGACTCCAAGCTGTTTTGGTGATTTCTAAAGGATAAAGGGTAGCCATAAAAGGAGCAGTGTCAGTAGGGCCTAAGCCACAAGGAAAAAGCTTGGATAGACTAAGGATTTCCAAAGGCAAATTGTTGGGTGTCTTGTTCCCACCCATCTTGTGGGAGGCCCAAACATAACCCACCCCCAGAAGACCTCCTATGTTCTCATTTCTCAGTATCTTGCCCACAGCAAGAAATGTTCCCTGACTTATGAGAAATGAAAGGCTGCCATCTGCCATATTTGGCAAATGAGGTGTGGCCCTCCTTGTCCAGTGGCCAAATGTGAGCAGTGACTCTGGCTTATAGCCAGACAGCAAGATTACTAGATTTTTCTTCAGCGGGTGACCTATCCTTCATTTCCACCAAATGAAGGCTCTGCTGGCATAAAATTTGGTCAACAGGGTGAAAGTAGTGCTTACTTGATATTATGAGATTCCCTGCCAGTAATGTCCCACATACTAAGGTCAGATTAGCTGTCAGTCTTTTATTTACCAGTTAGTTGCATTTGATTGGAGACCTCTGCCATAGAGATAATTAACTGCTGAGGAAATGATTTATATTTCACTCTAAAAATCTACACTCCATGTGTAGATTCAAATCTGGTCATTGAAATATATATAATATAATATGCATATAAATATATTCTATTGATATAATATTGATATTACATAAATAAAATACCATAACTCTTTCCTGTTGTTCCTCTCAATTGTAGCCCAATGAACTTGATGGGATCAGGCCGCCATTCATCATCCTCTCTCTCCTCTCATGCATCCAGTGAAACAGGGAACATGGTGATTCTACCCGATGGCTCCATGGGAGAGGTTCCTGAGGACATGTACCATCACATGCAGGTAGCACCATAATGCAGCCAAGGGAAATGTAGAATGTATAGGATACCTAAGAGCCTTTATTCTGTTCTGCATCCCTCTGTCTTCAGTAATACTCCCATAGAAAAGACATCCATTCCTCAGCTTTCCAGTCCCTAAATTACTGACCAAAGAGAAAACATGCAGGCTTCCTCTCCCACAACATCCATAGGTGCGTTCCATCAGTCCTTCTTCCCTAAGAAGCAAGGCTCTGACTTCTGGCCAACTTTAGTCCTGGCTGCAATCACACTGGTGACAAATCTCTGCTAGGTCTCCTTTCATGAAGGCATTTTTACAGGCTTCATTGCTTTTACATTTACCATGAGCATCATAAGTAGAAAAAGGACTCCCCTGAGTAGAATGAGTCATTTCCCCTCTTATTTGTGGATGTGCGCTAGACAAGCTGGATTTCTCTTATATAGTAACATTCTTCTTCCATACTGGCCCAGATGAGATATAGGGAGCCTCGAGGTCCCCCTTCAAAATGGAGGAAGATGAATACATTGTTAAGTAGAAACTTAGTGGGAAAGTTCCCATTTCTCAGTTTTCTTTCTTGCTACTTTCTCTCCTTCCTCCAGCTCACTTATCCCAACACCAGGTACCAAGGCTCAATCACCAACGTGTCTGTTTTATCCTCATCCCAGGCCAGCCCTTCTTCCTCCAGTCTGAGCTCTACCCACTCAGCCCCATCCCAAATGATGAATTCTGCCCCACCTAGTGCCCGAGGTAAGTGAATAAGGAGAGTAGCCAGGAAAGCAGTGTTCTACAAGAACACTTCTGATTTCTATGGCTGCGCTGTTGAGATAAGCTTGGGATTTGAATTATATTCATTTTGACTTTCAGAGATAAATTGGTTTTTAAGCACTAAAAGTTTCTGGGATCCTATCTCAAGTCTAGTGTAGTCCCATTCCCTCAACCATAAAAGGAAAGCTCTCTTCTAGTTAGGAACATAGACTGTCCAATTCTGAAATTCCATGATTTTACATGATATACTGGCTTCAAGCCCTCCTTTGAACTGCTGGGATTGATATAGAGCCACATGAGCTAGCCAGACATTCAGATCAGAGTCATGTAAGAGAAAAGATTTCAGCGCTTCTACAGCCTAGACTAATGGCAAACTCAACTGTCTGCCTACTTTAACTAATGTCATGAAAATAGTCCTGGGATTAAATTTAAGAGACAAGTTCAAAATGCCAGCTCTGATATTTTTTAGCTGTGTGACCTTGGATAGGTTACCTCAAAGCTCTGCATCTTTGTTTTTTCATCTATTAAATAAAGATTGAGAGATTGTGACCCCTAACAGCTCTCCCAGCTTTAATATTCTATGTTTCCACAAGAAAGAGCAGAATTAAAACAAGTGAGACATCTGTCTTAAGAAGATGAAGTTTGGGAAGCAAAATTAAGGCTAAAACTAAATAGAAAAAAATGTTACCAAGTGCTTAGGACTTTCTTGAATTCAGAATAGCTTATCTCTGAAGGACAGCTACATAAGACTGTTTACTTGGCCAAATACGACTCAATTTTTCATTTAATTAAATGAATATTCTGTCTGAGAATCAGCTCTCCTTCACATTCTGATGCTAGATCCCATAGGTAAATTTAATTCCCTGACCTTTTTATGGAAATATCTACAAAGAAATGAAAATTAGTCAGAGTAAGCAAGATATATCCCTGAGGGGGTCAGCAGACCAGGCAATAGAAATGAATAGAGTAATGTGATTTGACCTACAGATTAGGAGAAAATGATTTCAAACTAAAGAGAGAATTATTCTTCTTCATTTAAAATTATTATGAAAAATAGCAGTAGTAAAAATAAACAGTAAAGTAGCTGCAGTAAATTTTGACATCCATAGGCCTAACAAAATTTTAAGAATTTCATTTAAATTCAACAAACTGACCGTGTATTCTAAAGCATAGAAATACAGAGACAACACAGTCCCTACCGAAAAAAAAAATTTACATTCTATTGGAGGAACATAATATATACAATGTATACTTAAGTAAAGATACACAAAGTAATTGCAAGAGGAAGAAATTGCTAATAACTGGGATGATAAGAAAAAACCTTGTGTCAGACATGGCATCTGAGGTATGCTTTGAAAGAAGCTAGAGAATCTATTAGGTGGAAGTTAGAAAAAAATGCCTTCTAGACATAAGAAGTGATTCATGCAAAAGCATAGGAATGAGAGAATATTGTGAATATCCAGGTTGTACATAGCAAGCAGCTATCAAAGGCTAATTTGACTGGAACAGAGTACATGAAGGGAAGTAATATGAAATGTGGCTGGATTAGTAAATTGGAAATTAGGTTATGAGGGGCTTGAAACACAAGTCTGAGGAACACAAGCCCTAGAAGAAATAGGAATCCATTGAAAATTTTGGTTTGAAGGTTTGTTTTGGTTTTTTTTTTTTTTAGTACAGGGAAATGAAATGTTCATCTTTGTTTTAGGAGTGTCAATTTTCCAGATGTTAGTCAACTTGTGTTTATTAAGTGCCTACTGCATACCAGGCAGCTGTGGAAGATGTGCTGGAAAGAGGAGAGAATGGAATCAGAGAAACCTATCACAGTATCCTAGATGAGAAGTGATGAGGGGCTGAAGTAGGATCAAAGGCTAGGATGTGAGTGGCTGTAAAGGGGCAG
Source organism: Antechinus flavipes (assembly GCF_016432865.1). Classification (NCBI taxonomy): domain Eukaryota; kingdom Metazoa; phylum Chordata; class Mammalia; order Dasyuromorphia; family Dasyuridae; genus Antechinus; species Antechinus flavipes. The sequence continues at coordinate 81,836,912 of NC_067398.1, read as the reverse complement.
ATGAGAAAATGACTGTGGAGGCACAATTGATGGCAATTAATTGTATTTGAAGACTGACAGATAAGAGAGAGATGGATTTGAGAGAGAATGAGTTCCATTTTAAACATCTGGATCTTGAGATACCTTCAGAACATACAGATCAAACTGTCCAACCAGCAATTGAAAATATCAAACCTGAGTTCCAAAGCAGTCAGGGCTAAATATTTCAATTTGAGAATTAGATGCATAGAAATCATAGAATCTATGGGAAGTAATAAGATCACCAATGGAAAGAACTTAAAGAGAAAAGAGAAGGGATCCCAGCCTAGATACCTCTACTTGGTAAAGAAGAAAAGGATGATAACCAGCAAAGGCTGATTGAAACTGTCAGGAAGAAAACCAAAAGACCCTAAAACCATGTAGCCAAGGGAAGAAAGATTCTGAGGGAAAAGAGGGTTAGCAGTAATGTCCAAAAGTAGTGTTCAAAGAGATCAAATATACAGAAAAAGCTGTTCAAGGAAAGAGGCCATGGGAAACCTTGGAGAAAGTCGTTTCTGTCAAGCGGTAAAGTTAGAAACCAGATTCCAAGAGGTGGAGAAATGAGCTCAGGTTGATAAATGAAGGCATTTGGTTGTAGACAATCCTTTCTATGAGTTTGACTATGAAGGGAAGGAAAGAAAAGGATGAACTAGATGCTGGCATAGCCCTTGCTCTCGAGGGCTTATAGTCTAATAGGAAGGAAACATATGTTCAAATAATTATAATAGTTATTAGTAAATGATTAAGTGAACAGAACTCAAGCCAAATGAATCAAGAAGGGGGGAAAAGGGCTCTTTTATAATGACTTTATATTACATTGGATGAATCTCAGTTTCTAATTGGATGGATGGAAAAACAATTCAAAAAGGAATTATGTCCTTCATGTTCCACTGGAACTAGGTCATAAAGAGGAAGGAGACGTCAGTAGACAGAGAGAGGGGCAAGGGAGGGCCATTATATCCACTGCATATGGGGGACAGAAGGTACAAAGACATGGAGGATGAAAAGGGCAGGATAAGATCACAACCAGCTATCCAGCTTGGCTGAAACATTGAGGTCACAAAGAAAAATATCAGTAATGATGATGATGAATGTTGTTGTTATGACTGGTTTAAGTCACATCACAAAGGGCCTTAGATGTCAGGCTAAGGAGTTAAATAGAGGAATGACAGGGCATAATTGTACATAACACGGATTACTCTGGCAGTTATCTAAAAGATGTTTAAGAAAGGTAGAAAACTATAGGGAGGACTACGTTAGGAAGCTTTTATAATAGTACAGGTGATGGAAGAAAGATCTGATTTGGAGTTGTGCTAATAGCCATGGAGAGAAAGGGAAAGATGGCAAAGATGTTGTAGAGGTAGAATAGACAAGACTTAACAACTGTTAAATGTGAGAGGTGAAAGATAGTAAAGAATCAGAAAGGATTTTGAGGTTTCCAGTCAATCAATCAACAAACATTTAATAAGCACTTATGTGCTGAGCACTGTATAGACCCCAATACAAAGGAAGACATGGTGATAAAACATATATATATAATATATATATGTAGATATAAAGTAATTTTAAAGAGTTAGCACTAGCAGCTGGAAGGGCTTCATGTGGGAAATTGAACTTGGGTTGAGCCTTGATGAAAAATAGGTAGGTAGAAATAACACAGAGCAGAGGCGAGGAGGAAGTTCATGAACTTCCAGACATAGGGGCAGCCTCTGTAATTACATAGAGAATTACATGTGAGAAATAGAAAGAATTTCATTTTGGCTGGATTATATCAAGGAATAACGTACAATAAAGCTAAGAGGTTGGATGGGGCCAGTATGTGAAAGTGCTACAGGAGTTATAATTGATCCTCCAGGTGATAGGGGAGCTACTACAGCTTATGGAGTAGGGGAGTCAAATGAACAGACATAGGAAAAATCGCTTTGGTAGTTGTCTGTAAAGTGGATTGAAGTTCAGAGAAATTTCAGGCAAAGAAACTATGGGGCTATTTGAATAGTATGTAGGGAAGAAGGGAAAAATTGCAAAAAAGTAGCATGGAGATAGAAATAGAATTTGGCCACTTACTGGATATATGGGTTAAGTTAGGACTAAAGGATGATATTGTAGTTGTGATTCTGGGTAACTAGGAGAGGAATACCCCATGGAGGGAATAAGACAGTTTAAAACAGAGGTGAATTTAGAGGAAAAGGATGTGTTCTGTTTTAGACACAATGAACTGAAATTGCCTATGGGACTTCTAGCTTGAATTGTCTTAACAAATAAGCAGTTGATGATGTGAGAATGAAGCTCAGGAGGGAACCTAGGACTAGAGAGATCTGAGAGTAACTGTTAAGATAATATTTAAGTCTAAGGTATTTTAGGAGGGCACCAAAAGAAAACGTGCAGGCTGGTTTCAGAAAAGCTTGGAAAGATTTACATGAAATGATGCTGAATGAAGCAAGCAGAACCAAGAGTACCTAGTAAAGCTGTACATAGTAACAGCAACATTTTATCATGATTAACTATGATAGACTTAACTATCCTCAGCAATACAATGATCCAAGGCAATTCCAATAGACTTTAAGTGGAAAATGCATCCTCACCCAGAGAAAGAATTATGGAGACTGAATGAGAATCAAAGCATACTATTTTCACCTTTTTTGTTTTCTTTTGTTTTGCTTTCCCCTAGTTTTTCTTTTTTTTTATTTTTCTTTCCCAACATGATTCATATGGAAATATGTTAAAAATGATTGTACATGTATAACCTATATCAGATTGCTTGCTGTCTAAGAGAGAGGAGAGGTAATGGAGGAAAGAAGAAAAAAAATTAGAACTCAAAACCTTAAAAAAAGAATGTTGAAAACCATCTTTCCATGTAATGGAAAAATAATATACTATTAAAATAATTTTAAAACAAGAAAATGTAGAGAAAAGAGCACAAGACAGTTAAGAGGAAGGATATGGAATCAAGGTGAAGAAAAAAGCCATCTCTTTATTGGAGACCAGAGCAGAAGAGGAGAGAATGGAAAATATTGTCAACAGAGTATTCATTTTTTCCCAGTGCAGTACAAAATTAAGTCCTTATCTATAAGGGTAGGGGGAAGATCACATCATAAGAAGCTTGAGAAAAGAAAAAGCTTAGAACAACCACTGTCAAGAGTCCAGCCAGATTAATGGAAGAATAGTGAGGTATCAACTCAAGAAAAGAATTAAATGTCTACTCTTTTCATTCTGAGCTTCTCTCATTCTCAAATGGAAAAGTTAAGAGGGGCAGGTTTTAGAGGGAAGAAGATCAGGTCAGTATGGAATATGTGAAAAAACTCATATTCATCCCACAGTCTTCATTTCACTTACAGAACTGCTCCTCTTCCCTGAATCCAGACCTGATGCCAGAAACAAGGAAGGCAGGAGTGCTATAGTTGTCATTGGGCTGGAGAAAAAAACCGTTAGGCAAAGAGGTCCAGACTAGGGAGGAGGGGAGATTGAAACAGAAATAATCTATCACCATGTCAGGAAGTTACAGATGATAAAATACAAAGGAGAAACTGAAGAATTCATGGAAATATTTTTTTACACTTAAAGATGGCTAATTCGGCAGAGCAGATCCATAGCTTTAACATGATATACTGGAAAAAGTTCTGGCTTCAAAATCAAAAACCTGGTTCTGATTTCAGCTCTGGTACCTTTACCACCTTTGTGACTGTGAAAAAGTTGTTTCATCTCTCTGGACCTCAGTTTCCTCATCTGTTAAGTAAGATTGAACTAGTTGGCTTCTAAGATCCCTTTCATTCCTGAATCTGTTATTCTATGATCTGACAAATGTTTGTTGGATTTAATTTCATCCTATGATCCATAGCTGTTTGGAAACTGTGGACACAGAGAAGAGAACATGTTGAGTATTAAGAAGAAATATGGTGAAACAAAAAGTGAATTTTCTGTTGAAAAAGAAGAAAACTTTGATAAATCATCTGCTGAGCAAAAAGTTGAGTTCAGCACTTACAACATATTAAACTATGCCATCAGACAGAACCCAAACAACAAATTTTCATCACTAGTTCTGCCAATCCTTAAGAAGATGATCTGTCTACCCAAGGTTATGTTTAGCCGTTCCAAATCTCACTGCAGTCCTTCTATGTGAAGGAAATGCTTTGGAAAGAAAAAAAGAAAAGCAGGCAAAGGAAAAGCATCTTTAAAATAAATTCATTTCTGATAGGTGATGAGTGCATATTATGCTGAGCATTGAGGATAAATGGAAATAGATAAAGCAGAGGCTCTATGCTCAACTGTCCAGTTGTTTTTATTGTGATTTTTTTTAAATCAAAACTAAGCAACTTGTATCTCCTTAATTTGAAAGTAAGTAATTCCAATCTAAGTGACTTTTGTGACTGTTGAATTATGGAAATATATTGGAGTGGTATCCAGATAATAATAAACTCCCATTTCTAAAGAGTTTTAAGGCTTATTTTCCTCCTAATGAACCTATAAGATAAGTGATACATATTATCTCCATTTCATAGACAAAGAAATCTGGGTTTAGAGAGATAACTTAATTAGCAAATATTTATTAAGCACCCACTGTGTTCCAGGAACTGAGGTAGGCATTGAACATACAAAGACAAAACCCAAGCAGTCCCTGCTCTCAAGAATCTTACCTTCTATATGAGGAAAAAGGGCATATATAAGAACATACAAAATAAATGAGGAAATGAACCTAGAGGGGATAAGGTACAAACAGCTGGCAGAATCAGTTAATCTTCTGTAAAAGGTGGTTGTAAAGCTGAGATGTGAAGGGGATGTGAGGTGAAGAGGTGCCAGGTAGGTGGGATGGGGAGAAGGGAAAGCTTGGGGGAAGAGGGGGCCTGCAACCTGTGCATTGCCCAAGGTCCCACAGCTCGTAAACTTAATGGTTGGGACTTTCTCTTGGGTTGACTATGCCATATTACATTCCCATGAGCTAAAGGACAAAAAATCTCCTAGATTAGCTTCATTTGGTAGAATTAATTCCATGGAAAGCTAACCAACGCCTGACAAGTTTCAGGAACAAGACCAAGTCCTTCATACCCTCATTGGATACCAACATTGTGTCTGATTCTAGGATGGGCGCCTTTTTAAATTAAAGAGCACATTTTAAAGACCTTTTAAAGACACATTCCCTGTTTTTCTCATGTGTCAAAGACTGAGCTGCTTGACTAAGGGGGGACTGTCAATAATGGTACCAACTTCTTCTTGCTCAGAGTTATTAAAACAGTCTTCCAGAGTTCATAGTCTTAAATTGGGATGAGCTTCTGTGAAACATTAATAGTTTTTGTGTAGTAGCCAGGGCTTTCTGGAGGGCTGGGAATTGGGAGCAAAGGGAATCAGAAGATAGGGTCATTTTGAAGGCCAGGCAGAGGAGAGAACTCAGCCAGTAGGGTCTGTGAAGATGAGTGATTCATAATGAAAAGAAAAAAGCAAGAGCCTTAGAGTGTCTCTAAATGATACAAAAAAAAAAAAAAAAAGAATTGACGCAAAAGAAATCTGATCAAAAGTCTTTATGGTCAAGAGAGAAGTAGCAAAGGAATTATTACTTTTAACAAGCTAAGAATGAGAAGAATCCTCCATTTGGGTAGTCACATGCAAAGTCCTCTGGGATGTCTAGTATCTTCAATAATCTCTTTAATACAATATACACACAAGGAGGACCTGGGATTTCTAATCATTTCTTTTCTGTGGTCATCTGTCCCCAGAATCATCCACTCAGTCCTCCAAGCTGGTTTCTTGTTGCTTTGGAAATCAAAAGAATGAGTTTTTTAAACAAAACTTAAGCCAATAGCCTCCTCTGGTGGACAAACTTATGAAGACCAATTTCCAAGTTCTTAAATAGATTTTAGTTTATCTTTCCTTTGATTTTTATCTAGGTGAATAGCCTAGCTGAACAAAATTTTTATTGGTGCAAAGAATCAATTAACTACAATTCTGGTTTTAGTTAAGCCCCTATTCAGCATAAAGCCATTTCTGGAAATTTAACATTACCTTCCTTCTGTAAAACATTTGTTTGAGGAAAAATGATAGGTGTGACCATGGAAGAGAAGAAATGAAGGGAAAAATAAAAAATGCTCAGGGTTTTCAAGGAACAAATGCATCATTGTTGAAAGTACTAAATTGGGGACATTGATAGAACTCACAAAGTCAATACTTTCTCCAGCTCTCTAACCTAACTCAGAGCAGAACACAAGTCCCTGGACTTAAGTCCTTATATTTTCTGTCCACTTGGCTACTCATCTTCCTTGGCTAAAATTTGAAAGTTTCTGTTCACCCACCACAAAATTCCTTAGCTGTAATAATCTTTGCAGTTGACCATCTTAGTTTCCTTTCAAGATTTGACCCCAAATTTTTCCTTCTGTGCCCAGTTTGTCTGCTTTTGAGATGGGCAGACAACACAGATATCCAGGAAATAATACATTGGAAGCCCTAAGTTTCTGGTCAAGAAGATACTGTAGGAATTCTGTGGGCTTTCTAATTTCTCCAAGATTACTGTTCTCAGGGAACAAGTTCTAAATGGAAATAATGGAATATATTAAAATGAAATAATATCAATTACTGTCCAAATTTCTAAAAATCAGTTTGTAAACATCACCCTCTAAGAAAAGGTGAATAGGAAAAAACACCAAAAACCTAAAACAGGTATTGAAGTTCAAACACACTGATTTGCATAAATTTTGTCATTAATATTATCTCCTGTGCTATTCTTTAAAAAAAAAAAAAAGATGAGAAATTTCTTAAGCATGATTAGAAGAAATTGATTAGGAAGGACCAATCATAAGCTAAATTCAGTTAATAAATTGTATTCTCAACCAAAGGAAAGCTTGAATAGTGAGTTTCAGAGGCAGAGTGCCCCCGCAGAAAATACTTTGCCCACAGCAACCCCAGATTTCAGCTATCAGCTAGAGAAAGAACACAAGCTGTTCTGTATTGGCCTTAGGGTGCCAAGGGAAAGAAGCAACTCCCCATCCATCTTCGTAGGGTAGAGCTGGCACTGGGATTTACTCAGGGCAAACAGCCAAGCACAGGTGGAATGGCTTCATTCAGCCAAATCTTATCTCTGGGGAGGCTGGTCCATTCAGTCCGAACTAACACTTACGGGTGGTTTCTAAGGAGAACCCCAGGTAACAGGCACCACGATAATTGCTCTGTGTGTACCTCCAGTTGTATTCTCCATTCAAAGCATTGGAGAGGCCATTCATAGCAGGCTGATGTCAGGAAAAGCTAATCAGGTATTTGTAACAGCATTTATTTTCTACGCTCTCCCTGGGGAGAATGATTCTCAGGTAGCATACCTGTGTTTGCTCAAGGAACATGAACCAGTGAGAATTGTGCCTTACTGAGCTCGGCATTCCCAGGCCTCCCTCAGAGCCATTACTTAGCATCGAAGGCCGGTGGCTCCAGGGAATTGATGCTGTGGCTAGGGAGCTTAGCAAGAGGAGCAGAAAAAAGTCTTTTCTTCAGAGTTCACCATCGGGAGCCAAGTAAACTGTAAAGCACATTTTCAAAGCCCAGAGCTCTCAGATCGGTATCATGATTTCATTGACTTGGAAGCGCTGAAGCAATAAATCAAATTTATAAACATGCCAGGCCCAGCACTAGATACTGTTAATGGGTGTGATGCTAGAACAAACCTCCCCACATCTTTGCCCGGGGATCCCAGAACACCCAAGGAGTTGAAGCAGGTAACAACTCAGGCCCCATGGTTGGGATCAGAATCCGGAGGGGCTGGGCTATTAATGGAACCCAAGGTCAGGGTTCTTTGAACCAGGTAAGTATGTGGCAAGCATTGTTTTTAAAGGTTAAAAGAACATGTGAATGTGTGGTCTAAGTGTCTCTCCATCTCTTTGTATGATTTTCTCGTCATATACTGTCTCTGTGGACCCACTCTGTGCCCCTCCTGTGTGCCCCTGACACAATCCATCAGCAGACCCAGACCCCCGGGTTTCCCACTGAGCCTGCCTCCAGGCCAGCTTGAGGGTTTCTCTTTCTGGTGATGGAGAACTCGATCAGCTGGCCAGTGTTGGGACCCTCATCCCAGACCTAAATTGTGTTATCTGTCGCAGTGGTGGCCAGCTGGGCTCCCCGTTAGCACCTGGTGCCACGACTCATTTCATTCCTCTGTGGTTTTTCCCAAGAAGAGCATCCTCCCTTGAGACCCAGGAGAGTTGTCAAGGCCCCTGGGATGCTTGGCTTCCTTGGGACCCTCTCGTGTGTGGTTTGTCATCTGTGCGTGATTGTTCTCGCTTGGTTACAGGCTCTCCCTCTCTGCCAGATAAGTACCGACACTCTCGGGAGCTGATGATGCTGCTGCCCGCTCACAGGGACCGCCCAAGCAGCGCCATGTATCCCGCGGCACTCATGGAGCACGGACAGGTAGTGGAGGGCTCGCCTTTCCTCCTCACTTTGGGGGCATGCGCATGGCTCTGTGTAGGGGGGCAGGCAGGGTCCCAGGCAGATGCCAAGGGTGCCATCGCCTTTACTCTTCTGTTATGAACTCCTAGACAGCAGCCCACCTGTGCCATTCTCTTTTTCTCGTCTTTGTAGAATATTTGCAATGTCCCTGCATGATATATTTGAGGAAAAGTTCTCAGAATTTAACTATTAAAGCAGGAAGATAGTATAGTGTATAGAGCACTGGTCATGAAGTTGGGAAGCCAAATCCTGCCTTAACACTTACTCTGTGAGTCTGGGCCTTAGCCTCTATTTACTTCAATTTCCTCATCTGTAAAATGGGGATAATAATATCCCCTACCTCCCAGGGTTGTTGTTAGGAGTGAGATAATATGTGTAAAGCATTTACAAACCTAAAGTGATAGATAAATGCCAGTTGTACTTAACTATGAGAGATCCAAAGTTCTAGGCAGTTTTAGTTGGCCCTTATTTATAAAATGGGGATAATAATAGCCCCTACCTCCCAAGGTTAAGGGTTAAGTGAGATAATATGTGTAAAGCATTTGCAAACCTAAAGCAATAGATAAATGCCAGCTTTTACTTAACTATGAGCACCAAAGTTCCAGGCAGTTCTAGTTGCCCTTCCACAGATATTTGTGTATTGGTGGATGTCCTTGCCTTTGCATTCATTTATCCATCTGTGTAGCTTGTCCTCTTGGACTCTCTTTGTTCCTGAATAATCAAGCTGTTACTCTGGGTGTGTTCCCTGTAGCTTGAGGCGGCCTTGGAGACCCTCCATATAGATATATCCCTCTCCCTGTGCCAGAATGCCTTCCTGTTTCTCCCTCCCTATTGTTCCTCACTCCCTGGTTGTCACTTTGTCAACTGTGAATCTCTAAGCTGTCCTGTCTGAGAACCTGCACAAGGAGATAATGTGGATCAATCCCTACTCTGCCCCCTTATAATCTTCTTCATGGTCCCGGAGGCCTTTGGCACAACCCCTGGGCTGCCTGGTGAAAGAGATCCAGTTTGCAAGTAGAACTTCCTTTTCCCTCTCCCCTGGCGGGCCCATCACTGTTTATAGTCTGACAGTCAGAGTAAGACACCGTGTAGGCAAGTTTCCTTCCCAGTCCCCATCCTAACAAGCCAACAGATGGAACTAAGGTAGGTTTAGATTTTATTTTGATCGAGAAGAGAGAAAACTCAGTTCTCTGTGCCCATAGCAGGCATTTAAAGTTCAGTAGTCAATGCATGTGATGGATATACTCAGTCTTTAGGGCCACTCCTTCCCCAGGTAGCCTGGGGACGGCTAGATGGTGGAGGACAGGTGGCCAAAGGTCATTCAACCATTTTTCAATAATTAAGAGTTGACTGTGGTGGAAGGGTATTTCTGGGGTGTTTTGAGAACATCCCCAAAACTCATTGGGTGGAAACTTTGATGTTAGCCTGCCGGATTCCTGGTACCCAAGGCACTGCACCAAATCATGGCTGTTGGTATTCACCTCTCTGTGGTTTTTCCTCCTCTCTTAGCCTCCCAATTTCCAGCGGGCTTTGTTCCAGCAAATGATCGGACCCTGTAAGCCTTGCAGTGACCCTAATCTGTCTGTTGCTGAAAAAGGTATTCTTTCTCCTCCGTGTTCTCTTTTTTCCTAAGTGTGTTCCCATCCCAGGATGGTTGGACTGTCCATCAGATGCTAGAATACTGACAGACCAAGTGCTGCTCATTGGACACTTAGGGCTGCTCAGGGTGGGCTGTGGATGTGTCTGAATGTGTGCAGACCTCACCATCATATGTAACCATTATTTAACCCTGCCGGTGTCACTGCTCTTGTTGGAGTTTGTCCGAGTCCTTCCCATTTCTCCAGCTTAATCTTCAGAGAGACTCTAGCTGCCACATTCTGAGTGTCTGGCTCTCAGGGGGTCTCCTACCACTGCTTACTCCCCATTTCTAGCATCTAGCCTTCATTATGGCTTCCTGACCTCAGAAATGATCTCTCAACTGCCACTATATCTTAGTACCTATTTTTATCACCTGCCTCCTTTCTCCCATTATACCCACCTCCACATACCCAGCTCAGAATACCTTCTGAAAGGAATACCAAATAGATGGAATCAGAAGCTGCATAGCAAGGCCTGTCTATAAAAGAGAACTTCCTAGTTCTTCAACTTTCTAAACTCCTCTGTCCACTTTCAGTTCCCCAGGCTGATGCCAGATGAAAATGGGGACTTCACTTTTCTGCTTCTCCAGTTAAGTACCTACCCCTATAAGCACTTGCTAAACCAGGTCCCTTCCCACATTCTGCAGCCCCTGTTGCTTACACAAGAGAAGCCTCCTATTTGAATGACGGGCTTTTTGTGCTTCTTCTTACTGTTATGTAGTCTCTGAGTCTAATATATAATCACCAATCCAATCAAGGGTTATCCCCATCCCCCCAAACCATAATAACCCAGCACATAATCTTCCCCTCCTTCCCAAAGTGTACAGAAGAGCTTTCCTTTGCAAGACCAACAGCTCTCCCTGAAACCTACTTTGCAGGTAGTCTTGAGAGGCAGCGGTACATAAAGCAGAGAATGGGGGGAATCTGTGTATTGCCTGCACAGGCTCAACATGGAGCACAGTAGTTGAGTGAGTGATCCACAGAACCATTTTCACACCCTACAAGTTCCATTAGACCATACAAGGATTCAGATTTAGCCCCAGAACTACAAATTTGACCCAGAAGAGGTCCTATCAAGGAAGGAAGCATTCATGTGCTTTTCAATTTTCTCTTGCTTGTAAGGGGCTTGAATTTGAGTGGCAGACAAGAACCATCTGTATCCAGGTCACGTCTGAAAGTTGAACAGGTCGTTTCCCTCCAGGCAGCCCTAGATTCTTCTAGGAGGTTCAAGGTTACCCCCCAAAGGATTTCCCCCACCACCAGCACCAAGATTGTCCCAGGAGCCAACAAAATCAGAGTGACCTCCAAGACTGGATGCCCCTGCCCCCAGCATTCACCTTGGTTGTGGACATACACCAGGTCAAAGTGCCATCTCCATTCATTTTCTCATAATATGTTTGGTCAAGGAGAAATTATAGGAATCAACACTAGCTATCCAATTTGTTTCTGCTGAGTTTCTATTACTGAATCAATGACCAGGCTAGTTTTCAATTGCCCATTATATGTGGTAAATTACGCTTGGAAATAACTCTCTCTAATATACTCCCAGTGCCTTCTTCCATGGGTGGCCCTGTACGAAGGGTGTCCTATCTTTGGGGGGAGAACACTTGAATGGCTCATTTTCCCAACATAGCACTTCAGATATTTTCCTCAGCATGTGAAGCCCTAACATCTCCTTTTCCTCTCTCCTATCAATGTCAGGATTTCCCCAGAATCCCCTTTCCCAGGACCATGAGCACTTGTCCCTCCAAAACTGTCCTCACATTTTCATTTCCACACTCCACAAGTGTCATCTGTTTTCCTCATCATTATCATTGTTCCTTTGAACAAAATTAGAGAGAGATCCGTGTGGCTGTTAAAAAAAAAAATTCATGAATGCCTCTATCCATGACCATCAGTGTGTCTATACTTACTGGATTCTGGAGCTCAACAGGATGTCTCTTTGAAGGAAGAAGAAAGCTTCAAAACTCTGGTCACCCTAAAAAAGTCACCTTCCTTCCTGATTGTCAAAAGTCCAGCATGAAGGTACCCAAGAAGACTATCTTGGAACCAAGACTGAGCCATCTTTCACCAATTTGGAACACCTGTATAAAGGGAAATCCATTGTTCCCAGAGCTAACCCAAATGGGTCAAACAGTTGCCTCAGAGAGGGGAAAAACTAATAAGCTCAAAACTTTCCATGACCTAATACCTGGATTTGCTTGCTTTTAGAAGAGGATAAATTTACATGCAAGGTATGCTGCTCCTACAATCAAGATGAACCAGGATTTCAGGCAGTGTGCAAGAAAAGGGCGTCTCATCTGCCGAGCCTAATTAGCCTAACCCTGGAAGTAAAGGGGGGTACTGAGTTACTGAGACTGCGCTGATGGCAAGTGATTCCATGGAAAGAGATTTATAATTGAGGTGAAAAAATTAGATGATTAGTCAGAAAGAAAATTTCAGATGTAACTTTTTTTTCACTCTTACCTCCTTGAAGTCCTCGGTGCATGGCTGTAAGCCACAGTAACCATTGCCCAGGTCGAGGAAGAGTTTTCATATACTTTTCAACACTCCCTTTCTAATGTAACCCAATGTAACTCAAAGCAGCCCTGGATTCACAGTTCATACCTTGGAGGCTTCTCAATAATCACACTTACTGACTCACGCCCCATGCAGAGTTTTCCCTGGGAACATCTGGATTTGGGTTGTTTTTAGCTTACTTCTCCTGTAAGCAGCTGGAGCTATCAAGAGCTTAATGCAACTTTATAACAGTCAGTAAGAAATCACCCTCACACACACACATACAAACACACACACACATCTCCCAAGGTTCCTGGCTCCCTGTCCTATAACCTTTCTGGGCATCTCCCAGTAATGTGTGCTGCTACCCCCAGTGCCTGCCCCTGGGCCTCTCTACTACTCCTTTATCATTTTAGGATCATCTCTTCTCAGGTGGTCTTGCACTTCCAAGCCCTGGGACCTGCTTTTCTCTTCACTATCACCCCCATTCCCCTTTCCGAAGATTTCTGCTTCTCTTGGGCACTCCTCACAGGGAGCCCAGCTGCCATTACTACACCTACTCCTGCCAGCTTTAGGTTTTCCCTCATCACTGCCTCTTCCCAGAAGCTTCTACTTCTCTTCCTCATGGTTCTAGCAAGGCCAAAGGCAAAGGAACTTCACAAATGTGTTCCTTTTTATGACTCAACTCCCATTTGAATAGAAATGCCAGAGTTGTTCTAGCCCTACATCTCTCAACAAAATGTGTTCCATCCTAGAATCCCTTTATCATTTTGGTTCTAGAGCTTATGTACCAAGGGTCAAAGACCCATCAGGCTGCTTAAAAGACTTCAAGCAGAAAAAAGAAGGCAACCAGAAAAGCAGTAGTTCCATATGAAATGACTCGTGATTCCCTATCTTGTTCTCAAAATTAGCCGAGTTCTGATTACAAGCTTCTTTCTTCCAAGTACTTGTTATTATTCTTGTGCAGTTCTTTTCTGATCATGTAAAGTAGGGCCTGTGCTTCTGGGAACCTGTGGTTAATCAAAGACCTTAGAATAGCTTTTCAAGCTATTTCACAAGCAACTGACTAAAAAACCAAGTTAATTCTGTTTTCTGATCCTCCCAATTACAGCTGTAGGACTGAGACCTTCCCACATTAATCTTTCCATCTCTGCCTTGATACCTCTATGATGGCAACTCAGCAAATGCTGAGGATAAACTAAGTGTAGATGAGGAAAAAGGAAAGGAATGGGATTTCTCATTGTTCTCTCTAAAAAAAAAAATTTATACCTAAGCCATGGTCCACCTAAGCCAGTTTTTAATTAGTTTTCAGCCAGGAACTTCAGTCTTATGATGGTCCCTATAGGAAGCTACTTCCCATTTCACCTGACACTCTACTCCATCAAACTAGAGAATTCATTACTCTGTAAGGAGTCAAAGTGGCAAACCCCTTAGAATCACTTGAGATTCTCTGTCTATATATTAATAGTTTCCATGATCCTTCTTGCTGCTAATTATTTCCATGATCCAAAGAAGTATGTTGTACTCCTTTGTGGGTCTGTCTTTTGCTGGCATCCTTGGAGAAGTCTAGCCCCAACAACGAGACCACCATGGGTGGAATCAGTAGTATCTATTTCCTAGGGTCACGTTGGTTGAGGGACTAGTTCTTGATACCTTGTTCCCCACAAAACAGACTTCTCAGGCTCCTGGTTATATAATGTGGCCTTGTTAGCCAATTGAAAACTCTAGAGTCTCTGGTGGAGGCAAGTCTTCTTAAGATTATGTTAACCGAGACACAAAATAGACATCTATCTAAAACTCAAAGCCACTGATGTATATTCCATATGGGAAACTCCATAAGGACCTTTCTCTGGACCCTGTATTAGCATCTTTGTTGTTCAGTAACTTTGCTCGACTGGAGTTGTACATTTTAGCATCATTATCAGCTGTTTGACTGCCCCGGACTAGACAGACTGGTAGAATTTGACAATATTAGACCAAACTGTGAGCAAAAAGGCATCCAAAGCAGGATCTTTCTGTGTTGAGTTAGGTTGCCACTACCAAGTTGTAGACTCTTTCTGTCAAAATATCTGTGAACTCAAAACCTTTCTAGGGAAACCAAGTCCAAGGGATGGGGAGTTAGCGTGGTTCTGAAGCTCACTTTGGGATTTTGAAGGGCAGATGCAGCTGTAGCACATCTTCTTGGCCAGCCCTTACCCAGCAGAAATAAAGATGTCTTATCCCTATTCAGTGCTACAGGTGAGAGGTATTAGAAAACAGCAAGCGGCTCCTTCTGGGCCAGGGTTCCTAAGTTTTATTTTCACATAAACCTCGATTTAGAAGAGGAAGGACATCTGTTGCTGTTGCTCTTGAGAGGACAGAAAAGTGGAAAGCACCTATTTTCTCACAAAACCCGCATTCTTCCTCTGAACAGAATAGAAGGAAATATCCACTTGAGTTAGATTGCTACCGCTTGCTCCTCCCCATACTTTCTCTCAATTGCCCTTCATTTAAAAATCTATCAAATGTTGCCATACTTGAGGATGTTGCCGGTCCTCATAACCCCAAAACAAGTCCTGGATGCCATCCCATTCTTTGAGCCAAATTTCTTCTCTCCGGCCACCGTCTTTGATCTCAGTAGGCAGCCCAATGCCACCTCAGAAATCTGGGGGCCAACTCCCAGCTGGAGAAGAGCCCGTCCGTGAGTGCATCTCTTAATGTAAGCTCACCCCAATTCCATCTGTTTCCATCCTTCAGCTGTGTCAACAGCCCCCAGTAGCTGGAGCCTGGACAGTGGAACCCGAGAGGCCCTGCCATTGCTGTCTGCCCATGTGGGGAGCATCTTGGCCCCGCCAGTGCCTCCTCGAAGCCTTCCCCATGGTAAGAAAACTGACAGAAGGTCCCCCAAATAGTCCCCGCTCTCGGGCCCTGAGAGCCGCCCAGGCAAGCAGCTTCCCTGCAGGAAAAGAGATGGAGGGAAGCAGAGAAGATGGGCCGTTTTCCCCGGCAGACCATTAGACAAACCCAGAAGTGCAGCTGCTGTGGTAAGAACTCCAGTGCGCCAGGGTAGATTTGCCAGGGCAGCAAGCTAGGCAGATGCCTCAACCACAAGCGACTTTGGAGCTGAAGGCAACAAAATTCTGGTTGAGTCCCCAAGGCCTAGTGTCTGTCAGCCTGTGATCTGGCCCAGATTTCTCAGCAGTGCAGGGGCAGAAAGTCCCCGCTGTTGCTGCCCAAGTCTTCGTGTCAGCTCTAAGACAACAGAACAACCTCCAGACATAGCCTTCGTGAGCTGGGGCACTTCCATCTCAGGACTGGGAAGTGAAGAGGGGCCTTTCTCAGCCATAAACTTCCTAAAAACCAGAAAAGAACAGGAGGAAAAGCCTCCCAGGCTTCATCCAATCTCTCCTACTGATCAGGATAGGTCTAAATTATAATATTCTGTGGCATACAGAGGGCTCTGTGATCCTGAAGGGACATCCCCCTATTGAAAATGAATTTCTCTTTTATTTCAGGACACTACGCTCTCCACTTTGACGCTTTCCATCACCCCCTCGGCGACGCTCCTCCAGCTCTCCCTGCCCGAACGCTGCGCAAGGTAACGTGGGGGCATTTCATCCCACCTGTGGAAACTCAGTGCTCACAATCAGAAAAGCTGCAGTCAATTCCTAGCTCAGCTTCTCACTTCCAGTCACTTATTTTCTGAAAAATGAGAGCATTAAGCACCTGCTACATATGTACTAGGCACTACACTGAATTAAAACCAAAAAGAAAGCTGCTCCTGTTCAAGAGAGTACATTCTACTAGAGGAAAAACAATATGTGCTCTGTGTAAAGGGAGAGGAGGAGGGACAGAAAAAGCATTAATAAAGCCCCTTATACATGCCAGGTACTGTGCTAAGTACTTAGGTATTAGCCTATTTTGTTCTCACAGCAATCCTGCCCACAAGGTGGATGCTATTATTAGCCCCTTTTTAGGGATTAGAAGAAAATGAGGCAAATGAGTTTCAGTGACTTAGTGAACACAGCTGGTTAAGTATCTGAGACTAGATTTGAATTTGGGTCTTCCTAATTCTTGTGTATCTAGGTCCAGAAATAAAATATACACTAAGTGAATACAAAGTAATTCTGAGGGGAGGGAAGAGTGGGAAGGAGTATTTATATAGCAACTACTATTTGCCAGACACTGTACTGAATACTTCACAAATATTATTTCATTTGATGCTCACAACTACCCTTCAAGGTAAGTGCGATCCTTGTTACTGTTTCACAACTGAGGAACCTGGGGCAAGCAGAAGTCAAATGGCCTGCCTAGATTCACAAAACTAATAAGCCCTCGAGGCCAGATTGGGATTCAGAATCTTTGTGACTCCAGGCCCAGCCCTCTACCCATTGCACCACCCAGCTTCCTTCCTCCTGGGGAAATCTGGAAAAGCCTCTGGGAGCACAGAGCCTTAAGGAAAACTAGAGACCCCCAGAAGCAGAGAAGGGAAAATGTTCTAGGATGGAGGACCTCCTTTGCAGGCGTGGAAAGAGACATTATTAAAAAGGTGGAACAAAGTCGACCTTGTTCTGTTTATCTACCTCCTGACGATGTCCACCAGACTAGAGCTGGCTGCATGACTGCTCTGAGCAGGGTGCCCCAACCCTACTGAGACCTTAGATGACTTAGCCTGGAAATGTTACATATCTCATTTGGAGACAGAATCGTGGGTCATGCTGAAGCATCTTGGGGGTCACTGGGTAGTCCCAAAAAGGAGCCAGCCTTGGGGCAGTAAGGATGACCATGGACTGCCCTGGATGATCAAGTAAACCTTGCTGCCCCCTCAGTATAACTGGAGACTGACTGGAGAACAGAGCTTTCTTCTCTGCCCATATTTTATTTTTTTTTGAAAATTTAATTTTATTTAATAATAACTTTGTATTGACAGAATCCATGCCAGGATAATTTTTACACAGCATTATCCCTTGCAATCACTTATGTTTCGTTTTTTCCCCTTCCTCCCTCCCCCCCCCCAAGATGGCAAGCAGTCCTATATATGTTAAATATGTTGCAGTATATCCTAGATACAATACATATTTGCAGAACTGAACAGTTCTCCCGCTGCACAGAGAGAATTGGATTCAGAAGGTAAAAATAACTCAGGAAGAAAATCAAAAATCAAATAGTTCACATTCATTTCCCAGTGTTCCTTCTTTGGGTGTAGCTGTTTCTGTCCATCATTTATCCAATGAAACTCAGTTAAGTCTCTTTGTCAGAGAAATCCACTTCCATCAGAATACATCCTCAAAAACCTACTATGCTTCAGGTGAAGCCAAAAAAGCAGGGGTAGCCATCCTGATCTCAGATCAAGCTAAAGCAAAAATTGATCTAATCAAAAGAGATAAGGAAGGGCACTATATCTTGCTAAAGGGTAGAATGAATAATGAAGAAGTATCTATATTAAACATATATGCACCAAGTAGTGTAGCATCTAAATTCTTAAAAGAGAAATTAAGAGAGCTGCAAGAAGAAATAGACAGTACAACTATAATAGTGGGAGATCTCAACCTTGCACTCTCAGAATTAGATAAATCAAACCACAAAATAAATAAGAAAGAAGTCAAAGAGATAAATAGAATACTAGAAAAATTAGATATGATAGATCTCTGGAGAAAATGTAATAGGGACAGAAAGGAGTACACCTTCTTTTCAGCAGTTCATGGAACTTATACAAAAATTGACCATATATTAGGACATAAAAACCTCAAACTCAAATGCAGTAAGGCAGAAATAGTGAATGCATCCTTTTCAGACCATGATGCATTGAAAATTACATTCAATAAAAAGCCACAGGAAAGTAGACCAAAAAATAATTGGAAACTAAATAATCTCATACTAAAGAATGATTGGGTGAAACAGCAAATTATAGACATAATTAATAACTTCATCCAAGAAAACGATAATAATGAGACATCATACCAAAATGTATGGGATGCAGCCAAAGCGGTAATAAGGGGAAATCTCATATCTCTAGAGGCCTATTTGTATAAAATAGAGAAAGAGAAGGTCAATGAATTGGGCTTGCAACTAAAAATGCTAGAAAAGGAACAAATTAAAAACCCCCAATCAAACACTAAACTTGAAATTCAAAAAATAAAAGGAGAGATCAATAAAATTGAAAGTAAAAAAACTATTGAATTAATTAATAAAACTAAGAGTTGGTTCTATGAAAAAACCAACAAAATAGACAAACCCTTAGTAAATCTGATTAAAAAAAGGAAAGAGGAAAATCAAATTGTTAGTCTTAAAAATGAAAAGGGAGAACTCACCACTAACGAAGAGGAAATTAGAGCAATAATTAGGAGTTACTTTGCCCAACTTTACGCCAATAAATTCGACAACTTAAATGAAATAGAAGAATACCTCCAAAAATATAACTTGCCTAAACTAACAGAGGAAGAAGTAAATATCCTAAACACTCCTATCTCAGAAAAAGAAATAGAACAAACTATTAATCAACTCCCTAAGAAAAAAACCCCAGGACCAGATGGATTTACATCTGAATTCTATCAAACATTTAAAGATCAATTAACTCCAATGCTAAATAAACTATTTGAAGAAGTAGGGATTGAAGGAGTCCTACCAAACTCCTTTTATGACACAGATATGGTACTGATACCTAAACCAGGTAGGCTGAAAACAGAGAAAGAAAATTATAGACCAATCTCCCTAATGAATATTGATGCTAAAATCTTAAATAAAATATTAGCAAAAAGATTACAGAAAATCATCCCCAGGATAATACACTATGACCAAGTAGGATTTATACCAGGAATGCAGGGCTGGTTCAATATTAGGAAAACTATTAACATAATTGACTATATCAACAACCAACCAAACAAAAACCATATGATCATCTCAATAGATGCAGAAAAAGCATTTGATAAAATCCAACAGCCATTCCTAATCAAAACACTTGAGAGCATAGGAATAAAAGGACTTTTCCTTAAAATAGTTAGGGGCATATATTTTAAACCTTCAGTAAGCATCATATGCAATGGGGAAAAACTAGAACCTTTCCCAGTAAGATCTGGAGTGAAACAAGGCTGCCCACTATCACCATTATTATTCAATATTGTATTAGAAACACTAGCCTCTGCAATAAGAGTCGAGAAAGAGATTAAAGGAATTAGAGTAGGCAATGAGGAAACCAAACTATCACTCTTTGCAGATGATATGATGGTATACCTAGAAAACCCCAGAGATTCTACTAAAAAGCTATTAGAAATAATTCATAATTTTAGCAAAGTAGCAGGATACAAAATAAATCCCCATAAATCCTCAGCATTCTTATACACCACCAACAAAATCCAAGAGCAAGAGATACAAAGAGAAATTCCATTCAAAATAACTGTTGATAGCATAAAATATTTGGGAATCTACCTACCAAAGGAAAGTCAGGAATTATATGAGCAAAATTACAAAAAAGTTTTCACACAAATAAAGTCAGACTTAAATAATTGGAAAAATATTAAGTGCTCTTGGATAGGCCGAGCGAATATAATAAAGATGACAATACTCCCTAAACTAATCTATTTATTTAGTGCTATACCAATCAGACTTCCAAGAAAATATTTTAATGATTTAGAAAAAATAACAACAAAATTCATATGGAACAATAAAAAGTCGAGAATCTCAAGGGAATTAATGAAAAAAAAATCAAATGAAGGTGGCCTAGCTGTACCTGATCTAAAATTATATTATAAAGCAGCAGTCACCAAAACCATTTGGTATTGGCTCTGCCCATATTTTATAAAGAGTACCGGGCCGATCTTCTCCCCAGAAGCTGCCCTGCCTGGCAGCTCGGAGGGCCAGATTACTAAAGGGCACACCAATTGCACAGGTGGAATCCATAGTTCCTGACAGAGCGATAAGAAAGGTGATGGATCTCACTGGTTGATCCCTACACTGTACCTAGCAAGAGATAGACTGCTGGCAGTTTGCCAGGTTTTCTCGAAGTGACAACATGGTCTCAGTGTTCTTGGATTTAATCCGGCATCTGCACATGGCAGGATCTCAGTAATATGTTTGCTATTATCTATGATGATGTCTTTAAACTCTATTAATAAACTTGTCACCCTACACATACTGGGTGAGCCAACGGGCAGAACTGACTTTATTGACCCTTCTTTTGTTTCCTTCCTGACAGTCTCCTCTCCATCCCATCCCTGCGTCACCCACAAGTCCCCAGTCTGGCCTGGATGGAAGCAACTCAACCCTCTCGGGCAGCGCCAGCAGCGGGGTGTCCTCCTTGAGCGAGAGTAACTTTGGGCATTCTTCAGAGGTCCCACCTCGCACAGACACCATGGACTCTGTCCCCAGCCAGGCGTGGAACACAGACGAAGACCTGGAGACCCCCTACCTCCCCGTCCGGTACAGTCTCTCAGAACCTGACGTCTTGGAGTCGGTCAAATCCCAGCCGTGCCGAAGCCACTCCGCCCCAAGTGGAGTGATCCCTCAGGACCCCATGGACCCTCCGCCTGCTCTGCCCCCCAAACCATACCATTCCCGCCACCCCCCCTTGGAGCACGAGGAGGGGATGCTGATGATGGAAGAGGAAGACAACAAACACAGGCCCCTGCACCGAAAAGTCTCCCTGCCACCAGGAAGCATCAAGGAAGAGCAGGCCAGGGTTGCCTGGGAGCACGGCATCGGTGAGCAGTAGACCAGGAGGAAACTGTGAGCAGAGGAACTTGTATAACTACTCCAGGTCTGAGGAGCAAGTCGCCCAGAGGGGAACTAGGAAGGTGTGGGACTCAGAGGAGAGAGGAACCAATTCCATACATTCTACTGCAGTGAACTCCCATTTCGCCTGTGTACAGAGATGGTGCCAGCATGCAGTGTTGCTGCTTTTATTTTTAGTTTATTTTCTACTCTTCAATTTTTTATTGGAGCTTTCTTTTCCTTTTTTCCTCCGTGCAGTGGATGCTTTCTTCCTTCTGCAGTTGCCAGCCCACACGGACGCGTGTGGATGTAACCTTTAGCCGTAGAGACTTGCACAAACAGAAGCCACATCAGAGTATCTCAGTACCAGAAGGGGAGCAGAAACATCCTCTTCCATGAACTGGCCCCTCCGGGATTGGAAACGCACAGTAGTCATTGCACTAGGGACCTTTTTCTTTGCTATATAGATGCAAAAGCTCGTGGTTACATTCAGGGATTGTATAGACTGCACATGGCAAACTTAGAGGTGGTCTGTGGACAGGAGAAAAGGGGCTACCAGGAGAAAACAGCTCTTCCAGGAACGTTGGCATATGTGGCTTCCTGGGCCTGACCCAGGCTGGCCCAGCTCTGCTGGTCTGACTTCTACATCTTAGCCATATAGGGGCGCCGAAGCCCCCGCGGTCCCAACTCCTCTCCCTGCCGCCTCCTCTAGTTTTCTCTCCCTTAGTTTGAGCTCTGAACATTTGCTCCTTTTTAATGCTCCTCCCCACCTTCCTCACCCTCAGAGGCAGGGCCTCTCCCCAGTTTGGCTGCAGGGCCAGCAAGGATTGGGTAGCTCCCAAGGTCGCACCCACCCCCCACCCCGAGCCTTCTTCCAGCTCAGTCTTGGGCAGTTGTCAACACCGTTGCTTAGGGTCTAGTTATCGGAGAGTAGGACTGGAGGATACACCGAGTAAGAAAGATTTCCCGTACCATCTTCCTCAGGAGAGAGCCGAGCTCCGGCTTGTGGCCCAGGGGTAGGTTCTTTTCTGGGCGCAGAAGGCTGTTGCTTCTGACTGGGCTGACACCGACTAGGTCCTTCCGCCGCTGGTAAGTCCCACTGGTGTAAGTCCGCGGCCCTTGGGTCTCAGCAGCCGGGAAATCTTTCATCTTTCAGAAGCGATTAGAATGTAGTCCATTCTCCAGAGTCAGGGATTTTCAACACTACCTCTGTGTAAGAGACCGGGAGCCAGCAGGGCTGCTGGGACAGGCTTAAGGAAACTCAGGCTCAGTCGGCTACTGGGTGGGATGGATTAGGAAGTGCACGTTCGTCTTCTTCAGAAACTTGTCCCCAAGCAAATGGCATTACCTTCTGGCCAATGGTGTCCCGGGACTCGAGGGGGCAAAGGGAGTAGGGTGAAGCGGTGTCCTGTCACCAAGGAGCCCAAGCCACATAACACCGCTGCCTTCCGCCGCTGGCTTAAGGTGGCTTTCAACACAGCTTTGCGGTTGCGGGGGGGCAAGCCCCGAGAACAGTTCTCCACGGCTTCACCAGCCTAAGAAAGGACGTCAGAGCTCTGTGAATCCCTAGTGGATGACAGTGTCTTTATATAAGAAACTTTAATCAGGTCAGGATACTGGTTTTCCTCTTGGTTTAATATTTGGGGAAATGGGGTGGACGGGTATAACAGTATTTTATCAGGGTGCTTCTAAGTTACTTTAAAAAAAATAACAATGTCTATGAACCACACTTTTTTTTAAATGTTTCTTTCATTTGCTGAAGTTAATATTAGTGTGAGTCAAAGTGTTTTTGCTCATGGCAAAGCTTTCTGTGTCATTGGAGCTCAGATCTAATCCCCACCCTGTTTTTCCTTGTGACTATACTGGACCCTGGCCCGGTGGTCTGCCAGCATTTTTGGTGCCTAGTTTTTAAACCCTCTTCCCTTCCTCTTTCAAAGCAGAAAAGACAGTTGCTGTAACTCATCTTTTCGCAAAATGAGCACCCATATTCACAGTAAGAATGCCATTCCCCTCTGACCACCTCCCTCTCGTGAACAGGGAAAGGGACTTAGAAAAATTTGTTTCTTTAGGGGCTGCTGTGCAGGTGTTTGCACTAGTTAAGGAATTTCTAAAAAAAAATAAATAAATACCCTTGTAGTAGTATCATTCATTAGCATGGCTGAATAAGGAGCAGAAACAAAAGGAGGTTTCTTATTGTATTAATGACTGAAAAAGGAGGTCAACCTTACTTCTCAGGGAATTAGAGGTGGAGACAAAGGCTGTTCTGACCCAGCCTTTGTTTCATTGGCTGACTGGGGTTCCTGAGATAGTGTTCACCAGGGCTTGGGTGATTCTGGGGTTGAATGTTGGGTGATCCTTGGGTGGAGGAAAATTGACTGGTCTCAGAGGAGCTCTGAATTCTTTCACAGAGCTGCTGTCTGACGGAAAGATAAGCCAGTCACCAAAGGTGTGAATCTCTTGGTTCTTCTACCTGTTCCATATATTTATGGAGGGTATATAATGGGTCCAGTTAGTCTTGCTCTGTGTAGTAGAATCAGATAACTGATCGATTGTTTTCCTTTCCCTGTATTTATGGATTTAACTGGGTAAAAAGGACCCATCCCCTAACTACTTCCTATCAGCAAACCAGTCAAGTTTGAGGGGGAGGGGAAGTTGTGGAAAACAGAGGTGAGATTCCTTTGAAAAGATTATATGATCTTTTGATTTTCATTTTGTCAGGCATCTTTGTATATATTTCATTTGAATGCTATGTATTTGTACAGGAATTTGAGCAAAAAATGTATAGATTGTGATGTCTCACAGGTACTCTGCCCTGTAAATGTGTTTTTAATCTCTGGCATTCTGTGCTTATTTAAAATGAGAAAACCTCTAACCACTTCTTTTGTGTAGTCATGTTTTAAAAAAAAAAACCTACAAAAAACCCTATCTTAACAATACAGGAAAGCAAAGTTAAAAGAAAAAAAAAGAAAATTTGTACCTATGTCCTCAAAGGTATTTACTGTATATATTGTGATAGCATGTTCTGGACCCAACAAATAAGTGATGTGAATTTTAGATGTAAATATCCCCTGTTTGGTTTGTTTGGGTTTTTTTCCCTTTCCCTCCCCTCTTCACTCTACTGCTGTGATGTGAAATTAAAGATGATTACCTGATATTGACCCTATGAGTAGAGAGACATTCATTGGGATCTGGTGGAGCTTCCTCCAAGGCCTTTGTGGTGCAAGTTATTCTAGATATTCTCTTTCAATAGTCTTTTAGTTACCCTTCCTGACATCAAATATAGGAATGCCCTTCACATAGATCTGGCTTCTAGCAAAGAATGAGCAATTTTAGCTCCCCAAAGTAGAAATCCATTGAGTATCCTAAGACCCTGAAGATTCATTTATGAAGGATTTTTAGCCATGGAGTCCCATGAATAGATCTTAGAGTCATATGAACTTGAATGTGAAAAAAATTAACAAAAAATATATCTTTATTTTCACTAACTTCTAAAACTTAGCATTTCCTTCAATTACTTAAACACTTTATTCTGACAAAGGAGTCAATCCATATGCTTCTCCAGACTGCCAAAAGGACTCATGGGACCAAAAAAAAGAAAAGAAAAGAAAAGTTAAAGAACTGCAAAAAAGCAGAGATGGAATGTTCAGCCATCTTTTCAGCCAGCCTGACCAGACAAATGGAGGAGTGCTTTGAAGATGGGATTCTCTGAACAAGTAGACTGTTTCTTCTTCCTGAACACCATTCTAAAAACTTGTCAGAGAACTGAGAGCTGCCTGTCTAACCAGCTTGAGCCTGAGGCATTTAGAAAATAGAGGGAAGAGAATGACCTGTGTCCTTGTTGCTCTCTGTAATCATTGCCACAGGCTCCCATTTAAAAAGGTCAAGGGCTCACACTGCATCCAGGGCCATCTTCAGTCATCCTGGTCTCTTATCTGACCACTAGACCCAAATGGCTCTGGAGAGGAAAGTGAGGCAGGTGACCTTGCACAACCTTCCCTCACTTAAATCCAATTTACTCACATGTCATGGCATCCCCTCCCTAGGGTCATGGTATTTTCAAGAACAAAGAACAAACAAGAAGGAAAAAAAAAAGGGCTGTAGCTGTATAAAGATACTCAGTCTCCCTCCCTGTTCTCCCCAGTGTAGTAGAATTGTTCTTCAACACCCAGGTTTAGGCATCTTGCCATGGGCTGATTGCATTCAGTTTCTGTGTGACACACTTGGGCCAGAAATCATTTATATCTTCCATTCTCCAAAGAAATATTGAAAAGCAGAGGGAACTCAAACACTTTGCCCTTTGTCCTGTCAAGGGTTCAGTTTCTAGTGGATATAGTAATGTTTGAGACTGTCTGGTATAGTGAAAAGATCATTGGCCCTGAAGTGAAATGGCCAGGGCTTGACCCCAAGCCCCAACAACAAGCATTTATAATGTGCTTACGAACTGCAGACCCTTTTCTAAGCATTTAAGGCACAAAGAAAGGCAAAGGCAGTCCCCAGCTTTCAAGGAACACCCATTCTAATGGGGAGACAGCTGCACACAAGCAAGATATATGAGTATGCGTACATCTTTATGGTGAATTTTAAGGAATCTCAGAAGAAAGGTGCTAACATTAAGGAGGACCAGTAAAGGCTTCTTGCCAAAGGTAGGATTTCAGCCTATACTTGAAAGAAGCCAGAGAAGAACATTTCAGGCATGAGAGAAAGCCAATGAAAATGCACAAAGTTGGGAAATAGAATGTCTTATATGAGGAATAATAAGGATACCGGTGTCATTGGACCAATGAGGACATAGGGAGGAGTGAAGTATAAGAAAATGAAAAGGTAGGAGAGGACCAGGTTACAAAGAGCTTTAAAAGCCAACCAGGATTTCATATATGAAGGCAATAGGGAGCCATTGGAGTTATTGAATAGGAGATCAGAGAGAGAGGTAGTGACCCAGCCAGGCTGTTTGTAGGAAGATCAGTTTGACAGCAGAACAGTGGATTGGAAAGAAACTTGAGGCAGGAAGACCAACCAGAATACTATAGCAGCTGCCTGGGTAGGACATGATGAAGGCCTGTGTCAGAGGAGAGAGCAGGACACAGATGAGACGTTACAAAGGTAGAATTGACAGAACTTGAAAATAGAATGGGTGTAGGTGGTGAGAGAGAAAGGAATTGAGAAGAATACCTAGGTTGTGAGCCTGGGTAACTGGCGGCATTGAGAAGAATACCTAGGTTGTGAGCCTGGGTAACTGGCAGCATTACCCTCAAGAGTAATGGGAAAGTGGGGCAGCTAGGTGGCGCAGTGGACAGAGCACCAGCCCTGAAGTCAGGAGGATCTGTGTTCAAATTTGGATTCAGACACTTAACACGTCCCAGCTGCGTGACCCTGGGCAAGTCACTTAACTCCAACTGCCTCAGCTTAAAAAAAAAAAAAAAAGTAATAATTAAGTTAGGAAAATGGGAGGGTTTGAAGGAAATATAACAAGTCCATTTTTGAACATGTTGAATATAGCTGCCCACAGGACATCCAATTTGAGATGTCAGTGGGACAAATGGCAATTCAAGAAAGAAGGTCAGAAGAAAAGCATTATCTGAATAAAGATGATACCTAGATGTATGAGAGCTGATGAAATCAGCAAGGGAGACAATATGGAGAGGGAAGAGAAGAGGATGCAGAGCAAAGCCTTGCAGCATAGCTGTCGTTAAGAGGCTCAACCCAGATGAAGTAAAGGAGACTGAGAAGGAGAGGTCAGAGAGGTAGGAGAAGACCAAGAGAGAGTGCTGTCCAAAAAGTTTAGAGAGAAGAGACTCTCACTCTCATTGTAGATGTGAGGAAAGCCCCTTCCACAAGGAATTGCTTCTCATTCTCCCCATTTTGAAAAAAAAGGGGTGAATGAACTAGACAATCTTCTAAGTGTTCTTGGTTTCTCGTATTTTATGATTTATTCAATCACTTCTCCCTTCTACTGTCACAGTATGGCTTTCCTCCCAATGTCTTCACTAATAATAGGAATCTTAAGATTTCAAAATTTAAAGGGACTTTAAAGCGACTTGAGAAAGTCGACTGAACAACGAGCATTTATTAAAAGCATGTTATTAAGAGCCAGGCCATGTGCTGAGACACTGTGATTTCAAAGATGAAAAATGACTCGGTGTCTGCCCTCAGAGAGTTTACAGTCTAGTTAACATTATGCTGTAATCTACGATCTAGTCCAATTCCCATATTCTCCTTCAGTTCCTACCTTTCTTTAGTTGACTCTGGAACTCTTCCCTTGTTCTCCAGTATTTTTTCTTGCCATGAGAGGACTAATGGGCTGGTAATTTTTCTTCATTTTACCTTCAGAGCCAATTTTTTGCTGGGAAACTTTTATTCCACCTGGAACATTCCTCATTTCCACACAGTGACAGTTGAGAGCCATAGTGATCTGGGACTGATTTTTCAATCTAGGAAATGCAATTAAAAGCAATTGGGGGAGAGGAATAAAAAAAAAAAATTGAAGACATGCAAAATGCTTTGCTTAATCTACATCTGAAATGTCGGAGTTCCACCTGGGAAAAGTTGAGTTCTGTGGAGGAATTCAAGAGAATCTAGAAGGGAATATAATATGTTCTGGCCTAGGAATCAGGAAACCTGTGTTAGAATTTTGGTTTCACCATTAGAAAGACTTTGGACAAGTCCCTCCTTATACTCTCTGTTTCCAGCTCTGTAAAATGAGGGAGTTAGAGAAGATGATGTCTAAGATTCCATGTTTGGTGATCCAAGGTTACTTCCAGACCTAGCAACCTGTATTCTAGAATACTCAATGACTGTGTTTAGAGAAGACCACAAAATCCCAACACTTTGGTTAAGAGTTCGTTTAACTCAAACCTCGCATAACAACTATTCTATAATTGTTAAATAGCAAAAAAAGAGGAAGAGTTTGCTTACTGAAGGTAAGAGTTTGTGAAAGGAAATGCTCTTGATTGATGGATTTGGGGACTACATTCGCCTGTTCAACTCATTTTTAGAGCTTTAACCAGAAAGCCTGGAGACATGCAACTTCTTCTATGTTATGTTTAGTCATTTGCAGTTGTGTCTGACTCTTTGTAAAGCCGTTTGAGGTTTTCCTGGCAAAGATAATAGAGTGGTTTGCCATTTCCTTCTCCAGCTCATTTTACAAAAGAGAAAACTGAGGCAGAGTGAAGTGATTTGCCTAGTATCACACAATTATTAAGGCCAGATCTGATCTGAGGCCAGATTTGAATTCAGAAAAATGAAACGTCCTGACTCTAAGCCTGAGAGACTATCTACTGAGCCACTTAGCTGCCCTGTACTTCTTCTACAGTAAACTTTATGAAATTATTATAACCTTTGTATCAGAAGTTCCCTAAGGACATAAGAGCCCAGGGTACATCCCGGGAACTTCTCACTTCTCTGGCTTATTGTCCCTCATCCTACAGCAATGCAGGAATTTCAGCAGTTCTCTAAGAATAGTCAGCACCCTCCCTTAAAAGCACTCAGGTTCACAAGGCTTCAAAACAGAGAATGATTTTATAGACAAAGGACACAAGGCAAGATTAGTTGAGCCCATATGTCCACATATCTCTTTACCACAATTGGCCATTATATGCTTAGAGACTTGTAATAGCTTTTGTGACATGAAGTTATGAGGGAAGTAAGGATTTGCTTTATATCATTGTCCCTTTCTGAGGCCTCTATATCTGCTATAATATTAATAAATAAATAAAATATTAATTTATATATTAATAAAATAAAATATATTTTATTATATAAAAATATAATAGAATATATATTTTTCTAGAGAAAGATATGAATCTTTCTCTAGTAGTATTGTCTCTCCAAAACTCTTCCACTGTCACTGTCCTCTGTTCCAGGCTTATGCTGTGGGCTCAGCAACACTGCTATTAACCATAGCCCAGAATTTCAAAACAGGAAGGAAAGAAGCTATTTTGGGCCAGAAGAGTGTAAACTCCTTGAGAGCAGGAATTATTTTGTTTTAGCCTTTGTATCCCAAGTGTCTGTACCTTGCACATAGCAAGTACTTAATAAATGTTGCTTGAATTGAATTGAATTGAATCCAGTACAAATCTGAATATATCTAACCTGACAACATACCTGAAGACTTCTATGAAATAGAACCCATCCCCTCCTCCCAAAGTAACCCATTCCACTTTTGGATGGCTTTAGTTATTAGGCTTTTCTTAGTCAAAATCATTCTCTGTAAATTCCATTTCCAGCAGTTCCACCAACCACTCCTGACTCTGCTTTGTAGGACAAATCAAAGTAAATCTAATCCCTCTCCACACAAAAACCCCTTAAATGCTTGGATGCAGTTTTGCCCCCACTAAATCTTTTTTCCAACCTAAAGATTCTTAATTGCTTCAGGCAGTCTTTATATAGCATAACCTTGAGACCCTTGACCATCCTGATTGGTCTATTCTTGATTCTCTGCATTTTATCAATATTCCCCCATATGCCCCAAACAGAACACAATATTCCAAATGTCTAGTTAAGATAGAAAATAGTAGAACCATCTTCTCTCCATTCCTACAATGAACCTAATATTATACCATTTGGACTGTTTTATATCAACACTTTAAACTTATATGGAGTTTGTATTAGCTAAAAACTTTTAGGTTGTTTTTTTTTTTTCAAATAAACTTCTGTGTAGCCATGCTTCTTCTATCTTAGGTTTGTGAAGTTTTTTTTTTTTTTTTTAACTCAAGTATGAGACTTTGGAGCATCTAGGTGGCACAGTTGGGCGCTTAGCGCAAGAAGAATCATCTTCCTGAATTCAAATCTGGCTTCAGATATTTATTAGCTGTGTGATCCTGAGTTATTACTTAATCCTGTTTGCCTCAGTTTCCTCGTCTGTATGATGATCTGGAGAAGAAAATGGCAAACCACTCCAGTATCTCTGCCAAGGAAACATTAAATGCAGTCACAGAGAGTTGGATGCAACTGAAAAATGACTTACCAACAATAAAAATAAAACTTTACAATGAAGCCAACTAAACTTGGTCTCACTAAATTCAGTCTAGTGTTCTAGTCTGTCAAATTACTTTTTAAAAAATTTTGCCTAACGTTACTTATTCCTCCAAGGTTTATGATCATCTGCAAAATTGATAATCACATCAATGTTATTGGTTTAAAAAAACTGTTAAATCCCAAGGGTCAATGAAATGAGCACAGAACTCTGAGACACTCTATCTATGATTTCCTTCCAAGCTGATATTGAACTATACAAGACTACTCTTTGGGTCCAGCCATTCCACCGGTTCTGAATCCTTCTTGGGATAAACCATCATCTAACCCACATCCACAAGAATCACATGAGAAATTCTATTAAATGATTTGACCAAATCTCGATATTCTTCATCTACAACACAGTCTTCTCCACCTACTAGTCTAGTTATCCTGTCAAAAAAAAAAAAAAAGGAAATGAGGTCATGTGGTATGAATTGTTCTTGATGAAGCTCTGCTGGGGCTTCATGATCACAAATTCCTTTCGTACCTGTAATATTCACCATGCCATTAATTTGTTTGTCACTCCTGGGCAGTAAGATGGGTCCTCTCCCTTCTCCAGTCACTCAGTTGTGCTACTTCCCACAGTTCAATTCTTTTGCAACAGATGCTGCTCATTATCTTCCTTCTCAGTAACTACCTCTCCGGCTGTTTGTCCTAAGAGAGAGGCACATAGTTTTAGAGCTCTTTTATTATTCCACACCAGATTACCTCCTGCCTTCTTAACCCTGTTTAAAAAAAAAAAAAACAAAAAACACCTGCTCACACAACCTCAACTACCACACAAAGGGTCTCTTTTCAAATGACTATAGGAACACATCTGCTATTTTCCATCGCAGATCCATTTATGAGGACCTTATACCTTTCACCTCTTCTCTCCCAAGTACCTTACAGTATATCTGGCATCAGTCCTACTATTTTTGGACTTTAGAAAACACTCTTCCCCTTCTTCCACCAAGGCAACTAGCCTGAGTGATGTAAACTAATCTAGGCTACTGCATCCCCAAAGATCTCTAAAAAAGGGGGAAAATGAACAGGGCTAGCAGCAATCTCAGTCTGGATGGATAGAAGGTTAACTTTGACCAGAGGATTCAAGATTTGTGTCTTTGCCACAGAGAGTTCATTTAACTGAGTATTCCCTGGAACCAAGTAAAGAAGAAGGAGCTGTTGTTCCTCCACAGAGCTTGTTAGGATTGATGCAAGAGCAGAGATATCAAAGCATAAAACATAGAGATGTAGGTTTACCAAAGATGTTTGTCTCTGTCATGGTGTATGTTCATGGAATCCAATGGAAGAGAAATTTCATAGAGATATTAAGGTACTACAGATGCTTCATTTGTAGATGATATTGTACTGATTGTAGCAAGTTGGTCAGTCAATCAACTGACATTTATTAAATATTTAATATGTGTCGGGTACTGTGATAAGTACTGAGGATACAAAGAAAAGTTTGTTTAAAAAAAAAAAAAAAAACACAGTCCCTACTTTCAAAGAGCTCACAGTCTAATGGGAAACAACATGCAAAGGACTATAAACAAATAAGATATATACAGGATAAAATGGGTGTGGTCTCAACTACTGAGCTTACAGAGGCCTGAGAAAGGTTTCTTGCAGAAGGTTGGGCTTATGCTGAAACTTGAAGGAAGCCAGGAGATAGACATAAGGAGTACTGGAATATTACAGATCCTCCCCCAAAGAAATCAACTACCACTCAAATTTCAAATGAATTTGGCCAAACACAGGGGGGAAAACCTAAATAAAGAATACATGGTGTATAGAAAATATGCATTTTAAGCCTTCCATTAGTACCTATATCATGGACACTATAGATGGAGTTAAAAAGAGAACTGGGTAGATTGTATTTGAGAAATTGACACTTTCAACAACCTTAGGTTGCTCCCTGAAACAGAAACCTATATTTTTAACATTTATATTCTTCTCAAATATGCCACATAGCTACAAATCATAGAGTACCACAGTCTCTGAAGGATAAAATTGCAGGTGACTCAGAGCAGTGAAAAGATATATGGTAAGTCAAATAAGTTAGAGTTATACCAGTGAAGATTTAGAAGCAAGAAATAGCATAAAAGGGGACATCCAAAGACGTATGATCAGAAAAGGAAGTATGCTGGTCATATTGTGAAGCTGAGGAAGCACAGGAGAATCTAAATGCTGTATTACTAAGACCCATGTAATGTAAACTTTGTGGCTTTTTATTGATGTATTTTGTTTTATATCACATATATCTCTCCTTTTCACTCCATTCAAGTGAGTACTCTCTTTTAATAAAGAATAAAAAAGGAAAACAATAAAAAAAGAAAAGAAACTTCAGAAAAAATTCTAATCAGTGTCAACCAAATCTAACATTATTTGCATATTCTACAACCATAGCTTCTCACTGCTGTAAAAATGGAGTTGAGGTGCATTCCTAAATCTTATTTTTATTGCCAAGCTTAGTCATAATTTCACAGTATTCAGCTTCATTTGTTTTGTTGTTCTTATTTACATTGTTTCAGTCATTGTGTTAATTGTTTTCCTGGTTCTGTAATGTTAGTAGACTTAGCAAAAGACCTCCTGAACAATGGGTGGACCCCTAGTGGAAGATTTACAAGAAAGCATGGACCAAAGTCATAAGAGATAAGGAGTCATGGGTGGATTATGCACTCCACTGTTGGAGGGAACTGCTTCAGTGGGATGGCAGATTGACTTTAAAACTGAAATTTTTTTAAATTGTAAAATAAGTGGCTCATTCCCTCTCGGATAGTTCTCTCTAGGACATTTTTGTGTCTAGAACCTCAATTCAGATCTTCATACCTCAGCCCAGTGTAGGTTATCCAAATAGAAACAAAAGAACAAAATAAGGAAAATGAACTATAGACCTCTTTGATTTATGACTCTTTGCTCCAAAGCCAAAGGAATAAAGGCCAGGCCCTGGAATTTCATCATCCCAAGAAGCAAATGGCACAGGTTTATAGGAGGAGGAAACTAGCTCTCTTCATTTGAAAGATGGGGTAAGTATTGGGCTGCCCTATCGTCTTTCAAGAAATCGTGCAATAACAGAAGCCTACAGTTTCCTATAACATCCCCTCCCTTTTTTGGCTTTTCTTTGCACTTTGATGTTGTTAATGTTCATTAAGGTCATAATAAAAAAAAAGCTTTTAAAAAGTCGTGACAGAACTAAAAAACAAAGTCTTTTTCTTGCCCCTGTTAACCAGCAAATTCCTTCAACTTTCCATTTTAGTCTGGCTATAGAGATAATAAAAACAAATCATCATTGGTTACCATGAACATTTGTCAACTACTGGCTAATCTTCCAATGAACCCATTCTGTAGTTTGTTAATCTGGTCCTTAGCTACACATACAGAGAATGTGAGAGAGACAGAGAGACAGAGAGATAGAGACAGAGAAACAGAGAGAGAAAGAAAAGAGAAAGGGGAGGGGAAAAGGAAGGGAGAGATGGAGGAAGGGAGGGAGAGATTTAATATACTTTCTAGAACTTGCTGATAAATAAATAGATTTAAAATGCCTATTGTCCATATTGTGACAGCTAGTTTAAAGAGCAGTCCACTGATTTGATCCATCAGGAAATGTATCTTAAACACTGAAGCTAGACAATGAACTGAGACCACTATTAAATAAATAATAGCATATTGAACCAGATTCCAAGTGTAGTCGTGCTATACTTTCAATGAGTCCAAACTGTTCCTTCCACAAAAACTCATCTTTTTAATATAAGTTTCCTCCAGCAATGCTCTATGGCTGAAAATCATAATAGAGAGTATATATATATATATAATTTTAAATTTATAAAGTGCTATGCATATATTGTCTCATTTGATCAAATGGATCATGAAACACCTTAACCTCTAAAAAGCAAAAATTGCTAGTGACCCAAGGATAATAACTGCATTATCGAATTAGGTAGCTACTACTGTATATTACCCATGAGAAATGGCATGATAACGGACATGTGCCTTGGGAATAAAAGGAATGGGCCAGTAATAGAACCCATGAGAGAAATAACAGATGGACAATCCAAGTGCTACATTCCTATCTACGAAATATTGTGGGAAAGGTGAGTAAAGTTTGCTATATGGATCTCTCATGAAGGATTTATGGGAAGATGTATGTAAGAATTACATGGAATAAGCAAGTTACAAACGACAACATTTCCTTCCCCATCCATTCCCTACCCCTCCCACCATCACCCTACACACACATACACACTGGAGAAAAAGACCAAAGATTGATGGAAGTATAGGGATGATGACAGAGTCTATCTTTCCACCCTATTTAAAAAGCTTCCTCTTTACAGGATATGTTGAATTTGATCCTTGATTGTGACTGTAGTCATAGTTAATAATCCTGAAGCTAAGCACTAGAACTTTTATAGGTAAAGCACTTTCTTTACTACAGTCCTGTGAGGCAGGTAAAGTGAAAAATATTGTCCACATTTTCAGACAATGAAAACTTAGCTCAGAGAAGGCAATGACTTGCCTACACAATTTAGGTGTCCAATGAAACCATTACTGCCTTCCTTGGTATAATATGTTGTTGCATAT
This sequence comes from Antechinus flavipes, assembly GCF_016432865.1. Lineage (NCBI taxonomy): Eukaryota > Metazoa > Chordata > Mammalia > Dasyuromorphia > Dasyuridae > Antechinus > Antechinus flavipes. The sequence continues at coordinate 81,802,086 of NC_067398.1, read as the reverse complement.
TTGCTTTTTAAGTCAAAGACAAAAGTCAACAAGATGAAATGACCGTGGTGGGAAAGGACCTTCCCATGGAGAGAAAGAGCCTTCCCCGTGGTGGGGGAGGGGAGCAGAAACAAAGCCCTGTAAAAATATTAAGTTGGGGGAAGAGAGGATATCTATAACAAGATTTTGAAAAGGTTTGCAATGTAGTTCCTAATGATGCAGGGGATAACTAAGAAGAAAAGAGAAAATGGCAACATCTATTTAAAGAGTCTGTCCTTTTTAAAGGTATTTTTAATAGCTAAAATACTATTTTTAAAACTGCAGCCATTTCCAGATATACTACATTCCCTTCTCCCAATAAAAATCCTCCCCATAACAAAAGCAGCTACACCCAAAGAAAGAACACTGGGAAACGAATGTGAACTATCTGCATTTTTGTTTTTCTTCCCGGGTTATTTATACCTTCTGAATCCAATTCTCCCTATGCAACAAGAGAACTGTTCGGTTCTGCAAACATATATTGTATCTAGGATATACTGCAACATATCCAACATATAAAGGACTGCTTGCCATCTAGGGGAGGGGGTGGAGGGAGGGAGGGGAAAAAAAATCGGAACAGAAACGAGTGCCAATATAAAGCAATTATTAAATAAAAAATTTAAAAAAAAAAAAAATCCTCCCCATAACAAGTTTACTACCACCATCTAGAGGAAAAAGAAGTATCTTACACCATCTAGCTTGTAAAATCAATCAAATCAATCATCTTTCTCAAATACCCTTTATCTCCATTGCCTTTTTTTATTAGCTCCTTTTAGAAAAATGCTGAAATTAGAAAACTCTTGCATTAGGCAGGATTCTACTTGAAGAAGATAATTAGAACTATAACTGAGGATTTTTAACAGCTGGAGCAAATACTCTGGACACCAGGAATTTACTACAGGGGAACTGCTCCCCTACTCCAGGGAGAAAAAAGACATATGGCACCTTCCCTTTTTTTTATTCTTGATAACTAGGAACTAAGGTCAGTTGTTTCTACACATCTGGCATCAAAGAAGCCTCATTCCTTGACAGTGTTAACCCTTTCAGCAAACATGTATTTGAAAAGGGATATGAAAGAGTACTTGAAATCAATTAATTCCAACAAAGCCTTCAAAAATCTAATGACAGTGTTAAAACTAGAAGAAACCTCTCAGGGATCATCTAGCCCAACTGTCATTTTACAGAGGACAAAACTGCTGCTGAAAGGGGACATAACTGGTTGAGGTCCCGAGAAGACTCATTTAATTCTTACTGAACCTAAGGCTAAGCTGAGGAACCCCTATCTCCCAAGGTGGTAGAGCTTAGAAACCATAACCTCTGGCCACTTTCACCACCAGCTGGCACTTCTAGCTTCTAGCCCGTTCTGTTCAATAGGAAAGACCGTGATATGAGCTATTCCATGTTCACTTTGACTGAATTTGTGAAATGATTTCAAACTTTGTGAAATTTAAACTATTGTTTAACTTTTTATGTTAGAATACTACAAAAAATAATAAAGAATTCATAGCAGACTTGTGGATACTCTATAGTGAATTTATGGAATATAGATGAGAACTACAGAAAGAGAAGATGCATGGCCAGTGAAGGGGAGGGACTGTCAGCACTCCACCCTACTGAAGGGGAAATGCCAAAGAAGTGCCATCCTCGTTCTAGTTCTCAGAGAATATATGACCACCTATATCTCAGCTCCATCTCCCTCTGAATAGTTTTGCCAACTAAGTCTAAGTCTTAGTTTGCCAACTCAGAGTTAGACTTAGAATTAGAATCAGATCCACACCCCCGGTGTATCAAAACCTCTGCCTTGAACTTGCTATAACTCCCTGAACTCCAGCCCAGTGATTTTGAAATAATGGAATTAACCCTCCACACATACAAGAACAAAGGGACAGACCTGGATACTATATATTCAGTGGTTTGCTATTGATACAGAATCACTAAAGGCAACAATGTATAATGACACATTTGTTCCATCTAACTATGTTCATATGGCCTACTCAGGTCCTACTAACATCCAAGTAGTATTGATCCCAGGAGTTTTAGGAAAAGCATAATTCAGTTTGCTTATTTCCTTCCATTATAAATACACACACACACTCACATGCTTACTGCCACTATTCAGACTAGGTCTGAAAACTCAGAATCCTGAATTCTGGCTTCCTTGCAGCATATGGTGGTTGTGATGTTCAATGCTTTTCTATTCATGGCCCTATCACTGGCAAGGACCTCAAACTGCATCTCTTTTCAACATCTCATCATCTGAGGAGCTGAGGAAACAAACTCAGTGGCAAGGCCTAGTATCAACAAGGTTTTTTGGTCACCATTTTACTCTCCTATCCTTTTGTATGCCCATAAGCTCAAGTTTCTGGTGGCTAAGAGATTTGTCTCATTCCCTTTCCATTTCTAAGTTCTGGAATTTGTCCTCTGGCACCCTCCTTGGCTGTGTGGAAGATGGAAATCTTGTCACTTCTCACACTTCCTCATGCTCTCCCCTATTCTGCACAACCCAAGGAGCAGATGAAATGATGGGAGCAACACACCCCTCATTCTATAGAGGAGGAACCAGAGAACCAGAGTTAGTATCAGCAGGCAATCCAGGTCTCCCTGATTCTTAGTGCTCTTTCATCAACAAGCATCCACTGGGTTTACTACACCTCGATCATTCTGCTAATTGTCAGAAATACAAAACATATAACAGAACATCCATTAGCACATTGCTAAACCAGGGTCTAGGGAATGCAATCATTTGTGAGATCCAAACTATTGTTCAACTTTTTTAGTTAACTAGTAACTAGTATCCACAAAAAATAATAAAGGATTCATAGAAAAGCTTCTAGCTTGTGAGTACTCTATGGTGAATTTATGAAAAAATGTGGATGAGAACTAGAGAAGGAGAAGATGCATGACTAAAACAGTGACCAATGAAGGGAACATCTCACCTTCCACAGAATGCTTTCCCTCTGAGATTATCTCTAATTTATCCTGGCTAAATCTTCTTTTACATAGTTGTTTATATTTGTTTTCTCTATCAGGAAAGTTTTTCACCTTTTTATGTATGCCCAGCACTTAGCACAGTGTCTAGTATATAGTGTAGTAAGGCTGAATATGTGGCAAGAGCATAGGGCTGTCTCTGAGTGGCTTGAAGGAAGAGAGAATAGACATCTCTGACCTCTGCTCCCCATACTCTTCTCCAAAGACAACTTCCCCACCAGGAGGGGAAGAAAGAGGCAAGGGTTAGAGAGCACCACTTTGCTCTCCTCATAGAGATTGGTTACCAAGCTAGAATTATATATGCCTTCTCCATTAAATTTATTAGGCCAGCGGATGTGAGTTCCAGGTTCAAGCTTATTTCTGATCACTGTTTCAATATTGGGGAAGACCCCAAACTCTATATCTGAGGTTTGACTCATTCTCTCCAAATATTAGTTCTACAATGCACATGTATAACAATTATCAAAGAAAATCCACTTATCTAAATAGGTAGAAAAAAGAAATTTTAAAAGTACATATGAAATATATATCAAATAGTACAAAAGGAGCTCTCCCATTGGGAGACATAGATCAACCAAGAGAGAGTCCTATGTTTCACTCCAACGGAAAGTTTCCCACTTTCTAATGTAGCAAATTGAGGAAAGAAATGATGAAATGCCAAATCATCTCATGTTAGCTTCTTTCCAGAGTCTTTTCCTTTAGCAACTGAAGTAGGGTTGACTTCAGATTCTCTCAAATCTGGAAATCAAAAATACCCAGAAGTATGAAAAGACTGAGATTCAAAAGTTTGCAAAAGAACAAAGAGCTCCTCCCCTTACCAATTCTGCCTTGCCCCTCACAGAGAGCAAGGCATTTCTCTCCATTGATGAGGAGAAAGTCCTGTACCAATGAGCCTTGAGACCAGGGTTACAATAGTAATTATTATAGAAATGCTTGTTGACTTAGTTGATTATTGACTGAACCTTAATTCCCTCCCCAATTTGACAATTGGTCATCCAGCCTCTGTTTTAAACATCTAGTGTTGCTTGCTCTCACCAACAGCAGCCCATTCTACTTTGGGACAGGTATAATTGTTAGAAAGTCTTTCTTTACATCAAACCTACATGGCTGCACTTTTCACATATCACTCTTAGATCCTCCCTTTGGAGCAAATTAGAGCAAGCATAGTGTCATCCATCTTCCATTGCAGATTTCCAAATGTTTGAAGACGGGTAACTCTTCTTTAGAAAAAGTTCATTTTCTTCTATAAATCCATAGATTTATGGCATGGTCTCCAGTCCAGTCATCATCTTGATCACTTTTCTTTTAGATTTGCAATTTATCATTGTCCTTCCTAAAATGTGGCCACCAGAACTGAAAACAAAACTCAAAATGGGGTCTAACCATGGCAGAATAAAGTCAGATAATCAGCCCTTGTTCTGAATGACTCAGTTGATGCAGCCTAAAATGAAATTAATTCCTTATTTTTTGGCTGTTATGTCATATTGCTAACTCTCATTGAGTTTACAGTCTCCTAAAATCCATATTTCTCTTTCACACAAACTATTATGTAGCCATATCTCTCCCATCCTATACTTAATTTGTACAGTTTGAATTGATGTGCAATAGGAATTCTATTTATCCCCATCAACTTTTATGTGGAAAATTGAAATAGGAAGGATTTGGATGGGACAACATAAATATTTCAAGTTCAGTCAATCTGATTGGGTACTAATTTTCTTTAAATGGGTTTCCTTGCTCTTCCTGACAAACAACATTCCTTTCCACATCTTTTGCATAGGCTTTCCCTCACACCAGGAAGTACTCTCTCCTCACTTTCATCTCTAAGAATCCTTTCTTTCTTCCAAAGTTTAAGTTTGGAACCATCACATGAGGACCTTCCTGATATCCCCCAACTCCTGTTACACACACACAATGTTGTATTTGTATTTGCCTTATTTTTTTCTTATGTGTGTGTTTCTGTCTCCTATTTGTCTGTCTGTCTGTCTGTCTCTCTCTCCCTCTTTCTCTCTCTCTCTCTTCTCTCTCTCTCTCTCTCTCTCTCTCTCTCTCTCTCTCTCTCTCTCTCTCTCTTTCTTTCTTGTATGTTTTCCCCAACGTATATAAACTCCTCAAGAGTAGTTTTACCTGTGTCCCCAGTACCTAGCATAGTACTTGGTATTTAGTAGACATCTGCTTGTTTATTGATTGAGCTAAGTTTGGACCAATTTTCTAGGCTATGTAGATCTTTTTTGGATCCTGACTCTACTCTCCATATTATTTATTCCTCCAAGGTTTGTAGCATCTGTAAATTGAATAAGCATAGCATCTATGCCATCATGCATGATGAAAAGATTTAAGCAATATAAAATCAAGCACAAATCTCTAGAGAATTTCCTCTAAAAAAGAGGTTCTTAACTTTCGTGGTGTCATGGACCTATTTCTCAGGTAATTTATGGACCCTTTCTCGGATTAATATTTTTAAATGCATAAAATAAAATGTATAAAATAGGTTTTTTTTTAAAATATCAGACCCTAGGTTAAGAACCTCTGCTCTAAATTGGCATCCATTCGTGATGACATTTTGTGCTTCAGTAATTTAACCAATTCTGAGTCTACTTAACTATACAATCATCTTGTCCAGATCTTTCTTACTAACAAGGATAATGCATACATTTTACCAAACAAATCTGAAATCCAAGTGAAAGAGAATCTGTAGTTTCTGATCAGTGTAGCAAGCATAAACTTTTTCTTGATAAAGCAATACTAGATCTTACCAATTAATATTTTCCTTTCCAAAAGCCCACAAATCTATTCTTTAATACATTCTAGTATTTTGTCAATAAGGATCACCGTTTCATTGTTTAAAGATTAGCTAATACTTTCCTATTCTACTTGATTTTTCAGATATTGATGACAGATTAGCGGTTAGTTCTTTCAGCATCTTGCAACAGAGGTTATTTGGATCACTAATTAAAAGTATTCACTCTTTCTGATTTGGGGAGATTCTGAAGACCCATTGGGGTCTCACTGGTAACTTAAGTTAGTCAAGAGTACACCAGAGTTGTATTATTAGCTACAGGTGTCAGTAACCAAAAGTAGTCTGGAAATGGGCATCCAAGGTATCAATTTTCAGTTACCAGAAGAGAAATGCGCCTGAAAGGAGCTTCAGTAAGATTCCAGAAAGAGAAAAAAATTTCCAGAAACCAGTTGTAAGTTTACCTTTTGACCTCGTGTGCTCGCTGCACACTCTAAGTATGAAAACATTCGTTCCATGGACCATATGTGCAGGTGGAGCGGATACCCCAATTTTGTGAGTTTTTAAACTACTTCCGTTCTTGATAAACCTCCACAGTTAAGTACCCTTTCCGAAAAGCTAATTGAGGCTGAGGGCTAAATGGAAAGTGTCCAGAGCAACAAAACTAGAGACTCAACCAAGGAACTTTGAGGAATAAGGCAGCTGCCTTCGGGGACGCACCCAGCAGAAGTTGAGGAATGGTCCTGATGGGGATGTGACAATAGAAATAACAGCAATTATATAGCGCCCTGAGCTTTGCAAAGCCTTTACAATTCTTGTCTCATAGAAAACAAGGGCCCTTTTAAAAACAGTTGGTAAATTAGAGTGAATCTGCCAGAAAAACTGAAGCAATGGCAAAGAGGGAGAAAGGGAAGCCAGGCGGCTGGAGGGAGGACTCTAGCTAAGCCATCCACAAGCGTGTATTTGCAGCCGGGCCCCTGGCTGGGGAGAGGGATCGGAGCTGACATCCTGAGCCAAGAGCACAAATAAGTATGCACACAACAAATACTTGATCTCGAGGGAAAGAATGGACCTTTGGGGACGTTACCAGGAATTAGTCCTTTTTAAAGTGCATTTGTGGTGGCACTGGGCGGGAATAAAAGCTGACCTGAGGACAAAATTGAAGGAGAGTAGGCAGAATTGTCAGCCACTTAATGGAAGAAATGATCCTTGAGGGGAAATGCGAACCGGGAGCCCCACTCCCATCCACGCGCCCCAACACCACACATTTTTATGGGACAGACTCAGGAGGACGAGAGGTGATGGAGAGGGCGCGGAGAGGAGGGCAGCTCTTTGCAGCCACGGAAATGAGTGGGTGCAGAGGATGTCCTGCCCCGGGCAGCGCCGCACGAGGCAGAGGACCAAGGACTCCCCGCTGACAAACGCTAGAAACCTGGGTCTTATTCCCAACTCTGCTCTAAGCGGGGATATCAACCTAGTGACGAGGCTTCTAAGACTAGGAGTTTGGTTCAAATGCTGTGATGCATGAGACACGGGGTACGACTCTGACTCATGTCTCTCAGTTTCCCCATCTGCAAAATTGAGGCTAGTAATAACAGTTGTCTCAACAACCCTGTGAGCGTTAGGGGCCATTATTATCCTCATTTTACAGATAAGGAAACTGAGGCACAGCATGCTGAAATGACGGCCCCTGATCGCACAGCTACTACGAGTTTGAGGCTAAATTCGAACTCAGGGCTTCCCTCCTTCAAGCCACAAGCTACATCCATTGTGAGCGGCCATTAGCACGTGACGCTTTATTGAAATTACTGTAATTGAATTAGCCTACGGCTGAGCACACCCAGGTGGGAGATGAACTAGAGGAACGAAGACAAAATGGAAATTGAGGATGAGGTCTAAGGAACGGGCAAATCTAAACATTCAGAGATCTAGGTTTTTTCCCACACTGAAAGCATTTCCACTTTCCCCGCCCCAACCTAGCTCAACTGCCCTCTCTTGCTTTTGTCCTCCCCTCCACGAAGGGGCGCAACAATCAAGCTGCCCTTCTCCAAGATGGCAGCCCCCATAAGAATTCCGTTTCCGGGAAGCTGATGGGCCAAGCGGCCAAATTTCTCCATATCCCGCCCTCCTTCAATCAGAGGCCGCCAACTGTCCCGGGCTGAGAGCCGATGACCAGCGACTGCCAATAAGAAACGGCGTCGTGGAGCCGCCCGTCTGGGTTCTGTGAGCTTTGACCAATGAGAGAGCTAAACGTAAGAAGGAGAGGAGAGAGCTAGCCAATGGGGTGTCGCGACGGTGTGGGAGCCGGCGCTTGGAGAAGACCCGGCTGCCGGGAGCGTATCAGTCCGAGAGGCGGCGAGAGCAGGACGATGTGTGCCACTCAGGGACTGGCGGTGGCGCTGGCCCTGACGGTGCTGCTGGGAGGGAGCCGGGCTCTGCGGCCGGGGGATTGCGAAGGTGAGGGAGACAGAGACCCTGACCTAACCAGGGGACAGCGGGGACGAGGCTGGTTGGTGGCTGAGCTGGGCCGGGACTTGCCGCCGAAGGGGAACCCGAGGCTCCGGGCCCTTCCACGGGGTGGGGTTGGACCGGAGAAACCGAGAAAATGAAGGATCTCAGGGCCGGCTTAGCCGGGAGGAGAGCGGTCTGAAAAGAGGCAACCCGCCTTCATTATACAGAAAGGAAAACTGAGGCCCAAGAGTGAGGGCATCCCCTGCAGCCTCGTGAGCCTTCTCCCGCCTCGATCGGAAGGGTCTCAGAGGGCACTAGGGGGTCCCAACCCCGCCTGGGCTGCCTTATTGGAAAATTCGTCCGGGTGCCGAGAGGAAAGTGGGGGGCTCCCCGGAGGCTGCCGTCCCGGATGGGCGAGCAGATGAGGGACGCCGGGAGAGTTAGACTCTGTCCTCACCCCCCGTACCCTCAGTGTCCCTCTTAGCTGAAGCCAGCACGAGGTGGCTCGTCCCCCCTGAGACCAACGGAAATCTCAGCCCGTCCTCTGCCAGGCTCCTCTGGTGGTTTTTTAATCTGCGGAATGGGGCTCCTGGTAGAGACAGTGCTGTCCCGGGATGGAGGATCAGCATCTGTCTTCCGGAATTAGATACGAGAGGAAACTCTTAACTCCCACCCCTCCCTGGCAAAATGCTGTTAACTCCGCCAGAAAACAAAGTGCTCCAAAACTGAAGTTGTGAAAGTTACCCAAATTATGTTTTTCACGTCACTTTACTTTTTAAGTAGTAAAACACGAATATCTGAAAAACTTTAAGAACTGTGATTATGACTATGAAATGTCCAGCGGTTTGATTCAGTATCTACACCCCAGCTTCTTAAACTGTGGGTCACAACCCAATATGAAAGTCAAGGAAATATGGTTTATTATCAATGTTTGATTTGTATGCCCGTGTCATGTAAAAATTTCTCAGACAAAAAGGATAAGGAATGGAAGAAGTTTAAGAAGTCCTGGCTCCAGGTTTTGTTTTGTTTTTTTTTAAACATCATAAAGTGATGTGTAGAATATCCATTATTTGGGAAGGTCCCTTTTATGAAAAGTTATTTTAATCCATTATACAGACTGTTATACTCCTCGAAAGAATATAGGTGGATCAGCACAAATCTGCTAGTGTCAGAAAAATCATATTGATACCTTAGTAGCTAAAAGGCTATCCTTATTGGGTCCCTAAAAAGCTTTCCTACTTTACTTTTTTGGTAGAACTTTTGGGTTTTTAAGAATCAGTTCATATTAGCCCATCATCCAAAGCAGTCCTCTGAACTATTCCATATTGGGAAGGCTTTTTGAATTGCTTCAGATCTTGGAATATTAAGATTGTTCTCTCCACTCACACACGGCAGCCTTGTTCAGGTTCTCAACACCTCTTCTCTGAATAACTGCAGTAACCTCATGCTTTGTCTCTCTGCTTCCAGTTCCTTCCATCTCCAATCCATCATCCACTCAGTTACCAAAGTGGCTTTTCCTTATGAAGCATAAGTTTTTCCATGTAAGGAATCAATAAGCATTTAATTAAGTGCCTTCTGTGTACTCGCACTAAAGGCAAATATAAGACAAAAATAAGACAAATCTTACTCTTGAAAAGCTTATATTCTATTGGGGGAGACACCATTTATATGTGTGTATTTATATACTCATATGTGTGTATACAGAATAGTTAGGGAAGAAATGACTTTATGTGGAAGGTGGTATATGAAGTATGGGGATTGAAAAGTACCTGTCAATGATTTGATATTGCCTCTAAGATTAAATATAGCCTTTTCTGTTATTTTAAAAGCCCTTCATGATCTGACTCCAAATTTGTCTTTCTAGATTTAATTCACATGACTCCCCCTTGTGCATCCAACTAACTGACTTTCTGCTGCATATTGCCCATGTGCAACTGTCTTCTCTTTGGCATTTCAGTTTTTGTACAAGTGCCTCCATCCCAGAATTACTCTGTATATATTTCATATTAACTTACATCATTAAGGTATATGTCCTTTCTTCTCTATCAAGCTCCTTGATTGTGGGTGCTGAATAAATGGTGGATTGAAGAATGTGAATATGGACAAACCTCTTCTGCACACTGAACTTTAGTTTCCTAATCTGAACTCTTGCTCTCTTAAGGATCTTTTGGTTCTAAAATCTTATAATGCCTTTGATTCTTAGACCCAGGAGAGTTCTGGTCTAAATGAGCCTGTTCTGTTTGTTGAGTTTGGCTTCAACAAAAACAGTGGATTCAGGAGTGGCCGGTACTTTATGTGATAAAGCAAATGGAGTAGAACTTAACCAAATATGCAGGGCTGGTCAGGAAACTAAAACCAGATCCGGAAAGGACTCAGACCACCAGGTCATTAAGTACATGATGCATAGAGTGAATGCATGCATCAGGAAGCTGTTATATTTATGGGTCTTTGATGCATTGTTTAGTTTAGACAGCCTTTAACAGCCAATCTAAGTATAGGCAGACCAGGCAACCAAATGGACCCCTGTTCCCAAATTTATCTTTCCATATCATAGTGCCTAGAATGCTACTAGAGACCTATTCCTTTAGGTAAAGACATCCTTCTAGTAGGTTTGTGTTAAAAATGTGAATATGTTATCTTTTAGGAATCATTTTAAAACTTAATTGATACTTATCATGGATTACTAGGTTAACTGTTATATATGCTATAGTGTAAAGAATACAAGTGAGCTTTTATCTGTCATTCTTCAGTTAATCAAAATCAGATACTATGTACCCACGAATATGATTAGGAAGTCTAATAAGTACTAAAAAGAAATAGTTAATCTTTAGAAGGCAAGTCTGGATATTTGGAACAATCCTAAGTATGACTGCTATAATTCTTTTTTTTTTTTTTCCTATACAGTATGCATTTCTTTTCTGGGAAAATTTTACCAAGATCTTAAGGACAGAGATGTCACTTTCTCCCCAAGCAACATCGAAAATGAACTTATGAAGTTTTGCAATGATGCTAAAGGAAAAGAAAACCGTTTGGTGAGTAATGTGCCATGTCATAGCCTTCTCTAGATGATTTAGATGCAAAACTCATTGATTAAAAAAAAGTTTTCTTTTTGTGCTAAAGAATTTAATCTATATTCCTTTGTTTTTCCAGCCAGCCTTTCTCCCCATAGTTCTTATCACCATAAAAGATAAAGTCATTCAGGACTGGTATAATCTTCTATAACTTCAAAAAACTTGTAAAAAGTTTTATATTTTCATATATATATATATATAGTCAGAATGAGTTTATTCTTGTAGTCAGAGAAAAAAAAATCTTGAAGTTAGAAGTTCCTGAAAGAAGGTGTTTAACTTCAGGTGTTTTTTTATTTGTTTTGTGTTGGTTTGGTTTGGGGGTTTTGGGTGGGGGTTTTTTGGAGATCTGATTGTTAAAAGTGTGAATGATTGTGACTTAAGAAATTTATCCTTAAGCAGATATTACAATAACTTAAGCAGGCTAATAATATAGCCTGTAAGTAGAAATATTTGAGATAAAAACTATTTTTAAAAAGAAAAACAACAAAATTTGACTATGTAATATTGACTATTTAATATGGGCCAATCCTTTTCAAATCTACCTAATGATTTCTTGGTTTCCTTTAAGTTCTAACTTAAATCTCATCTTTTGCTGGAAGCCTTTCCCAATCCTTCTGTTAAATTATTTCCTATTATCCTGTATATAGCTTACTTTGTATCTACTTGCATGTTGTCACCTCTTTTGGATTGTAAGTTCCTTGAGAACAGGAACCGTCTTTTACCTTTTCTTGTATCCCCAGCACTTAGCACAACATCTTGGCACTTAATAAATGTTGCTTGATTGGTATCTATAAAAGTAATTATAACACCATCACCCTCCCCCCCCAAAAAAAAAATCAAAACTGAAGAGTATATTAAGTATAAATGGCTAAACTTGGCCCTAAAGGGAAGACTATGAGATTTTATCTTCAGATCTCCATCCCTTCGATTTAAAAAGACTTTGGGTATGGATTTGCTGTCAGACTTAGTGATGTTATTCAATGAGGTAATTTTTACTGAAATTGATGTGTGTAAAAGTTCTTAAGCAATTGTTCTTTCTTTCTCCAGTGCTATTATATAGGAGCCACTAGTGATGCAGCCACCAAAATTATCAATGAAGTGTCCAAGCCCCTTAGTCATCATATTCCTGTTGAGAAGATCTGTGAGAAGCTAAAGAAAAAAGACAGTCAAATTTGTGAACTCAAATATGGTGAGTTCTGACCTGTCCTTTACCTCTTAATCATCAGAGTTAGAAAATGAGCATTTATTTAAGAGAAAAGAGAAGCATTTATTAAATGCCTACTGTGTACCAGGCACTAAGTCAAGTGTTTTACAAATATTTTCTTGTTGGATCCTTCCCTGGGGGAAAGATGCTATTATCTTCACTTTATACAGTTGAAAAACCAAGGGAGAGAGGTTAAGTGACTGACCTGGAGTCAACTAGTTAATGTCTAAGGCCAAGTTTAAATTGAAGTCTTTCTGGCTCTAGGCTCTCTCAGATACTACTGTCTTAATGGTATAAGTGATGGTCTCAGATGGGTGCTTCATCTCACCAGCTATTCTAGCAGTACTTGGATCTCACAGTAGTCTGACATTCAGTCCAAATAACTTTGAGAGTATCATTTTCCTTTTCTTACTACTAATCTGTTCATAAAAACATAGACTGACACTTGGAGTCAAAAAGTACTCTTTCTGAGAGTACTTTTCTTTCTCAGGTAAAAATTTTTCCTACTTTTAACAGCATCAAAACATTGTGTGAGTTGTTTCTTTGTGTCCTGTTTTAGAAGTTGCCTGGCCTTCTGAAAAAGCCTGCCAAAAGGATACAGTTAGATGTTCCCATGGTTTATTATTGGCTATTAAAAGCACATAGTATCAAGTGTTGGGGGACTAGCTACCAGGCTTTACCATTGTTCTAGCTCAGTGCCTCCCACAGAGCAGGTCTAGTTTCTGTTGAGTGAGAAACCAGTATTCCTTTTTGGAGAATTGACATTGTCTTCTTACTGCTCCCTCACCTGTGAGCTAACTTTGTTACAACATTGTTGCAAAGTGGCAAGGCTACCTTCTTTTAAGTGACTGCATGGAAGTGAAAGAGAAGAGAGGCTTGTGGAATGAGTGAAAGGGGGTAAAAGCTTTGTGTCCCTTCTGAGTTACTAACATCTCCCTCATCCCTCCTCTAGATAAACAGATTGACCTGAGCACAGTGGACCTGAAGAAACTCAGAGTAAAGGAGTTGAAGAAGATCCTGGATGACTGGGGTGAAATGTGTAAAGGCTGTGCCGAAAAATCAGACTACATACGCAAAATTAATGAACTGATGCCCAAATATGCCCCCAAGGCAGCTAGTTCACGGACTGATCTTTAGTTTGCACAATGCTATGTAGGGCATCTGAGAAGAAATCACATTTAATCTGTTTCCAAACAGCCTTTTTGTAATTTATTTTTAAGAGGGCTCCTGATGGTGTCAGATCTGAAACCTGGGGCTTGATTCAAGATGCTGGTTCTACAGCTCCATTGCGTCTATCTCTGTACTGTTTCTTCATTTTGTTGTTTTCTTTTGTTGTTTCCTCATTTAGGACTTCACAAATATGTATGGGATTTTTTAATTAAAGTTTTAAGAAAATTAGATTTCTAGCCGCCGGAGTCCATGCCATTCTCGGCTCTGATAAGGTTGTCTTTACCACAAAAGTATTCCTTGGGAACCAGATTCCAATGACCAGTCTCATCTCCTAGAACATGAGGAACAGAGGCATAGTGATCAGAGTTGTACTTAGAGTGGTTGTACTTGGAGAAGAGCAGGTAGATGACTCTATAATTGCATTACAGAGAATAATCAAATCCTGCTGACTGGTGATACCAGACAGGTCACAACCTCTCAGGTCTGTTGTCAGTTCCGAGATTAGAAATTGTCCTGCAATAAAAAGGGAGTTTGTTCATCCAAGAAATCTCTTTACTATAGAAATCCTAGTTCTACTCCCTGGCTTCTGTTGAAGGACCTGTTGTCCAGAGAAGTTGTAGAGAATTAATCAGTTTTGGTCATGGCTGCCAGGAAACTGGATTCTTGCAATAAGCTTTTTTGATTTGATCATCACCTTGACCTCTCAAGGTCCGTGACGGAGATAAATGGTGCTTTTAATAAGAAAAGTTGGATTCCTCCAGTTTTTGCCTACGATGTATCCATTTTGAAGTAGTTTCCATATTTTCCTGCATGACGCACCCCATTTCCTTGTGATATTTACTTGACTCCTTTGACTCTCAAGAGCAGGACCATAAGTTATTGGGAATACGAAATGAATAAAATGAAAGAAGAGAACTTTTGAGATCATCAAACCTAAACCCATTATATAGAGGAGAAAACATCCACAAAGGAAAAGAGATTTGTCTACAAAGTATTAAGGAGTAGACCCAGGTCTCTTAGCCCAGATTTGTTCTATTAGATAAAGCTGTCCCCAAATTTCAGAGGTCTGTGCAGCCTGTTATACTAAAAAGCAGACCTAGCAGTGACTAGGAGGAGGTTTTCTGAGGAAGGCCAGTACAAGCCCAGACCCTGGAAAAATATATTAAAAGGTTTGTGTGTGTGTGTTTTTAATGGTGTCCATGGTTCATAAAGCCCTGGCCTTTCTAGAAAAAAATAAGATATACTTGTGAGCCTGTGTCTCAATCTTGATCACCCTCTGTAGTCTTTGCCCTGATTAGTCAAGTGTTGGGCACAGTGCAGTTGAAAAACTGGCCCAAATGTAGGACATCGATACAAAGTGAAAACAGATTGTGCCCCTCCGAGTCTGTCCCCAAATGAATCATTTTATTCTCTACTGCCCTCTCAAGAAAATGTAATATATTTCACTATGTATAGAAAGTTGAAAATTTCAAGGAATCATAATTATCACTTATGCAGAAAAGAATTCACAAATGTAAGGGAATTTTTTGGGTAGACAACTTTTCAAAATAATATTCTGCTTTAAGATAATTGGAGAGATTTTTCCCCCCTGGAAAAGAAAGGATTTTCTCCTATCTGTGTATAGAATTTGAAGTTATGTGACCTGGGACTTTCCCCTCTCCTCCCCCCTCCCCCCCCACAATCAGTCCTATGAAATCTAGTGATTTGTACTTTATTCCTATTTTGATACCTTTATGCAGTTTTCTTGTATGATTTCCTTAAGTGAGGAATAGAGGTCTAAAAAGAGGACTATAATTCCTAATATGATTTCTTCATGTCTTGCCTTTCATCTCAGACTACATTTTGTTAGAGATCTCATGTTCTTACAATCTGAGTTTGAAATACTCTGTCCTTTCTCAGATGACTGCTGTTTTGAAGAATAGCTCTCAGCTGCCCCATCTTTGTCTTTGATAATGGTTTTATTTTGGATGTGGTTTTGGCGGGGAGTTTCTTGTTTTTGGTTTTGGCGTTTTGGTTTTTTGGGGAAGTGCTAAGTGATGATCTATCACCCTGGAGAGCCTGTTATTTCCATCCTCATTTCTTTTGATGTTTTTAATTATTTCATTCTTTTGAGCCATGCTGTTGTTTTTTATCCTTCCATCAGGGAATTTTTAGTTACTTTCTATTCTGGGGACAAGTACTATGATATTGAGGAAAGGCAGTGTCCTAGTTTTCAAAAAAGGAAAGAGAATGTAATCTGCAGACTACATACAGGCTAGTGAATTTGACTGATTTGTTCTAGAATTTTTTTAGGGACTAAAGGTCACCATTAAAATAATGTAAAATGTTTAGGGAACACCTAGAAATGGAAAGCAGTGACCAAAAAAAAAAAAAAAAACATATATATATATATATATAGTTTCTCAATTATAAGTCATGCCAAACTAGCCTCATCTCTTTAATAGAAGTTACCAAACTAGTAGACAGGGCCAAGGTTGCAAATAATGAAGGTTTCAGCAAGACTTTTGACAAAATCACAAGTGATTCTTATGGACAAGACAGAACTATA
This sequence comes from Antechinus flavipes, assembly GCF_016432865.1. Taxonomy (NCBI): domain Eukaryota; kingdom Metazoa; phylum Chordata; class Mammalia; order Dasyuromorphia; family Dasyuridae; genus Antechinus; species Antechinus flavipes. The sequence continues at coordinate 81,785,899 of NC_067398.1, read as the reverse complement.
TACTAGCATGAATTCTTGCCATGCCTGCAAGTTTAATGTCCACAGGTCATTTGCCCTTTCATTTTATATACTCTGTTACAGATATTAAAAATCAGACCTGTGTTGTTTTAAGTTTGCAAAATTAATTGAGTCACATGTAAGACAACAGGGCAAAAGTTTTGCACATTCTAATAATGTCACTTGACTCCTTTTCTGAGACTGTCCCATTGGGTGGCTGGCCTGAGCAAAATGCCACAGTTGTCAGGGTCTTCAGCTAAGTGTATGTAACCTGAATTCCCCCAATTCTCTTCCCAGCTATTCTTGAAAATCCAATATTTGTTGTGCTTGATCTCTGCTTCAAAGCCATACCGAAATGAGATACTATCCTGTCCAGCATTGATGGCCACAAAGATAGGTCTCATGAAAGAGCATCCTAGAGAGTTTTCTCAGCACCTGAAGGAAATGTAAGCAGCAAGATACCAGTATCATCGGCAATAGATAAATTCTGCCTTGTGCTTACATTCTTTTCGAGTCTCAGAATCAATGCCCCTGTTTTCCTTGACATACTGAGAAACCCCCATAATCACATTATCCTGCTTCCAACTGCAGTCTACCAGACTGCTCGCTCACAAGTGAAAACATGGCAAGCTGTAGCCATGTTTTCTCAAATCAGCTGCTCTGCAAGCTTGGTTATATTAATGTTACACTTGGAATTTTCTTTCAAGATGATTTGTAGCCCAGAATCATCTCAATGAATTCTTCCTTGGTCTTGTCACCAAACTGGTTCGTGGGCTAGTCCTTGCTGTGTTCCATGTTATACAGCTTCATTTTCTCTTCTGAAAGAGATCTCCTCTCATATGCTCTTGAAGGTCATCTGCTGCCAAGATTTTTATACCTTCCAGTGAATGTGTTTCTGGATATAATGAGGGGATCCCAGGATCAGCCCCTAAGAGATAAAACTCCCATTTCAGATAAGATTAACAAAAAGACTGGAAATGAAGGTTTTCCGTTTTATAAATATTAGTTATTATTACTACACCTTCAAAGAGTAATTTCCTAGGAGATGTGATGGATAGATTTGGGGTTTGTGACCCTTGTGATAAGGTAAATCACCATTGAGTTCCATGTTCTCTCAGTGGTTGGGAACTTGTTAGAGGTTTAGAGACAAATTGATTGTTCAACCTTGAGTATATGCCTGAAGCACAAACAGCTTATATTGAACCATATGTATTTTTCTCAGTCTCCTATTACAATAAATTTGTAGAGCTGAGGCTAGAGATCAGCCAGAAAATAGTTTCAAACTGTCTTGAATTGAACCCTTCAAAGAAAGCTCTGAGCCATTACTAGCTTTAGTAACTTTTCCTATAATATTCTCTTGCGATTCAAGGGACAGGAAAGAATGACAGTTACAAAGACCATCCCTGCAATTTGGAGTACTCCTTTTCTTGCAATATACTTTTCCCACCATCCTGTCTCCCACTATAGCATATAGACACTTTTTAATAAAGTATATAAGTACTACTTTCAAAGGACTCAGATAACTCAGTGAATACAGCACCAGCCCTGAAATCAGGAGGGTTTGAGTTCAAATGTGATCTCATACACTTAACACTTCCTAGTTGTGTGAACCTTAGGCAAGTCACTTAATCCCAATTGCCTCACAGAAAAAAAAAAAAGTTACATATATGTAAAATGTATACACACACATACACACATACCACATGTATATAAATGAGGCAATGATGAGTTTGTAGTTTTGTGGTGCAGCAAATAGAACATTAGGCCGGAAGTCAGGAAGACCTGAGTTTCAATTCAGCCTCAAATCCTTGGCAAGTCACTTTTTGCCTTAGTTTCCTTATCTCTAAAATGACCTGGAAAAGGAAATGGCAAATCACTCCAGTAACTGCCAAGAAAATTCCAAGTACAGTTATGAAGATTTGGACATGACTGAAACAACTGAACAAGCATTATTACTAAGAGACCTCATACCATTAAAGTAGTAATGTCCCAACAGTCATGCTTCATGTACTCCAAATCAGCTGGTTCTTCTCATTTGGTTCTCACAGCAGCCCTACAGAGCAAGTGGTATTCTCCCCTTCCTAAGCCACAGTCTGAACCTGAAGCTTGTCCTCTAAAAAGTTGAGAACCAGAATTCTGGACTGTTAAGATGTTTTTAGCGGGGAGGGGAGGGGGGAATAGAAGGAAGGGAGAGTCGGCCTTCCATTCTGCCCCTTCTTCATGTTCCTAATAGCTGATCCAATAGTGTTTGTAAACCTCATCACTACAGTCTCCATCAGTTCACTTACTATCAGAGATCTTCCAATTTTCTATTTTCTCAGCAAACTCTCTGGTCAGATATGCCAGCTGATGGGGAGGGAGGAAGCTCTTGCCTTCTAGATATCCACAGCTGTTAGAAGATTTCAGACAACTCACAACCTGTCCCTGAGCTGTCCTCAGTACAACATTAGCAGCTTCACAATCCAAAGTTACATTTTAACCCATTTCTTTAGCTCCTCTGAGGCTACCCTAGCCCTCAAAAAAAAAAAAAAAAAAAAAAAAAAGGAATTATTGTAGTAGGGCTTATTGTCAGTATTGGCCCAGCAAGTTCCGCCAATTTGTGTGACTTTAGTTAAGTCTGTTAACATGTATAAATTGTGAATCTTACTTCCATTATAGGCTCAGGCTTTTTATAAACTAGAGAACCAAATGACAAAATAGATATGATGGGTTGTCTTAAATTGTGCAGTCTATTTTTGGTTTAGTCCTTTAATGCTTTTCGAAGCACAAACTTCCATTATCTCAGAAGTTCTGATACCTACTGGAAGATCTCATAGGATAACAATAAATTTACAATTACAAAAAAGTTGAAGGAGTTGGGTGGGAATTTTGTCTGTGCTGTGTATGTGACAAGCAAACCATTTAACCTCTGTGGGTTTCAATCTCCACATCAATCAAACAGATTGGTCTAGATGATGTCCCAAAGTGTCATGATCTTAGGACTCTCTTTTACACCTCAGGAAGTGAACATGGGCTTAGTTGTATCCTCCAGGCTTCAGAAATTAGAGACCATTGGAACCAGATCATCATCCCTATATATGTAACTGCAGAAAGAAGGGTTCTGATCATCCACATCCAGGAAGAGATGTCAGCCACAAAGAGCAAAAGGATAGGTCTCATAAGGTCAAATGGGAGGTGGAAGGATTAACAGGTGGTGATAGCAAGAATAATAGAGTGGGCATCGGAACAGTCCGTTCTCGGAGACATACAGCTGCCCAGATGTACAGATCCTGCTAGCCTCCCTTGGTTTCCACGGTCCCTTTGTTCTCAGCTGAATTCCCCAGTTGTTGGAGATCAGAACCCCCTATGGCTCGGCAGGCAGAGAGGGCTCTTTGGCCACTTTCTCCTCAGACCCGGTCATCCCAGGATGGCTTTGGGTGCCCTCCATCAAGAGCCCAGAAGCACCGGGGAGAGAACATGGCAAGCAACAGTCTTCTTCCTGAACGCACCGTAGCGCTCTCAAAGGTAAAAGTCTGGTCCACTCGGCACGATCTGGCAATTCCTGTCCTGCCGCAGAAGAATGACCTCGGGAACCCATTTCTCCCCCGCGCCGGCACTGCAGGTGCTCCCTGACAAGGGAGGCTCTAGAGCGAGACATGCCTGGGATTCAGCATGGGGACAGCTCCTGGAGGCTGGGGCCGGCTCCCAGGAGGGCTTCATCTAAGGAAGCTGGCTGCGCGGAGCCAAGGGAAAGCTAGAGGCTTAGGGATCCAGTCCCCAGTCGGCTGTCTCCCTACTAAATGCAGGATCCCTTCCACTTTTTCAGCCTGTGGTCCTGGGGAAGGGAAGGGGTCTGAGGAGAGGTGGGGGACTCCAGAAACGACCCTTAAATATCACCATGTAAGAGGGAAACAATTAGTAGATAAAATGTTGGGCCTGGAGTCAGGAAGACCTGAATTCAAATGTGGTCTCAGACATTAGTTGTGTGACCCTGTGTAATCGCCTCAGTTTCCTAATCTGCAAAATGAGCTGAAGAAGGAAACGGCAAACCTCGCCAGTGTTTTTGCCAATCAAACTCCCAAATGGGGTCACTAAGGGTCGGACCCGCAACTAATATGTCCGATAATTGTTTGCAAAACACTTAGGGAGCTATTAGCCGGCCCGACGAAGTACCACAACAGCGCATCTTTGGCGGAGAGGGAGTCCCTCCAGAGCCCCCTGCCTGCCAAGGTGACTGACAAAGCCCAAGTCCGAGCAGGTCACCTGTTCCACCCGCTGGCCGAAAGGTGGCGCTAAAGACCACCATCCAAGCGGCTGAAGAGTGGAGTCAGGGCCCAGGAAGGTTGGGGGGAAGTGACGAAAGGGCGGAGAGCTTTCCCATCGGACGTGAGCCCGCCGCCCGCCCTCCCTTCCTTCCTTCCTTCCTTCCTCCTTCCCCCGGCCTCCGAGCTGCGCGCCTTGATGACGCAACCGCGCGCTGTCCCTGTCCCTGTCCCCTCCCCTTCCTCCCTGCGCTTTTCCTCCCCCGCCTTTTCGCGGCGGCCGCGCTCAGTCCTTTTGTCCAAGATGGCGGCCCGGGGGGCGCTGCCTCCTCCTCCAGCTCCTGCTCCGGCCCCGGCCCCGCCGCCGCCGCCCCCGCGCCGCTGCCCGGTCGCGCTGTGAGGGAGGGGGCCCGGCCAGGCCCGGCCGGCCTCGGCGCCATGAAGCGGCAGAGCGAGCGCGACTCGAGCCCGGGGGCCCGCGGGGCGTCGTCGTCGTCATCGTCGGCGAAGCGGCCCCGGGAGCGGGAACGGGATCGGGATCGGGAGCGCGGGGAGCGGGAGCGGGAGCGGGGCGAGCGCGGGGAGCGGGAGCGCGGCGAGCGTGGGGAGCGCGAGCGGGAGCGCGGGGAGCCCGACTCGGGTGGAGGCAGCGGCGGGAGCCGGCGGGCCGCGCATAAGAGCTCCGGCTCTGGCTCTGGCTCCGGCTCCGGCCCCGCCAAGCACCAGGCCCCGGCCCGCGCCCGTGATAAGCCCCGCGGCGGCAGCGGCAGCGGCAGCAGCAGCCACCGCGATGGCCGAGGCTCTGGGGACTCCAACCACCGTGCGGGCAGCAGCGGCGGCCGCGGGGGCGGTGGTGGCCGTGCCAAAGCTGGTGGCGAGTCCGGCTCGGCATCCGCCTCGTCCCCCGGGGCGTCCCCGCTGCTTCTGCTGCCGCCTCTTCCTGAGCCACCCGCGCCCACCCCAGCCCCGCCGCCGCCACCCGCACCCGCCCCGCCGCCACCACCTCCCGAGTACAAGACGCTGCTCATCAGCAGCCTGAGCCCCGCGCTGCCCGCCGAGCACCTGGAGGACCGTCTCTTCCACCAGTTCAAGCGCTTCGGCGAGATCAGCCTGCGCCTGTCGCACACCCCAGAACTGGGCAGAGTAGCCTACGTGAACTTCCGACACCCACAGGACGCCCGCGATGCCCGCCACCACGCCCGAGCGCGCCAGCTTCTGCTCTACGACCGGCCGCTTAAGGTGGAGCCTGTGTACTTACGAGGCAGCAGTAGTAGCAGTCGCCGCAGCAGCAGCAGTAGCGCCGGGGCCGCCGCCACCACACCACCACCCGGGCCTCCTGCCCCTGCAGATACACTGGGCTACCTGCCACTGCACAGCGGCTACCAATACAAGCAGCGCTCCCTTTCCCCCGTGGGCGCACCCCCGCTGCGGGAGCCCCGGGCTCGGCACGCGGCAGCCGCCGCAGCCTTTGCCCTGGACGCTGCAGCCGCGGCGGCTGCTGTGGGCCTCTCCCGGGACCGGGCCCTGGACTACTATGGGCTGTACGATGACCGAGGGCGCCCCTACGGGTACCCGGCCGTGTGTGAGGAGGACCTGATGCCCGAGGACGACCAGCGGGCCACTCGCAACCTGTTCATCGGCAACCTGGACCACAGCGTGTCTGAGGTGGAGCTGAGGAGGGCCTTTGAGAAATACGGCATCATCGAGGAGGTGGTGATCAAGAGGCCGGCCAGAGGCCAGGGGGGTGCCTACGCCTTCCTCAAGTTCCAGAACTTGGACATGGCTCACAGGGCCAAGGTGGCCATGTCGGGGAGGGTGGTGGGGCGCAACCCGATTAAGATTGGCTATGGTAAAGCCAACCCCACTACCCGCCTCTGGGTGGGAGGCCTGGGGCCCAATACCTCCTTGGCTGCCCTGGCCCGTGAGTTTGACCGCTTTGGGAGCATTCGAACTATTGACCACGTCAAGGGGGACAGCTTTGCTTATATCCAGTATGAGAGCCTGGATGCAGCGCAGGCTGCCTGTGTGCAAATGAGGGGCTTTCCTCTGGGGGGACCGGACAGGAGGCTCCGGGTGGATTTCGCCAAAGCCGAGGAGACACGATACCCCCAGCAGTGCCAGGCTGCTCCCCTCCCGGTGCACTACGAGCTACTCCCAGAGGGCTACAGCAGGCACCGGAACCTGGAGGCTGACTTGAGGGTCCGAGACAGGACTCCCCCCCACCTCCTCTACTCAGACCGCGACAGAAGCTTTGTGGAGAGCGACTGGGCCAGCCCTTCCAAAAGCACTGACCGCCGGAATAGCCTGGAGAGTTACGGCCGCTCGGTGCGCAGCCGCAGCGGAGAGAGGTGGGGCAGCGAGGGCGACCGGAGCCTACCGAAGCCCTGGGAAGAGAGGCGAAAGAGGAGGAGCTTATCCAGCGACCATGGCCGCACCGCCCACTCCCCATACGAAGAAAGAGGCAGAACCAAAGCCTCTGGGCCGCCCTCGGACCGGAGCCCAGAGAGGCCCCGGAGAGAGAACCATACCAGTGAGCCTGGGCCCGAGAAGGAGCCCAGCAATTCCCTGCCCAACAACCGGCACGGGGCTGAGGAGCGGGGACCAGACTCTCACCAGGGCAAAAAGAGGGACAGCGAGCGCAATCATCGAACCAGCGAGACGGAGGTGAAACCTGCCGAAGAGCCAAAACCAGAGACCAAAAAGCTAAAGAATCTGTCCGAGTATGCCCAGACCCTGCAGCTGGGCTGGAATGGGCTCCTGGTGTTGAAAAACAGTTGCTTCCCCACTTGTATGCACATTCTAGAGGGGGACCTGGGAGTGATCAGTGGCCTCCTCAAAGACCATGCTTCAGGGAGCAAGCTGACCCAGCTCAAGATCGCCCAAAGACTTCGACTAGACCAGCCCAAACTGGATGAGGTCACTCGGAGAATCAAGCAAGGAAGCCCCAATGGTTACGTGGTACTTCTGGCCACTCAAGCTTCTCCGGGAGGGCCTGGAGCAGAGGGGAGCCAGGCTGTGGAGCCAGGCTTGCAGCGGAGGCTTCTCAGGAATCTGGTCTCATACTTGAAACAGAAGCAGGCTGCTGGGGTGATCAGCTTGCCGGTGGGAGGGACCAAGGGCAGAGACAACACAGGCATGCTCTATGCCTTCCCTCCCTGTGAATTCTCCCAGCAGTACCTCCAGTCTGCTCTAAGGACATTGGGGAAGTTAGAAGAAGAGCATATGGTGATAGTTATAGTAAGAGACACTGCCTAGCCAAAACCTGGCTTTTCCCAATCTTGTGTTTTCTTTGTGTCATGAAAACAGTTATTTTTAAAGCCAATTCTGCTCTCGGTTTGGCTTTTCTGCCCAGTTATTATGGTTGGTTTGGTGAAGGCCAGAGCCCCTTCCACCAAAACTCAATTTTTTTTTTTTATGCCCATTTGAAGGTATTCCCATTTTATTGATTTCTAATGTATGAAACACTTTCCAGTGTGTTCTGTATTTTATTTTTTAACTAACTGTATGGAAAGTTGTCAGTAAAGCCTTTGTCCAAGGATCAATTTTTAACCCTGTGCAGTGTACTGGTTTAATGAAGTCCCCTTTGAAGTAATGGAGCATGTGGCACTTCCCTGCCTTCTGAGGTTTTCCCACTAGTCGCACAGATGTCCCTTCCGCACACACAGCTTTTCCCTCCCAAGTTCCGTCTTCTTAAATAGAGATGGATCAGTGCCTAATCTACTTTTGGGCCTGCAATATCTCCACCTCAACTTTTAGGTATCATGACTTGCACAGAGCATGCAAAAAACCAGTACTGAAACTTATTTATCTGATCTACAGGAAAACCTGTATACTCTGGGCCCTTTTCCCTGGAACTCTGACAAAGACCTGTGTCTTAACCACTAAAACAAAAAGCTGCTGTTCCCTCCCCCATCTAGCCTTTAAGAGCTTTAAGAGAATGTAGCTGTCATTCTGATGTACTTCAGCTGTTATATAAACTGCCTCATTTCAAGACTTTGAAGAAAGCAGGTGATGCTTTTTAGCCAGTGTACTGGTGAACCTGGTAGAAACTGTCAGTGCTGGTGACACACTTAACTGTCCTGTAATCCATGCCTGGCAGAAGTGGTTATAGAGTCCTTCAGGTGGCGAATGCCATGTTCAGACTACCTTTCAAACTAGAACATCATGTGGACCAAAGACACAGCAGTTTCCTCGGTTACTTTTGGTTTGGAAGCAGACTGGGTTGTGGAATCAAAATGTAGATATTCGGTTGATTTGTAAAAAGGGGAGGAAGATAAAACTGCAGGGAATAGCAAGTTTCCCCAAAATATTCTTGAGCTATATAGGTTCAAGGGAAGAGCAGAAAACTCTTAAAAAAAAAAAATCAGTTTGTGTTCATTTGCTTGTCTGGCCAAAGCCTCAACTGGCTTACAAAGAACTTCTGCTAAGAGATAGGTCAGGGAGGGTGGAGCTTAGGAACCCTCCTAAGTTTCTAAGTATGGAGGTGTAAGTTTTCCCAGGACTCCAGAGTACAAGAGGAGGCATGGCAAATATAGCTCAAACCAGCACTAGCAATTCAGTAAACACTCCATTGTGTAGGACTGAACGATTTCTAACTAAGTCAGCTGGCACTAATCAGACCTGCAGTGTACAAAGCTATGTGCCAAACACCAGGAGACACAAACACCTGCCTTCTGGCAGTTTATAATTGACATCCAAGGCAACAAGAACAGGGCACTGATTGGGAGTGGGGATATCTGAAAATCTTTTTAGTCAGTAAGTCTGTGATTAAATGTTCTCTTGAAAGCAGTTCGTGGCCTCCCTCTCAATTCTTCACAAGGCTCAGTGTAGCACCTGCTTGTCTTGCAAATAGGCTGTGCTCAGTTAAGTTCAACATTTTAAGTTCAGCATGTACCATATATGTGACAAATTTTGTTAGGTGCTGGACTTGAACAAATTAGTGGGCAGATTGGAGTCAGGATTGTGGTCTGCAGTTCTATGAGGCTGTGTGGTTAAAAAAGCTTTTCAGAATGCAACCTTCCCCATCATGTGGGGAAAGAATCTTCATATCTTTGAAAAGTTCTGAAAAACACCAAAGACTCATCCAGGATAGAAAATTAACATTGGGGCAAAAAGGCACCATAATGAAGGTGCCATTGAGGCACAGAAACAATTACCTTAACAACAGAGCCCAGATATGTTAAGACTTTCACTGCCTAGAAAACTCACCATGGAGAAGATGAGAGCTCCAGTGGAAGAGACTCTGAAGGCTTGTTTGGTTTTTTGTTTTGTTTTATTATTGCAAAGAGGCTGATAAGTACTCTTGACCATCTGGTATTCATTTCAGCAAACTTGAAATGAAGCTTATGTCTGATAACCAGGAGACAGGTTCCATGTGAAGGCCTGTCCTTTAGGAGTGAATCTCAAGGAACATTTTCCAGAAATAACCAAGGAATTCCATGTTTCAGAATTTTTCTATTTTTGACTGTGACAGCTTTAGAGAGAGAACCTGCTAGCCCAAACCTCTTTGACGGAAGCCTTTCCCCTTTCAGCAGGCAGCTAGGAAGCAGCTGCATTCGGCAGAGAATTGGGAACATGAGGGCAGGCAGGCAGGCAAGCTAGGATCCTAAGCTTTCAGTTGGAATTTAAGGCTATGAGACAACATACTGGACTGCTGTGGCTAATAGGATCCTTTAGTTCTTGAGGAAGATACAACTTGAACCACATCCATGTTCTGTTAATGAATGGCTGGATCCTTAACGGCATTTTACTAGATAAGTTAACAGACCCACTAGGAATGTGGCATTGTCCCCATCCTTTTGGTCAGGAGCAAACTAATATAAGATCTCTCCTAAGGTAGGTGCTTAAGGCCATCTTACAACAGAGTAACATTCTTAAGCAATACTTGGAAGTCCAGATCTAGGACGGAAGCACAGGGATGGCTTAAAGATAAAACATGGTCAGTATCTCTTGCAGGTAGTGCAAAGCAGTTTGCCAAGCTGAAGAGTGACCTAGAATTTGATTAATGCTGTAAAACTTTACATTTCCTTCTTGTAACATCATCTGGATTAAAGAACTCACTTCTCAGCTTGATGAACTGAAAAGTAGGCCACTTTTTTTTTGCAGGGTCAAACTATCCTTTGTTTGCTCCTCACCAAAGGCCCCTTTAACTTTTTCCTCTCTTCACCTTTTTCCAGATGACCAGGTTCTTTTTCCCAGTTGTCTTAGTCCTATGAGTGGTCCTTTTGGGCACTGTGGGCTCGATTTTTATCAAAACTCATCTGTAGAACCCAATCCTAGGGGCCTATTCTTGCTGCTACAAAGAAAACTATGTCAGGCTCAAGATTTGGGGGGGGAAAAAAAACACATCAGAACACTGACATCTATAAACACGTATTTTCTTTTTGGGTAACAGATTTATGGCCTTCGGTTTTTGTTAGCTCAGACAACCAAAGGAAGGAGTAGGAAGATGTTTATTCAGCCTTTCACGGAGACTATGTCTCCGGGGTGAATAACTCTAGGGGCTGTAGCCAAGTCAACCAAACCCAGCTTTTCCTATGGGAGTCACTGCCTCTCATTTATCATCCCCAAGGGATGTTTTCCAAGTTTCATTTGGAGCCAGCCACATTTCAGAAACACAGTGAAGTCCTATTGTTGGCTGAAGGAACCTTACAGATTTTCACTGAATTGTAATCCCATAATTTAATTGGCTGTAGAAGAAACTTTAAGAATCATACAGACAAATCCCCTTGTTTTATGGCTGAGGGTTGAGAGGAAGACCCTTGCTCAAAGCAACATACTAATTTAGGCATAATGCAAGTTCTAGAACCCAAGTTTGACTTCTAAATACAATAAAACTATATTTTAAAAGGCAAAAGCTATTCTTACTTCGCTGATCATATGAAAACAGGCAGCAGACTAGATTTGGCTTAAAGGGTTGTAGGTTTCCCAATTCCTAGAACTTAAGTGTCTTACTTTTCTTTGTGTCCCTAGTACTTAATACAGTCCTGGCACATTTAGTGTTAACTGAGCGACTAAATTTGGAAGATGATTTTAATGCTGCTTAGATCAGTGAAAGAAGTTGGAAGATTGAATTGGTAAAATTCTGCCCTCAAACTCCTGTTTTAGTCTTAAGGAAGGTAAAGCTAGTGTCTCAGCCTTTTCTATACTTTGGGAATCACAATCTATTTGTGTACTATGGGCCTGATAATTGATATATCTTAGACTGACTGCCTACTGTATTCCAGCTGTCTGAATTATCATTTGACTTTAAAACCACTTTTTATAACCCTAATTTTCTATTCCCATCCCCACATGAATAAGTTGGGGTAGGAGCCTAGAAGTTATTGCTCTAGTGGAATCAAAAGATGCTTAGGACTAGTAGCACTCAGATCAGAGTGGTGAGATCAAGAGGACAGAGAGAGGGTTTGGACTTGTGATTTCACTAATATGGGGAACTCTGAAAGGAGAAAAGTCCTCCCTCCAACAAAACAAAAATGGCACATCTCAGCAATAGACAGCTTATAGTTACCCATGGAAGGCATTAAGAAGTTAAATAACTTGCCCAGTTACCCATGTATCAGTGTCAGAAACGGAATCCAGATCTTTCCCGGCTCTCAGAACATTTCTCTGTCCACTTCAGCTATAGCACCACTACCTCAGTACCTCATCAAACTCTTTACTTTTTCTCCTAAGAACAAAGTAGCCGCAATTGAAGAGGAAAGAATTACTTTTTTTTATAGCTTTGTTCATTTTCTAATATGGCCAGTCCTATTCCTCTTTTCAAATATTTTTTACAAAGGTACCCGAGTAGCCCTTAGCTGCTCCTCTCCCATGTCCCACCTGCTCAGCTTAACAGTGACCAATAAGTAAGTGACTGAAGGGATCCAGGCAGAGGCTCGAACGCTTTCTGGTCTTATGGATTCGGAATTCATCAACTACAACTGCCTTTCCTGGGAACCCTGCTCTCCATCCCACCTCCCAGAGATTGGCTGGCACCAGCTCCACTCTGGTTCAGCCATATCTGCCGCCTACTTTCTCGAAGCCAAAGCATGAAGAGGGGGAGGGAGACTGGTCCACTTTATACCCATTCTTAAGAAGCAGCTATCTGAAAAGACAGCAGCATGGAGCTGCCTAGAATTACTTAGGCTCTGTGTCTCAGTGAAGTTCTTGGGTGGGAGGGAAGGCAGATTCTCACCACATTGCTACCTACCACTGCTGTTCCTGCAGGGCTGAAGAACTGTCTATGTTGGGAGGCAAGGAACCCACCTACTGCTAAAAAAAAGAATAGGTAAAAGGCCATAAACAAAGACAGACTTGTAGTTTATTTTGTATTTTTTTTAAATAAATACACTTTACATTAAAGAAAAAGGCCTTTGATTTGTAATTTCCACACAGGAGAAAAGAGAAGGAAAAAAAAAAGATTTAAAAAAAAAAAAAACTGAATCATGAAAAAAAAAAAAAAAAAAATAGAGGGAGTGAACTTATATCACAAGTTCCCTCATCTCCACAAAACCGGTATCCACAATGACCAAAATGCCAGGACTTGCTCCTGCCTGCCCTTCCATGAGGGTGGGTGAATGAATGTGTGCATATACATGACAAATAGCAGTCAATGCCTGCCTTCTTCCCCAGCTCTGGCACGAAGGCACCTCAAGTCAAGGAAAAAAAACCAACATCCTGACAACATGTGAGGCAACAAAACTTTTTTTTAAAAAAATCATATATTATATTTATAATAAAATAGTCTTAATCCTTATCAATTTAAGAAACCACGATTTTCCTTTTCATTTTAAATACTTGTGTAAAAACGCCTCTTTGTATTGATCTTTGGGCATCACTTTCTCCCAAAGGAAATGAAGCTTAAGGGACAAGGTACCCGGTGGATATAAGTTCACACCCTCTTTGCTATAAACACCTGCAATTTTTTTTTTTTTGCTTTTATATAAAACTATTTCTTGTTCTTTAGTAAAGAACTTTATACAAAGAAAATATATTGTGAAATATCCCCAGAGAAGTGGGGCTTTTCCTTAAGGAAAGATTTGTCCATCCTGGAGGAAGTGGGGGGAAAAGAAGGCAGAAAAAGGGCCTAACCCCTGATCTCTTTATTGAATGGCCATTGTTGGGCACAACTGATTCTCTGCTTAAGCCAAAACCCTCCAAGCTTGAAGCCTACAGGTTCTTGAAAAACATATCCCTGGGATAGGGACACAGACAGGGATGGGAGAAAGGGGAGAAGAGGTGTCAGGGAGGCTTGTTCTGAATTCGCTTCTCATTTGGTCTCCTGCCTGCCAGGAATAGAATTTCTTCAGTGGGCATCCATATGATGATCACTCCTCATTCATTCAAAGATAAGATGATGTCATCTTCCAAATCGGAGTTATCTGAGCTATCAGCTGGAAAGGCAGAGAAGAAAAAGGGAGGTAAAGAGAAGGTTATATGTTGAACTTACAGGAAGTGTTTCAGAAAGTACTGTGCTCTACCTTTATCCTCCCTGAGTGGGTCAATTACCGTTTTCAAGAAAGGAGAAAACATACCAATTAGCTCCATGGTGTTGGCAGCTGAGAGCACATCTGTTGCTGGCAACCATCTCCTACCCTGGGAAATCTCAGCTCAGTGTTCTTTAAAAAGGACCCACAGGCAATTTAACCTCGCTGTGCTCTTAGGAATATTTGTGCTGTCTGAAGAACCTATCCAGCCAAAAGGGAACCTCAACCCTAATAAAAAGGAGATATTCCCAGAAGAATTGCCACATGTAGCTTTAGCAGGTACCCCTGCCATATGCCAGATGGCCCTGAGATCAGGCTTGCTGTAGGGTATCATATCACAAAGCTGCAGTCAAGCCTAAGGGATCCTAATACTCCTACCTTGAGTTCAAATGACATGATGTCATTCAACCCAATGTTCTTAAGATGTAAGACTTACACTGGGGGCCTCCTACCTCAGTGCCACTTGGACCAAGAGGGCCAATTTTCACAATTCCTCAAAAATTGTGAGAAATTTAGGAATTCCTAAATTGATTATTCCATTCCATTTTGGTTTCTCATTCAGTCACCTCACTTCCCTGTCCTAAAGATTCTTTACTGGACATAGGGACCATCGATAGCAAGAAGGAACTCAGATATTGTCCCCTAAACTTCTCAAGACTCCTCTTTGATCCAAAACTCATCAATTTTTTTTTTTTTTCCCGCAGAAGTCTGAGATACACTATCAGTGTGCCTCTTCATTACCAGCACCATCTTCTAAAGGAAGATGGCCTGTACACACTTGCAACTGTAAGCCCTAAGGGAACATCAATTGTCTATGGAGTATTAGCCATCTCACAGCAATGCCAAAGGAGAGGCTATTTTGAAACTCAAGGTAGGAGTTTGATTTCCTGGTAACTTGCTCCTACTCTCAACAAAACAGCCCTCACCCACCCACCCAGGACACACCCCTGAGCATCTTTTATGGATATAAAACTCGAATAGCCTGCTTCATTATATCCTTTTCCCCTCACATCTGCTAGGCTGTAGTAATGCCCTCTTATATAGCACTGATTGGAAATGCAAGGAGCCAATTCTGATTCTCTTAGCTACCTCTACATTTCTGGGTTCTAAGTGACTACTTAAAAGGGGGTCATCATGTATTATTCAAAGTCAAGCAGGACAGAGGAAAAAGCCTGCCTCTGGTTCAGCACCCTTATTGGCTGTTCACAAAACAAAAAAGCATGTCAATGAATGAGAAAACAAAAATTTTCACCAAGACCGTAATTCCAACTGAAGGAAATGAGTTGACTAGAGAAATGGCTTCTCATCTTTGCGAGGTGACTAGCAAAAGCATACTGTCTCCTGTCTTCTCAACAGATGTAAAGCCTCTAAATGGTAAAGATCAGGTAAGTTTTATTCTTAAGACTTTTTCTGATACTACAACTACTATTTCTTTTTTTTTTTTAAATTACAGTTAAAGCAAAACATTTTCCCAAATATCACTTCCAAGAAGAAGACATACTGTGACCAGGAGAAGTAGACAATAAAGCTCTTGAGCGAGGCTAGACCAGATGGCTAAAGTAACTGTCCCTGGGTCAGAGAAGTCACAATCAAGCAAAGGGGACAGGAAGCAAAGATCTCCTAAGAGTTAAGAAAACAAGGAAGGAAGATCAGAAAATACAGCCCTGAAATTACTGAAGGAAATCACTAGTGATATCTTATCAATATGCTAAAGCTTTTCTCCAGCAATCTAGAAAAGGGCCACAAAGAAGCTGGGGGCTGAGAGAAGAGAAAGGAGGCCAACACAGTCTATTATTTCATGTGTACCTAAGCACTTGACATTCCTCCCCAAAGCCTTAGAAATGTCTAAAGACACAGCTGAAAATTAGGGTACTCCAAGTAGACTGGGACAATTCATTCAAAGAAATGGACCCAACTGTGGAAAGTGACCCCTAACCATCAGCCTCAACTATATGCATGATTACCAAGAAAAGTCAATTAAGGGAATTCACATAGACATAATCCTTTAGAGGAAGTTCAAAGAATTGGTCCAATTATTGATACTGTAGAATTGGATCCTCAAAAATTATGTAAGAAGACTGGCTTGCAAGAGCCCCACTACTTTTGATTGATCTCTTAAATGAAGAAATGAGAGCAACCCAAAACTAAGGGATCTTTGAGAGGTAAAGACACTTTGCAAATACATTGTTATATAAGTATTTTGCCAGACCATCACGCTTATCAATATAATTCAGGCTATACAGGACTTCCTATCTATTTAGCCTGTACTGTTAATTTTTTTTTTTTTTTTTAAAGATTAAACTGATTGCCTGGCAGCATGTACCAAAGAAAATTTCAAGAAAAGTCCTCTTAGGACACTGCCAAGTCTTAGGAACATACTGATCCTAAAGTAAGCAAATTTCCCTAACAATGATGAGCTAGAACAGGACAACAGCAATGCCCAAGCCTCGTCCTCTGAAATCAAGGCATCGTCCTAACTTTGAAAAACAAAGTAGCCTAAACACAATCTACCTTTGAACTCCAGCTGAGACTAAGGATGTAGTCTGGGTTATTCTCTCTGCTCACTGTCATCAACTCTTTTCTCTACCTATACCACCTCAACCTTCCCCTCTCCCCCCAGCACCCATTAGAATCATAATTTAAGCTTCTTTCCCAAGCTATAGTTCTACACCAGAAGCTTTTCCCCTTTCAGCAACGTAAGTACTGTGCCTACAAACTTGATTTGGCTTGGGAGAAAGTAGTTCCAGAACTAAAATGCTTGGTGCCCTGGTAGCTACAACAGGAAGTAATTTTACAAGCCAAACCCAAATTTTGGTGGCCTTGCATTCAAACTAAAAAATTAAAAAATTAAAGCAGTACTCACTTGCATTAGCTGGCACCACCACGAGCTGGACTTTACTCTCCGCCACGGCTGCTTGCCACCCCTTTTAATGTGCCTCACTAATCCCTTGTCATTTAAGTGAATTAAAAATTGACAATGTCGATATGGTTTATACCCCGTGTCCACTTATTAAGTACAACAAAAATGTTTCTAGAACCTGTTCCCCCCACCATTTTTTTTTTTTTACAATAATGTTGATATGCTTCACCCACCCCTTACTGGCTTTCTCTCTCAGGTCCTCTGACAAAGTAAAAAAAAAAAAAAAAAAAAACCCTCTGCTGAATAGGAACCCTTCCTGAGACAAGGCAAAGTCTCTCCAGAGTACTGCCCCATCTCCTGGTCTGTCCTGGCATCTCAGTCTCCAAGTGCAGGAAACAGAGGCTGATAAACAGCCCTCTCCACTCTCTCAGTAGATTGGATGGAGTTATGATCCCCAACTCTTCTCCCCCCACCACCCTTATAAGAGTTTCCTTAAAACAGCAACAGAAAGAAGGACTCATGGAAATGGCTACACAGAAGCCAGTCTCCTCTAGTTGGTCTTAGATTCTTTGATCAGAACCAGCAAGATTTATCCCAGAAAATATGTCCTTATATCATGGTTTAAGGGGAATGCCTAAATTATACTTCCAACTAAATGATTTCCTCCCTTCTGTCCCCACCACCTTTCCCTCCACCACCAAACCCATCCATTATAAAAACAGGTCAACTATGGCGAGGCTTGGCTTTAATTAGGTCTGTGTTGTGTCCTCTTCTCTCTGGACATAATACCTACCACCTTTAAAAGTGCTGACTGGACTATATATAAGAAAACCCGCTGGAGATCATAGGGATTATTTCCCCAAAATTCATGAGTTTGGCCACAGATGGGCAGTGAAGCACTACAACGAAACAGAAGAACAGCATGAATGAATCTGCTAGTGATGTGCACATCTTACTGAGGGGCTGGTGAGCAGCCTAAATGGGAATCTGCCCTAAATGAGTGTTGACAATTCAGCTAACTTGTAAAAAATGATCTTATTTTACATCATTAGCTGTCTTTTAAAGGACTCCTGAGCAAAGATAAGGGACAACCCTATCTCAGAAGCATATAGGGCCATCCAGTTTGGTCCTAATGGGAAATTTACTACCTAAAGCTTTGTTGGCTTATTCATCAAAAGGAAGAGGAGAAAAAGGCAAAAGAGGAAGTAGTGCTAAGCAGAACAGAAAGAAATGAGAAGAGAGAATGTGCCCCACCACTTCTAAGAGGGAGGAGCCAATAGCAGAGAGGAAAAGAACAACACAATGGACTCTATCACTTTATCTCTTTAGAAATGAATAACTGTTCATGAGAGCTTCTTCTGATGAATTCAGACGTGCCCCTCAGATGGAACAAACAACTAAACTTTTTCCATCTGATCTAGGAAGTTTAGTCCTCTGAAGGTAAGGGACCATGGCCAGCTGGTTACACAGTTTAGGTGTTGAGATAGCAAATGAACACAGATTTCTGACTTTGCCTTTCCTCCAAGGGAAATGTACGATTAGCAGCTGAGGGCAGAGCAAAGAAGACATGTTTGACTCTCCATCTGGGTTGGCATGTAGGAATAAATACTCTCTGATGCTTCCTAGGATCAGAGTGACAGTTCTGTCTATACTTACTGTCTCCCAGTATCAATTCAACTTCCTCATCAGCATCTGAGTCTTCATCTTCCCCTTCATCTCCTTCTTCAAGCAAGTTAGCCAGCTCTTCATCTGAAGGAGAGAAGTCATTATCGCCATCCTCGCCAGCATTCTCATTGTTTTCATCCTCCTCCAACTCTGCCTCTAGCAGCTGGTCAGTGTCAAGTTCATCAAGGTCATCTGTGTCATCGTCATCTTCATCATCATCTTCTTCCTCCTGTTCTTCTTCCTCCTATGGAGAAAACAATATTTCCATTAGGATAAATGCCTCAAAACCAAATATATGACAGAAGCATGAGTTTTAGCTTTTCCCAAACACGTTGCATGTAAGAGAGGAGGGAATTAAGTGGGAAGTAACACCCAATTCTGATGAATTTCAGGGTTAGTACTGGTTTAAAGTACTAATGATAGCTTTGAGATACACAAGCCATGCCTATCTATGGGAAAGTATAGCACAGAAGGGACATATCTCCTCCAAAAGATCCCCCGTTCAAAGTATCAGACTGCTTTATCCAGCTAGTTTAATTTTTATTCAATCTTCAGCAGTTCACCTAAAACTGCCCAAACAAGGCAGTCATAGTCATGCAAAAATCCAGTCAAAAGACAAGAGAGAATTCCTTCATCCTTCATTACTCTCCTGTCTCAAAGCAGGAAAAAAATTTCAAATAGGAATTATTTGAATAGGAATAAAACAAGACTTTTTCAATAATCAAGCAAATTCTGCCTTTTTAAACCAAGAAAACACATGCCAGTTAGAAACAAATCAGTGCTTAAATTCATTTTCTCAAGATCACACTGCATTTTCAATGTCCTAGTCTAGATCCTTTTCGTTGTTAGAATATGATGCAGCTATAACATCCCCTTTATTTTTAACATAAATCAAATTCTATTAACAAATTCTATTATAACTGCAATGCAGAAGAAAGACCCCAAGTAATAACACAATTTCAACACCCAAGGCTTCATCAACCAAGCACAATGTGCTCCCCAAATTCCCAGGGCTTTGCAAATTCTACATCCTGCCACTTGTCTCCGTGTTTAACTTTGCAAAGGAACATCATCAAACTTTCTATCCTGGGGATGGTTCAAATATTAATTACCAAACTGGAAGAGCAAAGAGATTCTAAACTCTGCTGTAATTTGTATTCAATATGATTCTCAGTAATTTGCCACACACCCCCCCAAAAAAAAAACCACACACAAGTAAAGTGAAGAATGTAAGGAATAAATTCCAAATAAGAAAACAAGAAAATTAGAATATCCATCAATTATTTTTAAAACTCCAAACATGCTTCTGATCTTCCTTCATCACACTACAATTTACTAGTTTGTTAGTTGCTTTTCCCCCTGTGATGCCTAAAATGCCTGAACTAGTTTTAGTAAGAGTTTTTAACCATCCAACTATTACTATGAACTCACAGATTTTTTAGAAGTAACCAAATGGGTGAAATAAAAACACAACACTAGGAAGCGCAATATGTTCTCACATGAAGATCAAAGAAAGGTGGCACATGTAAAACTGAAGCGTCTAATTCCTGGATGGTACCAACTATGAAGCCGGCTTGAGAACTAGAGCATTGAGTACTGAACACAAAATGAGACTATACCTGTGGGTTATCAATAAATATTCACTAAAGTCAAGTGCATCAAGAGTGAATAAAGTCAAATCACTGCAAAAACATCAGAAATTTAATTAATAATGACACAAGAAAAATGACTAAAACAAGGAAAAATGACTCTTGCCAAGTCCAAAACCACAATAAAACAAAACAAAACAAAACAAAACAAAACAAAACAAAACAAAACAAAACAAAACAAAACAAAACAAAACAAAACAACATACAAGGACCAGATTACAAGTGATGGAAAAGCAGCTCTCTTTGCCAACATCTTTTTGTGGCTTTTACTAGCATTTACCCTACTGCCACAACAAACAGTTGGTGCAAAAGGCAAGCAAGTTCAAAAGAACAACTTTTGGTTCCCTAGTGTTAATGCACTGATGGAATAATTACCAGCTTTTCAAAATTCCAAGTTAAATGAAAATATACAAAGTCAGAGCAAAATGTTAAAAGTCACCTGTGAATCAAGCAGTTCAATAAGACATAAATTTCTCTTGTTAACTTCTCACAACATTTTAAACATCTTTAGTTTAGCCAGGAAAACTGAGTGAGGAGAAATTCATAAACCTTAATTTATTTAGCCTAATTTCTAAAAGTAATTCTGAAAAGCCTCAAAAGCCTTTGCAGACAAAATTCCAAATTCTCAAATCCTGAACTTGGGTAGAAATGTGAACTTTCAATAATCCTACAAATCCAACTTTTCATTTCACCTTCCCATATGTGAACTAATTCTATATGTAACCATCAAAGACAACCCACAGAAATCTGTTATAATTATAAGAAAAGAAGGTATAAGAGGAACAAATGAAAATCTGTCTTGTTGCCTTATTAATGAAACTCAAATGTTTAAATAACCAATACCAGTTTATTTTTTAAATTATTTTTAACATTTATATATCAACTAAACTCAAGTGTTTAAATAAACTAGTTTTTTCTTTTCTTTTTAAAATTTATTTAACATTCATTACTAGCTTATCTTCTAAAATACTCACATACAATACCAATTATGAATCAAGCTCTTCTAAGACCAAAGTTCTCTTATAAATACTAAATCTAAACTTTCCTAGAAAATTAATAGAGATTTCAGAAGAATCCCTCTTGTTCAAGTGTAAGGCACTAATAAAGTGATCCAGTTTTCATAGTTAAGTATCAAAATTTACTAGTGAGAGACTGACAAAATGGCTAGACAGAAAAAACAGCATCCAGGATTTCCCCCTACCCTGAGTCCACCCCTGAGTCAAACAAGACATTTCTCTCGTAACCTGGAAACAGGGTTATTATATAAACACTTTGTATCTATTGTCCAATACACTGCCTCCAGGTCCAAATATAGAACTGGGCTCTGAATTCAAATATTGGGAATAAGTATTAAGGATTAGCTATGTAAAATTTAAAATGATTCAACAAATCAGTATTAAAAGTTTTTTTTAGTATCTAAGAGAAAGCAAGTCTATTTCAGCACTGTCTTCAAATCTATTTTTGACTTTTCTTCCTAAGGTAAGATTTTTACATATTTGATGTCTGTAGACATTCAGGATTTTCAGATTACTTTAATCAAACTAGACCCACTACTTTCTATTGTGGAATTCCTGTACAATTGGGCAGGAGAAGATTAATGGAGACCTATATAAAATGCTAGAATCTATCTCTTTAGCAATGATTTTCAATGTGATCCATTTCAAACAGGATCTGTAGAATAGTACTTAAGATTTCACAATCACAAATAGGCAATGAGGCAATGCATTTATTATTTAAATCAGAAGAGATCGTTTCTAACCAATTTAGAGGGTTTTCAAAATTCACAATCTTCCTCTACATTTGTTCAACTGAAAATTCATTTAGTTTATTTTAGTTATTTTATGTCCAACAGCTATTCTCTCTTTGTTGAGCAATATTAATTTGCTCCTCAGACATGCTCCTAGTTGGGACATATCTAATTTTTCAAAATCTTCCTTTCTTTCTTCCTTTTAGCTATTTCTCCTCTATACTTCATCATCACTATCATCATCATCTATTGATCCTATTTAAAATTTAAAATTCTCAGATGTGTCTTCCTTTTCTAAGACACTTGCTATCATTCAACTAAAAGTTCCTTCTTCTCTGGTAAAGAGGCCTTCTGAATAGAAATATTTTCCTTCAAGAACACAAACAGTTTATAATGAGTTACACTTGATAATCAAGACACTTTATAATAAATATTTTTTCTTTTGATGATGTAGCACCTGTTTCTAATGAAAGCATTCAAAACACTTCTCTCTGAAAATGAAATAGCTACTTTTCTGACAGAAGTAGCATTAATTTTATTTTTCCAGACAAATCAAGCTATTAAACAAATTTAATAGAACAGCCTGCCTTAACAACTAGAAGCAAAGATGAGACTATTTTTTCACATATGATTCAGACCTAATCCTAACATCTTAACTTAGCCAGATTGTCTTTTAAAAAATAAAAATTTTGTTCCATACACTTTCTGCAACATTTGCTTCTGAGTGTTAAACACTCTCAAATGTTGTCTTTTCGTCACAAGTCCAAATACCTGCATCCTCCCCACTCCACCCCTCTCCCCGGTAATGTCTAACACCCATACATTTAATTTTACCAGGA
Source organism: Antechinus flavipes (assembly GCF_016432865.1). Taxonomy (NCBI): domain Eukaryota; kingdom Metazoa; phylum Chordata; class Mammalia; order Dasyuromorphia; family Dasyuridae; genus Antechinus; species Antechinus flavipes. Next base: position 81,763,434 of record NC_067398.1, on the reverse strand, counting down.
AATTTGGGCCTATCGGAAACAATATATTGAACTATGACTATGATTAAATATATTCAACTATGACTATGATTGAGAGGAGTAAAGAATCTTACCATCCGCTTCTATGCAGTCAGAGGACACATGGACGGACACAATACAGGAAACACAGCATACAATGTGTCATAGATTCCAAAATGGAGTGGAGAAAAGATAGAGTTATTCTCTTGTTGAGGTTTAATTTACAAAAAAAAAAAAAAAAAAAAAAAAAAAGCTTAACAATAATTAGATGACTTCTGCTTGAAGACTTTTCAAAATGCCTAAATCTTATGGGCAGCAAATATCTAACCTTCTTACCTTAATAATTGTTACTTTCTATAGAGGTATATACTTTAAGAGCATTATATTTTCATTTTAAACTTTTCTTTTCATTAAATGTCAATGTCAAAATTAATGACTTGACTATGAAACAGTTATAGTCTCAATTAGATTTTATCAAGCTAGTAATCTACTTATTTATGTTTCAATCAAATTACCTTTCAGATTTGCAGGCATATGACCCCTAAGATAACCTATACCTTGCTGATTCCAAATTAAAATTGTGTATGCATTTTCTCATGTATAATGAGAAAACAGAACTAGTTTATTCCATAGTTTTAGGGTTAAGTCACCCTGAGATTCAACTTATGAAATTTTAAAGGAAAAAAAAATCTAAAGTGAAAGGAAAAAGATAACCATTAAAATATAGTGTTCTTTTCTGATCTTATCAGTCTATCAGTTTGCAGGGGGCCACTCACACTTTACATTATTTTAATAAGGTAAACATGCAAAGAGAGTTCACTCAAGCCTCCAATTCCTGTGCCACAGGAAAAAACAAATGTTCAAAGTCAAACTACTAACATCTGAGAACACACATTTTTTTTTTATATTTGGTAAAAAAAAAAAAAAAAAATTTGAATAGTAAATGATCCATATGAAAAAAACTAGTCTAGAGCTATTAAATATAGCACAAAGGCATGCCAGTCATAAACAAAAGAGAAAAGAGATGAGGGACTTAGAAAGTGGCAAGATTATGGTAGCCACAGAAGAACAGAGAAATGTAATTGAGTGTCATATACTTCACAAATTCCCAATGTGACTCAATCAAATCTAAATTATAAAGAGCAGTTTTATTCAAAATATATCCACCTTCACCCCTACTTTCATCCTCACACCACACACACACACCTGCTGTTTAGTCATAAATCAAAGTGCAAGAAAGTAAAGAGTTCAGAAGGGCATAAGAAGCTCACCATCAAGGTACAGATTTCAGGACTGACTTTTAGTTTAAAGCCTACTCTTAACAACACTTCCCAGAAAAAGAAGAGTGCTAAACAGCAAATACTGCAAAGACCTAAATCAATGACATTTTACCTGCCATCTATAATCCAAAGAAATCTCAAATAACACTTAAAAAAGCTGTTTATTATCAAGACAATTAATAATATGGATAAAAAAAGTTAGATCAGCATTCATAAAATACTGTGATAATAATTGCTAACATTTACATATCACCCACTATGTGTAAGGCACTATACTAAAAACTTTACAATTGTTATTTCATTTGAGCCTCACACCAACAATGGGATGTAGGTGCTATTATTATCCTCATTTTACAGATGAGGAAACTCAAACAAATAGAGGTTAAGTGATGTGCCTGGAGTTATACAGCCGGTAAGTGTTTGAGGCTAAATTTGAACTCAGGTCTTCCTGACTCTAGGCATTATGGCACCAGCTAGCTGACCTACTAATAATCATCAGATTCATGTAAATTAGTATATCATAAAATTAAGGTGACTCACCTTTAACAATGATTGCCTGAAGGCAAGGGCATGCCACAACATTTGGTGTCCTTTTCACTTTCTATAACTAGAAAATACTTAGAGGGTCTCCATCAAAGAGGCTCATTTGTTCAAAGTTTGCCACCCTAAGCAGACTGCCAGTCTCAGAGCACCCACCTCATCTTCATTATATGTTCTTCCTTCTTTCTTCCTTTCTATTCTCTTACTACAAGTACTCTACCCAATGGAATTGTAAATTTTGCTCAAGGACTAGATTTCTTTCTTAAGGATTGAGTTGCTTCAACCCAAATCACTCTGGCTCTCATTGATTGGCCAACAATAGGTCAATCACCATTTGGTCACTGTTTGGGGCCTGATGGCTCAGAGTTAAAGTAAATAGCAATCATTTCTATTTTGGCCAGAAACTTCAAAGGTCTTCTCCCAGATTGATATTTTTTGGGACTAGGTTTAAAAAAGGCTATTTTCTGACTCATTTATTACCCAACCTTAATAACTGGATAGCTGCCTCAGTCAAACTGAGACCCGTTAAAGACTTTGGCTTAAAAAGGCCAAGGTGTCCCACTGCATCCAAGGTCTTCCCTCTGATCTATATTTTGTTGCTGAACCCAGATGGCTCTGGAAGAGAAAATGAGGCTGGTGACTCGACAGTCTTCCCTCATTTAAATCTAACTCACTTGCATATCACGATCCTCCTCCTCAAGAATGAAGGACAAATAATAACAATTCTCTTCCTGATCCAAGTTGTCAGAACTCCTCATCACTTCACTCCTTTGAGTATTCCCTAAGAATAATTAAACATCTAATGATAAAACAATGAATTCATCAGTTCCCTTCTCTTTTTCATTTCCTGCCTTTGAGCCTTCAAAAGAACGCTATCTGTGGAGGTATGTTAAGATGAGGAAAACATAATTGTAACTTTCACTCACTAATAGGTTCTAATCTATCGAGAAACATTCTAGTCCCGTGTCCAATGGCTTCTGAGACAGAGCTCTTTTATTCAACTAGCCTTCTCCCCTACCCTGATATTTTATATGACCTCTCTCCTTCTACTTTTATAAGAAAGAAAATGGTTATTTTATGAAAAGGCCAATTTGCATATCATCTTTTGAAATACACATGAAGATAGGAAGACAGGAGATATCTTTTTTCAAATCAAAGAATTGCAACTTCCTAGAACTGTAGATTGGTACTTTTATTCTGGAAAGCAATTTGGAACTATGCCCAAAAAGCCACTAAATTGAACATATCCTTTGACTGGTACCCCAAACAAGTTAAAGAAGGAAAAAAGAAATCATATGCATAAATACTTACAGCTACTCTTCTGATGAGAGCAAAGAACTAGAATTAGAATCTAAAGTGTCCATAATTGGGAAATGGCTGAACAAATTTGGTATATGACTATAATGAAATGTTATGGTGCTGTAAGAAATAAAGAAAAAGATGATTTCAGAATAACCTGAGAAGACCTAAGCTTATAAAGACTGAAGTGAAAAGAACCAGGAGAACAATTTATATAACATCAAAAGATTAAAAGCTTTAAGAACTCTATTCAAAATAATGAACAAGCAACCATGATCTCATAGGTGAAGCATGCTACCCATTTCCTGACAATCAACCAAGCAATCAACAAACATTTATTAAGTGTCTATTATATAACAAACATAGTGTTATGTGCTGACAGAGAAGTGATAGACTCAAGGTACAGAATGAGATATATATATATTTTTAGATATGGCTAATGTTGAAATCTGTTTTGCTTTAAAATGTATTTTTGTTTTTAAAAAGGGTTTTGTTATTCTTTTTTCTTTTCAATTGGAACAGATAGAAGGTGGGAAAGAAAATTTTTTTCATCAAAAAAAGGGGAACAAAATTAGGCTTTTGCAGCTTTGTTTTGTTTTAAACAAATCATCACATCTTTATGCTCACATAAAAGAAAAGTGTAAGGAACACAAGATCCTTCTCTTTATAATACCATGTCATGTCTCGTGCAAACCTCAAAATTAGACAACACATTAAACTGCAGAGATCACAAAAGGCTATAAGCACTATATAGCCTTTTAAAAAACATATTGCTGAAATTATAATCAGTAGCCAGAAAATTCCTAGCTATTGATAGAGGGGGAAGAGGGAGAGGGAAAAGACAGAATACATTTGGGATGGGAAGGAAGGAAACAAGAGCTACAGCAACCTACAAAATATAACACAAAATCACAAAATGGTCCTAAGATCTTATATGGACCTCTTCTAAATTGATGATAACAGACTGGTAGGAAAGAAAACACAGGAGGAATTAAAATCATATCATAAAAGCATACACATTAATTCAACTATACTCAAAATGTGATCTTTGACTTATTAGCTGACACACCATGAGAGGAATTAAACCACGATTACATTGCCATCTCCACTATAATTGGAAACAGCTATTATGAAAGGACTACATATTCAGATATCTCAAAAAAGTGAACACAGGCATTTGGGAATTTAGATCTAAAAGTTTTTCAAAAGCAATAATAGATTGTGCCAACAATTTGGAAAATGAAAAAAATACAAACGCTAATGCCATTTGTTACTTAAAATTTTAACCAGTCGAAAATATTCACTACAGGGCCAAAACTGAACAAATCTAGAAGTCATTTCAGTCAGCAAATCTCTTAGACCAGCAGAGAGAGATGTGGCATCCCAAAGCAACACTAGTAGACTATTTGATAAACTGCTAAACTTTACAGAAACCTACCAAACCTATTGAGGATGGTCTCAATATATAAATAAATATTGAGAAAATGAGCCCTAAGAGAAATTTAGCACCACCTAAGTGAGTCAAATTATTCTGACATTTGTAAATAAAACCAGAAGAGAAAAGATGCAAAATGAAACTTACATACATATGTATGAATACACATAAAAGATATATTGTTATCATTGTTATCGGCAACAAGGATACAACTGGCACAGTTAGTCTCTCTAGCATCACATTATCTGATGTACTATGACAAGAAATGGCAACAATACTCAAGAAGATAAAACCTGAAAGAAGAGCTGGACCTGGACAAGTAATACATATAGAAAAATATAATAAGGCCACAACATTAAAAATGCTCAGTGGGCAAAAAGGATCACAACTGGTTTGTTTACCAACAAAAAAGGGGGAGATATTGGGGAACAAAATTAGACTTTTGCAGCTTTGTTTTCTTTTAAACAAATCATCACTTCTTTATGCTCACATAAAAGAAAAGTGTAAGGAACACAAAATCCTTCTCTTTATACCATGTCATGTCTCATGCAAACCTCAAAATTAGACAACACACTAAGCAGATAACTGCAGAAATCACAAACTATAAGCTTTGTTTAATGATCTGCTGAATACTGACTACATAAAGTATCAAACAACCAAATAGATGTTCACAAAAGGCATTCACCAATTTAATGGAATACAATTATTCTATTTTTAGATAACAGATTAAGTCCTGCATGGAGTCCAAACAGTGATTGTGAGGCCAAAGATTTGATCCATTGATGACATTGTGCCAATTGCACTGAATCCTACAACATTACAAAGCTTCTCTACAGTGAAATCTATAACAGTACAAAAGAGACTGATTTAGTGATGAATATTGTAAAAAGAAAGTAAATCAAAAATGCATATGTTGGGACAGGTGATAGCCTGAACTCAGAACTGAAAATAAAAGAAAAAATCAGACTAACTTGAATCTAGAAAGTTGTGTAGTAAATTATTCCAGAGGACTTAAAAAACAATATAATAATCTCCCCTCTCTAATGTAAATATATTCTCCCAGAAACACAAATCGCAATACCTTGATTATTAAAAAACTAAAGTTAAAAATAACTTAAAAGACATATGATACATTTAAGTAAAGTGTACGTGTACCAACAAAAATTAAGCTGCATTAAAAATACTACAAGAACATGTGATTAGACAAGGAGATAGAAACTCACATAGAAAGCAAAAACAAACAAATAGCCTCAGCAACATGGTGGTTAAGCCCCAAGATACAAGAACAAGAGTAAGACTTCCAGTTAGATAATTAGTTCCCTTCCAGAAAATGCATGTGCAAACAGTCAAGAATTGCATAGGATATGATGGTATAGAAAGATTACAATTTCTGTGATATACTCCCACTGATAAAATTTATGAATCCAAAGTATAGTTTACATCTTGATACTACTATAAAATTTGTCCAAAGCAAAGAACATCTTGATATTATTCTTCTAACAACATCTAAGTTTTAGTCACCCAATAACATTACTGAGTTTATCATGTGGCCACCCACCCCCATCCCCACAGACACACAGTCTTCCACCTTACCTAATCCCACTGCACCAAAATGTAATTAGTTGCTATGGTGCCTCAAAATAGTGACAGAATAATGATTCAAAAGGTATATAGTGTTATACAGCTTGAATTTGCTAAATGAAGGTCCTTTCTATTAGATGTAACATGCAACATTGTGATGCTCAACAAACACAGGCTAATATTCTAAAAGAAACACAAGGCTAATATTCTAAACGAGATGAGGACTTGCTACTACTGAGTCCCACGTATAAGGCCTAATTAGTTAAAGCTACTCTGATAGACTATTTATACTAATTTCTGATCAATTTGCTCATTTCTTTCAGTATGTTTTCTCTGTCAAAAAATATCTAAAGCAAAAACTAAATGATTTTCCAAGGAAACTCTAGAAGCTAAGATTTTAATAGTAAGATGGCAAATGATTAGACAATTATGGTGCCAGTCAAATCCTGGTGCTTCTTGAAAACAACTAGCTTTAGGACTTATCCAACCAATATATCTTGTGATTTTTTTTTTTTAATTTAAGCTCTGCAGTTAGGAAACAATTATTTTCTAATACATAACAAACCCAGCAGCATAAAAACAACTGATACCATTTGATAAATGACTCAGGCTAAAACATAAGTATATAAAGCCTGTGTATTTTGGATAGAAATTCCTCCTCTTATTATTTAAAGTAAATACATGTATATGGCACTATGTGTTTATTAATTTTAAGTATTTTGCTGGTGCTTATATCACAGTCACTTCAATTCCTTAATGAATGAAAATTCTTTTGTACCAAAGTAAAACGCAAAAATGACCAATAAAGAAAAGAGTTTTGTGGGCCTAGCCATGAAACCTGGCATCTCTGAGCTGAGGCACATAGCTTACACAGAAAAAAACCAAATGATTTGGTTTGGGCTACTGGATTAGTTCCACAAGTCCCAATTAAGGCTCTGCTCTAACTCAGAGAAGGGCAATAATTTGCACTTACAATCAAGAAAGGAACATTCTATAATCAATCAAAAATCTCCATCTTGGACAAGATGCATGGAAACCAGTAAGAAAATATTAAATGAAACAGAAGGGAACACTTGCTACTCAGCTTGAGAGCAACACAAACTATGAGTGCCAATAGCAATAGCATTTTAAAGTTGAATAGAAAACATTCCTTAAATATGTAGATATTTAATCATTCTGATCTCCCTAGATTAAAGGAATAATCAAAATGCAAGGACAAGCAAAGTATTCACATCCTGCTTCAAATTATAAAGGGCAAATGTTTGAATATCATATTAGCAAGACAAGTCACTAATGTTTTTCACTTAATCTTATATAAAGGAAAGGAGTTTTCTCAGCTGAACAATGAGAGTTCCTTCTAATTCTATTAGTAATGTGGTGTGTAATTCTGTTCTTCTCTTTCCTCTACTCTATGTCTTTTTTTTTTGGTGTCCACATAAAACAAACCGGGGGAAAATGGTGCAAGATCTTAATTTAATTCAATATGCATTTATTAACTTACTGTATATATGACAGGCACTATTTGAGGCTAAACATGACAGATATAGATAAATAAGATAAATAGATAAGGCAAACAGCACACAAAGAAAAAAAAAAGATAGTGATAAGTGGACAGATGGATAGGCTAGGACAGTAAGGACGAGAAAGCCATGAAAAATAGGAAATGAACCTCAGATTGATCAAAATGTTACCTCACCTGCTATATAAATTTGTAACAAGGGAAATTCTCATCTTAAAATTAATGGGTCAAAATCTTCAATAAATAATTGATTCTCAAATGTTCTATTACCCCTTAAGAAATATACTATTCCTTGAGAAGGTAAAGTATAATTATACGGCATAGGAATTATTTTTTTTCTGGAAGGAAATATGATACATAAGCACAGCGGCAGGGGAAAAAAAAGTACTAAAATTCTCCATCATGAGAAACCAAAGCACATATTGCCAAGAGACATCATATCTATAAAATATATACCCAAACACTCCATAGTCAAGTCAGTTTCCCTTAAAAATATTACCTATTCCTAATTTTAAAATTCAATTCAACATCTAAGTGCTTGCTCAACATACTGCCCTATGCTTTGTGTTGAAAATGTTAAAATAACAAAGCCTAAACTCCAGAAGTTTATATTCCAACAAGATATAAGTATCCAAAAAAAATAATAGAAGGCAGCATATGATAAATACAAATGAGAAGTTCCAGATAAATGTTATGGAAATTTTGAGGAAGGAGAAGTCACTTTCAGATGGAAGAATCAAAGAAAGCTTCGTGAGTGGGGTCTTAAAAGAAGTGAAGGGCTTCAATAAATATATGAGGGACGGCCTAAGAAAATGAACAAAGGTTCAAGCCAATAGGATGAGATGGAAAAGCTTATAGCACAATTTGGTTGAAATATTAGAATGTGTAAAATAGCAATGGAAAGGAAAGTTGGAAACTGTAGAGGATACTCAAGTGCCAATGTATGAAATCCATATTTTATCCCATAAGTACTAGGCAGTTACTAAAAGTTTCCAAGTAATGGAATGATGTAATTAAATCTATGTATTAGAACAAATATTTTGGCAACTGTGTAAAAGACATACTGGAAAGAAGAAATTAGAGGCAGGGAGACCTGTTGAGGAGGCTATGAAAACAGTCCAGGTGTGAGAGATAACAAACCTCTCTGGAAGCCTATGCTAGAAGCAGAGGAAATGAAAAGGCCAAGATATAATAAACATAAGATACCAAGAAAGATAATTAATAGGATTATGCAACTGAATATATTGGAGAGAAGAAAGATGAAGTGTCAAAGATGACTGAGATTGAATTCAGAATTCACAAATAGCTCTCCACATAAAATATTTCATTAATTCCCCAAAACATCAAGAAACTCTCTAGTAGCTACTACTTCAATGAAAAAGCTTACTTACCATAATATTGAGAAAATATGTTCAAATACTGAGACATTCAGTTGGGTCATAACATTTCCATACCACATCATGAATGAGCAATTTTAATTGTTGTTTCTCAACACAAGGTAACAATACTATTCATATAACATTATTTATATGTGAACAAGCCAGGAATTATAGCAACTAGACAGTTATTCACGAGTAACTGATGTAACAAAAGCTGAGTTTTATTATATAACATTGCTGTGTACAAATTAATCTATGTGAACTTAAAAGTGTTATCTCTTATTAGCAGCTAAGATTTATAATAACCATGACTAACTTCATTCAATTTTTGTACTACAGTGTTCAATTACTAAAAAGTGACGACAGGTTATAACAGAATTTAATACAGACTGGATCAGACTTCCAAAAAGGAACACTACCATCATCATGAAGTACTTTTAGCAATAAAAAAATAATGGCTCTCACCATGTTTTTAAATTTGAAAGAAAGATATTCCAATAAAATCCACTCACCTGATCTTCTTCCTCATCCTCATCTTCTGCCAGGCGCTGCCTGCCCACCTCATACAACCTGCATACTGTGTCCATGTTCAGGGCATCCATACTGCCTTGATTCTAAAATCCACCCCACAAAATATGAAGTCAGTGCACCGTAGAATTAGGTATCTGTTTCAGCTTTGACCTACTTCCTTCAATTACCTCCCTGTGTCAATCAAAATAAGTGATGCTTGTAATAATAAATGTTGTTAAGCAGACTGCAAATGTTATATTATACCTAGAGCACAGAAAAGGAGGGAAAAGCAGTACAAGAAGGCTTAGGTGCTATCACAGTTACTTACACACACACACACACACACACACACACACACACACACAAACACACACACACACAGAGTTCTCCTGTACTTTGATACTACAATGCTGATGATTTGATAAAGATAACCATAGATATATTTTCTAAGTTATAGTGAGAAAACTACATGCTACATTCCTCCTATATTGAATATTTCAAAAACATAATGCTTCCTCACCTCCCAACCATCCATCCTCTAAAAATATATGATTTTGTACCTAAAAACAGGTACAGATGGACCACAAGATATCTGACAACAGCAAAAGATACTGATAACACATTTTTCAAATATCATCCAATATAAAACATAACATAAATGTAGCATAAAAGAATCAACTATAAATATTCTGAATAAATTCTAATCCAGACAACCTATATTCCTCTAAGCATCCTTTACCTCAATTACAGCAAGGTAACAGTCCTTGGTGTCAGTGCACAGGTCAAAAATATTCCGTTTCACATCAATGGTAGCTAGAAAACAGAATGTGGCAAAACTCAGGGAATTTTGTTATTGCTTTCTCTTTCTTTTAAAGAATTCAACATATTTTCAGAAATCTTAGCTCCGTTTTCCACCACCCCTTGCTTTTTTAAACAAAAGAATCATGTTTTTTAGAAACAAAAATGCTGGAACAAATTTGACATGTCTTCCCCATTATGAGTTAGTCATTTTTTCATACAAAACCAAGATAACCGCAAAAACAAAATGGTAATGCACATGCGTGGGTAAGTGGATGTGTGTATATGTGTTTGTTTTCCAGGAATAGGTAAATACCTAAAGTCCTCTCAAGAAAAAAAAGAGAAAGTGAAATTGAGAATGTACATTTCCCCACAAAATATACATATCTGAAGACTATGAGTTTTCATGCTTACCTATTGGCTTATAGTCTGTTGCATTGAAAGTTCTGAAAGATGACCCAAAGGGGCTTTTCATCCTTTCTTCCATTAAGTCATCTTCATCATCTGCCTGTAGCATTGCTAGTTTATGAGAAGAGAAACCGCCCCACCCCACCCCAAAATTTAAATTTAATCTTAAGTACAGACAATGTTGTCTTTTTAAATAACTACGGTATTGATGGAATATCCACTATATTTGGTTAGGACTCTTCTGAATATGTTCTCCTGGTCGTTTCTACAGTTTGTCTTTAAATAATATTCTCCTAACTTTACTAGTCTACTTCCCCCTGCTGAAATATTTTAAGCAGTACAACCAATGTTCTTTAACATCATAAAACTGTTAAGTGGAAAGTAATTACAAAGTTTTATAGAAGGTAAAGAAAACACCAAGACTGGAAATTAATTTCCAAGAGATTTCATATCACTATTACACATAATTAGCATCTTTGAGGCCTGTTACTAAGCAATACAATTTGTATGATATTAAATCAGAACTTTGGAAAAAATGTTTTAATTTTCTATCTGGCTGTCTTATGAAAGTACTTTAATTCATGAATTTCCAAATGCTTTCCTGTGTAGGGGAAAGAAATATTCCAAGAGCAAAACTACCCAGTACTCTAGTAAGGTTAGGAGCTGGATAAAGAGAGAGAGATAAAGACAGGAACAGGAAGAATGGAAAAGTTATATTCATTACCTCCATACATCACTGTACCCGTATAGTTGAAAACCACACGACACTGATCCAAAGCTGGGACTGTGTGCAGCAAATGGAAAGTTCGAAGGTCCCACTGAAAGAATAGTAGTGAAGGAAGAACCCTAATAAAAAATATTTTCTTAAATGTATTCTAAGATCCATGGGTAAAACAAAGAAGCTAAAGATCAACTTGTTTCATTTCTTAGTTTCTAAGGTTTGATTCTAAAGAGTTACGGTTCTTCGCTCCTTTCCATGTTACTAGAAAAATGTTGCTAAAATACATGGAAAAGTTGGAAGCTAGAGAATTAAGACGAAACCAAGAGCCAATTCATACCATTAAGCAGATACCATATAGTCTCTTGAATCAGAGGAAAGAATCTCAATCTACATTCCTGTACATGTAAGAACTATCAAAAAAAAAAAATTCCCTTCAAACAGAAGACTTTTCCTCTAATCTGTTATGTAAAGAATATACTTGAAATAAAACCTCACTGAAGCTCAATAAGAAAAGGAAATTTAAAAAAAAAAAAAGTTTAGTCATTATTTCCAGTAATGTAGCAAAAACACAATTACCCACATAATCAGCTATTATTAAAAATCTCTCAAAGTTCTCTGTAGGCTCAAGGGCCCCTCAAAACAATAGAAGATTGCCTACATGTAAACATGAATTTCAGTTTTTAATTTCTAGCTGCAAATTTTAAAAGATGTTTTTCATGTTGGATTCTTTTTTGTTTCGTCTAAAGAGTTTACAAATGACTAGTTAGAAAATATGTAAAGTTTTTTTTGTAAATGAAAACTGTACTTTTCTAGCTTGAATTATTTCTTACAGTTTGCCAATGGTAACTGGAAGATATTTGCAAGGTTGTTTTTTTTAAATTTAGGCACTATACAGCTTTAATAAATTCCTTTGAATTACACTGCTGAAAGCAGTATTTCAGCCTTAATTAATTAAAATCTGGATGGTAACAGAAAAGTTAAAATTTAAATCACTTATACAAGTTTTGCTGTATTATATTAGACAATTACTCCATATTTGCAAAAAAATCACTGGATATCTGACTTGATTTTTCACTTGTCTCCAAGATCTAACACATTACACACTCAGCCTATGAAATAGTACAAAGGACGAAAACTGAACTAAATGTATATTGTTTTAAAAAAAAAAAAATCAATGGTATCTAGATTTCTGTACCACAGGCAGACCTTAACTTTAAAGGATTTATAACTAAAGAATTCTATTAAAGGTAAAGGATACAATTTCAGTATTAATAATAACTTCCAGTCCATTAGGATGGAAAACACCACTGATGTTCATGTTGAACTTGTCAAACTTATGTATGGCCTGTGCAGAGCGAACATCCCAGAGGACCCCGTCATTTAAGACTAGATCATCTGTAGGATTAAACGTGGCACAGTTCCTCTTGTAGTTGTTGGCAAGATCTGGGTTAAAGAGAGTCAACAGCTTGTTGCCAGTCTGAATGTCATAAATCTTTGGAGAAAAAAAAAGAGGAGTGAGGAAGATATATCAGATTTGTGTGTTAGTTAAATTACAACAAAAAGATCTGCAAATCCAATTTTTCTTAACTTTTCATTTCTGACAAGTTTTTTAAAACCCTAGTTCTCCCAATTTGCCGTTAACAAGAAACCAATCTATATCCTTGCTAAAATTCTAAAATGTAACAAATGGCTTTTTCAGTGGAGACCCCTTTCCCAAAAGAAAAATGAAAAGAAAACAAAAAAGAGTCAAGCCTTCCCTCAAGATAAGTAGGAAGAAATTCTCTATTCCTATCACTATCTTAGAGAAAGGACATTGTATCTAGCATAAATAGGAAAATGGCATGTTTCCCTTTTCCAATTCAATGAATGACTATTGCCCATTCTTCAGAGGAGAGAGTGGGATTCTCTCTCTCTTTGGAGAGAAGGAGGAAAAGGATGGACAATATAAGATTTTTCTTGAAATATTCTAACAAATTTATCCCTAAAACAGAACTTTAATTAAAGCAAAATGTCCAAATACTCACAGCAGCTTAAATGCCAAGATATTTTAACCTACATAATCAATAAACATATATATTAAGCACTTACTATCTACTAGTCACTGTGCTAAGTATTGGGGAAAAAACACCCCAAAGAATCCCCCCCCCTTTCTTTGAAAATGTCAGTTTTTCAGTTTTTCTTATAGAGCCTAGAACTACCTTTCTGATTATACATAGATCCATAGCCTAAGTATATAGTCTTCTAGTCAGAAGCATCTTATGTGAAACACAAGTACATGATAAGTTGTAAAGTTAGGAAATCAAAGGTACTTACATGGGCAATGTCCCCTTTTGTGCCAATGACCCTATCTTGTGAGTGCTTGCTGAACTCTACGTAGTGGTCTTCTGTGAAGGAATGCCTGCAGGCAAGTAACAGGTAGCAGATATATCATATTCTCTGGAAGCTGATCCTTGCAGTGGTTAAGTTAAAAACTTGTACCAAGTTAATTCCCAAGTTCCTACACAACTAAACCTAAATTTAAGCTCACTAACTCCCAAAGATAAAATGAAAATATTCAAAGATCTGGGAAAAAAAATCTAATAAGAGAGTCCTACCTTAATTTGTCTAAGTAAAATAAAAGTGCTAACATAACAGGTCTCAGACCGTAAAAGAAGTAAACTTATTATGAAAAAAACTAGCAGGATCCTAGTCCTTTTATTCAAGCTTTAAACTACCCACATGCAGAGGCAGCAAGATAGCCAACTGCCGTGCTAAAAGTTCATATGGGAAACAGGTGTGACACGTGCCTTATCCAGTTGAGTTAGGCGGGGACAGGGAAGAGAAAAGATTGCTGTTGAATAATGAGTTGACAGCTAAATAGCATTTTAAAGTTTACAAAATGTTTTATAATCTCATTTGAAAACCTATAACAATCATGTGATATAGATATTATAGATATTATTATTCCCATTTTATATTTGAGGAGACTGAAGCTCAGGATGGCTAAGTGACTTGCCTATGGTCACACAGAAAGTAAGTGTCAAAAGGTGGGATTTGAACCCAGGTCTCTCCTAACTCCAACTCCAGCGCTCTTTCCACTACACCACGCTGCATTAAACATTGCAATGGTAGGTTCAATCTGAGAAAAAACAGTTCTGGAATGAAAGAAGAGAGTAAATTTCCTCCTTTATCCATCAAGCTAAAAATTTAGGGGATTAAAGATTATTCAGAAGTAGTTAACAACCAATATTCTTTTTTTCCTATTAACCCCTTTAAAGGCATAGAGACCAGGCTGACAAAGAGTATACTCACTTCATATCAAACACTGATTTCATCCCCCAGAGTGCAGAGAGGGGCTGGCTCCAAGTGGCAGATGTTAACAACAAAGATCCATCCTAAAAGAGGAGATCTGAGTTAAGTAACAATAACAAAATAATAAATAGTTAACTGACATTTACACAGAACTTGAGTTTGCAAAGTGCTTTATACACATTAATTCATTACAATCAACATACAAAAATATTTTTATGAAAATACATTTCTAGCCTACTTCTATAAAGCAACAGAGAACAGACAATTCCTATTAAAGTCAGAAACAACTAAGCTACATGATATAAGTATATTCTCACAAAATGACCTTAGAAAGACTTAACTAAACTCCCTGAGACAATAATATACACTCCCAATATTCTAATATGTAATAATCATACTAAAAACATTCTGGGGAGGAAGGAAGGCAGGAGGGGAACATTCTCATTTAAAAGAAAAAGTTTTCAAATTTATTCCACCTCCTTTTAAATCATGTCATATTCCTTAGTTTTCCATATCTTTTAGTATTGGTCAATAAAAAATAAATCTATTATTGAAGGCACTTTCTAAGAACTTGGCAATGAGAATATTTATTTTAGATAGTCTCAAAAATGTGGATCTCCTTTAGGGCTAATAATGATGTCCTGATAATATGAATCTTCTCTATTTTGGAGCGGAAAAACCACTCACACCATGAGAAGAGTAATAATTGGAATTATGTAATATTTTTCTTCCAAGTAACTTATAATACTTTGTAAGAGAACCAGAAAATTTTACTACCTCTATCAGTACTGAGGCATTAGAATGTATTGAACAGAAAACTGGATTCAAAGCCCCCCTTTGATACATATTGGTTATTTGATTCCATGTAAGTCATTTTACCTGTCAATTCTTTACACAACTCTAGGAAGCAAAAGTGACAGAGAAGGTGTCAACTTACACTGGTAAAAGAAGCTTCCTTACCTGGGAGTATCCTATACTTATGAAATCATAACAGCGATTTCTATTTCCCTATCTAATAACACTAATAGAGCTTACTGACATGGTTTCCACAATGAGAAGAGAACGATGAGAAAAAAATCAGATCTTGGCAGGAAGGTTTTTAGTCTTACCCTGGATGGTTCAAGGTGTGTAATGGCAGAGTTATGACAGTTATAACTAGCCTCTTCCTGTCCACTGAACACATTGTAAAGTTTCAGCTGCCCCGTACACGTGCCAAGCATTAGAAACCTCTCTCGGGCTGAGAATGCACAGCAGGTAAAGCCACTTTCATCCTCATTTGCTTCCCGAAACACTGAAATGGGACGGAACCTAGAAAAAAACAGAGATTCATCAGCTACCATACATCAAAAAGTTCTAAGGAAAAAAAAACTGAGACAAACTATATTAAACAGAGAGAAACTTGAGACATTGGTTTGAGGCATAGGGCTGGAATAGTCAGAAATGTTTCCTGGTAAACTTTTAAATGTTATAATGACAAAAAAAAAAATTTGCTTGATTTCTTTTAAAATTTCCATTTTAAATAAAAAGAAAAAAAATTGTCATTTTCAGAGTTAAGCAAAAACAAATAACATATGTTAAATTAGTGCTTGGGAGATTTTAAAAACTATTCCAGAACTTATATGCCAACTCTATGGAAAAGAATAAAAACCAATATGAGCCAAGACAAGAAAAAACTTAGGAAGGCAAAGTTCAAGACAACTCACTACAACAGGTTCTAGAGAAATCAGTACTCCTGACATGGCAGAGTTAGTATGTCCAGGATATCAACAACATAATAAGGAGCCTAGATTTATTACATGGTCTCACAAGTATATTGACTTTGTAATAATTCAGCTAAAAAACAGCTACTTAGGCTAACTAATCTAGACTCCTAATATGCTTGTGTCTGAGGATTATCCCCCTTTCCCTAAGAGGTCAAAAGTGTTTTCTTACCTGCTGAAGATGAGGTGCCTATCAAAGCACCCACCATCTACCCCGCCGTACTTTGGAAAGGCTGCTCTGCGGGTTAGCCTCGAGGTAAAATTTGTTGGCGCTTGCCGCCTTTGTTTTGGCTCAGGACACTGGTGAGGGGTAAAAAGAGAAAAGGGGGGACAGGTGGCAACTGGGTTCTTGCAGCGAGCATGCTGCTCCCTAAGGTATTCTGTGATGATACTGTCCAGCGTGGGAGGGGAAGGAAGATGTCTGTCCAACTGCTTTTTTATGGCTGGGCTTTGGCTGTAGGCGCCATGGTCCGATTTCTGCCGTAACACTCTGATTTTCCTGCCATTGCAGGGTGATGGCCTCTCCCTGATAAAACTGATCCTACCAATCAAAGGGGAGCTGCCTGCATAAGAAGGGCCAGGCAGGGCAAGTGGACCCTGTGGAGGCCGTGACTGAGA
This sequence comes from Antechinus flavipes, assembly GCF_016432865.1. NCBI lineage: Eukaryota > Metazoa > Chordata > Mammalia > Dasyuromorphia > Dasyuridae > Antechinus > Antechinus flavipes. The sequence goes on along the minus strand of NC_067398.1, from coordinate 81,746,298 downwards.
ATGGACAGATGAGGCAGAGGAGGATACACTGGCGTGGCTGCTTAGTCTGGCTGCAATGCCATTGGCAATGCGAGGGGTACGAGGCAGAGAAACAGGGGAAGCAGCAGCTGTGACAGGAGTGAAGGCAGAGGAATGAGATGCAGCAGTCATAGGTAGATCAGCCTCTCTGGTGAGGACAGTTGCTGTCTCTCCCAGCCCTTTGGAGATGAGATGATTTCGGATTAAAAGAAGCAATTCCTTCTCAGGAAAAGAGATTCTAGACTGAGCTACCACATCTGCTTTCTGCAGCCGTGCAAGAGAGACATCAGTACCAATAAGGAGGGGCTTTCCGGATACACGTTCAATTAGCTCAGCAGCATATTTGCAGAACTTGACATGGTCACTGCGTTTATCCTGCAAAACAGGTTCCTTCATCAGCTGCTGGATCTGGCAGCTACTGAAAAGAGGCAGCTTGCTGATGATTTGCCGGACAGTGCTACTGCGAGAAAGTCCTACTAGGGCTTTACACGCTAATGCTCTGATCTGGTCTGCATCAGTGATGGGCATCTTGATGGACAACAATGACAAGAGCACCTTGATACCATTGTTGGACTGTACCACATTCCACATCTTGGCCAGCGTATGCTCACTGCTTTTTGGAGGCTGAGGCAGCTTTCGCCTAGGGGTTCCAGAGATGAACTTGCCAATACTAGAGATCCGGTTATCTGGACCACACACACAATTGATAATGATCTGAAGAGCGGATTTCTGAATTTCAGCATCATGGATAAAGAACTCACCCTCTGCTACTCCCAGGATGATGCTGATACCTGTTTGGGAAAAAACAAAATGTTTTTATCCTTTTCTCCCCAATATTTCAAATTGATACTCATATTAAGATTCAGAAGAACACCAATAACGAACCGAGAGTTGTGTTAATTTTGCTTTAATACTACAGACAACAACTTGAATTTTCAAATCACAAAACAAAGATATTTCTTCTTTGCTGCAGAAATTCCAATTGTAGATTGAATCTATGTTAAATAACCTAAAGAGTGAGTACATAGTCACTCACTTCAGGTGGTCTTTAGAACAGTATTCAGAAGCAAGGTAAGCTATATACAACAGTAATTCATATCTTCTGTTTCCTTAGTTTTTCAAAGAATTTACCTTATAAGAACACTGGAAGGAAAATATAACAAGTGTTGCTAACTTCAATTTACAGTGAATAAAATCAAGCTCACATGAGAAATGGTTTGTTCAGATATATGGATAGTGAATAGCAGCATATGACCTGATGTCAGAGACCCTAACTCTGTAACATGCCTCAAAAGAATATTAAGTTCTTCCTAGAAGTTTCCAAATGTCTTGTATTTCAAAGAAATTCTCTTTTAACACTTCCTTTACCCTACAGAGTCTCAAAGAAAAATGGGCATGGGTCAAAAAAATACAATGGGGCATTATTACTGATGAACGCCCTAAGAACACCTTCATATTGTTATGGAACATTAATTGATTCATCCAGTGCTTCTGTAGCAGGCCTACATTGTGTACCATGCACAAACCACAAAGCACAGAACCCACCATTGCTACTTGGAAATTTAAATCAGAACAGCAAACAGGGTACCAACCAAGAGAGGGAAAAAAGTCAAACTAAACTCTCTCTTTGGACTTTTGTGCTGGCTATCCCTTCATGCCAGGAATACTCTATATCTTTCCTAGAACCATTACTAATTTCCAGGCTCAGTTCAAGTGCTACATTTTCATGAAACTTTTTTTAATGCTCCCAACAGCCAGGCTCCTCTTTAAACTATTTTGTATTTAATTTTTTTAAATGAATATATGTGTGCTGTCTTTCCCCATCCTTGGGCCACCATCCCAAACAGAATACAAGTTCCTAGAAAATAAAGGTTATTCATCTTTGTCTTGGTATCCCCAGGATTGAATGCTATGTCTAGTACATGATATACATTTAATAAATGCATGGTGATTAACTGATAAAAAAAAAAAAAAAAACAAATTCAACTTACCTAACAATAGAGACAGTGGATCCAGAAAAAAACAAATTCAACTTACCTACAGTAGAGACAGTAGATCCAGCTTCATCTAACACATCCACTGATTCAGCTAACTGCAGCTGGATTTTTGGTACCACAGTAAGAATAGCCAGGACATCTAAAGCATAGCGTACAGTATCATTCCTAAAAAAAAGTAGACAAAGAAACTTGGCAAAATAGCAAATATAATACAGTTAAAAGAATGTATAAGAAATGTCATAGTAGATTGTGATCAGTCTCTGACAACAGTGGAGTCTTAAGATAAAATGTAAAATAGTGATTCAAGAGTTTAGGAATATGAGCCCAATCTCCTCAGTTTCTCTTAATAATCTAAGAAGCTTATCACTTAGGCTTCTTATTCACCCTCATATTTTTAAGCTCATATTACTTTTTGGATAACATATCCCAAGAGTTGACTAATCCCAACATTAACGAACACACTTTCCTTTTTTCTTGTCCTAACATTTCAAGTATTAGACTATAAGCTCCTTGAAAAAAGGATTGTCTTTTGCCTCTTACTATATCTCCAGCACTTAGTACAATGCCTGACATAAGTGCTTAATAAATTGGTTATTGATTAATGATTACAAATAGCTCTACCTTTAAGAAACTGTGCTACAGAATCGATTCTAAGTTTTATTGTTCTGAGATCTGGCAAACAAGTCCATTTTCACCATCCTAAAATAAATTTCCATGATTTTGTCAATTTTGATCCTCTCTCCTTAGCCACCATTCTTCCAAAAAAGAAGCTTCTTTTAATCATTTTTCCTATAACAATCTCCCATTTGCTTCATTTGTTTGGTTGCCCTTTTCTGGACCTTGTTCTGCTTGATTATGTCTTCCCTTGCAAGTAAAAAGCAAATCTAGACATAGTATTCTTTGCGTGCAAAACACTACAAGTATTTGTAAAAGAGATAGGTGTTGTTTTGTTTTGTTTTTTAATTCAATGAGACAGGGGAGAGTAAGGGCAGCATACAGATCCCTTACATCACTTTATTTCATGTCTTCCTTGTTAACCTTGGTCCAATCAATGAGATCTTTTAAGCAAAGATAAATCTATTTTAGGAGTAACTTTCCAGACCCACCTTGCATAGTAGGTTTTCCAGTTGCAGGCAATAGAGATAAGCTGCAACATGAGCTGTACACAAGAAAGTTTGAGGAAGACTTCAGCTGGTTCCCAATATAACTGGGCTGGTCCATACTCTATAAGAAACTCCATCATCTCCACAATCTGCTCATGAGTATAAGAACATGCCTACATGTAGAGAAAATAGATCATACCATTAAGAATTATATCATCTTCTCACATTCTCTGGTGCTTTTATCAATCAGACAGATTTAGCAATGAAAAATGAAATAAGATCTTTTAGATTCTACAGTCCTACAATTATTAAAAGTCCATGGTAAATAGATATATAGCTATAAGAAAGCACTTTTATGTACACTGTCCCATTTGATACTCAAAACAACCCAATGATGTAGGCAAGGAAGGCAAGCAATAATCTCTTTTATAGACAAGTGGCCGAAAACCTATAGTAATTAAGTGATTTATCTGGGGTCCATCACCAGTGAACTGGAAGAGATAAGAATAGAATCCAGACCTGGCACTTTTTTTTCCTATTATATCACCACACCTTCTCATAAAAATATTTAGTCACTTTACAGAAATCATTTATTCTATCTGTGACCAGTTTGATTTGGGGAACTAAATATATATTTTGTTTTGAAAATTTTTTAAACAGACATTCATGAAACACCTATCACCTGTATAAGATTTGAGACTGAAAAAGCTAGTCAAGAAAAAAAATGATAAATTCTGTGTCCATATTCTGCTTCTGGAAAGCACAGGTAGTTTTGGTTTTGTTTTTTTTTTTCTTTTATTAAAACTTTATTTTCAAAACATATACATGGATAATTTTTCAGCATTGACCCTTGCAATATCTTGTGTTCCAATTTTTCCCTCCCTTCCCTCACCCCCTCTCCTAGATAGCAAGTAATCCAATATATGTTAAACATAATAAAAATATATGTTAAATCTAATATATGCATACACATTTATACAATTATTTTGCTGCACAAGAAAAATCAAATGAAAAAGGAAAAAAATGAGAAAGAAAATAAAATGCAAGCAAACAACAAAAAGAGTGAAAATGCTATGTTGTGATCCATACTCAATTGCCACAGTCCTCTCTTTAGATATAGATGGCTTTCTTCATCACAAAATCATTGGAATTGGCCTGAATCATCTCCTTGTTGAAAAGAGCCAGATCCATCAGAATTGATCATCCGATAATCTTATGGTTGCCGTCAGATACTTACTTGTGACCTTGATCTTATTTATTTATTTATTTTTAAATTTTATTTTATAATAACTTTTTATTGACAGAACCCATGCCAGGGTAATTTTTTTACAACATTATCCCTTGCACTCGCTTCTGTTCCGATTTTTCCCCTCCCTCCCTCCACCCCTCTCTTAGATGGCAAGAGTCCTATATATGTTAAATATGTTGCGGTATATCCTAGATACAATATATGTTTGCAGAACCAAACAGTTCTCTTGTTGCACAGGGAGAATTGGATTCAGAAGGTAAAAATAACCCGGGAAGAAAAACAAAATGCAAATAGTTTACATTCATTTTCCGGCCTTCTTTCTTTGGGTGTAGCAGCACAGGTATTTTTGGATTAAGACAAAGCCAAAAAAAGTCCACCCCATTTTAATAATCTCCATTTCAATTTGAGATATTTAAAACATACTGAAATGGTTTTATAAATTACAAAAACATATAGAATAACTTCTCGGATTTTTTCAGTCTCAGTCTGAGCCAGCCACAGCAATAGACTATGTCTTTCTAAGACAAAATATAAAAACAAAAAGCAAGGAATACAAAACATAGAAAATTATAAAGTGGCCTTAATTGGCCTTATATTTCTGATATAAAGGGGAAAGAGAAATGGCAACAGAAATCTGTGGGAAAACTGAGTCACTGAAATTAACTTATGTCTTTATTTTTGATTAGTTCGTAACTACACACAAGGCAAGACTAATCCAGGAATTCACATCCTATAGTATTCCATGAGTATGTATCTCATACTCATGATGCACTTTTTAAAAGAAAGTGTATAATAAGCCCTCCCCACTCCTGGCTCACCTTGTATGGTGGCTGTGGATGGACAAGAATACCACCTTCTGTCCTCTGAAGTGATTGCTTCACCTGTTCCAACTTAATGGCCAGGTGAGCTTCAAAGTACCTGCGGAGTGCCATGCAGGTATGTTTCCCAGTTTGGCGGCTGGCAAATATTTCATCGTCACTCAGAAGAGCACCTTGATCTTCCAAGTTTAGAATTTCTAGGGTACTGATCTATGAAGAGAGGTAGAGAGAACACAATAGGACAACAGAAAAATGAAAGGCAGGAAGAAAAGGAAAACTTTAACTTTTTGTTAAGCAGACTTTCAAAACATAAAAGCTCAACATATTTTACTAAATACTGGTAATTATCATGGATGCAAAATATTATACTCAAGACAATGAGAGTATTACAATGTACAAGGTACAAAACTGGATTTTTTGGAGATACCAAACCTATACTGAGTAATAGTAATTCCTTTTGAGAAGAGAAATCATTTTTCCCCTTCTAATTCTATCACTTATTCTATCTAACACCAATATTCACATCCTGGTACCTATATTGCTAAGAATAAATGACACCATTAGAAGAATCAAAACTGGGAAACACAAAGAAAAACAGAGATGCATGGTGGATACAAACAGGCCACAACACATTACTAAGAAGGATGTGTTCAAAAAAAAAAAAAAAAGATATAAAATACAAACATCAAGGACATAAATGACTGGAAAAGGAGGTGGGCCCAGACATGTTATCATGAGTCAGAGAGAGAACATTGTTATCCATAAATTATTAAAAAAAAAAAAAAACTTTAAAGCAAAGCTTTCAGCATAGTAGACAGGACTTTTATGGGTGATTTATGAAAGGAGATGAGTACAAATCACACAGAATGAGAGGATTAAGAGTGGCAGTATATGCTAATAGAACAACACTCATACCAATGAAATTGTGGATGCACCAAAGCTACATATCATTATCAGTGATTTATCCAGTCACCACTCACAAAACTGTTAATAAGATCTGACTCAGGAAAGTTTACACAATTAGTGATGGGTTTTGTGGATGGGTGTGTGATGGGTTTAAAAATAGATACTATTTATAAGCTAACAGGCCACTCATAGAAAATATTTTATAGTACTAATAAATATACCCTCACCTAACAATCCTCAATTCTTCTTAATCTCTAGCTCAGGCTTACACATGAATAAAAAGAAAATTATAAATTAATCCAAACAAAAGCCTTCCATTAGGGCTTATCTAGGATTAAAGTCTATTCATTATATATTGGTATAAGAAACATATTTAGCAAAACTTATACATATACAAAAAAGACTAGGTTTCTACAATACTGAAATACCTTGAATAAAAAGAAATAGATCCTCCATTAACAAAAAGCATGGTTCCTTTCCCTTTCATGGAAAGGAAATAAATAAAGGAGTGTAATTTTTAAAAACTTTCCACTGAGTTCCAAAACAAAAGCATTAGTTCTCACCAAGTTGACCAGGCGACGAAGACCATCATGCCTGTCAAAGAGTTCCAAGACAGCACGAAAAGAGAAGCAAATAGAGAAGAACATGGTAGCATGGCAGCATCCTGATGCATGGGAACACTCCATTAGCCACAAGGTATAGTTCACTACATCAGACAGAACATTGTGGGGATGCATGCAGACCTGCCAAGAAAAGATATGTGGTGAAACAAAGATAAAACATTAGAAATCTTTTATCAAATAAAATTATTATACTTGCTACAAACTGAGACTTATTCAGGCAAGGAGTTTCAAGTTTCTTATCCTAGAATATAAAGAAAGGTGAAGTCTGATCCAACTACATCGACCCTCAAATACTCTCCCTTGCATTCCCTTCTTGTTGCCTCACCACACTGCTACCAAGGGAAAGAGGAATACCTAAAGGTAGAGCAAGCTCCAATTTTTCTTCTATATTTACAAACTTGTCCACCTGCTCCCACACCTCACCTTATTAATTCCTCTCTCATCTTCATCTCAGAGCCCTTATCTCAACCCCTCAATTTCCCAATCACTATAAATTGCATTCTTGTTCTTTGAACCCAATGTGGTGAAGTCTCCATTTTAGGCCAAAGGAGCCACCACCAATGGCCTGGGAAGGGACACCTATACCTATCACCATGGCTGCCATGAAGGAGATACACTATTAGAATCTCAAAGCAGAATGTCTGCATGTAATCTCACAAAGAAATAAATGATGTTTAGATGCTACAACATTATTAGAATTCTACATGCCAAAAACGTTATAGATTAAATAAGTTTTTATGAGTTGAGGAAACAATGGAGTGTGTGTGTGTGTGTGTGTGTGTGTGTGTGTGTGTGTGTGTAGGACTTGGGAGTCAGGAAGACTTTGGTTTCAATTCCACTTCAAACACTTCCTAGCTGTGTTGCAATGCAGTTAACATCTCTGAGCCTTAGGTTCCTCATCTGTAAAATGGGAAGATAACAGCACCTATGTCAAAGAGTTGCTGTGAGGATCAAATCAAATATCAAATGTAAAATGGCTCTGCAAACTTTAAAGCACTATATAGAGAGTAGTACACTTCTCCTCTTCCCTAGCATCAAGCAGAGAATAAAAAGGAAGTCTACATACTTATAGTGCCTTACCTACATTATGGGGAAATCTGCACAAAGACTCATAAAACAAGTATAATTGAGCAGTACCATTTTTTTTTTAGCCATTTCCCCAATTTTTTTTTATTATAGCTTTTTATTTACAAGATATATATGCATGGGTAATTTTTCAGCATTGGCAATTGTAAAACTTTTTGTTCCAATTTTTCTCCTCCCCTTCTATCCCTCCCCCAGATGGCAGGTAGATCAATGAATGTTAAATATGTTAAAGTATATGTTAAATGCAATATATGTATACATATCATACAGTTATCTTGCAAGCAGCACCATTTTACAAGAAAAACTAAAACTATAGAACTAGAAAAGTAAAAATTTGGGGAGGGGGGAGACAGAAAATTGTCTAAAAACACTACAGACATAATTTTTAAATGTAGTGTTTTGTATACTGACTGATTTGCTTAGCTAGAAGACTTAAAATGAAGCCTTTTAAGACAAAACTATTAAAATGCCTTAAGTTATCTTATCCTGAAAAAAAAATTATTTCATGGGTCTTTAAAACAAACTACCCAGGAACAGAAATCTGGGAGCTATTCTTCATCCTAAAATTAATTCACACAGGTCAGGACTATTAAGAATATAGAAGATAAGAATTTGAAAGAAAGTATTCAGAGGAACAGAGAGAATGCTGTTAATATAATAGGAGGCATTTGGCCTAAACTCCAAAATTCCTAACCCCTTTATTTTTCCCTTACTTCAAATGTCTCATATTAATTGAAGCAAATGTATATTTAATATGAACTTAAGCAGCTCATATACTCACCCTCATTAATAACTACATTTTCAGAAAGTTTTGGATTTCTTCATAATACCAAATATTCTATACTTTAGCTTCTTTTGCTATAATCCAACTCCCTCAGTTATACCCTCTACATTTACTAAATTATTTATAGTGTGCTTATACAGTCCAAAAAAAAAAAAAAACTGTCCTCCAGAATTATCACAATATATTTGGAAACACTGTACTTACTCGTTCCATGGCATCCTGGTTATAAGAAAGATAATATAAGCACATGGATACACCAGTAGCAGCCATAGAAGGACGAGGAATTTCCAGTAATTTCTGTACACCTCCATGAGCAACAAACTCTGTAGCAAACTTGTTGTGGAGCAGAAGTGACGCTAAGTGCTGGAGAAAAACAGCAAAAGTTAGCATGGACTAGGTGAAACTAAAATATGAGGCTCTTCAACAAATAACAACACAGGCCACATAACACACAAGTCCTCACTTTTGATATACAACTTTGAATAGGATAATGATTCCAATTTCCTGCCCCAAATAGAAGCCAAATACCATAATATTTTCCCTAAGGCAACTAAACTTACAGGTTGCTATGAGAATGAGATAACAGATACTACTAATTAGAAGGTTAATTATAATTACAGTTATAAGATGTTACTGTTCAATTATTTTATTGTCTCATGAAGCAAGGGATCAAAGGAGTCTGTCTGGCAATCTTCCCATTTTTTTAATTTAAATAGTATATGTACTAATCTTTGCCACTGTGTTAGCAGCTAATGAAGCTATTGTCCTTTGCCATATTAGAATATCAGGAAAATTAATTTTAAAATAAAAAAATCACAACAAATTTTCAAGTATTACATATGCAGTTAATGCTATTAAGAATCCATTTCAGAGAGACCACATACTCTCAGTTTCCTATGGATTTTGCATCAAATCTGACATATACATTCAATAAGGTGAAATCTTTCTTCCTACTTATAATTCCAATTCATTCAACTCTTAAATAGTCTTTCCAATATCACATTATGAATGCAAAAAAATATTGTCTATTTTTTTTACTCTTCCCAGATAAAAATATCATATAAGATCTGCCTTTATGTAATTAAGGAAAAAATTTTCAAAGGTCACACCAGAAGCCATAAGCCCCTTTTATTAGTTCAGTTATTTATTAACAACCAATAATTTTCTTAATTTAATCTGTTGAATAATGCATAGGAAAAAGTTTACTCAGGTATCCTTGTAGGCTGCAATGTTTTTAGTATTTAGATATAAGACTATACTCTACTTCTCAATCTTACAATTTAGGCCTCGAGCCAAATGATCATGGACCCAAATGCCAAACTTGATAAAACTGACTCAAATTAGGAAATTTGAAATCAGACAAAGGCACCCAGGCTACAACTTATGTGTCTACATAGTGAGAAAACTTTTCTTTTATAGCTTTCATAAGAAGATGTGACAGAAACTGACTTTTTTGATTTAACATATCTATCTAATTTGGGAAAACCAAGAATTTAACTATTTGTTTCAAACAACAATGGTAGCAAAGCCTACAATTTAATTCAACAAACACTTATTAAGTATATAATGTTCATAGTGCTATGCTAGATCACAGAACATTAGATTTAGGGTTAAAAGGAAAACTGGAGCCATTTGGTCCAACTCCCTTTTTGTACAAATGAGGAAAATAAAGCCCAGAAGACTGATTTTTAATAATAACAATAATAATCATGATAACCGCTAGCATTTATATAGCACTTTAAAGTTTGCAAAGCACTTTACAAATATTAACTTATTTTATATTCACAACAATCTTGAGAGATATGTGCAATTATCATTTCTGCTTTTCAGATGAAGAAACTGAACTCAGCAGACAAAGGTTTAGTTCTCTGCCCAGGTCTGAGGCTAGATGAACTCAGGACTTCCTGAACCCAAGCACGATACTCTAGACACTGGGATGCCTAAAATTATATAGGATATACAGTATTTTGTACAATCAATTATACTGCAGAACATGACTGGAGCCCTAGCCTTTAATTTAAATCCAATATCCTTTCTATTGAACCACAGTGGCTCACAAAAGAGATTTAAACAAACATTGATAAAACATAATCCATATTCCTTTTTAAAATCTAAGATGAGAATATATCACATTCAAATCAATCTCCTGCCTCAGTTTCCTGACAAGAAATCTCTTCAGTAACTTCCAGCTATAGTGGAAATGCTTTGGACAAAAAAAGAATATAACCTCATCACCTAAAATTTCCAAATGTATGATGGCTCAAAAAGGATAGAAGATTCTCAGAAATGAAAATTCTACCAAAACAAGTAGCTGATTCCATTGAGGGAAAATGGGAGGAAGGAAACATCTTAAAACAGACCAAAGACAGTACATTGGGAACTTACCAATGAACACATATTCTTAAAAAGACTTCTATAAAATATGAAGAAAAGAGTAAAAGAGATCTATAAGAATAGTGTCAAGAAAGCTAAAGTTTAAAATGAATTCAGGCTCAGATGATTAAACTATAATCAATAAATAAAAGTTCAAAACAACAAATAGATATTTAAAGGACTTTTCTGTCTAAAAATGGAATGGATTGTCTCAATTACAGTGAGACTTACCACTCAATAACAGAAATACACACAAAACTAGTTGTGTTCTGAGGATCCTTATAATCCAAAGATATCATGAATGTTTTCCAATTGATAAAGGGTCAAAAAATATGAAAAGGTCATTTTCAGAGGAAGAAATCTAAAATATCAGTAGTCATATAAAAAAGCATTCTAAATCACTAAAGAAATAAACCAAACCTAAGATTCCATCCCAGATGGATCAAATTGGCAAAGTTATGGGCAAATATGAAAAATGACAAATGTTAAAAGGGGCTGTGGGAAAATAAATAAATTAATGCACTATCAGTGGAACTGTGAACTAGTTCAGCTATTCTGAAAAACAATTTGCAACTATGCCCTAAAAGCTAATTGCATACCCTTTGACTCTGCAAAACTACTATGTCTATACTTCAAAGAGGTCAAGAGGAAAGGGGCCTATGCATACAAAAATATTTACAGCAGCCAGTTTGTGGTGATAAAGAAATAGAAAGTTAGGGGATGCCCATCAATTAGAGAATGGCTGAACAAATCGTCATGCTATATGAATGTGATAGAATATAACTATGTTCTAAAAATCAAAGGGACAGTTCCAGAGAAATCTAAAGAAGACTTGTATGAAATTATGGAGCATAAAACGAGCAGAATCAGAATCACTTATATAATAACAACAATATTGCAAAGACAAACGACTCTGAAAGACTTAGGAGTTCTGATTAACACAATAACCAACCACAATCCCAGAGGACTCATAATGAAACATGCTGTCTACCTCATGATAGAGAGATGATATTCAAAATACAGACTGAGACATATATTTTTGGACATGGCAAATGCAGAAATTGATGATACATGTTTTTTTTTAGCAGTTTTTGTTTTTCTTGCCTTTTAGGATACAAAGATGGGTGGGTGATCGTGTGTATGGGTGTGGGTGTGTGTGGGTGTGTAAGACAAAGGGATAGAGAGAGGGAAACAAAAACAAAGAGAGAAAGCTAATTTTGAGTGTAATTTTTAAAAAGACTCCATGAAATCCTACTATCAGTCCTGTAAAAAGCCCCCTATCTAATGCCAAGCTACCTATGCTATTCTGTGGTTCACCATAGGGGTGGGGAAAAAGGAAGTGACACACTCCCAATTTCTGGCCTTGCAGAAACCTGAAAAGGACTGACCACTCCAAATACTCTAAAGAGGTTGCCTCTCACAATCCTTCACTGTGTCACACCTACCTTAGCTTCAAGTCACCATATACAAAATAATCAACAATTTCTAAACCAAGACAGTATCTTCATTTAATGGTGAATATTGATAAAATTTTTCAAAAATTCAACAAACACTTATTAAATAAAAAAGAAACAGGCTAATTCTTACAGTACCTCTATGATGTTCCTTATTCTCAAGGAATTATCCTCATATTCCTTATTACCAAGGCTCAGGCTTTCTAAATAACAAAACTACAAAACTGCAAATTCTGCATACCTATTCTAGTCATTAAAGATGTTTTGAGTCACATATTCAATTATGAATACTGAAATCTTAGTTCAGTGTCCTTTCTATTACATCACACAACTGAAGAGACCTAAGGATAATTACATTCCTTCTAACTGTTTTATGGGGTCCCTATAAGAGTTAAATGAGAACCTATAAAAACACTTTGAAAAAAAGTTCTATTTTGTTGTTGCTGCTGGAAAATGAAGTGCAAATGACAGCAACTCTTTTTGTTTGTTTGGGTCTTGAGAGGCAACTGGGATTAATGATTTGCCAGGGTCACACAACTCTAATAAGTGTTAAGTATCTGAGGCTGGATGTAAACTCAATTTCTTCTGACTCCAGGACCAATATTCTAATCATTGCACCATTTAGCTGCCCCGACAATTAATTCTTAAGTTACTCTGAAGTTTAAGGGTAAATCAGCAGCTCTTTTTACTTTGTAGATCACAAAATTAAGAAGAAAGCCTTCTGTCTAATATGCCAGTTATGATTTGTGTATTTCACTTAGTTTTGTAATCCTCTGTAGAAATGCATCTGAGCTAGCAGCTTCACAATTACATTCTTAGTTACAATAGACTTTTGAGATTCAGGTTTGTTTTTAGACAAAATGGCCCACTTACTGCACTATTTCCCAGAAAACTACTTCCCAAGAAAATACTGTTTCTTACATAAATAAACTCTCTTAATATTTGCATCGAAAGGTCCACCGGCACCCTTATGTTACCTTCCTAACTTTCCTTCCTCCCTGGCTCTGCCTTCTCGGGGTGGTTTCCCCAAAAAGAGAAATGGGAAGGAAAAAGGAATGGCTCCATTTTCCTGATGATCAAGTCAGTACCAGGGTGCTTTAACATTCAAGGATGTAACTATGAACTTTAATCAAGAAATACAAGAGCAGCTGGTTCCCAAAAAGACTTATGCAAGAAAGTGCTGAAGAACTACAGAGGAGGGTTTCTCTGGAAAGGCTGTTTTGAAGGCTGAATGAAAGGATGACAAAACAAGTACTTCAGCTATTATGATGATGATCTCATCTCTAAGCCCACAATTCTCTAGCACATTTGGCTAACAGCATGATCTTCTTGAGCTTAGTGATCATGGCATTATTGACTACTGTAGTTAGCCACAAAGAACACCTGGGCAGTGAAGCCTTCAAACTGAGGATCTTGGTTGACCTTGAGATTCCCCCAATTCTAAAGATAGAGTTATTACTGTGACCTTCCTCCAACCAAGCCAAAGCTAGCCCATAACCAGCAGCACCTAAGAATGGAGGATTTTGAGGCACCGCTATCCTTGGTACACTCACCCAGACCACCTCCCAGGCCTGTAACACCCTTCTTTCCTCATTTTTACTTTCATATTTCTTTGACTCCTTTAAGGTCTGTAGTCAGATGGCACCCCTTCTATGCAATATTTCCTGATTACTTCTGCATTTAAAAGTGTTTTCTCCTCTTTCTAAAGTATTTCAGGATCACTTCATCTTGATCTTTACTATATACCATTATTATCTGTGCTGCACCACACTTAATTTTTGTATAGAAATCATATTCTCCATAGCAAAATATAAAACTCCATATAGGAAAAGCTATTTATGGATGTCTAGGCTCTAATCCAATGCCTTCCTTGCATGCAAGTGGTAGCACTTAATAGAATACTTGTTGAATGACTGTTCCAGGACTCATTAACTTCTTACAAGCATTTCCTATTTATTATTTTTTTTTATTTTAATCTCCCCACAGTGCCTCTCACAGTATTCTAAACATTATTTAGATAACTTCCAGTGAATACTTTTCATCCTCTGCCCTTATTGAGTCTTCAGAGAATGTACTAGCAATAGTAATCCTCCCCATCTCCCCATGTGATGAATCTGTGCAGTCAGTTTCACTTTGTGCTCTAGTACTGGCAGCATGCTAGGATCCTAGGGTTCCAACATGGTGTGGAGAAGCTGTCAAAAGATCTACCCTATTGTACACCAAATACTGTGTAGGTGACATTGTACATGGGCAATTGAGATGGCTCCTACCTGGTTTGGAAAGAGCTGTAGGTTTCACAGAAAGCCCTGGAGTTCCTGGACACTATGTCTCAACTGAGCCTCACCATTCTTATCCTTTGGTGCTCACCAAATAGATTGGAGCTACCACCTTGTCCTGGTACCCAATGAGCCCACCAGCTTCCCTTCTCATGAACCCCAGCTACCCCGATCTGGCTAATGATGGCCAAAAACCTAAATTACTGTGTCTGGAGGGATGACAGACAAAAAGCATCACCATTTAGCCCTCTTTGTAATGGCCAGAAACTGGAAACTGAGTGGATGGCCATCAAGTGGAGAATGGCTGAATAAATTGTGGTATATGAATATTATGGAATATTATTGTTCTGTAAGAAATGATCAGCAGGATGATTTCAGAAAGGCCTGGAGAGACTTGCTGATGCTGAGTGAAATGAGCAGAACCAGGAGATCATTATATACTTCAACAACAATACTATATGATGATCAATTCTGATGGATGTGGCCATCTTCAACAATGAGATGAACCAAATCAGTTCCAATAGAGCAGTAATAAATTGAACCAGCTACACCCACGAAAGAATTCTGGGAGATGACTATGAACCACTACATAGAACTCCCAATCCCTCTATTTTTGTCCACCTGAATTTTATTTCCTTTACAGGTTAATTGTACACTATTTCAAAGTCTGATTCTTTTTGTACAGCAAAATAACTGTATGGACATGTATACATATATTGTATTTAACTTATACTCTTAAGATATTTAATATGTATTGTTCAACCTGCCATCTGGGGGAGGAGGTGGGGAGAAGGAGGGGGAAAATTGGAAAACAAGGTTTTGCAAGGGTAAATGTTGAAAATGGTCTTTGCATGTATTTTGAAAATAAAAAGTCATTTAAAAAAAAAAGTTTCAAGTCAGCTTTAGCAATACCCTCATCCTTTTTCTGAGACTCATCTCAAAATCATTCGATCTTAGATTCAGCATTATAGAGATGCTTTATTTTATATATAGCTTTTTATTTCCAAGTTATATATGCATGGTTAATTTTTCAGCATTGACAATCGCAAAACCTCGTGTTCCAAATTTTTCTCCCTCCCTTCCCCCTCACTCCCATCCCTAAACAGCAAGTAATCCTATATGTTAAATATGTGCAATTTTTGAAGCTCTTAATTGGAAGCCTTCTCCTTAAGCTGATTGGCTTGGCAAAGAACAAAACAGATTTTCTTTATAGTTGGAGGCATCTCATTTTTAAATTCTCTTCTGATGTTAAGATATAATATAAAGGGTTCCAGCTTTTTAAATGAGTTTCACAATAAAACAGCCCCTTTGTCTGGCAGCAATATAACCAAGCAAAACTTTGTCCCACTATTTTGGTTATATTATAGAGGCTCATCATCCCAAATTTTATTATGCAAAATAATGTCTCAACTATACTGTGATGTATATCTATAATAAAGAGAAGATCCTAGGTTCACAGAGTTTAAGCAGAACAGATATGTGGCCTAGGAGTCCTAGAATCACAGAATCTAGAAAGTTGGACAGTCCGAGCCATACCTCAAAAAAATACCCATGTAATACATATGCAGCAAGTGGTTGTTAGTCTTTGCTGGCAGACCTCCAAGGAGGAGGATTCCACTCATCCTACCAAACAGCACATTCTACTTTGAAGCATTCTAATAGGTTAGAAATGATTTCTTGCTATCCAGTCTCAATCTGCCTCTCCACAACTTCTACCCATTGCCTCTAGAACAAAGATAATTCCCCTCCAACTTCCACATCAGAGTCCTTTTGTTTTTCTTTTAAAAACTGATTTTTCATATTATTTGATAATTTATCTATTAACAACTAATTAATATCTATTAATTTGACAATTTATCTATTAATGATCTAAATATCAAAAAAAATTTAAATAACACCTATTTTTTTGACAGCAGTATATTTTAAAGACAAAAGGACTTCATAAGAAATGGGGAGAGGTTAACAAGCTGTCATATGTTTATGTATATTCTTTTATTTCCATTCAATGTCAATAACTAAAGATGCCCCCCAGCAAGGTCTGCAAGCAATGATTCTTAATTTCTTCTCTAATCTTGATTAGTCTTTTATTTTTAGGTTTCTAACTACTCTGACTCAATGCAGGAAAGAAGTGACTCAATTCAACAATTAGTATGGAGATACAAAGACAAAAAGCAATAGTTTGGGCTTTTGAAGAATTGGCATTTTAAGATGTCAAGAAGGCATCTAAAACTAGAAGGATCAAGAGAGTTAATGGATGCAAATGTGTTCTAATTTTACTTTGAAGTAAAAATATTCATCCTATTATCTAATTCTTTGCCCTATAGTTTTGTTTTGTTTTTTTAAGAAATGTACTTTAAATCATGGCTTGGTCCTTCCTTTGTATTCTTAAATTTTGGTCCTTCTTATATAAAATAATGTTTAGACCATTTAGAACATTTATTACTTTATAATTTAGAACATTATATACTAAACACTATAAAAGAGAAAAAAAAAGATCCCTACTTTTAAAGAGTTGATGATCTAAAGAGGAGACATTCACTCAACAACTTATTAAGTACTACCATATATAAGAAAGACAGAGCACAGAATAAATCCAATATGTAAAGTCAAAGTACTTTTTAAAGTAATCATCCCTTTTGTCTGATAAGTATTAATTCTTCAGCAATTTTTGTTATTGTCACAACACTTTCATTACAATTATGCTACAGCCATTTGGAATAATGATTTTGCAGGTATATACAATGAAAATATAGTGTGTATGCTGCTTAAAGAAATAATAAGTATACCAATTAATTTTAACCAATTTTATCTATCCAGTACATTTGATATACAACAATTTACCTTCAGGGCCTCAAAGGTGAGCAATACATCATTTGTCCTTTTCAAATCAATATAGAACATCATCAGCTCCCGTGATCCAAGCTGCATGAAAATGGGAAGCAGCTGAAAGAACAAAAAGAGTAAAAATCCTTTGGGGTTATCCTCCCAACATTCAGCTTTATCCTATAGGGATAAAAGACTTGATCTACTTTTTCTATTCTTCCATAGGAGGATGAAAATATAAATGAAGTCCTTTAGGCTCTTCAGAAAGAGGCATAATTCAAGAAATTATCACCATTAATTATTATAGAAATTACAATGAACAACAACAAAATGGAAACAGAATATAACAAAAATCTTTGCTAATTTGGTTCAGAAAAATCTACGCCTCATCTTATCACAACAGTAAGTCTTACTATAACTCACTTCCCCCAAAAAAACCAAAAACTCATCTCAAAGAGGAAAAAAAAAACTTTTTATACTTCTATACATACCTCCTGATACTCTCCTAGTGGGGTCAAGTATTGAAGAATAAGTCGTTGTTCTATAGCAGAAGTCAAAGGATAAAGGGTATAATTAGTACCAATAACCCAAGGGGACATTTCTGACCAGCTGCTGTTAGAAAGTTCAACAAACATGCGTTCTGGCTCAGAGGTTGAGAAGCCCAACTTTTGTTTGGCCTTTCTGAAGCCATCTCTGTCACCTTGTTTTGCCATTTTACTTTTTCTCAATCCTCCATCCTCAAGTTTGGTGGTTGAATTCACTCTGCTACTGGTCTTATGGCCTGAATCAAGATGAAAGGAAATCTCCATATCCCTGGAGGTCTCCTCTTGTTCTCCATCCATTGTCATTTCCCCATAGTCCATGTCAACTGCTTCCTCATCCAGTGGCAACAGTGGTTCAGAGGACAACTTTCGAGGGCTAGGACGCTTATTTTCCTGCCGTAAAGTCATTTCATGCACTTGTAGCTCCCTAAGTCTCCGAAGCACTAAAGCCACCTGGAAACACAATTAAGAAAAAGTGAACAACACAACTGAACACTGCCTTTCTCTGCAATCTTAGTTCTGCAACCCTAGAATTTAATGGAAAAAAAAAAAAAACCAAGAGCTTCTAAATGTCATGACCATTAATAAATAAATTAAACTGTATTATCTTTGTTGGCTTAAAAGTTTTACTTACAATCAGAATCAAGTGCCATCCATTTCCCACTTCCCTGACTATTCCTTCCTTGAGAGCCTTTACCTTTAGATGCAAAAGTAATTAACATCTGCTAAAATATTACTGAACTGCAGGAATAAAGTATTGACAACAAAGAGAAAAAATGTATTTTTCTACAGGATCCAATAAAGACAAGGATTAAAAAGAGTGACTCATTTCTTATGTGATAACATATATGATTTTATAAAATAAATCAAGATCAATATACCTACTTATATTATATATTAATTACTGATTACAGATATTTGAACCAAGCAAGTCATCCACTGTATCCAAACAAAGATATCAGACACATTAGCAACTATTTAAGTAATTCCTGTGAAAACAGATTGTGACTACTCTCAAACAACTTTCACCTGTTATTTTCAAAGTCCATATAGCACTAGAAATAGGTATTGAAATAGGTTCAACATCTCTAATGACATTATACAAATAAATCTTTCTCCCAAACTACTTAAAATTTGCCTACCCCTCCCCACAAAGTGACAGATGACTCCTGCATTTATTTTTTTTAGCAAAACAAAAACAAAGCATTTCTTTCTAGTGATCTAGCAAAAATAAATACTCATCCTGATAAGTAATTTATTTAAAAGACAAAATATATGCTTAGAGCAAGCAAAAATGAGTAATTAGGATGAGGAACACAGTACTGAAAAGTTCAGGAAAATATATCACATGAGACAATAAAGAAAAAAGGTAAGAGCAGAGAGCAGAGTGTACCACTAGGAGACATCTGTACCACCACAACTGCAAAACAAGCACAGCAGCAATCCCACCTGCCCAATTACAAATGGGAGACATTTGCATCAGATTTAAATGGCAGGAAGAAATTTCTATTTACAAAGCATCATCAGCCTTCTCCACCTCCATACAAAATTCATTTCAATCTGGTCATTACCAGCTGTGAGTTCTCATCCCTATAGTTGGCAGCAATATCTTGGTTTTCCATAGCACCTCCCAATAGTCCAGTAGAATAAGTCCTCAGGGGTTGATCAGCCTCTCTTGCCCATTTGAAGAGGTTCTCAACAATTCCTTCCTATAGTTAAGGGGGAAAAAGAACAATTCAGAAGGTATACCTTTTTCAGAATTCAGCTAGATAAAATTCTGAATTTTTCTCATTTCCTTTCTTTCCAATTCCCTTTCCTTACTCAAATCATCACCCACAAATTGGAATACTTTATTTTGAGATTCCTGAATATTTAAAAAAAATTTCTGAACAATTTCCAGTCATTACCATGATTAGTTAACACATAATACATGAAACAACAAAAGAAATCATGGACTGCCCCAAGGAAAGATCATCATGTCACTAAAGACATACAAAAATGGCACCTCCTAAAAATAAATTTTATGACCGTATGACTGTTCTCAAATCCAATTACAACCCTAATCCATTACAAAGTTCATGCTGATAAAGTCCCCACCAACCTAGCTTCCTAGAGTTTAGAGAAAATGCTTGAAAATATTAATGTAGACATATATTAGCCCTATATTTACCCATATGGCTCTCCACCATCACAAGACCTTAAAAGCATGGAAAAAACCAAACAAATGGATCTTCTTTTGCCTTAGATCTAACAAATTCTTTATCTCCCCAAACCCTATATTACAGGATCAAAGCCTAAGTCAAAACTATTTTCCTGGTTACTTTTGCCCACACTATCTATCATTCCCATTTAGCCCCATCCCTTCCCAGTTTCTATTCTTTTCTATCTTCCTGTTCCACTACAACTTCTGGAACACCCATTCTGTAATTAGCATACTTCCCTATATTTTCTCTCTCTCTTCTATTCTGACACTCATAACCTGACATTCTCTAGAAGATCAAATTGAATAATGGATCAGTATTCAAATTCCTTGCAAACCACCATCACTTCTAGACCCAACTTCTGCCACTACTATGAAACCTCTTCTCTTTTGAGACTGACTTCATGGAGAATTTTATCAGGCAGTCCACATCTTTGGTACTATAATCTACTGATCTCTAGAGCGCTTACAACTTTCCTTTCTAAGGGAGCTCCTTGCTACACCTGACATCATACCTAAGGACATCAAAATATAGTGATTTTCCTTTGAACACTCTTAGCCTGCCAGTTCATTATACCCAACTCTCAAGGAAAATCTTTATTCCATCTCCACTTATCTACAGAAATGGAATTACCTTAAATTCAATTCAATGAGTACTGATAAAAGCACTGAATATGTGTCAGACACTGTATTAGATGTCTTTGGTCAAAGACCAAAATGAAAACTACCTCTGTCCTCAAGAAGTTTACATTCTACTCAGCATCATTAATAACTGTGCCACTTACATAATCTTAAAACCTGAATTCCCAACTTAGATAAAGAAGCACCTCTCTTTCCATCTTTTACCCTGTTCCACTTTCCCTAAACTTCACACTGTCTTCATTATAACTTCAAGATTCTCCATCCCATTAGTTACCCTTCCTTTGGTCCCACTCTTGGTTCAGCTACATACTCTCCATCCCTAAATCCTTCACTCCCTTGTTTTTCTGCCACTTATATTTCCACAATCTTTAACTCTGGTCATGAAAATCAACTGTGTTTGCTCCTATTCTCAGACTTAAGACTACTGAGGAAAGCCATATTGGCATGTGGTTAGGCTCACTAAGTAACAACAAAAGCTGACACATAGATAATCCTCTAATATTTGACAAGCAGCATGACACAGTGGATAACAGAAAGACCTGAGTTTAAATCCAGCCCCGAACACAAACTATGTCTTTACAAGCAAGTCACTTAAAAGTTCATGACTTTTGACTATCTATGACTATATGTAAATTACAGGCAAGTTGATGATCTGCATTAATGAAATGAATCTGCATAACACAAGTTCTTAACATCAGTGAAATCAGAGATCTGGACCAGAAAAAAAGAAAGAAAATCTAATGTGCCAAGCACTTTACATAATTAGCTCCTTTAATATTCACAGTAAGTTTGTATGGTAGGTACTAATGATATTATCATCCCTATTTTATAAATGAGGAAACTGAAGTTTCTAAGGGATTTTTCCATAATCAAACAACCAGGTGGGCTTCAAGCCCAGTTCTCTTCAGAATAAATTCATTGCTCTTTCTACTCTACCAAATCATCTCCAAATCATGTTATTCAGTCTCAATTAAGTCTTCACTGCCACATGGTTATCCTTTCATTTTCCCCTTTCCCTTTTTCCCCACAATGGATGGTTCACCAAGCAGGGGAAGGAAGAGAGATAGATTTGAAAATTAGGGCATTGTAAAAGCAAAAGTTATCAATGAAACAATTAAACAGGTAGCCCTTTGTTCCAAGGAGAAGCTTGGGAAACCACAAAGTTCTTTTTAAGACTCTAATAGGATAATCCAATGCAATACTCTCTACTAGTTTAGATCTTGGCCCAACTCAGTAGTAGTTGATGAAAATGCATGAGCTCTTTAGACTGTCTAAATCTAAATCATAATCTAGACTCTAGGAACACTTCATTTATTTGTTGTTGTTTTTTTCCTCTGTGAGTGATCAGGTTAAACTCTTTTAAGGGGTTGTGAATCTGATCTAGAAGATTCTGCTGCAGTGTTTCAAAATTTAATATAAAATAGCACAACCAGCAAAATCTATTAAGAATAATGGAGGACCTATTTCAAAGTCCAATTCTTCTTGTGCAGCAAAATAAATATATGGATATGTATACATATATTGTATTTAACATATACTTTAACATATTTAACACGTATTGGTCTATCTGCCATCTGGGAGGAGGGGAGGGAAGGAGAGGAAAAATTGGAACGAAAGGTTTTGCAATTGTCAATGCTGAAAAATTACCCATGCATATATCTTGTAAATAAAAAGCTATAATAATTAAAAAAAGAAAAAAAGAAAGAATGGAGGACCTTATCTAAAAGGAATACTTCTATGACTTACACTTTGTGCTCAAAATTTCCATTACAAAAGCAAAACACAAAAATGCGAGCTTTTTCTTGCACTTGTTTTTAACAGAGATGAATTCACCTACAAAGAAACTTGCTTAATTTTGAGGTAAGCAGGAGGGGCATCTTATTTGGAAGAGTCTAAGTTGGTATTTTGCTCTATTAAATCAAATGCTTTTTAGTCAACAATCAATAAATACAATGGATTCTTGCTTTTGTCACATCTTTCAATCAACTGTTTGATGGTAAATATGTGGTCTAATATGGAGTTTCACTTACAAAAGCTTATTTGTTCTCTGCTAATATCCTCACCAAGTATGCCTTAAAAGCATATGTAGATTATTCTTATAAAAGGTTTGTATGAGACAGCTAGGTGGCGCAGTGGATAGAGCACCAGCCCTGAAGTCAGGAGGATCTGAGTTCAAATCTGGTCTCAAGACACTTAACACTCCCTAGCTGTGTGCCGCTGGGCAAGTCACTTAACCCCAATTGCCTCAGCTCCCTCCCTCCAAAAATAAGAAAGAAAAAAGAAAAGGTTTGTATGGATGGGAAAGTAGATTTTCTTAGTCACCTTTTTTCGGGGATACTGAAGACAGAAATTTTTCCTATGCCTTTTGTATCTTTCCCTCTTCAAATACTGTAAGAATCAATCTTTCAACGTCCTCATGATCATACAGTCTCCAGCAGTTGCTTTATCCCATCTTTATTCTCTTCAGTGCTACTTTCTACATCTTCTATAAGCACATCTGGAGATATGGATGTTCAAGTCCCAAGTATAATTACTCCCTTGATGGAGAAGTGTTATAAAAAAAAATCTTTGCAGATCTTTTTAATTAATGTATTGTCATCTTTCCGGTTTCACTTTTAAATGCTTTCAGGATGATTTTGCTTAGCTGAATCTCTTGCCAAGCTTTCTTTAAATTGGTTTTTATGAGGTGATACTCCAACCACACTTCATCAGAAGATTTTAGAGACAAGTTTATCATTCAAATTGGGATTATATTTGACTGCTATCCCCATTTGACCAAGAGGTAAAATGTTTCCTAAGACACTTTAGTGTCATTTAGTCTATTTGAAAGCCTACTGTCAATATATTCATCTAACTTAGGTCTACTACTGAGATTTTCAGATTGCTTCATCTGACCCAAATTTAAATCTTGCTTTTAATAAGATAATAATAGCTGAATATTTAGGATAAATTATCTGTCTACTCTGACCAAAGACTATCATTAGGATGTTTGTAATGATTGATAGACAGACAAACATGCTATTTATTAAGTAGTTACTATATATCAGGCACTGTATTAAGTCTGGGAATATAAATATAAGCAAAAATATAGTCCTTGCCTTCAAGAAGTTTTTATCCTAACAGAGGAAGATTAATAACTAAAAAGGAACTGAAAAGGGGTGAACATAAAAGTGAGGGTCCAAAAGGAATTCAGGGAGTCATGAGCTGAACTAGATTTGGAAAGAGCATAGCTTACTCCATGAGAGCTAAAATCCATAAGAAAACAACAGAAATTGATGAATATAATTCTTTCTCCAACAGATAACTACACAACTACACAAATGATAAGAATAGACAATCCTCAAAATAATTACAAATTCCACAAATTATCAATAACATATATAATTTTAAAACTTCATAAAAAGTGTTCAAATTCTTTACGAGTCAGAAGAATAAAAATTAAAACAACTCAGATACCACATTCAGATTATATTAGATAGTCAAAATGATAAAATGTAATCCTGGCAGGGTCTTATAAAAACAGACATATTATACTGATTATGAACTTCCCCATTGGTGCAATCCATTTGGAAAGCAACATGTAATATAAGCACTACAAAATTTTTCACACTCTTTGATCCAATAATCCCACTACTAGGACTATACCCTATAGATATTACTGATAGAAAAAAAATTGTATAAAAATATTCCTCATATCATTTGTAATAGCAAAAATCTAGCAAGAAGCATATGACTAAGAACCATGTGATTTAAGTGGCTTAAGCTATAATAAATAATAAAGGAACATTAATGTGTCATATATAAGAAATGAAAATAGTGAAAAACACAAAGAATTATGGGGAAGCTTATATGAAGGAAAAAAAAAAAAACATTAAAAAATACTAAGTTAGAGCACTGAACCTATAATAGGAAGACACTGGCACTCATGCACACTAGCAGTGTGACCCTGGGCAAATCATAATCTGGTCTACCTCAGTTTCCACATATGTAAAATGTGAATAACAAGATTATAAGGGCTTAACTCTCAGGGGTGTTGTGAAAATAGAATGAAATAATATTTGTACAGCACATTGCAAAACTTAACAAATTCTGGAAAAAAACTATACAGAAAAAAATTTTCAAAATTAATTAGATAAATAATAGGATGACACTATGATATTATATTCAATATACTTTTTTTCCCCCTAAAAACAAACTAACAAGTTTAGTTGACTGCAAAATTTTTCTTGAGGCAACTAAGTGGCACAGTAGATAGAGCATTGGTCCTGGAGTCAGAAGGACCTGAGTTCAAATTCAGCCTCAAACACTTTACCCTTACCAGCTATGTTGAGACCCCCTGAGCAAATCATGTAATACCAATTGCCTTGCCCCTTCTCCCCAAAAATTGTCTTGTTTGCACAAGTAGACTTTTGAAGATTAAATTTATAAGTTTTTGAAAAAAGATGTCTAAAAACATTAAAGCAACAGATTTTGTTAAGCAAAATCTGTGTACATTATAAAGAACATAGTGGTATCGAATTTTAGAAATTCCCAAGTTATACACCCTTCTTTAAATTAGGTACCTTTTCTTGAAAGACAACAGCAGTTTCCAGCCCAGGCATGATATCTAACAAGAGTCTACAAGCAGCAGTGTTCAAAGGAGGCTCTCTACTTGTCATCACATATGCATTCACCAACTGTTAATAGAAACAAAGGAATAATATTAGTTAGAAATTCAATCTAGGCAAATTAAGGCAGTTGTAATAAACTCCATCAAAAAATTATGAAAGAACACTTTCAATCAAAATCTAACCTTTCAGTTACTAAAGGTTGCATTCAGGTATACAGCATTAAATAAGTTAGCTGAGAACACACATCTTTTACAACAGTGTCCTCAAAATATAATAACATGAAATACTTATAAAGATAAAAAATTACATGACGAAAGATAATTTTTAAAATGTCAACTAAGCAACTATGGAAGTAAAGAACATGGAAGAGAAATGGGCCAATCATGTAAAAGAGAAATTCCCCACTCAGTTATCACAAATGTCATATACAAGTGCTAGAAGACACTAGAAGCTAGTGTCAAGAGATCCTTGGCAATGATTAATCAACAACAACAACCAGGGTCTTTGAATTCTAAATAAGTTTATATAAACAGATTTACAAAAAGGATAGAATGAGTAAAACTTCTTGTTTTACAGTATAGCATAATTCCAATTCACAAGACACACCACAGGGCAAAAATAAATAAATAAATAAATGTTGAAAACATGGGTAAGTTTTCCTATTCAGGAAAAAAAAAAAAGATATCCTTTGACACTTTTCAGGTCAATGCTTTTACAAAAACATGTTGACTCTTAAAAAACAAATACAATGAGCCACACTTCCTCCATTATTCTTTTACCTTAATCTCAGGAAGAGAGAAGTGATGTAGATACCCACATGCTTAAATTAAACATCTTGTTGAACTAAAAAAGAATCTTGGGATGTGTCTCATAGATCACCCTGAAGCTGAATAAATTTAAAGACGAATAAGAAAATACCTTAGCGAAAAACAAAAAACTAATATAAATTTACCACCAGGGAAACTCATTTAATATTTTTCTTCCAAATAAACTAACACTGTATAAAACAAATACATCCCCTCTAATTCCCATTTGGTACAACCTAAGTCACTAAGATAAAGTAAATTAATTGCAAAAGATAATAAAATTATAACATTTGTTGACTATAATATAAAGAAGAAATAAAAAGCAAACCTACTGCATTCATGAAATCATCATTCTTGAAGAGTATTCTCAATAGGTGGCCCAACATACATTCTGGATCAGCTCGCCCTGCCAAAACAAAAGGGGGTAACAAAAGTTTGAATTAGCCATTCCATTTACTTCTACAAAGTCAGAAACTTGGATGGAGACGAAGAATAGTGATAATTTTTTTTTTAAAAGGAAAGTAGGGGGAGGGAAACAGAGGGGGATTAGAACAGAAAATTTAAAAAAACATCTGACTGGATTTCAGAAGTAATTCATAGTCAATCAATTCAATAAAAATTTATTAGGGTCACATTGCCAGGCCCTATTCCAAGCAATGGGAGTACAAAAGCAAAATACAATCATTGCTCTCAAGCTCACAATCCAACAGGGAACACAACATGCAAACAATTATGTTCAAACTGGATAGATACATGATAAAGTGGAGATGACTAAAAGAGGAAAGAAAATAGATTAAGGAGAATCAGGAAAGGTTTCCTATAGAAGGTGAAATTTTAGCTGAGACTTCAAGAAAGAAAGGAAGCAGAAAGAAGAAGTGAGAGAGAGAGAGAGAGAGAGAGAGAGAGAGAGAGAGAGAGAGAGAGAAGTGCATCATGTTATTTTTCCAGTACTAAATGTGGAATCAGAGAATCTGAATTCAAATGTCACTTTATTTAACCTGTGTGACTCTGGGCAAGCCACATAACTTCTCTGGGTCTCTGGTTTTTTCAACTGTAAGATAAGAAAGTTGGACAAGGTCTTGCTCAGGATTCCATTGCAGTTCTAAATCTATGATCTTATGAATTCTGGTCTAACGAAAAATAGAGTTGAAGAGGCTGTATTATAGGACTTCAAAAAAAATTATCTAAATCCTCCAGCCAAATACTAGGTTAAAACAGGGTTAAAGAGACTTTTGGAGGGGTACAAAATGTACAACTGGAAGAAGAGGCTAATTTTATGACAATCCTTGCTCAGTGAGGGGAAAAAAAAGCAGTAAGAGAGTAGTAACATCTCCTTCCACTAGCAAAAATATTTTCCAAAAAAATCACCAGCTAATTGGTTACCCCTGTTCTAGAGAGATAACAGTCAATGACATATTAATTTCTTATCTACACTCTTGAGTATGGATAAAAAAGAAGAGCAAGCTGTTGATTTAGAGTATGTATAATAATAATAATATTCATACTATTTTTAATGTACATCAGGCACTGTATTACACATTTTACAAATGTTATCTCATTTGATCTTCACAACTAATCTGAGAGGTATGTGCTATTATTATCTCCATTTTCCTGACAAGGAAACAGAGGCAAACAGAAGTTGTAACTTGCCCAGGGTATACAGTGAATGTCTGAGATTGAATTTGAACTCATATCTTCCTGACTCCAGACCCAGTGTTCTATCCCACTATGCCATCTAATTTCCCCCAAATATGCCCAAATCAAGATTAAAAGAAAGGTGGGATTTTTTTCATGTTAATAATCACTATTAATTTATTAAATTTTAATTCAATAAAGGCCATCATTTTAGTTTCCTTTTAAGACTCAACATGACAAAACCTCACTGATAGTTTTGGCTTACTTAAAAAAAAAAAAAAGATTAAAAGCTACAAAGAATAAAGTTTTGCTACTGATTATAAATGGAAGTCACAAAGGTGTACTAGAGAAAATAAAAATCAAAAACAAAATATTTTTAAATGAAAAAACCTTTGAGATCATTTAATCTATGACTCAATTTTTACAAATTAAAAAAACTAAACTTTCATGTTATTACTATTAACAGAATTAACAGAATGACTAATTTTAAAAGAAAAAATATTCTACCCTTTCCATTCTCATATCTTCCCATTTTCTTCTGATATCTATTTCCTATTCAAAATTTCTTCCATAATTCCCCTATTTTAATGATTCTTATTTTAATCATATCTCATCATACTCTGAGGCATTTACTGAATTTATATGATATCAACTAAATGTATTTTCATTTCTGAAAAGTTACATAGAAAACTAGTCAAAGTATGACAAATAGTCTAATATGAATCTTTTGGGTATTCCCATTTCAAAATGTCTAATCAATATACTTGTATTTGAGAACAAAACTAACAATGTCAAAGATGCCAAAAAATCAAATGGTTAAGAAAATTTTTTCTCTCTCATAGTTTGCATCTTTATTCTTATTATTCACAAATACTCCAAATTTCAATTTATTTTAAAAAAAAAAAAAGGAGGGTATAAAACAATGGAAAGAGGTCCCAATCTAAAGTCAGAATCATCAGAACCTGGTTTCAAATCCTGGCCTTATCCATTTATTACTTGTATGACATAGAACAAGTCAAAATTTCTACATACCTTGGTTTCTTTCTTTCTTTTTTTTTTTTTGGGGGGGGGAGGGCGGGGCAGAGAGAAAGGGGGACAATTGAGATCAAATTACTTGCTGAGGGTCATATAACTAGTAAATGTCTGAAGCTAGATTTATTCTAGTAAATGGTGGGTGCTCCTGACTCCAGAGCTGGTGCTGTCTACTAGCTGCCTCTCCCTTTTTTCAGTTTCTCTTTAAAAATGAGATGGAGACTTTCTAACTTTCTTTCCTCCTTCCTCATCAACAGAAATAACAGAAGAATCAGGGGCAGAGCCAAAATGGCAGAATAAAAGCAGGGCCTCACCTTAGCTCTCCCAAATTCCCCTCCAAACAACTTTAATCCTTCAAAACAAATTCTAGAACAAGAGAACAAACAAAAGGATGAGGAAAACTATTTTCCAATCCAAGACAACTTAGAAGATAGGCAGAAAAGATCTGCCTCATTGGGGTGAAAGTAAAATGCAACTGATGCTGGCTGTACAAGCTAGCAGCAAACTGGGGGGACGATGGCATAGATGTGGTGATTTCCAGAGCTCTCAACCCACAAATGATAAGGGAATCAAGCAACTGGTCAGGAGACTGTGAGAGACCCTTCACTAACATTGAGTACAGGATCCTAGCACATTTCCAAAGAGTTACAAGTAGCAGTCCCAGGATGAGGATGAGCACTAATACACTAAAGCATATGGTCACAGGGAAGTGGGAGATCCTAGTCACAGTTGCAAAGTGGAAGAGAATACTTGTGGCCACTTACAATCTAGATTATAGGGCAGAAAAAGAGTGATTACACCTCCCCTTAGATCATACCACCTTGGAAGAATTGAAAACTTACCTGAAATTTGGGACAGTACCCCTCCATCGCAGGAGCAGTGTCCAATTTTAACATAAATTATAAGTCAAAAACTAAGCTGGGAAAATAAGCAAGTCCAAAAAAAAAAAAAAAAAAAAAGAAGAACCTGCTGGTAATAAGTGTTACTCTAGTGGCAAAGAAGATGAAGACACAAACTCGGAAGACAACAAAATCAAAACAGCTACACACAAAGCTTCAAAGAAAAATGGGAATTGGTCTCAAGCCCAAAAAGAATTCCTGAAAGTGCTTTATAAAGAGCTCTTCAAAATCAAATAATAAGACCCTCACTGGAAAAATGAAGAAAACAAATGACAGTCATGGCAAAAAGCAACAAAGAGTCAACAGCTTGGAAAAGGAGACACGAAAAATACTCAAGAAAAGAGCACTTTCCAAAATTAATAAGCTAAATACTAAAACACCATAAAAATTCACTCGAGAACAAAATCCTTAAAAAGCACATTTTAACCAATCAAAAAAGATGGAAAAAATTTACTTTGGAAGAAAACAAATCCCTGAAAACTAGAAATGTACAAATGGAAATGGAGACACTAAATCTCACTAAACAAAATCATTCCTTATGAATTACAATATATCAAGAAACAATCAAACAAAATCAAAATCAAAAAAAGATAATAGGAAGTATCTCATTGGAAAAATAACCTGGAAAACAGATCTAAAAGAAATCATTTAAGAATTAAATGATTTAAAAAATCACTTCCTTAAAAAGACATCAAAATGAAAACCCTTGGAATATGACAGACAAAATCCAGAACTCTCAAGTTACAGAAAAAACATTGCAACTAGCCAGAAAGAACAATTCAAATGTTGTGGTGCTACAGTTGGGGATAACACAAGATTTAGCAGCTTCTGCATTAAAGAATTGGAGGACTTAAAATATAATATTCTCGAAGGGAAAGGAGATAGGATTACAACCAAGAATTAAATACCCAAAAAACCTCAATATAATCCTTTGGGGTGGGGAAGTGGGGGTAAAGGGGAGAATGGGGAAAAGGAGGGAGATATATTTAATGAAATAAAGGATTTTAAAGTATTCCTGATAAAAAGACCAAGTAGGAAACTTGACTTTCAAGTCAAGACTCAAGGAATGTATAAAAAAGGTAACATGAAAGAGAAAATATAAGGGATTCAATAAGATAAACTGTTTATATTTTTACATGGGAAAAGGATAACTAAAAATCCTATGAACTCTGATATCAAATATGGGATAATATCTAAAAAAAAATTAAGTTAAATTAAGAGGAAAAAAAGGATGCACTGGGAAAAGAGGGAAGGGAGAAATTAGAATGGGATAAATTCTCCATAAAAAGAGCAAAAGAGCTTTTACAGTGTTGGGGAAGGTGGTTTTAGGATGTGATGGACAACAGTTGAGCTTCACTCTTAGCCGAATTGTCTCAAAATGGGGAATGGCATACACACTCAGATGGGTACAGAAATTTAGCTCACTATACAAGGAAGTAGGAAGGAAAGCAAATAGGAGGAGGAAGGCGGAAAGAAGAAAGAGCAAAATGGGAAGGAAAGGTAGTAGTCGGAAGCAAAACGCTTTTTAGGAGGGACACAGTGAAAGGAGAGAAAAAAGAATAAACAGGAGGGAAAAACATTCTTTTGCAAGCCTATAAACGTTTAGGATTTTTGAACTATAAGGACCTAATCACAGATCACTCATTTTAGCCTTCTCATGTCTGTTTAGTGGGGGGGGTTGTGGAGATAAAGTGATTTATGCAGAGTCAGAACCATGTTTAGAGAGTAACTGATAAAAAAATAGTTTATAGAAAGTTTCTCTAATAAAGGCCTAATTTTTCAAATATAAGGATAACTGAATCAAATTTATAAGAATACAAGTCATTCCCCAATTGATAAATAGTTAAAGAATAAATAGACTAGTGATGGAAAGAACCATCTATATCCAGAGAGAGAACAATGGAGAATGAATGTGGATAAAAGCATAGTATTTTCACCTTTTTTATTGTTGTTATTGTTTGTTTGCTTGTTTTTTTCTTTCACATTTTTTTTCTCTTTTGATCTCACTTTCCTCATGCAGCATGACAAATGTGGAAATATGTTTAGAAGAATTGCACATGTTTAACCTATATTGGATAACTTGCTGTCTAGAGGAGTAGGGAGGAGAGATAGAAGGAAAAAAATTTGGACCACGAGGTTTTATAAAGGTGAATGTTGAAAACTATCTTATCATGTATTATGAAAAATAAAAGGCTATTATAAAATAGTCAAAGGATATGAACAGGCAATTTTCAAAAGAAGAAATAAAAGCTAGCTACAGTTAATATGAAAAAATGGTCTAAATCACTAATGATTTAGAGAAATGCAAATTAAAACAACTCAGAGGTACCATATTTCTCACCTATTATATTGGTTAATATAACAAAAAAGGGAAAATAAAATACTGGAAAGGATATGGGAAAAATCTGAACCTTAAAGTACTGTTAGTAAAGTTATGAACTGATCCAACATTCTGAAGAACAATACAGAACAATACAGCACAAAGGACTATAAAATCAAGCATAGCCCTTTAATAAAGCAATACAACTACTAAGTCTGCATCCCCAAAAGATTAAAAAAAAAAAAAAAAAAGGGAAAAGGACTTATCTGTACAAAAATATTTGGAGCAAATCTTTTTGTGGTGACAAAGAATCAGAAATCGAGAGGCTACCCTATCAACCAGGGAACAGATGAATCAGCTGTGGTGCATATGATGTGATAGAATACCATGCTATAAGAAATGAGCAATAGGATGCTTTCAGAAAATCATGGAAAGATTTATAGGAACTGATGCAAAGTGAAGTGAATAGAACTAAGAGAATAATAACAGCAATATTTTATGATGATCAACTGGGAATTACTTAGCTATTTTCAGCAACACAATGATCCAAGACTGTACAACAAATGGTCTTGTGATGAAAAAAATTAGCCCTCTCCAGAGAAAGAATTGATGGCAGTCTGAATGAAGATCAAAGCATACTTTTTTTAAAACTTTGTTTTTCTTGAGGGTTTTTTTGTCTGTGTTTTCTGTTACAAAATAGCCAATATGAAAAAATGTTTTGGATGATTGCACATGGATAGCCTATATTAAATTGCTTTTCTTATCAATGAGAAGAATAGGGAGTAAGAAAATTGAGAACTCAATTTAAAAAAAAAAATTAAAAATTGTTTTTACATGTATTGAAAAAAAAGTTTTTAATTAAATGAGATGGAACTAGAGTAAATAACCTGTAAAATCCCTTCCAATTCCAATATAATATTATATAAGCTACTTGAGGAAAAGAGTCTCATTTTTTTTGTATCTTCAAACCCTAGGATATTACTTGCACATAGTAGACACTTTTAAAATGTTTCTGAGTTAATTCAACTAGAATTCTGTTTACCAGACTTATAGTCAAGTATTTAAATTTCTCCCAAATCTAAGATTTTTAGGAAAATGATAATAAAAAGTAATAGTCAATAGTTCTAAGTACTGGTCAATGGAAGAGAAAAAACAGCAATAACAACAATAGTTAGCAATATATAGCCCTTTAAGGTTTACAAAGTGTTTTACAAATACTATCACATTTTGTCACAACAACTCTGAAAGATAGGAATTATTATTATTTCTACTTTACAGGTAAGGAAACTGAAACAAAGAGCAGTTAAGTAGCTTGTCCAATGTCACCCATTTAATAACTGTTTAAGGCAACATTTGAACTCAAGTCTTATTGAGTCCAGCAATCCATCCACCACTGTACCACCTAGCTGCCTCTAAAAACAACAATGAAGTTCCCTATAACTAATAAAACTTCAGGATCTATACCATCAGACTGAATTACTGTGAAAGCATAAAATCTCAATGTTTTTGTTCCAGGAAACAATCTAGAATTTTAGTAGAAATGTCATTGAAACCTATCTATTCTTTGACCAATGCTACCATTATTTGGCAACATACTAAGGCAGGTTGTGTTATTGTGAAGTTCCATTACAATTTGCTGTTAAGTCTTTTCTGTCCTGTCCAATCATTTGTGAACCCATTTGAGGTTTTCTTGGCAAAAATACTAGAGTGGCTTACCATTTTCCTTCTCCAGTTCATTTTACAGATGAAGAATTTGAGGCAAAAATAGGATAAAACTAATTTCCTAGGGTCACACAGCTAGGAAGTACCTCATGAGGGTTGATGTACCTGAGACCAGATTTAAATTTAGGAAGATGAATCTTCCTAACTTCAGGTCTAGCAACTCTATCCACTGTGCCATAGTGGATTATAATTAGCCCAAAATAAAAACCAAAATGACTATAACAGTATAATCTAGCAGAGAGAGCTTTAGAATCTAAAGAGTCGGGAGATATGCACATTCTTATAGGATCTATCGCCAACTCCACAACTTAGATTACGTTATTCAACATTCTCTTGCAAGCCTCTCTAAATGCCTAGGATTTTGAGCTGTAAGAACATGATCACAGATCATTTAGTTTAGCCTTCTCGTTGTTGTCCAGTGGGAATTGTGGAGACTAAATGGCTTATGCAGAATCAGGCCCATGTTTCAGTACTGTTCCTTGAATTCCATGGCCAGCAGCCTTTACACTATATCCCAAGGATGCTGCTAGACTTTTTCTGTAACAATACTGTACATTATAGTAACATCTTACACTCTGAGACAAATGCCATGACAGCAGATGTCACAAAATATTTTATCTAAACTTTGTATCAACCTCATGTGTAGCATACAGTAGGCACTTAATGTTTATAATTAATGTTGTTATAGAATAAATGGTTGCTTTGTTGCCAAAGTTAACCAAACCCTAAAACATTCATAATGCCATTATCTAAAAAGCATAATAGCTTATGGGGGAAAAACAAAGAATGTGGGGGGAAAATTCACTGAAGAGATTTTTTGGTTTTCAGGGAAAAATCAAAACAAAAAACAAGTTCTTAGAACTTATATCTTACACATATATATATATATATATATATATATATATATATATATATATATATATATATATATATATATATATTATACCAAATGTGAACCTTTTATGAGCCAATCAGGTTAAGCAAAATCCACTTCAAGTTTCCAAACAAAATTCTTTTTGAGTGTAAAAGGTATCCTACCTTAAATGAGTTACATATGCTTCTATTAAGCATTACACATGCTTCTATTTCCCCCAGAATTTACTATTTTTCTTCTCTCTTCATTTTTATCATGTTTCAAGATTTCTAGAAACTTTGCAAAAATCAAAAGACACTCCCATTTTCCTCAGAAACAAACCAGGCAACATGTGAACTTGATCTGAACTAATCGAAGTAATTGGGGAAAGGCAATCTAATAATATACAACATTTATTTCCATTGGCAGCTTGCTTATATTTCAACAATCAAGACACAAGAATCAGGAAAAAGAGATCTTACCAGGATGTCTATCATCAAATGGATCTGGATCTCCCTTACGATATTCTTCAGTTTCTTTTTCAATCAACTCTGACATCCTAATACAAAAGGAGAAAAACATTCTAGTCATAAACTGACAATCACACCAAAAATGCAACTTCCCCTATGACAAGCAGTCAACCAATTAGAACATAAGCTCCTTCAGAGTACTGATTTTTTCATTCTTATTATTTGTATCCCTGAAGCCAAGCACAGTGCCTGAAACATAGCAAGAACTTAAACTTACTGACTGATTGAAATCACATTTGTAAAAAGAAAGCCCCTAAATAGGAAAAGGGGAAATTTCCTGATATATATATGTGAATATCTTTCATAAAACATTTGCCTACCATTACAGTGAAACATTTGTCCCTTCTTTTCAAACATAAGCAAGATAGCACTGAAGCAAACATATAAGCAGGTTTTTGTTTTTTTTTTTTTTGTCTAAACCACTTTAATGCAACAATCAAGCAAGAGAAACACATACAAATTGCCATATTTACAAGAAAAGAAAAATAAAGGGCAAACTCCAAGAATCAGGAAATAGGAGCAAATTGGAAAAAAAGAATCACAAGCTAAGATCTAAAAGTACAACCAGAAATTAAAAACAATCACATTTTTCTGAGGTAAAAAAAACTTCAAATTTACCATTTTAAAAAATTTAAAGCAACACTTTCAAACCTCAGTTGAGCCTCTTTATAAAAAATAAGAAATCAAGGGCTTGCTAACCCTGAACTCCATAATAATTGCCACACTAACTGGTCTGGACCCACAAATAAAAAGGAATTCAGAGTTCCATAGTTTCAGATAGCATAGTACATTGAGACTCTTTTTAATCCATTCCTCCTACTTCTCTCAGCACAGTCTCTTCAAATTATGATCTGAGAGAGTGTTACCAAATTCTCCCGACAACCAAGGGAGTCAGTAAGGAACAAAACAACATAGTAGATAGACTATATTCTATCTACTACATGAGCCCTAACTCTCAAATTCCAAGTGAATTCCCCCAAAATATTTTTTTCCATTAGTCACTACATTGACCTCTGTGTAGCCAATCCAAACTTCCTAATAGATACAGATTTTTTCCTTCACAAAAACTATTATAGCTGCAATTATTGGTATCCCAAGGAAACCATAAAGGAGGGAAAAGGACTTACATGTGCAAAAGTGTTTATAGCAGCTCTTTTTGTGGTGGCAAAGAATTGGAAAATAAGTAGATGCCCATCATTTAGGGAATGAGTGAATAAGTTATGGTATATGAAAGTAATGAAATATTATTGTTCTATGAAAAATGACTAATTGGCTGATTTCAGAAAAGCTTGGAAAGATTTGCATGAACTGAGGCTGAATGAAACAAGCAGAACCAGGAATACATTATGTATAATTACTTATGTACATGTGCACACATAAACATTATGTATAATAATAACATATTATGTATAATAACAGCAAGAATGATCAACTGTGAAAGATTTGGTTCTTCTCAGCAATTCAGGAATCCAAGGCAATCCCAATAAACTTTAAATTGAAAATGCTATCTGCATCCAGATACAGAACTATGGAGACTGAATGTAAATGAATACACTTCTAGCTCTAGAAAATAATAACTCAAGTCAAAAAATTAGTTATATCAATTACTATATATTAACCACATGATGCTACAAGAAAGCCATAAAAGTCTTTTTTGATGAACTGATTTTACCATTACACTGTGTGATGTAGTGAAATGTGGATTTGACTGGAAGTCAGGAAGACATGAAATCAAAAATCAGCCTTCTCACTTACTAGCTGTGTGAACCAAGATAACACAACTTAATATTCCTCAGCCTCAGTTTTCTAATCTATAAAATGGAGATAACATCCACTTTAAAATGCTATGAACATTAAACAAAATAACACAAAGTGCAAACATTAAAGCAACAGATGTATTCAAGTATTACAACATATAAACTGTTGTTACTGAATCGTTTCAATCACATCTAAGCCTCCGTGATTGCATTTGGGGTTTTCTCCTCTTGCCCAAGGTCACGGCTAATAGTGTCTCAGGTCCTCTTGACTCCAGAGCCAGCACTCTATCCACTAAACCATAAGGCACTTGGCAAATCTTAAACTGTCAAATAAATGCTAATTCTTATTATTAATAGTGCTTATACATTTTTACTAGTAGAACTAATTTTAAAAGTTTTTTTTAAAACATTCTATTACTCATAGTAAATTTACTAGATTAAAAAAAAAAAACAAAGAAAAAGGCTATTCAATTTATCTTTTATATATAATATATGATGGGGGAGGGGGTGTAAAGTTCCAGTGTTTTACTAATAATGATGAGACAGCAAGAAATAGGAGAAAGCAAGAGCCAACCTGTTAAGAGTAAAAGAACAATGAATGACTGACAGGCTTTGGAATCTAAGCACCTGGGTTCAAATCCTGCTTTTACTGATTACTTCCTGTGTGATCTTAACCAAGTCCCTTCACCTCTCTGGACCTGTTTTCTCATCTGAAAAATAACAATTGTTCTGGATGGTTTCCCAGACCCTTCCGACACTAGGTATACAAAGTTTTGGTCATAGTACTTGAAGGGGAAACTGTGGTCAAGTAACAACTCCTGAGCAATTTAAAGTCAATCAACCATCTAAAATGTTTTCTAAGCACTGGAGATACAAAAAAAGGCAAAAACTGTATCTGTCCTTAAAGAGCTCACTCTCTAATGGAAGAAACACTATGTAAAAACTATATATAAGCAAAATATATAGGGTGAGATATGGAGGAATATCAGGGGCAAG
Organism: Antechinus flavipes; assembly: GCF_016432865.1. NCBI lineage: Eukaryota > Metazoa > Chordata > Mammalia > Dasyuromorphia > Dasyuridae > Antechinus > Antechinus flavipes. The sequence continues at coordinate 81,708,244 of NC_067398.1, read as the reverse complement.
GCCTCAGCAGAGGAAAAAGAGAAGTAAAAGGTAAAAAGGCATCTAATAAAAGGCAGATTTTTTTTTTTCTGAGATGTGAAGGAAACCAGGGAATCCAGAAAGCAGAAGCAAAGGAGAAAATTAAGCACAGACAAAGTCAAGAAATGAAGTTTCTAAGAAATGGCAAAAAGACTGGTTCACTGGTTCATGGAGTACATGGAGGAGAGAGAGATTAAAACACAAGGTTAAGGGGCCAAGTTGTGAAGGGCTTTAAAAGCTAAAAACAGGACTTTATATTTGGTCCTGGAGGCAATAGGCAGCTTCTGGAGTTTTTTGAGTCGAGGAATGACATGGTCAGACCTGCTCTTTAGGACAATCACTTTGGTATCTATGTGAAAGATGGAATGGAGTAGAAAGAAGCCAAGATAGAAGGGTCAATCAAGTTACTGCAATAATCTATGTATGTATGGAGGTCGGGGGGAGATAGGGATGCAGATGGCAAGTGAGGAGTCAAGGATGACATCTAGTTTGCATGAACTGATGCTGAATAAAACAAGCAGAACCAGGAATACATTGTACACAATAACAGCAAAAATGAGTGATGATCAACTATGAAAGCCTTGGTTTTTCTCAGCAGTGCCATGATCCAAAGCAATCCCAAAAGACTTTGGACAGAAAATACCCTCTACATCCAGAAAAAGAACTAAGGAGAATGAATGTAAATCAACACAGGCTGTATTCACTTTTTTTTTCTTTTTTTTTTTTTTTAATCTCTCCCATGGTTTTTCCTGTTTGTTCTGATTTTTCTCTCCCAACATGATTCATAAATGTATTAAAAATAAATAAACTTTTTTTAAAAAATAGCATATAGGTTGCAATTCTAAATGATTGGGAGTATGATGGCACCCTCAAGAGTAATAAGGAAGTTAAAAACAAGAGAGGATTTGGGAGAAAAAAAGGTGAGTTCCATTTTGGACATGTTGAATTTTAAGATGCTTTTAAGACATTCTGTGCAAGAAGTCTAATAGGCAATTGGAAATGTTAAAACTAGAGCTCAGGAAAGAGGTAAGAGCTAGATAAAATGAACAGAAAATCATTTGCACAGACAAGATAATTACATCCAGAGGAGATGATGAGAGCACCAAAAAAAAAATATTGAGTGTTAAAAAGAGAAGAGGGTATATGAAAGAGCCCTGAGGATCACCATGATTAACAAGTGAGACCTGGAAATTCAGAAAAGGAAATTGTGCCAAAGACCACAGATAGGTCAAGAAGGATAAAGATTGAAGAAAGTTCATAGATCTGGCAATAAAGAGATTATCAATAACTTTGGAGAGAAAAGTTTCAACTGAAAAATGAGGCTGGAAGTCAAACTATAAGTAAGAATACAGTGAAAGAAAAAGAAATGGAAGATCTGATTGTCAATGGCTTCTCAAGGAATTTAGTCACAAAAGGAAAGAGTAAGCAAAAATGAAAGACAGAGGCTGATAGAGGAGACAATCTACTGCAGAAAAGAGGATATAAAGAGAGTATATGGGCAGATAGGGGAGTTTTGCCTAAGCCTCCCTTTTCTCTTGACTTCACATCACTTAGATGCTTCTCTCTTCCCTCTCCATCCCCCTCACATGAAAACAGGGTCCTTCTTCTTGCTTAGGAAAAGCTCAATTTTTTAAATGAACTATCAGAAAAGGTTCTCAACTAAGAAAGTGAGGGAAGTTGCAGATGATATGATAGTATACCTAGAGAACCCCAGAGATTCTACTAAAAAGCTATTAGAAATAATTCATAATTTTAGCAAAGTAGCTGGCTACAAAATAAATCCCCATAAATCCTCAGCATGTTTATACATCACCAACAAAACCCAACAGCAAGAGATACAAAGAGAAATTCCATTCAGAATAACTGTTGATACCATAAAATATTTGGGAATCTATCTACCAAAGGAAAGTCAGGAATTATATGAGCAAAATTATAAAAAAGTCTCCACACAAATAAAGTCAGACTTAAATAATTGGAAAAATATTAAGTGCTCTTGGATCGGCCGAGCAAACATAATAAAGATGACAATACTCCCTAAACTAATCTATTTATTTAGTGCTATACCAATCAGACTTCCAAGAAAATATTTTAATGATCTAGAAAAAATAACAACAAAATTCATATGGAACAATAAAAAGTCGAGAATCTCAAGGGAATTAATGAAAAAAAAAATCAAATGAAGGTGGCCTAGCTGCACCTGATCTAAAATTATATTATAAAGCAGCAGTCACCAAAACCATTTGATATTGGCTAAGAAATAGATTAGTGGATCAGTGGAAAAGGTTAGGTTCACAAGACAGAATAGTAAACTATAGCAATCTAGTGTTTGACAAACCCAAAGAGACCCTAACTTCTGGGATAAGAATTCATTATTTGATAAAAACTGCTGGGATAATTGGAAATTAGTATGGCAGAAATTAGACATGGACCCACACTTAACACCACATACCAAGATAAGATCAAAATGGATCCATGACCTAGGCATAAAGAACGAGATTATAAATAAATTAGAGGAACATAGGATAGTTTATCTCTCAGACTTGTGGAGGAGAAAGAAATTTGTGACCAAAGATGAACTAGAGACCATTACTGATCACAAAGTAGAAAATTTTGATTACATCAAATTAAAAAGCCTTTGTACAAATAAAACTAATGCAAACAAGATTAGAAGGGAAGCAACAAACTGGGAAAACATCTTCACAGTTAAAGTTTCTGATAAAGGCCTCATTTCCAAAATATATAGAGAACTGACTCAAATTTATAAGAAATCAAGCCATTCTCCAATTGATAAATGGTCAAAGGATATGAACAGACAATTTTCAGAGGATGAAATTGAAACTATCACCACTCATATGAAAGAGTGTTCCAAATCATTATTGATCAGAGAAATACAAATTAAGACAACTCTGAGATACCACTACACACCTGTCAGATTGGCTAAGATGACAAGAAAAAATAATGATGAATGTTGGAGGGGAAAACTGGGACATTAATGCTGGTGGAGTTGTGAACGAATCCAACCATTCTGGAGAGCAATCTAGAATTATGCCCAAAAAATTATCAAATTGTGCATACCCTTTGATCCAGCAGTGTTTCTATTGGGCTTATATCCCAAAGAAATACTAAAGAAGGGAAAGGGACCTGTATGTGCCAAAATGTTTGTAGCAGCCCTGTTTGTAGTGGCTAGAAACTGGAAAATGAATGGATGCCCATCAATTGGAGAATGGCTCGGTAAATTGTGGTATATGAATATTATGGAATATTATTGTTCTGTAAGAAATGACCAGCAGGATGAATACAGAGAGCACTGGCGAGACTTACATGAACTGATGCTAAGTGAAATGAGCAGAACCAGGAGATCATTATATACTTCGACAACGATATTGTATGAGGACATATTTTGATGGAAATGGATTTCTTTGACAAAGAGACCTAACTGAGTTTCAATTGATAAATGACGGACAGAAGCAGTTACACCCAAAGAAAGAACACTGGGAAACGAATGTGAACTATCTGCATTTTTGTTTTTCTTCCCGGGTTATTTATACCTTCTGAATCCAATTCTCCCTGTGCAACAAGAGAACTGTTTGGTTCTGCAAACATATATTGTATCTAGGATATACTGCAACATATCCAAAATATATAGGACTGCTTGGCATCCAGGAGAGGGGGTGGAGGGAGGGAGGGGAAAAATCGGAACAGAAACGAGTGCAAGGGATGTTGTAAAAAAATTACCCTGGCATGGATTCTGTCAATATAAAGTAATTATTAAATAAAAATTAAAAAAAAAAAAAAAAGAAAGTGAGGGAAGGAGAAAACTTATGAAGTTTGAGGAATAATGAGGTTTGAAAAAGATGCTGTGGTAAGTGGGATCTGAATTGATTAGGCAAGTGTAAAAGGACTGCCCTTCTGTAGTGAAAGCCCAATTGAAAATACTCAACACAAATCTGCAGTAGACCAAACTAGCACAGTTTTTTTTTATTTTTTTAGCTCTCTTCAGATACAAAAAGTAGGAGAAGACACTACAAATTGGGAGAGTAATACAAGATTGGGCCTTGGCAGGACATGATCAGAAATAGGATAAAGAGGGGCAGCTAGGTGGCACAGTGAATAGAGCACCAGCCCTGAAGTCAGGAGGAGCTGAGTTCAAATTTGGTTTCAGACATTTAACACTTCCTAGCTGTGTGACCCTAGGCAAGTCACTTAACCCCAATTGCCTCAGAAAAGAAAGAAGGAAAGAAAAGGAAGAAAAGAAATAGGATAAGAAAACACAGGACTCAAGAATAGAACATAACATAATGAACCAGTATGCCAAAGTCAAGTTGGGAAAGGAAGGAAAAGAGTACAACCAGTGAAACTAAAGACTGGAGAGATTAGTAGACATACCATGAGAAGAACAGCATTAAATTTTAAGGTCCCTTCCAGCAGTAATATTCTAAAATTCTATGACAAAATCTATGGAGAAAATCTCTTGGTATTTAATGGACAATCAGTATAAAAGCTTATAGTAAACCACAGAGTTTTAATTCCCCAAGACTATCAAGCACCAAGAATATTTCTGTCAGTCTCTATGTTTTAGCACCAACATTCTGACTTAGGAAATTAACTAAGGAAACTTTAGTGAAGAATATGTCAAACAAGAAACATATATAAAGGTAGCCCAAAAAAATTATCCAACATTTGTCAGTAGGACTTTGAACAAAATATAAAGGGAATAGCCAACAAATATGAGGATTACTTCTCTTCCTACTGCAAAACCAATGATTATTGTCTGCAAAATATCCAGAATTTACAATGATCAGATAAAAAAAATTCCTGTTCCACTTCCTAAGATGCAGTTCTCTGTATGTTAAAAGACAGAACATTCTGCATCTCAGAGATTATAAATTCTCCTCAACTGTTACACTACAAAAATTACACTTTTCAAGAGCTATTCTATAGTCCTTTATCCACTGTTAACAAAGAACTGACAAAGAAATCTGCCAAAAAAGATTTGATTGAGATGAGTATTATAATCTCTAAAAATCTCTGAAAAGTTCCACTAGTCTCTATAACTACAAATCTGGCAAACAAATAGTGGCCTCAGTCTCCTTACCTATAGATTCAAAAATAGCATCTATTCACAGGATTGTTGGAAGGATCAAATAAAATAGCATATGTAAAGGATTTTGCAAAACTTAAAGTACTATATAAACATTTATTACTAGGTTTTCCTGACTCTCAGGCCAATACTATAAACCATACATCTCAAAGTATGAATTGCAAAGCAGATGTCTATTTCTATTGGGAGAGTTTTCACTCATTTGAAGTTCCTATACCAAGAAACAACAGGTCATCTCAAAAAAAAAAAAAAAAAATCATCCAAACCCAATGTTATTGTGTAATCTAATTCCAAGGTACTCTAGAATACTACTCAATATATAGCTTGATCCAAATATGTTGAAGAGTTTTAGTTAGTAGAATGTCTTCATTTGGTTTTACTTAGTCTTCTTGCCACCATTTAGATTAGCTATAGATAAATGGATACTAAACTACTGGCAGAAAAAGAAATTTCTCCTGTTTAGAAAAACATAATAGAAAAGTAAACAAATTATACAAATGTGGAAAAAGTTAGTCAGAAGAGCTGTAAATGGTTGTGAAAATAAACAGTGAGTTCCTATCTAAGCATCATTACAATTCTTGACTATCTTATCCCACTAGCACCAGTCCAGGTCATCTCATACCTGTTACTACAGTAGTTCCTGGCAAGTTTCCCTTACTTTAGGTTCAGCCTGTTATATCAATCTTATTGTATTGTTGCCACACTATTTAAACCTTACTTAAAAACTGCCTTTCATCATAGACTCAAAATCCTCCAACAGTTCTCTACTACACCAACTCTAAAGTCTTCTGCTTGGCTTTCAAGGACCTCCTATAATCACATACAATTCTATTGATCCAATATTATTTCCTATTATTCTCAAACATAATTTTTATTATAGTTATCCATAAACAAATCATGCTCATTCCCATCTTAATAGTGTTATCTTTATTTCCTCTGATATGGCATACCCTCTTCTTCCTAACATCAAGCCTATTCCAGCCACATCTCCAAACCTCTTCTACAAGGCCTTCTCTGACTACTAGAAAAGCAGAATGGTATAATGAAAAAAGTTTTAGACTTAAGTTAGAAAACTAGAGAGTAAAAACCCTGTTTCTGACAACTACAAATATGTGCAATCGCTTCCCCTCTATGAGCCAATATCCTCACCTAAAAATAGAAATAAGACATACATAACCCAACCTATCTTCACAGGACTGCTAGGGGAAAAAATTGTTTTATAAATAAATACATTGCCATTTTATTACTATATTGCTACCAGATTTCTCCAGCCACAGAATTTTAGAGTTTGGAAAAATCTCATTCAATCCTCTCATTCTTCAGATATCAAAAGTGAGACTCAGGGAAATGATGTGACTTTTACTTACCTAATTAAGGTCTCTTCCTTAACTGCAATAGCACTTATAATCAGTAATACATAATTTTAAAACTTGATTATCTACTGTCTTATTTTCTGACTGTTACAACTTTATATTACATCAAATATGATATCAATTCCCTGAAGGAAATGTTTGGTTTAACTATTTTTTTATAAACAACATCTAGTACTAAGCTAAACACATGGCGGGTATTCAAGATACATGCCAATCAGCTGATCACATTAATGCAGCTAAACATTATGCCTTCTTCTGAATTTCTATTCTTTCCCAGCTAAAATTTGTAATCTGCCCACCATTTCCACAAAATATCCTACAGCAAACATCTTTCCATTCTCCTTTAGAACCAATGTATATCAATGATCCAAGACAACTCTGTAAGACCTATGATAAAAAATATTATCCATACCCAGAGAAATGATTGTGTCTGAATACAGATTAAAGCATACTTTTTTCCACTTTTTTTTCCTTGAAGTTTTGGGAGTTTTGGGGAGAGGAGGTAGAAAAATGTTCTCTTTCACAATATGACTTTTATGTAAATATTTTGCATAAGTTCACATGTGTCTTCTCAATTAGGGAAATGAGGGTGGGAAGAGAAAGGGACAGAATTTGGAACTCAAAGTTTTAAAAACAAGTGTCAAACTTTGTTTTACATGTAACTGGGCAAAAATTAAAATATTAAATTAAAATCTAAAAAAAAAAAAAAAACCCCAACAACTAATGTATGTAACGGGGAAGTTGGAAGAAAAGTACTTAATAAATGCTAAAGTAGAGGAAGGAGGCAATTCTGTCCAAACTACCATCCTCTTTCTCCCTCATATATTATTTCTTCATTGATTGAACAAAGAATCTCCCCTTTATTGCTCTGCCACCAAGAACAACCTTGTTTTATTTCCCTTATTTTATTTGCTTCAGTGAATCCATTCTTAATGTTCAAATGACAAGCTTTCTCTGGCTTGATCTCTACTTTTCAATTCTTTTGCAAAGAATGCCTTGAAATCATTTAAATGGGCTTACCTGGTGAGGATAGGAACCATATCTTGCCCACTGCCATGTTCCTTCTCCCACTGCTCTAATAAGGTAGTGAGCTCAGCTTTGGAGTCCACGTGCACTGATCCTGAAGTCATGGCTTGGCCTATGGAAGCAGGAATATAACAAATGAGCATAGACCCAAAAGAGTACGTCAACATTTCTCCAAAATAATGGACAAAGGAATAGAAAAGGTGTTAGAATTCCCACTGATTTAATCAATACTTCAGCCAATTTAGATAACTCCATTTATGGTGCAGTAAAAAAAAGTACTAGACTGGAGAACCCTGTTCTGCCATTAGTTTTATAAGCTTACATATATTTCATCTCTCTGAGCCTCAGTTATCTCACCATGACAAGACTAGATGATCTCTAAAGTACCTTCCAATTCCAATACTTCCGATTTTTTTAAATTCAAAAAGCAGTTTCAAGTTTTGATTACACTGAGGCTTTTCAGAAAAACATCATTACACATCTATTGATTTTCTATAAAAAGGTATGAGAGATATGTTATCACTTTTTTAAGATAACTTAAATATCTAAGAACCCTCTGAATGTCCTTGCTTACACATCTGAGACAACAGGAAAGCAAGCCTCTAACAAGATCTTTCTTCTCTCTCCCTCTCTATTTCTCTTCATATTGATGGCTCAAGTGTCAATATGGACCTACGAAAGTAAAAAAGTCGGACACAGAATTGGCCAAATTCTAAAAGTAGGAAGTTAAGGTAAATGACTGGTCAGGGCTTCAGTTCTTTCTCAGAACAGAGATGAAGGAACAGTGCTCAGAGTTACCACAGAAAAGTTAACCTATCACCAACCTATGAGCAAAAATATCAAAGGGTAAAAAAAGTACCAGATCTGGAACAGGAGAACACCAGCAGATTAGATAGGGAGTTTTGCTGTTTGTGCTGTTTTTGCCTTAGCTAAGCAATCCAAAGAAAAATGTATCAGATAAGCTAGTTTTTCCCAAAAACTAGATATTATCAGAGTGATTTTCTTCACATACTAATCTATATTTCACTAATTCCAACTGAAGTTAAAAATAAGAAAGGCTCTAAGTACAACAGTGTATAACATGTTGACAATTTTGCTAGGTTGCAGAATGGACAGAACACAAGGCCTGAGTCAAGAAGACCTCAATTCAAATCTGACCTCCAATGCTTACTGGTGTAATTCCTCAGCAATATACTTAACTTCAGTTTGCCTTAATCCATTGGAGAAGGAAATGGCAAACCATTTCATTAGCTTTGCCAAGAAAACCCCATGGACAATACGATCCACAGGGATCATCAAGAGTCACAGATGACTGTCATATCATGAGAAAATCTGGGTTCTATTTCTGTCTGCTAGCAAACTCCCTATTTAAGCTTAAATAAAATATATATCTAACCTGCACTCAGTAATCTGAGAACCTATGGATAGCAATACATGTATAGCTTCTCTAACCATAAAATAAGGTGATTTCTATTCTGTTATCCACATAAGTATTTATTTTAATAACTTTTTATTTTCAAAATATATACAAAGATAGTTTTCAATATTCATCCTTATAAAACCTTGTGTTCCAACTTTTTTCCTTCCTTCTCCTCACCCCTTCTCCTAGACAGCAAGTAATTCAATATCACATATTTATTTCTAATCCCAGAAAAATCTTTTCAGCTTTTTGAAATTATCATGCTATTTTAAAAATGCACAATCTAATGAAAATAAGGTTATACTGGAAGTCAAGAGTTCAGACACTAAATTAACTCAAACAGTTCTTATCTTTGACATCACAGATAAACCACTCAACAGAACTGGTGCACACATAAAAGATTATCTGTAGAATGAGAATAACCATCCAACTATTTAACCTGTTATTATAAAAACTGAAAATTGTATATGTGAAATACTTGAAGAGTTATTTGGAAGAAATGAAGTTTTATTTACTCTTTGTTCAGAAAGTTCTACTGATACAATAAAATTCAGTAATTAATATTAATTGTAAAATTTTCTTTAACATTTTGTTAGGAAAAAAAAAAAAAAATCTATATCCCTTGAACTTGGTCCTCAAAAGGTAACCTTTCACAAAATGAAGAATAGCTAAAAACAAATAACAAAATTATTCCCTAATAAGAGCTAGAATTTTTTTAAAGTCTAATCTGGTATAGATAACTCATAACTAAGGTCAACTTGCAGTATTATGATATAAGCAAAATATTAACATCACTGCCAGGCTTAGAACTGCTCTAGCAAATAAGGGAATGAGATGCAGAAACTAATAAAAAAAAAAAAAAAAAAGAATAAAAAACAAATAAAGACAAGATTATCAGACTCATAACAATGGCATCCAGGAAATGTTCACACTATAATGTTCCCATCTAGAATGGTTACTGATGAAGCATTGAGGAAGGATTTGAGTCACTCTCACAACTGAAAGACTGTTTTTAGCCTAAATAAAAGTCAAAGTAACAGAGGTACCCAAACAGAAAGGGAATTATTCATAAATTCCTAAGGAGCAAGATATTGAGTAAACCCACAAAAAGTGATAAGCTTTCTATTTAGAGAGGTTTTTTTTAAAAAAGTTCCAAAAGATTAATAACTGCTTTGCTTGCATGTTTTACTTAATCCACACTATAATCCTATAAGGTAGGTGACACAAGTATTATCCCTAAAAACAGAAACAGTCTTAATTTTCTATTTGTATCTCCAGTGTTCTACATATAATAAGCATTTAGTTAATATATTACTCATTCATTCCTTTTACAAAAAAAGGAAAATTAAAATTAGAGAGATTAATCTAATATCAAATAGCTAGTATCACAGCTGGAAAGATGGACTTCAAGTTCATTTACAAGAAATACTTCATTTTAATAATCTCTAGTTAGAATGCACTCAATTTACTCTCCTCTCACTTTGTCTGTCTCTATCCCTCTCCCTTGCCCTTTAATCCCCTTAAAAAATTTTAAGATATTAGATTAAATCAAAATTCTAAACACAGGAGAGTTAAATACAGTACAGTCTGAGAGTTAAGACATGGCTGCAGACATAGCCAATATATCTCCTTTACTGCAATAAGTTACTAAAATTACCAGGGAAAAACTATAACTAAATTGAATAGAGAGGGAAAAAAAAGTTTTGAAAATTAAAAACTTAAACACAGACAATTCACCAAAATCTCTCTTAAGTTGGAAGATCTTCTGAGAAAATAATTCAGAATATGAAAAAAAAGAAGCACAAAACTATGGAGTAATTTCAAAACAATTTTCATTCATTCAAAAGAGAAGCTCTCCAAAGAAGGTTGACATTAAGAAAGAGTAGGAAAATAGGAAAAGGAATTTAGAAAAGTAAGGAGAAAATAAGATAAACTTAAATCTTGAAAATATTAAAAGTCTTATTTTCTTCCCAGGAAGAAAAAGAAAAGGATGATAATAAAATGAAAGACAAATAAAAGAATATCATTGTTTTGTTTGGTTGCTTGTCTTTGGTTGTGTTTCTTTGTTGTTTTTTTAAGTCACCCAGTTACTTGTCAACATCTGGCTATTCACAGTCCAGAGAAGATATAACTAACTAAACAGCATGGTGAATTATGGTCAAAGAAATAAGTAGGGTAACAGTTAAAATAAAAAAACTAGACTGACTCTTGACACTTTTTGTACAAATCTTACCAGATTGGTGTAGTATTATTTACTTGACAAAAAAACTATTTTCAACTGAACCAGCAATAACCTAAACATCATACTATGTTCTACTATACTTTAAAAAAAAAAACTTTGAATTGGGGCAGCTAGGTGGCGCAATGGATAGAGCACTAGCCCTGAAGTCAGAAGACCTGAGTTCAAATGTGACCTCAGACATTTAACACTTCCTGGCTGTGTGACTCAGGACAAGTCACTTAATCCCAATTGCCTCAGCCCAAAAAAAAAAAAAATTAACTTTGAATTATATATAGGAGCATTCCTTCTGCTGAATTTCTTTAATATCAATTCCCCAATACGAATTTTCCCTGGAAAATCATTTCAAAAGGAAAATTTTTTAAACAAGCTAACAACTTCTGAAGAGTTGCTAAATTTAAATTCCAAAAAGCTATCTTCCTTGTTGATTAAATACTCAATTATTTTCTCACAAAATTATGCTTTTATGCTTCAGAGTATATACACCAGGCTTATTTCACAGTCTTTACAATTTATAAATTATATCTGATAGTAAGATAAGGAAGAGAGACAGAATGATCCCAGAGGATGCTAATGCCAGTATTATAAGGCATTTGCCAACTTAAGAGGCACCTTATATCTGTGTTGTTCCTTTTAGCTGTAATATATTCAGCCTGCTGGAAAGGAAGCTACATTAGAAAAGCTCCCTATGATTGATCAGCAGAGCATCAAGGCACACTCAAAACAAATTTCTATTCCTTAAACAACTTTGAAGTTTCAAAACATGACCTCTGTGGCACAGACTCACTGGGCAAATGACAAACTTGGCATTCCATTTCCTTTGGGACTTCCTTTACCCAGACTGTCTCCCCTATATCTGAAATACCTTCCTTTCTCATCTCTTCTTTCTTAAAATCCCTAGGTCCTTCAAAGATCAATTCAGAGGTCACCTCCTACAGAAAACCTTTCCTGATTCCTCTAGTTGTTAGTAATCTCACCTTCCTAAAATTATCTTGTATCTGTTTAAATACCATATTCCCAAGTACAATGCAAGCTCCACGAAAGAGGAGGTTGTTTTCTTTTTTGTTTTTGTTTCCCCAATGTCTAGCACATTACCTACCTTGCATGCTGTATGCATTTAATAAATACACATTGAATCAAACTTGAGGATTCTAGTTTTTCAGAGCACAGCAATCATTCCTTCATCAAAAGGCATAGAAAACCAACCATGGAGCTTATCAACTAATATTCTAAATTCTTCCAACATGCATATGACATATATGCACTTATTAACCCTACACTATATTTGGTTAAAAAAAAGAAATTTGATTCATTTTTAAACAATACCAAAACACATTCTCCTGCTGCAATTGTTTTCATCACATTCAACATGATTCAATGCCAAAATGGGAGAGAAAATAGTAAAGTATGTAAGGAGTAAAAATTAATCTGATAAGAAGCTTCTTCTTCATGGTTTTAAATAGTTAGAACATACAATTAGATATCCAGTCAATATAAATTTTCTAGGGGGGGAAAAAAATTCAGTGAAAAAACTCATACATGTAGATCTATGAAAGCATTCCAGAAATTCTTGCAAACAATTATGTTAGAACTTCCAATTAATCTATATTCAACAATAATTTTAACTTTGGAAATAACCATTTGGTGGGTGAAATTTTGATAGTAGATTAGAAAATAATGCTCATATGTAACTAATTCCATGCCCAGTAAATCCACTGTAAGAAAAAATATGCTACTAAAACATGTCTAGTCTAATAAGCTTTTGTTATTTACAAAGGAATTTTAAAATATCATTTAGAAAACAGATCTACATAACAAACATATATTTAAGTCATATTTTCCAAACATCTACATGAAGATTTTGTATTGATCAAAAAGCACTTGGATTTATTAAAGTTTTTTCAAAGAGATGTCTTTGATTTTCTTTTTTAAAAAGTCTAAAATACAATAAACATACAAAGATCAAATTAAAATTTCCTATACCCTGATATGCTCACATTTCACACTGTAGAGATATATTTAGTCATCACTCCCAAGAAGCAAACCATATTCACCAAAATAGGTATATAAATTTCACTAACTAATTTCTTCAAGTTAACAAACATTTTGATATTCTTATACCATTTATTCCATAATAATACTGTGTATTATTTTATTTTAAGGTAAATCTTTAAAGACTTTTCAAAAAAAGTTGAACATGAACTTAAGATTCCAAAATGAAACTGAACAATCGTATATAAAACTGAATGAAACAAGATTTAAAAAGTAAGAATGTCATGGAGGTTGAAGGTGGAAAGAACATTGGATCTAAAGTCAAGAAGGCCTATGGTTAACTGGCTTCAAAACACCTATTAGTTGTATGACCCTGGACAAGGGTCAAACTTAACCTGTCTGCCTCAGTTTACTCATCTGTAAAGTGGAGATAATTGCACCAGTGTTATCACAAGGATAAAATGAGATAAAATTTTCAAATCTTTGCAAACCTTAAAGCTTTAGTGCTAGTTATTATTATTAATTTTTGGAATAAACAGCACTGCTGTATTATTAAAAATGACACCATAAGACAATCTCATATAGTAGAAGAGTGGTGGATTTGAAGTCAAGGGACTAGGCTACAAATTCCAATCTTAATCCTTAATCCTACTGGACCCCAATTTTCTCAAATGTAAAATGAAAATAGACTAGTTGGCTTTTAAGACCCCTCCCCAGTCTAAATCTGGGACCCCATGATGAGGAGACTGCCTTATAATTCTATTTGCGCCTTGCTCACAACTCCCCTTGAGAAAGTCACTGCAGAATGGCCATAACTGTTCTACCTATTTTACAGAAGAAAAATAGAACCACAAAAAAATTAAGTAGACATCCCACATTGGTTTTTCCAGCACAATTCAATAGTTAAGCCATGGACAGAACTGATTCTGTGTCAAGTTAATATTCTTCTCTTTAGTTAAGCCTCACTTATACAATGTTTCATGGTTTAATTCAACAAAATGTAGTTTTCTCTTGATATTCTGGTCTGAATGAAATTGTAGGGTGGATCTTTGCTGTCGTTGTTTTAGTCATAAACAACTCTTCTGGACAGCATTTGGGGAGTTTTCTTGGCAAAGATACGATGGTTTGTCATTTCCTTCTTCAATTCATGTTACAGATGAGGATATGGAGGCAAATCTAGGTGTCCGGGTTCACATAGCTGAGGGTTACACAGATAAGACTGAATTCAAACTCAAGTCTTTCTGACTTCTGGCCCGATGCTCTATCTACTGTGCCATTTAACTGCCCTGGATGATCCTTTAGGTTTTTCCTTTTTTTTTTTTCAAACAGTCAGCCTGACCCTTTTTCAACATATACAATATTTAAATGATATCCCCCCCAAACCTGTCTTACCAAGGAGCAACTGTTTAGCTAAATGTTATTAATAGACCCTGAAGAAGAAAAAAAAAACTATTGTCTATTCAAAATAACCAATTTAAAACATTTGTGTAGTTGTTTTGCCTTATATAAAATCCAAATAATGGTAATTTTTAAAATAAGCAAAATAATACATATTTATAATTAATCTTTATTTTACAAGTTGTTTTACTTGGGATGAATTAGGGGCCCCAAATCACTAAAACCATGAAATCACCTAAAACCCACAAATTAAATCTCAACTTTAAAAATCCTTCTTATTTTCATTCATTGAATGGAATTCCATTCCATTGAATTCATTGAACTCGGGAATAAGTAGTTGTAAATTCAAAACATTTATAACTAATGTGACTATATTTGCCATAAAATTATTTTTTAATGATGGGGGGTGGGGGGAGATACATCAAGAGACAGTTACTGTGCCAGTAACTATTCCAAAACTGTAGAACATTAATTTTTTTTTATACCCTTGCCAAAGTAGAAGATTCTTTGCCTCTCTTACCCACACCATTCAAAAATTCCAATGCAAACTAAAACGAGTGAAGGCATTTCATTTCCAAACATCAAGTCTAGATCTTGACAGCATAAATATAAAGAAAAATACTCAAACTAAATTCCTTTTTAAATGAACATGGAATAAAACATTTTAACATCCAACAAACTAGAAAAAGAACAAAATTACAGGCTTGAGACAACCAATAAATGCTTCAACTATCATATAATAAAGACTAAAATAAGGGAAGCTGTCACTAACATAAATTCTTTAGTAAGAGCATCGTTCATTAATAATACCTCACTGAAAATTCAAGGCACCTGACAAAATGAGATGCAAACAATCACTCCTCCAAAACAACAACAACAAATTACAACGACTTGATCAATAAATTTTAAACTCAAGACTTCTTAGAGAAGCACAGGGAAAGAAAAATTGCCTTCAATTAGAAAATTGCTGGAGATTGCCAATTTCTAAGAAGGGTAGAACCCTAGAAGTCTGCGGGACCCGAGCAGGAGTACTTAGCTTGGGGTTTCGTTTGTTTCAATTCACATCAGTTTACCGAACTCTACCCACCTAAGCTCCCCAGCACTCCCAGCCCATCAGGAGGAGGAGAAGACAAGTAACCGGGAATCGCCGCCCTCGGCTCCTCCCCCGTCTCCTCCCCCAATCCTAGTCCAGGAGTGAGGCGGGACAGGGTCATGGAGGGGAGGGGAGGGGAAAACGTGGGAAGAGACAATCGGTCCCAACCAAGGGGATAGGAAACCGTGTGGGAGGCGGGTATAACTAGGAAAGGGGAGAAAATGGAACCCCCAACCCACATCACGTACACGCTAGGGAGGATTTCGAGGGAGGGGAGGGAAGAAACAATGCCCCTCCACTCCACCCCATAGGGGAAGAGAAGATGGGGCGGGGGGAGGGGAGGAGGAAGAGAACGGAGGGTGGGAAGATAGCAGGAAAGAGGAGGCAGGGAAGAGGTGAGAAAAAGAGTGATCAGGATAGGGAGAGAAAAAGGTTTACTCCCCGAGAGGAGAGGTTACTCCCCAAGAAGTTTTTTTTTTTTTTTTTTTGGGGGGGGGAGATCTCGGGAAGGAAAAGGAGAAGGTTGATCTGAGGGAAGAGAAGGAGTGCTGAGGCCCCGCCCCCACGAGGCAGGAGGGAAGACCGGCCCCAAGTGACACCGAGCCCCCGGCACCGGTTCCCCTCCGGCAGTGCAGGTGTCGCCCCTCCCCCCCGCTGCTGCTGCTGCTGCTGCTACTGCTGCTACTGCTGCTGCCGCCGCCGCCGCCGCCGCCCCGCGCGCGCTCCCTGACTCCCTCTCCCGCCCGCCCCGGGCGCGCGCCCCATCCCCTCCCCCGGCAATCCCCAGCCGTCAGCTTTACCTTCCCGGGGTCTCCCGCAGCACTCCCGACCCCCGCCGAGCAGTCTCCCCTCCCTCCCTCCCGCCCTTCTTTCCTCAGTGCCTCACTCCCTCAGTCACTCACACACACGGCGCGACCGCGGCTCCGAGCGGCCCACATATTACGCGTCACCCACGCTACGTGCCTTCGGCGCGCGCGCGCGCGCGGAGAAGAGATAAGCGCTTCCTCTTATCCCAGCGCCTGGAGGCTGCTGGGAAATGGAGTTCGGCTCTTCTCCCAGCAGGCCTTCCGGTTCCACTCCTTTCTCCGACCCTTTGACACGTAAGAGCGCTTTCTCGCCCATCACCGCACAGACCCAAGGGAATTGTAGTTTTGTGCAACCGAGGGGCGGGCTCTAGCTCGGGGTTAAAAATACTCCACCCACATCTCCAGAATGGTGAAATCCTGAATATAGATGGAATTCCCTAGTTCCTCACAGGATGTCAGAAAGAACCTCCCCCAAAAACGTGCTTCCAGTCCTGCTTCCAGCTCTGACTAAAGCTGTTCGATCCTGGCCACATCGTTTATCCTGTTTCGCCTTCAAGAGAATGAAAATAATACATGCATTCTAGATCTCACAAATTTGTAGTGAAAAAAATTTACCGGTGGAGCTGTGAATTGGCCGAATCATTCTGGAAAGCAATTTTGGAATTATGGAAAGGAAGGAAAGAAGGGAGGGAGGGAGAAAGGAGGGAAGGAAGGAATCGAGGGAGGGAAGAAGGAAGGAAGGAAAGAAGGAAAAAAAGAAAAAGAAAAAATTTAAAAGTTAGAAAAAAGAAAGAAAATGTCTCTGCTCTTCAACCTGGAGATCCCACTACTAGACCAGAAAGTCAAAGATAGAAAAGCCACAGCACCAAATTCCGTAGTATAGAAATTCAAATAAAGTTCATGTCCAACAACTACAGTTGTGGTGTGGCAAAAATGCACTGAATGTAATTGTTATAAGAAAGGAGAAACAGAAGAATTCAGAGAGGCAAAGATTGATGAATAAAATAAAGAGAACCAGAAAAAAGGAAAGTGGGAGGGAGAGAGGGAGGAGAGAAGGAAAGAAGGGAGAGAAAGAAGGAAAGGAGGAAGAGAAGGAAGAAAGGAGGGGAGAAGGAAAGAAGGAAGGAAGAAAGGAGGGAAGGAGAGAAGAAAGGAAGGAAAGAAAGAAGGAAGAGGTTGTAAATGTAATTATGACAGCATGGCCTAAAAGAAGAAAAAAGTTGCCTGCCTCCTTTCCTTGTAAAAGATAAGGACTATGAGTGTGGAACAGTTAGATTTTACTATCAAGTTAGTTAGTTTTGCTGAACTACTTTTAAATTTGGGGGGGTTTTGGTTACAGGGAAAAGTTTCTTGGGTAGGAGGATAGACAAAGAACATATCCAGAAATGAAGGTGAGATATAAAAAGAGAGGATATTAATAATTTCTTTTTTTAAGAAGAATAGGTCATACCTAACTGAGTTTCAATGGATAAATGATGGACAGAAACAGCTATACCCAAAGAAGGAACACTGGGAAACGAATGTGAACTATTTGCATTTTTGATTTTCTTCCCGAGTTATTTTTACCTTCTGAATCTAATTCTCCCTGTGCAACAAGAGAACTGTTCAGTTCTGCATACATATATTGTATCTAGGATATACTGCAACATATTTAACATATATAGGACTGCTTGCCATCTGGGGGGGGGGGTGGAGGGAGGGAGGGGAAAAATCGAAACATAAGCGAGTGCAAGGGATAATGTTGTAAAAAATTACCCTGGCATGGATTCTGTCAATACAAAGTTATTATTAAATAAAATAAAAAATTAAAAAAAAAAAGAAGAAGAAGAATAGGTCATTTTGTACTAATTTCATTAGTTAAAAAAATAAAAAATGTTCCCAGGCTGATAGATCTAGGAAAATACTGTAGATAAAGTCTCTTACTATGTTTTTTCAACAAAATTAAGAGATATAGCCTAGAGACCATAGTACAATTAGGTAGATTTAGAATTGGAAGAGTTATTAATACATTTGGAAGAATTGCACATATGTAACCTATATTGGCTTACTTGCTGTCTAGGGGAGGGGAAAGGAGGAGGGAGGGAGAAAATTTGGAACACAAGATTTTGCAAGGGTGGATATTGAAAACTATCTTTGCATGTATTTTTTAAAAAACAGAAGAATCATGAATGATTTGAAAGAAAATCTGTGGTAGAATGCCATAGGGTTATGTAGAAAATAGGCATTTACTAGCCATAATGGAAAACTGAGCAGAGTTACAAATGTGGTTCACTCTGCTGATCATGATAAAAGTAGAAAGTTCAGTGTCTGGGTACTATCTCATTTTGCGATATTGTGCCTTCATTGCCTTGCTGAAGTAGGCATGATTATTGGTGGTGTAGAATGAAGACTGGTTGACCTTTTCTGTTCTGTGATCTAGGGCCTCCTCCTTGCCATGTTGCTGAACTGATTGGAATGTCCAGGATACTAAGGGAACATACCATGCATCCACTGGTCTTCCTCATTTTCATGACAGCCTATTTATATTATTTTTTAATCATACATTTCATCAATGATATCTTTTATTCTGTTTCTTCTTTGAAATTTCTTATTCATTATATGTTGCAGCCTATTAACATACACTGTATTACAGGCTCATAGATTCATACCTCTGGAGCTAGAAGGAAATTCAAAGGCCATCCAATCTATATCCCTCTCTTTAATGATGTGACAACTATGTGGCATAGGAGATGGGTGTTCTGAGTCTGGTATCAGGAAGACAGGAGCTCAAATCTGTTCTTTAATATTTCCTACTTGTGATCCTAGCAAGTCATTTGCTTTTTGCCTCCATTTCCTCAACTGTAAAAGGGGATAAGAGCATTTATCTCCCAGAGTTATTGTGAGGAGCAGATGAGATAATATAAAGATGAAGAAACTAAAGCCTAGAAAATAGAGTGATTTGCTAAAGATCACACCGGTAGTAATGATTAGAGGTAAAGTCAGAATCAAGGTTCTTTAACTTTAAAGCTAGTATCCTTTTCCACTGCACTATGCTCACTCTCATTTTAAATTCCTCAGAGATGAGTATTTTATGCCTTTTGTTCACTTTATCTCTACAATATCTCACATCTGTTCCCTGCTCCTCACTCACACAGCTACCACCCAAGGTCAAGACCTCATCAACTGTTGCCTGGACAATTGTGATAACCTCCTATACTGCTCCCTGCCCCCAAGTTCCTCTCCACTTCACTCTATTCCTTGTGCAGATTCAAATAATTTTCCTAAAGCATAAGTCTGATCTTTATTAATTCCTTTGGTTTTCTATCATCTCTAAGTCTAGAATAAAATACAAACTCCTCTTTGACATTTAAAGACCTTCACAGCCTGACTCCCACTAACCTTTCAACCTTATTAATTATGTTATTTCCTTTCTGCACTTCTGCCTGGCCCAAATAGCCTGTGGTTTCTCTAACATTCTACCTCCCTTCCCTGTGCCTTTGTACAGGTTCCTCTCCCCCACATAGTCTCCCTCCCCATGTCTGGAATACACTCTTACCTCACCTCGGCATCATAGAACCCCCAGTTTTTTTCATATGCCTCCTATATTTTCTGATATTTTTTCTGCAACTCAGCCTCCTTCTCAAAAAGATTACCTTATACTTATTTGTATATATAGTTATATGCAAATGTCATCTCCATCTATAACATATAAACTCCCCATTTTTCTTTGTACCTCTAGCACCTCACACTTTGCCTGATATGCGATAAATGCTTGTGGATTGATAAACTGATTGAATTACAGTTACATAGTACCAGTGGAATATTGAAATTAAAAAGATAAGCCTTTAATTCTAAAAGAAAAATGAGGCAATTAAGGACTCTAAAATTTCCCAAAGACAATTTCTTTTCCTGTTTAATTTTAGACCCAATCCATCAACTTCTACTATCTATCCAAAACAGGAAGACAGATAGATGATAGATAGATACATAGATAATCTCTATAGGCTATTCATCTAACTGTATGTAAGCCTTAATATGGCTAATAAATCTTCTTCATATACTCGGTTTTTCCTGTGTTCATACTCAGAATATTTTGAGTGATAAAGGATCTCTTCCAATAGACTATACAATGGTCAGTATATCCCTGCTTTTTACTAGATATTTGTCATCAGAAGGTCATTAAAGCCATTTATTTTGCTTCCAAGGAGCCTCTCAAGAATCTTGAATAATTTTGATCTATGAATGTTACATACATACATGGTTGAAAGAAAGCCTTAAAGGTAGATTTTTCTCTTATCAAATCAAATGCTTTTAAAACATTCAACAAACAATAAAGTAGAAGTAAAGAAATCCTCTAACATGTGTTAAAAAATCCTTGCAGCAAATTTATACAATGTGGACCAGAGCAGAATATAGGCAAGCATATATGTGTTGAACTCTGCATCAATATGGATAATATTCATATCTACAAAATCCAGTCATATAGTTGAGTAATAGAAAGTGTTCAGTGGCATAACATCAGTTATGACTCTTGAGAGCTGACAAGCTAACTTCAGCATCCTTCCGGGTACAGAGGTGGGAGAGTCCAAGTAGTTCTCCTACTGTTGTTGTTGGTTCTTCTAATAGATAATTATAAAAAATAGTGACAGATCTGTTTCATTCATATCTATTTGTTATTCTCCCAGTTGGACAAGGAAATCTCCAAGGTTTAGATTTCTCTATGACAAAGGCACTCAGGATAATTTGGTTTAGGTGAATCTTATACCAAACTTACTATATACTTATTTTTTCCTCTATTTCTTTCCTATTTTCTGAGATTTTGCTGTTCATAATCATCTGTCACTTTCCTCCTAATATTTTTTGAATGAGTTTGTACTCTCAACCTGGATTGCCCTTCACTGCCATGAATCTCTTGAGTATTAAAGAAATTAAGTGACTCCAAACTGAAGTAGTTTTCAAGTTTTCTGCTTCTGCCTCTGGCAATTATATTAGCTAAACTTTGTTAGTAGTTAAACTTCTCTAATAAATCATAATCAAGGCAAAGTCTTTACTTTTATCCATTTTCATTTTCCAGAGTTTGTTTGAAGAGATCAATTTAAAGCAGATATAATTATATTTTATATTATTTTGTGTAAAGCTCCCTTCCCCTCTACCTATTCCTTTTTGCCCTGGAGAGATAGAGGTTTGTTTTCTGTCATGGATTGAGGAAGTTTTTCTCTGAAACCTCCCCTTTATATCTTATTATGTGTGTGTGTGTGTGTATATATATATATATATATATATATATGTTTATATATGAAATATATTTTTTCTTTTCATTTTGGTGTTGACTTTGATCTCTCCTTTAACCAGCTAAGGAAACAACTGAATACAGAAAGTTGCTTCTGAAAAGACTGCTTTGTTTGGAATGAATCACCTCCTGCTTCTGTGTTGCATGGTGGTCCATTTTCTGCGGACTTGTACAAACTTAGGTTTCAGTGATGAGAACTTTCCATAGTAATTTGCCCATTTCAGGCCAAAAATTTGGAAATTCTGAATTTTACTGAGGCCTGGGTTTTTAGTAGCTTACCACACTAACGTTCAAAGAACAAAATTGAAACTGAAGTAAAAAATATATATATATCTATATATATATATACACATATATATATATATATATCAGTCAGTGCAGAATGAGATCTTAAACTTCTTCCCCCATGTAATTTAAGACCCAAGCTCTTCCAGACTCTAAAATTTTGTAGTTAAATCATGAGTTCAGTCTCTCTTTTAGCTAGTGGGCGGGTAGTCCTGTATGGACCCTAGAAAGATGAATTTAAAGAGTTGAGTCCTTGTCTAGGATCCCAGCTTCCATTGCTCATCTCTGTATGCTGGGTTTGTAAGCTATATTCTCTCCTTATGATTCCTAGTTATGCCTTCTCTATAAGTAGGTCCCTAGTTGATCTGTCCTCAGACATTTTATGTCCTCCTATGGCTCCTAATGACAATTCATTACTCCTACTCCCATGTAAGAAACAAACCAAAAACCCAACTTTCTCTCCTGGTATTTTCATTAAGGGGAGGTTTCAGAGGAAAACTTCCTCAGTCCATGACGGAAAACAAACCTTTCTCTATCTCTCCAGGGCAAAAAGGAATAGGGAGAGAGAGAGCTTTACACAAACTATAAGTTCATGGTCCATTTCAATTTTTTTTTTTATTGCTTCCTCTTCTTGGTGAAAGTAAAGTATTGCTACTGTACAGGTGCCATGCTCTGCTAACCCAGGGTTTGAGGGAAGACAGGAAGGAAGGGAGGAGCAGTACCTGATAGGATGGGATTAACAGATGCTAGTCTCAATTTAACAAACTGGAGGAGATAAGGCCCTGGATCTGATCCTAAGGCTAAGTTCCAAGAGGGCAAAGAGAAATCAGAGCATAGTCCAAAGCACAGACTGTCTCCAATAATAGAGGCATAAATAGCAAGTCGAAAGCTCAGGGGGAATCTACAGGAAACAAAGTCAAGATAGCAAAACAAGATAATAGTAGAGCATTAAACCCTCTCTCTCCATCACTCAGCTAAAGACAAAACAGCTAAGGGCTCCCTTTGATTTCCTCCAAGCTTTGATTGCAAACGGTTTTTCCAACATAGCTTTCATCATTCCCTGCCTTGTCCCTAAATGTAGCTGAATATGGTAGATACGTGATTTCCTCAGGGTGAGTGTTCCCTCCATCTCAACAGATTGTAACAGATCCACATTACTTCATTCTATTTTATTTTTGTCTCGTTTTGTTTTCCTGAAATTTTATCCAATGTAATATTTTACTGAAATACTTTATTTGTGATGAAAGTCACAGTGATATAGAAAACTGAGTTGTTTATTGTTATTTTAACTGAGGCTGTCCATCCATTCTTCCACATCCATCCTGCACCTTCTCAGGTGAAATGTTTGAATGGAAATTGTAAAGTAAGATGATAATTGGCTTCAGAGTCAAAGAACATAGCTTTAATTCCCAACGTGCTACTTATTCTGTTACATTGTGTTATAAATTTTATTAATTTATTTCTCTTATGCCACTACTTATATCTAATTCATTGTTACTTATACTTACCAAGTATCTTTTTATTCTTTGATTTATTTGCCATTTTTAAGAAAATAGTGACAGTGAAGAAGTTCCTATAGGAAATAATCTATATCAAGGTAACTATTTAATTTCCCAAATACATCCAGTCTGACAGCCACAAACTCCTTAGTTCTATTTATTCTTTCTCTGCAAGGCTTGTTCAACATACTTCTACTAATACAAAAGGCGACCCATTTAATTTGAGGAATGTGTTTTATCCACCTTGTCTTTCTGGATTAGATCCAATATCTTTCATATTGCTTTGCATTTCACTGAAGAACTTGTAGTGTATTTAGTGTATTCCAGTATCTGATATGCCTGTACCTACTATGTGCCAGAGACTGTGCTAAACCCTGAAGATTACAGTAAGAGACAAAAAAAAACAAAAAACAGTGCCTGCCCCCAGGGAGCTCACAGACTAATAGGGGAAACAGCAAACAAACAGATATGCACAAACTATGTGCAAGATCAAGAGAAAATAATTAAGAGGAAAGGCACTAGAATTAGGAGGCATTGAGGAAGGCTTCCTATAGAATATGGAATTTTAGTTGAGATTTAAAGGAAGCCAGGGGAGTCAGGAGGCAGAGATGAGCAAGAACATTGAGTTTAGCCAGGGAAAACAAACAAACAAACAAACAAAAAAAACAGCCTAGTTTGTGCAATACTCAGATCATTGTCACTGGTGATTGAAGGGTATGTGTCAAGGAATAAAATATTAGAATTCTGGAAGGGGAAGAAGCTATTAGGCTATCAAGGGCTTTTAATGCCAAACAAGCATTTTTGTGTTTGATTTTGGTGGCAATAAGGGGTCACTGGAGAGTATTAATCGGGAGGAGGGGTGATATAGTCAGCCTCGTGCTTTAGGAAAATCACTTTGGTGACTGAATGGAAGATGGGTTGCTGTGCAGACTCACCAGCAAGCTATTGCAATAATCCAGGTATAAGATGATAAGGGTCTGTACCACAATAATGGCAGTGTTAGAGAGTGTTGTTGCAGAGATGAAATCTATAGACCCTAGCAACAGATTGGATATGAGCATTAAGAGATATAGTAAGGAATTAAAAATAATGCCAGCATTGTGAGTGTAAGGGACTGGGAGAATAGTATTGTCTTCTACAGTAATAGGGAAGTTAGGAGGAAGGAGTTTTTAAGGGAAAAGATAGTAAGTGCTGTTTCATTTAAATGTCTATTGGATATCTATTTGAAGATATCGGAAAGATATCTAGAGATTGGAGATTAGGAGAAAGGTTGGAGCAGGAGAGGTAGATCTGAGAATCATTAGCATAGAAATGGTAATTAAATCTATAGGAGTTGACGAGATCACCAAGAGAAGTAGATTAGAGGGAAAAGAGAAGAGGGTCCAGAACAGAATTCTGTGGGATACAGATGGCTAACAAATGTGATCTGGGAGAGGCTCCAGCAAAAGAAACTAAGAAAATCTCAATAAACTAATCCTTCTTTTGTTTGGATTTGGAACCAAGTTAGTTGGCTTAATTTGGAGAACTTTTCTTTGAGGTCTTAAAACTCCTCTACTTCTTCATCCTCTCTAATGTATGGTATCTTATGAGATATAATTATTCTTATAGTAATCTATGTGTTTGTATTAAACATGAGTCCTAGAAGAAGAGTTGACTAAATATCTCCAAAAATGATATTTATTATTTACTTTGTATACATAATAAAACCAATTCCATCAATGTTCTTTGGCGAGGGGGGGGGAGGGGGGAAGGAAGAGAAAGGGGAATTCTCCAAAAAGGAGCTCTTATTTATCCATCTTTTATAACTCCTAATTTCATTCTCAACAGAATCATTATATGGGTAAGAGGGAAGGCAACTCAGTAGCTCAGTGGATAGAGCACCAGCCAGAATCAGAAAGATCTGAGTTCAAATGTCACCTCAGACATTTATTAGCTGTTGTGACCCTGGGCCGAAATCACTTAACCCTGATTTCCTCAAAATACAAATATAAAAAAATTAAAATTAAGAAAAGAATGGTGATATGGATACATTCTAGTTTCAAGGGTAATGTGTCAAGTTGGTATTTGTACAGAGAACACACATTGAGAGCATTATAAGATTAGATTTTTATAACTCTTTTGTCTGTATTTTCTACCTCAACTTTCAGTTTGGAAGTAGAAAGGGGCCACACAGGACTAGGGGCCATTTTCTATTTTGAACCATTTTCTGAAGTTCAATGGCCCAAACTCTTGATAAAGAGCTTTTCTTCATCTGACTAGGATGTTCTACCAACCTCAGGAAATACAGTTTGTTAATGGCCTATAGAAGGGATGAGGAATCTCTAGCCTTCAGATGTTAGAAAGTCTATAAAATCATTTGCTTAAAAAAACTACAGGTGATGATGAGCTGAAAGCTAGGTACAACAACCTCCCACTGCTTGAATTCTGTAAGTTGATCATTTTATATGGCCCACCAATGATGTTATAAATATCCAAATGGCTTTTGGCAGAAAAAAGTTTCCCCAGCCCTGGCCTATCCTCAAAGCTTCTCTATCTTGTTGGGTTCTGTCAGAGCTTTTTACCCCAATGAAACAGTCTTCCAAGAGCCAGAGGCCCCTCCATTCATTTCACAAAGGGGAATCAATGACTAGAGGCAGCTAAATGGTACAGTGGACCAGGTCCAGAGAACTGGACCTGAAATCAGGAAGTCAAATGTGACCTCAGACACTTATTATCAGTGTAACTCTGAGCAGGTCCCTTAATTTTTGTCTGCCTCTTCTGTAAAATGGGGATAAGAAAAGCACCTACCTTCTAGGGTTATTGTGAAGATAACACAATATTTGCAAAGTATTTAGTAAGCCTATATAAATGCTAGCTATCATTATTTGACTATACAAAGTTATAAGCCATAGATCTATAATAGAATAATAGCTCTACAGAAAGAAGTGGCCAGTCAGCCCAATTCCTTCATATTTTGGGGTAAAATTATTAAATTTTTGGTAATTTTTAAATGTTTTGATTTTTTTTTTAAATTTACACTAAAATACAACATGAGGAAAGAAAAAGAATTACTATGTACACAGCAAACCAAAAGAGACAACTTAATATAAAACCATAAGTTTCCATTTCAAGAAAACATATAATAAATAAACGTTGTTTTCAAAGCTGTCCAGCTTTTCCCAGCTTCCTTGCTTTTGGTTCTAGCTGTGTACTTTTTAACTCTATTTTTTCCTTCCCCCCCATATATAAGTTACACATAAACATCAATATAGATACATGTGCAAATATATTTATAAATATAAACATATAAACACATATACTCTCTTAAATGTATATGTAAGACCATATTATGCTTAATTCCTCCCCTCATCTGTTTCTCTAGAGGTACCTTCCTTGGTATAGCTAAGTCTTTTCATGTTTCTAAATCAACCAATTCATCATTTCCTACACCATAGGAAACATTTCTTCAACTCCCCATTTTATAAAGGAGGAAATAGCAGCCAAAGAGAATTATTAAAGGTCACTCAGGTCAAAAGTCTCAGAGACAAGAAATGAATGTAAGACTTCTGATACGACTGCTCATTCCATCTACACTGGAAAAGATTGCCAGGCAAGAAGTCAAGAAAACTAAGTAACAGCCTGGGATTTGCTGTTGATTCTTTACCTTGCACAAGTCAATTTATTTCCTGGATCTCTGTTTTCTGACAAAATGTCACTCATCCAAATTCACTTAACTAATAAGTATGAGGTACAGAATGCAATGATTATTTTGTAAGTGGGGAAACAGTCAGAGGGAAACAAAGCAATCAAACTTTGCCACCTATCCACTGAGTGACCCCTAGAATGTCATGTGTTCGCTCTAGATTTTAGTCCCCCCCCCCAAAAGGAGGCTGTTGGGGTGAAATTGAAAAAGATCTCATGACAGCTCAGACATTCCTTATTCTATCATTGATTTTTCCCCCTTAGCTTTGGGGTGAGCAAATCTCTCAGATAATAGGAGTCCAAGCTTCCTAGTTTGAGTTAATGCCTCTAGAACCAAGTCTTGCCTCATATATGATAGGTGCCCAATAAGGATCTGGTTTACCAATTTGGGAGATTCTCAGTGATATCTGACTTAGAAAGCATTGTTTCAAAATAGTCCCTGTGGTTTTTGCTCCACTGGGATTTTTGACCCTTTAAAACAGTCAAATATAATGAATAGAGAGCCAATGAAGGGGCCAAAACAATCAAAAAGGCAACAATTCATAGAGGTGTGGTTTAAAGTCTTATCTTTTCCTACAAAAGCAGTGAATTCAGGAACCATTATAGTTCAATGGACTATATGCCCAATTTAGCATATTAGAATTTAAAGAAAACTCTGAACTTATATAGCTCAATCCACTCATTTTATGAATGGGAAATAGGCTTGGATCACTTTTATATTGCCTATCTTACTGTTGATGTGTGTGTCTCCTCTCTTCTCTGAGCATCTGTGTTCTTCTCTGTAAAGCAGGGATAAGGGTATTTGTACTATCTACTCTGGGCTTGTTTTGGAGATCCAGGAAGAAAAGGAATGAGAAAACACTGTATAAATTACATTTATCATTATTGTTATTCAAATCAACAAACATTTATTAAATAAATACTTACTGTATGTTGGGCAGAGATATAATATGGTAATAATATAACAATTCAATATCACTTGATATATTTTGTTATTCAGTCATTTCAGTCACGTCTAACTCTTCATGACTTCTTCTGAGGTTTTCTTGGCAAAGATACTAGAATGGTTTGCCATTTTCTTCTCCAGCTTATTTTATAACTGAGAGAACTGAAACAATCAGGATGCTCAGGGTCACACAACTAGTAGGTGTCTAAGAACTAGATTCCTGACTCCAGGCCTAGTGCTCTCTATTCTCTATCCACTGCACCACCTAGCTGACATGACATGACATAGTCTAACATACAGATAGAAGGCTGGCTTTGATATTAGGAGGGCCTAAGCTCAAGCACTATTAGTTGTATGATATTGGGCAAGTCATTTAAGTTCTTGCATCTGTGAAATTATTATAACTTCTTGCCCATTAAGCTCACTTTGGGGGTTGGATGGGGGAAGTTTTGAAGAAGAAGAAGGATAGCTAGCTTTTATATAGCATTTATTATTAATAAGGCACTGTGCTAAGCACTTAACAAATATTACCTCATTTGATTCTCCCAATAACCATGGGAACTAGGTGCTATTATTATCTCCATTTTGAAATTAAGGAAACTGAAACAAAAAAGAATTAAGTGCACCTGGTTACATATAACTATGTGAACATATATGTGTGTGTAAATATATATACATATATATGTGTATGTATATAAAAGTTTAGGTTTTCTGATTCGAGGCCCAATGCTCATTGCTCAATCAATTATGCGCCTAGTTGCCTAATAAAATGAGACAACAAAGTAAAAATGAGTTCAATTCATTCAAGTTAGTCTCAGAAGCTAATTGCAGTAAAACATTTTTATGAAATGTAACATATTATTAGCCCTTCCCAAAAATGCCTCCCAGAATCACCCCCCCCCTTTTAAATGTCAAATCCCACCATAAATAACTTAGAGCTTTATGCTAAGCATGAGCTCTCTACAGCTAGATGATGGAGGGAACAGAGGCTGGGCTTGGGATCAGCAGTTTGATTTACTTAACTTCTGCTTACCTTATTTTCCTCAACTGTAAACTAGAGTTTACAATTTACATACAGTTTTGCAGCTTACATCATAGTACCTGCCTCCCAGGGATGTTGGGAAACTCAAAAGAGAGAATATGTATACAGCACTCTGCATACTGCCTAGCTAATAGTAGTGTTTAATAAATGTTTATTCCCTTCACCCCTTAGTAGCAATCCTTTTAAAATGCAAATTTCTCTAGGTGAGATAACAGAGTTAAGTAATAACAATAATAGCTAGCATTTATGGAGCACCTCTCATTTGATTCTTACTACAACTGTGGGAGGTAGGTACTATTATTATACCCATTTTACTGATAAGGAAACTGAGGCTGAAAGTGCTAAGTGATTTGCCACTTCAAGTCATGGAATTAAGTAAATGTTTGAAGCTGAGATGAACTCAGTTTTGCTTAAGTGTTCAGCATTCTAGCTGCTGCACCACCTATCATTATTTAACTATTTAACTATTAACTATTGAACTAGATTAGTTTAATCTAGTAGAAAGAATTGGCTTTGAATTGAAACCCGACCTTCACTACCTGTGTGAGAAATTGGATTATCTCTAAGAAAGATAACATTTTATACAGAGCTTATTACATGCCAGGCATACGATGGTGCTGAGACTGTAGGTTACAGAGACATCCTGTATGATGTTTCCACACTAGGAATTCTCTATTTTGACAAAATTCTAGGTCCAGAATTCAGTCTCTGCTCCTTACTCCTCCAACATAAATTATCTAGAGGCACTGTGCTAAGCAGTAAAGGTACAAAGTTGCATATAGTATAACATAATAAAATATAATATACAGAGGCAGCTGGATGGTGTAGTGAATAAGTGTTGGGCTTGGAGTCAGGAAGATCGAATTCAAATCCATCCTCAGACATTTCTGATTGCCTCAGTTTCCTCTTCTGTAAAATAAGCTGGAAAAGGAAATGATAAATCCCTCCAGTATCTCTGCCAAGAAAATCTCAAATGGAGTCACGAAGAGTGAAACACAACAGGAAGGACTAAAGAACAAGACCTTCATTTCTATTTGCCTCAGTTTCTTTGCTGTAAAAAATAAGGATAATAATAGCACTTACCTTCCAGAGTTATCAAATGAGACAATAACTGCAAAGTACTTAGCACAGAGCCTGGCTCCTAGTTAGCATCATATAAACTTTAGCTATTATTGCTGTTACTAACCCCTATCTTTAATATATTTATATACTCCAATGCAGATCAAGAGAAGATCACACAAGTATGTGACTTTAGTAAGACAAGGTAAGACAAATACAAAGAAAGCCAAAACCCACCATGCGGCCTGGAGTCAGGAGGACCTGAATTCAAATTTGACTTCAGGCACTTGACACCTACTAGCTGTGTGACCCTGGACAAGTCACTTAACTCCATTGCCTCAAGAGGAAAAAAAAAGTAAAGTAAAGTAAAATCCAAGTAACTAGGAATTTGTAGAGGGGAAAACTCATTTAAATCTTGGAAAGGAAGGATCAAGATTATTTTCATTCTGGAATCAAAACTAATGGGGAGAGATTTGCTAGTTTTCTTTGTTAATGCCTTGATAGCACCTCATATTTCCACAGGGTCAGGAAGAAGCTTAGATAATATATGAGTGGGAGTCAAATATAAAATTATTGATTCAAACAGCATGAGAATGAAATAGTAGAGAGAGACTTTCCCTTGTGGTCAGATGACTATGTTCAAGTCCTGCTTACTGGCTGTATGTCTATAAGTAAATCACTTCACTTTTCTGAGACAGGTTCCTAATCTAAAAAATGGATATAATAATCCTAGCATTTTACTTGGATTGTTGTAAAGAAAACATCCTGTTAACCTTAAAGCACTATAGGAACATTGTGATATTATTAATAGGCATGCACACTACTATATCCATTTAAGAACACATTCATATTCAGACATTTAATATCTATTAAATAGAAATATAAATAATTATGGGCTGCTAGGTGATGAAAAAATCTGAGTTTAAATGTATTCTTAGATACTGACTATGAGATTATAGCCAAATCATTTAACCCTGAGGATTTTGTTTTGTTTTGTTTTGTTGAGGGTTTCCTCATCTGTAAAATTAGCTCAAGAAGGAAATGGCAAACCACTCCTATATCTTTGCCAAGAAGACTCCAAATGGGCCCAACTAAAACTACTGAACAGCAAATTAATTAATATTCCTTCTCACTTCTCAGATAATTTTTTTTCCCTTTTTCTCTTGGATCAGTAGATGTCCTGTAGGAACTGCTAAATTCCCAGCTCTTAACAGTCACTGTGATTTGTTGAGCCAGGTAATCAGCAGGACTCTAGACAATATGGTGGTTGAACATTTGGCTTGGGACATGGAAAAAAATAATTGGCTGTAGTCACCTGTGAGCAGTCTGGCTAAGGAAAAAAGAAGGCAAAGATAAAAGTAGAACATATCAGTAAACAGAACTTTGACTAGGAGACCTGGAGATACATAGGCCCAGCTTTGCCACTTAAAGGCAGTGTGACCTAAAGTGATCCCATTCTAGACTTCAGTTTATTCTTTCATGAAATTGGTGTAATAATCTCTTGTCTTCTTACTGATCTCATGAAATTAAGGGGAAAGTTGGGAACGGAAATGAGCTAACAGATAGGGAAAGTACTCAAAGTTAAAAACACTTATAAAATTAAGATGTTAAAATAAGTCATTCAAAAATACCTCCTCATACCACCAAAGTCCACTATTACTGATTTTCTACTTGGGGTTAAATGTTGGAATCCTTACTAACTGCTAACTAATTAGAGTTGATCTAATCTTACAAGAAGATGTTTTGGACAGAACCTGAAACAAGGTACTAAGTAGAACTAATTAGTACAATGCTTGTGTTTGCACCTTTACTCATTGGAGTTCACAAGTATGCCAGCTTCACAAAGTAAACTTTGTAACTTTATGAGTTCACACCTCCCTTGAAGCTCTTAGGGCCAGAGAGCACTATGGGAGAAAACCCATAATCCCTCTCTCTCTCGTATCCCACAATTCCTCCCTCTTGTATAAAAGAAACAGATAGAGGCTCTTGGACAGATTTCACTGGAATGACATGAAGAGTGGAGCTGGCTGGAGGCTGAAGAAAGCAGAGGCAGAGGCTGAAGGACAAAACCTTTGGATTTGGCGACATTCGGAGAGAGCTCTTGGAACCAAGCAGAGAGATAGGCCTCTAAGCTAACCGGGCTATATTGGAGATAATAAAAGATCTGAACTTTTATCACCTGGCTGTGTTTTGAGAAGAAAAAGCTCACCACAGTTAAATATTAGTTATTTCCTGGTCATTTTCTTTTAAAATCAAATATCTTTGGGAGAGGCAATTCAGCCAAGTCACTAATTAGCCATTAACTATAAAGCAGTTTGATATAATGGAAAGTACACTTGATTTGGACTAAGAAAATTTTATTTTTGTCATTCTCAGCACATGGTTTTGCCAAACTGAAATGATATCCTTTAATTTTATGGAGGGAAAAGATTATGGAGTCTTGGTAATTGTGTGTATTAAATATAAAATGATACAATTTAAAAAAGAAAAGAAAAAAAGAAAATTTGATTTTTAATTTTGGCCCTGAAACCAAGTGGAGAAGTGAATAGTGTACTCTGGATCAAGAGTAAGAAAGCTCTGAGTTCAAGTGTGACCTAAAAAACACTTCCTGGCTATGTGAACCTGAGCAAATCTCTTAACCTGTGTGCTAGAGTTTCCTCATCTGTAAAATAAGGACAATGATAGCACCTACCTCCCAGGTTTATCCTGAAAATAAAACAAGGTAATGGTTATAAAATGCTTTACAAACCTTAAAGATATACCACACACAGAGGAGACACACACACACACACACACACACACACACACACACATTTATACACATGCTAGAAGAAATTCACTACCTGGAATCAATAGACTTGAGACTTGAGAAAATCACTTTATACCTGTCTGTGCCTCAGTTTTTTTATCTATAAAAAAGGGAGGCACACCCCCAAAAAATAAAATAAGGAAAAATAGGGACTAGGTGATCTCAAAGTTCTCTTTCAACTCTCAGTTTGAATCCCAACTCTGACCTTTACTAAACTGTGTGATACCCAAAAGTCACATCTTTGTGAGTCTCAGTTTCTCATTTTGTAAAGGAATGGTTGAATCCTTGTATTACTTATCTCAAGAAAACTGAGGAGAGAACTGAGTGAATTGTAAAGAAGTGTCGAAATCTAAGTTGCATAGATGAGTTTAAACTTCTGAGAGCCTCCATGTGGCAGAAATGACTGAAACTAAGGAGAATGGGGAAGGGGGTATAAGGGAGAGTCTTAGGAATGTCCCCAGAAATATGGCATCTCAAAAGGCGCGTGGGGTGGGGGGAGCAACAACTAGGTGGCCAGTGGATAGAGCACCAGTGCTGAAGTCAGGAAGACCTGAGTTCAAATCTGACCTCAGACACATCACTTCCTAGCTCTGTGACTCTGGGCAAGTCACTTAAACCCAACTGCCTCAGCCAAAAAAAAAAAAAAAAAAAAAGCATTAGATTTGGAGTTGGAAGTCCTGGGCTATATCTCTGGTACTTGTTATCTGGGTGATCTCAGATAAGTGACAACTTATTTGTACTTCCTTTTCCTCATCTAAGGAAAAAAAAAAAGGGTAGGGGGTAGTGAGGTGGGAGGTGAGAGGGAGAAGAGTCAGATTTCTAGACAAACCATCTTTAAAATTAAATCCTATGAAAAGCCAATTTGTGTGATTTCATGATACTGCCTCTATCTGGGAAATCTGAGCCACAGCATGGACCACAGTAGAGATGAGGAGCTATAGATTTCTGAGAAATTTTGTCAAATGAGCAATAAATATCCCTGTGTCAGGCTTAAGAGAGATGAAAAGCTTCTACAGGACTTTGCACAGTAACTAAGTGCCTTGTATTGTTTCTAATGGCCCCTGGATGGTGCTGTTACCCTTCAGAAATCCTAGAGACAGCCCGTTTCTCAGTGAGGAAACCCCCAAACCTGAGGAACAGTTGATATATTAGGTACAAACTATGGCTGGTAAAAGGAGAGGGAACCTGCAGATACAGAGCTCTAGGGAAGGAAGGGTCCCAGGAAGAAATGCCTAGAAACCTTAGAGTTTTTGATAACAGATACAATTGCTTATTTTCTCAGGGTTCTTCTCCTTCTCCCTCAACCTTCATCCAAGAAACAGTCTCCCTTTACTAAAGGTAAGGAGCTCCTTCTCCAATGGAAGTAGGTTTTGAATTGCAGATGATTTTTTTGGAGGCTACAGATGAATTTTTGGAGTTATACAATTAAATGTCTGAGGCTACATTTGCACTCAGGTCCTCCTGGCTCTGTGAATTGAATTTTAAAGTAAATGAGGAAAACTAAGAGCAGAGGCAAGGAGAGTTATTCAGAAGCAGCACTGGAACCTGAGTCTTCATAACCCTTGGGCTGAAGTTAGCCCTTTATCTATTCTACGACACTATTACACTAATAACTGAGTTATTACTATCCAAAGAATTAACATGTACATGAATGTATGGGGGGTATATAATACACATATACATATATGGATGTGTATATATACACACACATAGCAAGCATATATGTATGGGTGTATGTATGTATATGTACACATATATATATATAAAAAAATAGATAGAGATATACGTACATAGATTGTCCTTGATTCTCGAAGGGACATCAGGGAGGGATGCCATGACTTGTAAGTGAATTAGATTTGAATGAAGGAGGGCTGTGTTTGCTTTCCCTTCCAGAGCTATATAGATCAGAACGACTGGAGATGGCCCTGGATGAAATGGGAGACCTTGATCTTCTACAACTAAGGTCTTCAACAGGTTTCAGTTTGACTGAGGCTGCAACTATTCAGTGATTGATGCTAGATAGAAATTGAAGCAAATTGAAGCAAACTCTCACCTTGAGAGTCTTCCAGATTTTTACATACAGACAGATATATAGATATGTTTTTATAGAAACAGACACACGAACACAAATATTCATCCATAAATACTCATACGTTTGACACCTCAGCCCAAATACAAAATAGCCTGGCACAAAGTAGGTACTTAATAAACGTTTATTGGTTGATTAGATAAGGCCCTACAAGATTTGGCTTTTTCCTGTAGGTGAACCGCAGGACAGTAGAACAATGCTCCAGGGTCCACTTAGCCATCTAAACATAACCATAACTCTATCCTGAGTCTCCTCTAATAGTCTTCCTTTCCCCTTTCTGTCCTATCTCCATTTCCCTCAGCATACTAGGACTGAGGAGGATTTTTTCTTTTCTTTCTTTTTTAAAAAAGGCTTTCAGTAGATTAATTCCAGGCTCAAAAGCACCCTGGGCCCCAGTTTTATGGGCTCTAGCCTTAGAATCAGCTCACTTCCCTATCTCCTCCTTCTGCTTTATGGCCACACATTCTGGTACATGCCTTGGGGCAGGGAGAGGGATGCTGTTTTCTGAGTCTTCAAATGTTCCAATATTTCTCCATACCCTAGGTCTTTGTCCATTTACTCCCCACACACCCAGTTCCCAAGTGATCAGGTTAAGGCTGACCACGCCAGTATGGATATAATTCTTGCTCTCTGGAGTCTGATATTTAACTTGGTTAAGAGCACCACAGAAGTTACTATGAGTTCAGAGGGACTTTAAGGTTTCTTGTGCCCCCTCCTCCAAGCCTACATTGGACCACTTGATAAAAAGGGCCATTTTCCTTTACCAAAATATTTGTAGTTGGGGATAGAGCAAGATAAGAGTTTGAGAGAATTCATTTCTCATAATCTTCCTGAACTTTTGTCACAGATGGCTTTGTCTTTCAACTCCAGAATTTCATAGAGTCATGGGATATCAGATGGAGGGGCCTTTGGGAAGGAACATTAAATCTAGAGGTCAGCAAAGTACTGCCTGAGGGCCAAATATGGTCTGCTGCCTGCTTTTGTACAATAAAGAAGGTTTGATTTTTTTTTTTTTTACATTTTCAAATGCGATAAAACTTTATTTTAAAATGTCAAAACAAAACAAAACAAAACATTTCTAGCTAACTGACCATACAAAAAGAGGAAGCAGGCATAGTTTGCTAACCCCTGACTACTCCAGTGCACTCATTCTGCAGAAGGGGAAACTAAGGTACAGTGAAGGGAAAGGAATTTTTCCATGACCCACAGCTTGTAAGTAGTAGAGTTAGGGCTAAAAATCAGATCTTCTGATTCCTAGCCATGGCTCTTTCCACTAAAACCTACTGCTTAGCTCCAACCTACTTGACCAGTCATCTCATACACACCCCTTCCCCCAATCTGTCATTTTAGCCAAATTGGAAATCACCAATTAATCAATTAACCAATAAACAGACATTTAAGTCCCTCCTAAGTGCCAAACACCCTATATACGAAAACAAAAATGGAACAATCCCTGTCCTCAAAGAGCTTATGTTGTATCAGAAGGCAATATAGATATAAACACAGGCATATATAAAATATTTGGATATAACTGGCTTCATCCACAAAAGCAAGATTATAGGAACTTAGAAAATACTGGGTAAGCTTGTCATACAATAAATAGGTGCCTCCACATAAAGGTTTCTATGGCCATCCTTCTATGGAAGGCAGATTGCATATAAAATAAATAAAAGATAATTTTGAGGGCATGGGAGAAAGTACTAGAAGCTAGGGAACAGGAAAGGCTTCATGTGGAAGATGTCATTTTAGCTGCGTTTTGAAGGAAGCCAGTGATTCTAAGAAGCAGAGATGAGGAAGGCATGCAGTCTAAGCATGGGTATAGCTAGTGCAAATGAACAAAAGGAAAGGAATTGTTGTATCTGAGGAATAAGTAATAAAACTAGTTTGATGTTGAGCAGATGGAGGAAAGTCTCACATAATAAAGTCAAGTTGGGGCCAGGATGTAAAAGGCTTTAAATATTTATCAGAGGAGTTTGCATTTGGCTCTAAAGGTAATAAAGAACCAATGGAATTTATATAGAAGGGGATGCCATGATCAGATCTGTGCTGTAGGAAAATCCCTTAGGCAGCTCTGTGGAGAGAGCTTTGGAGAGGGGAGACACTTGAGGCAGGCAGGGTGGCTATTTAGGAGACCATGCATTTGTCCAGGTTATAGGTGATGAGAATTTGAGCTAGAATGGTGACTATGTAAGCAGAGAAGGGAAATATTGTGGTGGGGAAAATGACAAGACTGTCAAAATAAGATTTGACAAAATTTGATTATATATTTGGGAGGTGAAGGAGAATGAAGAGTTGAAGATGGCATGAAAGTTTCAAACCTGGGTGATTTAGAGGGGCAGAAATGGGGGGAATTGGAAAGGGAATAGCAGGCAGGGAGACATAATGAGTTCTCTTTTGAAAATATTGAATTTGCCTTTAACCATGATTACATATGTGCAACCACTATCAACTTGCTTGCCTTCTTAATTGAGAGGGAAAGGGGAAGAGAAAGAAGAAGGAAAGGAAAGAAATTGAAACTCAACTTTTTTAAATGAATGTTACAAATTGTTTTTACATGTAACTGAGGGAAAATAAAATAATTTTTTTTCCCTGCAGTGATTGGAGTTAAATGACTTGCCCAGGGTCACACAGTTAGGAAATGTTAAATGTCTGAGACCAGATTTGAACTCAAGTCCTCCTGACTTAGGGGCTGGTGCTCTATCCACTGCACCACCTAACTGCTCCCATAAATAATTTTAACAAAAAAAGAAAAGCAACAACAACAAAAAGTGAAATATTGAGCTTGATCATTCTTTTCAGCAATTTGGAACTTTGCTTAAAGGGTTATAAAACCATGTATACTCTTTTACCCAGCAATACCACTAATAAGTCTGTATCCCAAAGAGATAAAAATAAAAAAGGGAAAGGACCTATATGTTTGAAAATATTTTAGCAGTTCCTTTCTGGGGACAAAGAATTGGAAATTGAGGGGCTAACCATCAGTTGGGGAAAGACTGAACAAGCTGGGGTATATAATTATGATGGAATACTATTGTGCTATAAGAAATGATGAGCAGGATGTTCTCAAAAAAAATCTGCAAAGATTTACATGAACCAATACAAAGTGAAACGGTAATATTATATAACAGTCAACTGTGCGTGGTTTAGCTATTCTCATCAGTGTTCCAAGACAATTTTAAAGGACTTATGATGAAAACTGCTATCCATCCCCAGAGAAAGAACTAATGGAGTCTGGATTCAGAAAGTATACTTTTTTAAAACTTTATTTTTCTTTGTGGATTTTTTTTGGTCTATGTTTTTTTCACAACATGATTAATATGGAAATATGTTTTCCATCTCTATACAGATACAACTTATGTCAAATTGCTTGCCTTCTCCATAAGGGGGAAGTGGAGGGAGAAAGAGTTGAAGCTCGATTTTTTTTAATGTTAAAAATTTTTACATGTATTTGAGGAAAATTAAAATTCTAAATGAATACTTTTAAAAAAAAGTAAATACTGAATTTGAGATACTCAGAAGACACCCGCATTCTGGAAAGTCCAAAAAGCAAAACAGGTTTGGAGGATAGGTGAGAAATTAGAGCTACCATCCCACTCTCCCCCAGTTCTTGTCCTATATTCTCCTGTCTCTGCTTTTGCTCTTGCTGTTCCTATTCCTAGGATGGATTTCTAAACTTGGAGTCCATGAAGGTTTATTAGTTATTATTGTATTTCAACATAATTGTTTTCCTTTGTAATTCTAAGCATTTTCTTTTGTGCATTTAAAAGCATTATCCTGAGTAGTAGTCTGTAGGTTTCACCAGACTACCAAAGGGTTCTATGATGCAGAAAAGGTTAAGAACCCTTGGTTTTTCTCATGAAATGTTTATTGTGGGGGGAGGTGAGGAAGGGAGTTAAATTGTAATTCCCTTTTCCCTCCCTTCAAAGCTTATGCCAGATGCTAAATCATCTGTGAATTCTTCCCTTATACTTTCTCCTCCAGTGAGACCATTCATCCTTTCTACAAACTTCTTATGGCATTTGCTCTCCTTTATCTTGTTAAGATAGTCTCCTCTTCCCATCTTCCTCTGCCCCACTGGACTGGAAGCCTCAAGGACAGAGCCTGTCTTTTAAAATTTTTGCATCCCCCATGATTCCTAGTAGGGTTTTGTACTTGGAAAGTAATTCTCTCAATATTTCAGTGACTGGTAATTTCACCTGGTGAGGAAACAGGAATGCCCAGGGGTATGCTGGCTGATTGTTAAATTTTTCTGTGTGAGCACTTCCAACTCAGAAATCAGCAAATGCTACAAATAGGGGCTGGATTTATTGTTCTGTTGATTGTCCAGTTAAGAAAGTGATGGAAAAAATGTTAACAGGTACAGATTAAACTTAAAATGTCACATTTTCAAAAAGCAGATGTTTAACATTTACTAGCACATTACTAGGTATTGCCCTCCATGTAAATCCTAACTCCTCTATTCTTAATAAGAGATCTTTGGGCATCGCTTTGACCAAAAATTTCATCACTCTGTGGCCAGTTTGGTGGTTCAGAACTTTACTGGGCTGTCACATCAGGAGTACTATGCTAACGGCCTTTTCAGCTTCTTTGGGCCTACTGGAGGTGAAATAGCCCTTGAGAAAAACAGTCACCTCCATGATGACATTTCTGAGTAAGACATTAGTGGAAGCACTTAAGAAATGTTTATTAATTAAACTCCCTACGTTCCATTATTTACGTTCTGAATTTCCTCTCCCATCTCCCTTGACTAAGCAACCTGGCAGAATAAACCTCATAGACAGTTAATAACTCTTATCCCTCCTACATTTACCGCCCCCCTCCTCCATTTTAACAGCTAAAATAACAGGCATTAGACATAGCCACAGCTGCAGAGACCTTTCTAGCCCTTAGTCTGGGTCCTGAAGAGAAGAAATTCAATATCTCAAGTCATTTCATCCCAGGCCAATTTCCTGGTCTGCCTCTGGAGACTCCAGCCCAAAGGCAAAGGAAATCAATATGTCACTCAAACTTTAACCCTTTGCTGTATCTGGAAGGCCCAAGGTAAGCTCAACTTATCCCAGCTATTCACACAAAGGAGATTTCTTCTTGTGGGGACACCAGACCAGGATCTCATTTCTTTGACTTAGAGCCAAGAAGGAGAAACCTTTTCCAACTGAGAGCTACATACCCTTCCTTGGGGAGCCTGCCAGTGCCCCAAACTTCACATGTCCCAGAAGAAACTAATTATCTTTCTTCCCTTAAACTTGTGCCCTCCTCTCAAGCTCCTGGTCCTTCCACCTCCCAGTCACCATAGCAGGTCACTAGAATAGATGAAAATAATGGACCCTTCCCTTTCCTTAACCTCCCACATTCAACCAGATTCTTAGCGATTCTATTTCCTCAGAATCTTTAACACCCGTTTTTCTTCCATTGCTACCACCCAATTTTAGGTCTTCCTTGCTATTCTTCCAGTAGCTTATTAATTGGCTTCTTAAGTAACTCCAGACTGACCTCAGTGACTCCAGACTGACTACTAAGGCAAATCTAAACTCTTTAGCATGATACAATCTGGCTCTAGCCTATCTTTCCAGTCTTATCTTGTCACTTTACTCCTCTTTACGTATTCTATTATCCAGTCACCTTTTCAGCTGTATCTGACTCTTCATGAGACTTTTTGGGGGGATTTTCTTGGCAGATTCACTGGCGTGACTTGCCATTTTTCTCTCTCTAGTTCATTATATAGATGAAGGAGCTGAGGTAAATAGGATTCAGTGATTTGCCTAGGAGTCACATAGCTACTAAGTGTCTGAGGGCAGATTTGAATTCACAGATGAGTCTTTCTGATTCCAGGGTCAGTATTTAGGCAGCTGGGGGATGCAATAGATAGAGTGCCCGGCATGGAGTCAGGAAGACCTGAATGCAAATCCACCT
Organism: Antechinus flavipes; assembly: GCF_016432865.1. NCBI lineage: Eukaryota > Metazoa > Chordata > Mammalia > Dasyuromorphia > Dasyuridae > Antechinus > Antechinus flavipes. Next base: position 81,667,189 of record NC_067398.1, on the reverse strand, counting down.
CAAACACTAACTGTGTGATCCTGGGCAAGTCACTTAACTCTATTTGCCTCAGTTTCCTCATCTGTAAAATGAGTTGGAGAAAGAAATGACAAATCATTTGGGAATCTCTACCAAGAAAACCTTAAGTAGGATCATGAAGAGTAGGACGTGAAAAATAATTGAACACCTAGCTGCCCCTTACCTATTCTATACTTCAGCTAAACTGGTTTATTTACTAATCCCCCCAAATATCCTGTGTTTTCTAACCTCTATGACGTTACTCACTCTACTCTTGGGATGTCTTCTGATCCCTGACAATGGAAGTCTCCTAAAGCCCACCTTAAATGCTACCTCCTCCTGAAAATTTCCCTCCTCTTTATTTGGCACTGTTTGCACCTTTAATGTGTTTATTACATTTTATTTTGCATTGTAATTATATGAAGATGTGAAGATTCTTGGTTACCCTTGCTGCTAGTGTTTTCCCATTGAAATAATCTTCCTTTTACTCTGTATATATCTTGTTTGCATAGTTGTTTGCATGTTGTCTCATTCATTAGAATGTAAACTTGTTTAGGGGAAAGACTGTTAACACCTTTCTGGGTATCTCCAGCACTTAGCACCTCTTCTGGCATGTAGTGAAGTACTTAACAATGTTTGCTGGCCGACTGACATGTATTCATGTCAGATTTCCCCTACTGAACTGTGATCTCCCTGAGTGCAAGGACTGTGCCTTATTCATCATTCACTCCCTAATAGGATTGACCAATCAATAAAGCTTTTATTAAATGCCTACTATGGAATCAGGGACAGAAACTAAATACTCCCTGCCTTTATATATACATTCTATTAGAGAAAACAAAATGCTCACATACAAGTGACTATCAAATAGCTTTAATGAGACCAGGCCTGTGATTTCATGATATGGGAAACACTTGGTGAATAAATCCATTTTATCCAGGCACATCTCTATACTCTCCAATTTAGGATGGGGACTGAGGGATATTGCCTGGAGTACTAAGAGGCTGAACAACTTCCCCAGTTACACTGTGAACCCAAGCCCTCTTGATGCTGTACTGCCTCTCAAATATACATACAGCTTCTCAAATATACAACATGTAAAAGTTTTCAGAAATGAGGAAAGGGAAACATTGGTAAGTGTGGTGATCAGAAAAAGCATGAGTTGTACTTTGAAGGGAGGTGAAAGGGTAAAGGTGAGGGGAGAAGAGACCTTAGAGACTATCACCTAGCCCTATCCCCTCATTTCTCCACTGGGGTAACTGAAGCACAGAGAGGGAAAGGGGTTTATCTAATTAACAAGAAATTAATAACAATAATAATATTTGTATATAAAAGATGTAATAATAATAAATAATAAAAGAATAATAGTGGAAAAGTCAGATCTAGAGTCTAGGAGCTCCCTCTCTGACTTTTTCCCCACAGACCTATAGCAACTCCTACACTGGCCAGGAAATTCTCCAGCCCAACTAAAGTAGGGGGAAGAAGGGAATGCAAAAAAGAGAGACCATATTCATCAAGGGTCCCATCTGCTTTTCATTAAATGAGACTTCTCAGTTTGCTCACACTCCTTAGTTCCCATTAACAATCCTGCCTTTGCAGCCAGAGAAAAACATATTCTTTTCTAGTGTTATAACCTCCATCCATCTAGAAAAATAGGAACAGTGGATGGCAACTTGTTTGTTTTTAGTGCCTGGGACATTATACGGCCCTGCACGTTTCCTTTCAGGAACTAAGGAGAACTATACTAGCTTTTATTTTTATTTTGTTTTCTCATTTCTGCTCTCCTCCCACTTTTACCTCGTGCTCCTCAGGAAGCTGGGAAGGGGGTCCCAGGTGAACTGCTAGAGTTCTTTTAATCCTTTCTCCTCCCAGTCTCTGAGTTTGGTTTCATAGAATCTCAGAGATGGAAATTTGTCTAATCCACCTAGTAACAGAGGAACAATTCCCTCTATAGTATACCAATCAAAAAAATGGTTCTATAAGATTTTGCAAGGATGAATATTGAAAATTCTCTTTGCATGTATTTTGAAAATAAAAAGCTATTATTAAAAATTTTTTTTAAATTAAGTAGGGCCTGAAGACCAAGATAGGTGAGACTATATTAAGAGATACCTGTTTTTTAAAAAAATTCAGTCACCAGACCCAGATGAATTCTATCCAAGGACACTAAAATATAACTTGGAGATGTAATCGTAGATTCACTATAGATTTAAGAGAATACAGAGATGATAAAAGACTTACCACATGACTAGAAAAAAAAATTGGTTCTACTCTGGAGACATCTGGCCAGGAAGGAATGGTCATTGCTTCCTAATGAATGACCCTTTCTCCCCTTCAACTTCTGGACAGTGCACATTCTTAAGAAGATTTTTTTCTTTTTAAGCTTAAATCTGCTTTTCATATAACTTTTCACTATTCCTAGTCCTGTCTTCTGGATCTAAACAAAAGGCTGTAGATCCAGCTCTTCAAATGATTAGGGTTTTAGGATCTCTAGATCTTTGGGTTGATCTAGTCCAAACCCCTCATTTTGAGGATTAGGAGACTAAAACCAAGAAAAAAGGAAAGTACTTGCCCAAGATCATCCAGGGAGCCAGAATTCATTATTTGTAGGTTCTCCGACTCCAAATCCAGTGTCTTTTCCACTCTGTGATGCTGCCTTTTGTTTCCCTTAGATCTTCCCTTCTGCAAGCTACACACACTCAGTTCCTTTAATCAATTTTCATGGGGTGTGATTTCCAGCTCTCTTACTACCCCATACCTTTCTCTTCTTGAGCTTTCCAATATCACTCCTAAAATGGGTTACCCAGAACTGGCCATCATCTTGCCAAAAGGTAAATCTTTCCTCTTTTGCAGAAGGCCAGGAGGAGAGGAATCCCTTGCCTTTGTAGCCCTCTGGGACTCAGAAGAAAATATTTAGCCAAATTGGTCTAAGCTTGGGATATAACCCAACCTCTCCCACAAATTCATCAATTTTCTTGGTCCCACTTGTCCCCAGCGTCACCTATTCTTTCCCCTCCCACTTATGGTCAGAGCACCCATCTCCAATGGGAGATCCTATTTATCCAGATTGACCCTAAGATTTGGGAACAACCAGATTGACCTTAAGATTTGGGAACAACCCAACTTTTCCCACAAATACATCAGTTTTCTTGGCCCCACTTGTCTTCAGCATCATCTATTTGCTTCCTCCCATCCCACTTATGTATAGTCAGATTACCCATCTCCAATGGATCATGGAGATCCACTGATTTTTGGTTCCCAGACTTACCCCTTAATGCTCAGTGGAACTCTCTGATTCAGCAATGCTCAACCACTGACTCACTAAGGGATCCACTCACTTAACCCTTCAGGGCCTCAGTTCATTCACCTGCAAAATGGGGAGAATGAAATCACCCCCAGTCCCAGTGGGTTTCAGGATGAATGAGGCAGGCCATATCAGTCAACTTTTAGTTAAAAGGAATATAATGGGTTCATTTGTGCATTATTGGGGCTCTTTTTTTTCTTCTCTATCCTGCCCTCTTAGATAAATCACTGCTGACCCAGAATGAGAAGAGAAATCAGAAGGAAGATTCCCTTTGTTGGTATCTCTGGACAGGGTTCATTGAAAGAGAAGCCTGACAGTATGACTAGTTCTCAATTATCTGCTTATGAATTCACCTTTATTCAAGGCCATTGAAAACTTAGCTTGCCCTACTTTGCCCCTAGAACATTTCTGCCTTTTTTCTTCCTGTATTCTGATCCTATCCAAGCAGACTCACTCTCCTGAACCAAGCCAGAAGCAGGGAGGAAAATTTCAAAAATAATTTTAATGCATTCCAAGGATAAACAGAAATTATTTGGAAATTCTCTATACTAATGTGACTTTGCTTCACACAGATGATTAGAATTTATTTATTGAATAAACTAAAGTTTGGGGATGATGGCTTGAATGAGTTTAATCTCTATAACTTTTCTTGGGCCTCATTTCCTCAATCTGAGAGGAATGGGGAAACTGAATAGCGCAGTAGATTGAATGCCAGGATTTAGAGTAAGGAAAATTCGTCTTCCTAAATTCAAATCTAGCCTCAAATACTTAATAGCTGTATGATCCTGGGCAAGTCACTTGACTTTATTTATCTCAGTTTACTTATAAAATTTATAAAATGAACTAGAGAAGGAAATGGCAAACCACTACAGTATCTTTGCCAAGAAAACCCTAAATGAAGTCACGAGTTGGACATGACTGAATAACAAAAACATGAAAGGATTTTTAGACTAGATGAGTTCTTCCTCTAAATCCAATCACATATTCTTATGGTGGTTTGAGATTCATAAGCAATTTCTCCCCAGATTATTCCCTGGATAGCTAGTAGAAATATTATTATCACCCATTTTACAGATGGGTACTTTGTTACTCAGAGGGGTAAGATCATTTGCCCAAACTCATATAGCTAATATCAGAACTATAATTCAAATCTAGACCTCCTGACTCAAAGTTCATGTTCTTACAAATTAGCTGTGGGGTTTGTTTATCTGAGCTATCTGTTCTAGGACTAATGGTTAATTTTGAGTGAATTGACTGTGCCCACAAATGAATCTGATCTTCTTGGAGAAGACAGAGTACCCGAGATTACGGCAAAGATATAGTTAGAACCATTTGAGGGCAGGACAATGAGGACTCCCTGCACTCAGAGTCTGGTTCCAGAAGGTTCTGATTTTAGGACAGGAAACAGGACAGAAGACAAAACACTTTCCTTTTAAGTTCTCAAAGAGCCTAATTAAGTCCACAGTCCTTGGCCCAGAGCTCTAAGTCACCTGGAAAGACTGTATCCAGAGGCCTATATGCTGGCAAGGGCCTAAAATAAGGTCACTTAATCAGATCAAAATGGGAAGTTGGGTTGGATGACTTCCCAGAGCTTCTCAGAGTCAAGGCCTGGCCCTGTCCTTTAGAGACCAAGACCCTCATGGATGCATCCCCACAGGCTCAGGTCCCTGTCATTCCCTTCCCTTCAGGAAGAGACTCCCAGGGCAGGAGTCCCCCTCCCAGGCTCCCCTAGGACACATGCCTTCTGCTGCAGCCTGAGTGGGAGCCATGATGGTGAATGTCAGAAACTCACCTGCTTCCCCTCAGGGGCTGCTCAACAGGGCATCTGTGATGTCATAATAAGAATACGCATGGGCATTGGGTGGAGATGGCAACTCTCCACATTGCAGTCACAATGGACCTCCTGGACACAGAGGTATGGAGGGAGAGACAGATGCAGAAGGGCAAATGCTGTCTCTTGGCTCTGAGTGCCTGCCGAAGCCTAGTAGGACGTCCCTTAGCCATGACTGGCTTCCATACCTAACTGCCAGCAGCACCATGGGCTTCCTAGGGGCCTATCTTTCCAGATAGGTAGCCGAACAGATAGCTGGACAAAAAGGAGGACATTGAAAGCCAATGATGGACGACAACCCCGGGCGACCGAAGGGTAATGTTTATGTGCTAAAGCTCAGAGAGAGGACCGATCAAGCTCTCTGTGCCTTCTCCCTTTCTCAGGGGTTCTTTAAATAGGAGGGGGCGTCATCTGCTCTTACCGTGATGGGGCAGGCTCACGGGTACTCCCTCCAGGGGCAGGCTCTATGATGTTTCACATGTTGCCAGCTGACGGTCATCCCCACCCTCTTGGAGGCCAGCTGCCATGTCCATCAGGACCCTGCCTGTCACAGAGGTCATGCCTTGTGAAGTCACAAAGCTGGCCATTCACCCCTATGGAAAAGGGGTCCCCAAGTGGAGAAAAGGCTTCCTGCTACACTCAATGCTAAACAAGGAAGCCATTGAGGACCTGGTCATTAGATAAAGCCCTTCTAGGCCCCCGGAGGAACCAAGGACTGTCTCTTCCCAGGATACTTGCTCAGGTCAAAATAGTGCATGCTTGGGCAAGGTGAAGAGTCAAGAACATGGGGGCAGAGAGTCATACCTTTGAAATGTTGGGGGAAAGTGCACTTGACCCTATGATCACCACTGGATTGCTGCACTGTTCCTAAAGATGTATAGAATCTTAACATTGAAAAGGACCTCAGGGGTCATTGTTCAACCTACCCTGATGAGTAACCCCTTCACAGTTATCTTAGACAGTTAATTCATCCAGTCTTTGCTTGTAGAAAACTTTGAGGGAGAAGGGAAGCCATTATTCCTTGAGTCAACTCATTCTGTGACAGTTCTTATATTAGGAAAGATTTTCTTATTTTGAGATGAAATTAGTCTTTCTATAAATTCCATCCATTGCTCCCAGTTTATCTTTTGGGATCAAGTAGGATAAGTCTCATTGCTCTTCATAGGACAGTTCTTAACATCCTTGAAAACATTAATCATATTCCCCCTGAGTCTTCTCTTCTTATGTAACATCTCCATTCCTTGAACTCTGTCTCATGAAGTTGGAAATCCAGTTTCACTGTTAGTTGACCTTCCATGGATGAAAAATCCAAACTACTCCTCCTAGTCTGTTGGCCTTTAGCAGGCTTTGGGGTAATATAGGTTCTTTCTCCTCCTTCTGTTCTTCATTCCATGAACTTCCATTTACTTCTATAGCCCTCACCTCTGGTATCAGCAGCTTTCTATATATTCTGCCTACCGTCTGTTGGGAGAGAATGAAATGGGGAATCAGACTGTAAGATCAGAGAATACCTTATTCAATTTTTTTCATAATTTATTTTTATTTTTTTTTTAAGTATTGAAGTTGCTGATAGCTGCTTTTATGCAGACATTACCCAATGTATCTCCTTCCTTCCCCTAACATAACTATAAGAAAAAGTTGATTGCAGCCAAGCAACAGTATCCACATTTTGCAGTATGCCTGTAGTATCCTCCCCACCCTTTTCTCTACTGAGAAAGTAGGAAGTTATGTTTCTTTATCTGTTCTCTGGGATCATTTTCATACATTTAATCTGAGTTGTGTTGCCTTTTAGAAGTTTTATTTTTTTATTCTGAATTTAACAAACACCAAAAAAGAGAGAGTATTTTCATATACAAAGCAGAACATAAAAAGAAGTGTATATGAAACCACAAATATCTATTCTGTACAGCTTGTTATTCTAAAAAAAAAAAAGTGTACAATAATAAACTCATGTTTTTCAAAGCTAAATTCTGTCTTGTTTGTCTGTTCCTTTCTGAATTTCCTTCTGTTTTTGCCATGTATCAAAAAAAAATCTTCCAATGATCCTGTTTTGGGGAAGAGCCTCTCTAGTCCTCTAATCATTATTAACCACCCCACCCCCCCGCCAAAAGTAACAAATAATCATGATCAAGCAAAACAAATTCATATAATGTCCATATCTGAAAATGTTTGACACGTTTTACAGTTTCTATAAATCACTTTCTTTTTAACTCCTTCCCTTTTGGACTGCTCATTGAGACTTGTTGATAATGACAATGCATTCCCTAACCATTCTTTACAATAGTAGTTGTACTTTTATTTATAATTCTCAACTCCAAGTTAAGGTGAGGATGTTAGAATGCTCCTTGTTCCCCCACTGCTACTTTCAGATTCTCCTCCATCACCATCTTTCAGACTCCTCTCCTCCCTCTTTACCAAAGTTCCTCTTTTTGAGGTTTCAAATTTATCACCCAAATCTTAATGATCATTAATCTGTTGATCCCCTGAAACAATCTTCTTCCTTCCTCAATGAATTTAGTAATTGTTCATAGTCTTTCTTTCTTACCTAATTCTTGCTATAATATGGGATTTCAAATCTATATATTGATTATCCTCAACTGTCCTAATTTCCCAATTCTCCAATTTATTTAATTCCCATTACCTGTGTCTCCACTCTGCTTCGGTGACACACAGAGATGATTTTAGACTACTCATTTTGTCATCATCTACAAGTTTTGTACTTCTACATTCTTAAATTTTGAAATTCTTTTATGGAATCATAAATTTTAGCATTCCATATTTCCTGTTGTATTATGTCTTAAGCTTTTCTGTCCTTTATCTTCAATGTGATCTCCAATCCTTCCAACCCTCAATTTTTCCTGGCCACCATCCCTACCTTGACTACACAGACTCCTCCTCTTCCAATTTCAACTCCTTGGTGAATTAGTTCAATTCCACACTATATTCTAGACCTCTCCCCTCTTCCCCAGCATCTCCTATCCCTGATCATGCTTTGTCAAATCTCAACCTTAAATTAATTATTCTCATCTTACACTCCCATTCCTAGGCAGCTGAGCAGGGTTGGAGAGTCACAAAACTGCTGATGGAATCCACTGCAAATTTCAATTGGTCCTCAGTGCTACAAATAAATCCTTTCATACCTCTCTAATTGATTTTTCATTTGTTTTATTTATTCAAACCTCTTTTTTATTCCTCCTTTAACCTCTCGCTGCCTTTTCTTAGCTAAAGACCTTCACTTCATTGAAAGTAATTAAGGCCTGAGATATCTCCCTCTTCTCCTCACCTTCTTAGTTGAAGACCTCACTTCATATTTCATTGAAAACAATCAAGGTCATTATCCAAGATCTCCCTATGCTTCATTTCATATTACTCAAAGATCATTTCCCACTATCTTCTCATTCATCCTGACCTCACATGAAGAAATAGCTTCTTGCCAAGGGAAATCCCTCTATGTGAATCCTTGGTTCCATCTCATCCTGTGTTCTCTAGCAGACTTACCCCTGAGATTATCCCTGCTCTCTCCTCTTAATCTAGCCAATACACTGGCTCCTTTTCTGCTCCCTACAAGTACCATATGCTCATATCTTCTCTGTCCTTAAACTAGTATTTATTCAAACATCACCATTAGCTATTATTCCGTATCTCTCTTCCCCTTATCAGCTAAAATCCTGCAGAAAGCTACCTATGATAGCTCTACTCTTCTCCTTTTACTCACTTCAACAGTCTAGCTTTCAGCCTCATCACTGAATTGAAACAGCTGTCTCCAAAATTACCAATGATCCCTTAGTTGTCAGATCTTTTGTTGTTTTTTGGGGGGAGAGGAGGAGGTTAAATGACTTACCTGGGGTCACACAGTTAGTATGTGTCAAATGTTTGAAGAAGCTGGATTTGAATTCAGGTCCTCCTTTCTCCGGGTCTGGCATTCTATCCACTGCACCACCTTGTTGCTCTGATTGCCACATCTAATGGTCTTTTCTCAGTCTTCCTCTCTGTGACATCGTTCCCCCACTGCTACTTTCAGATTCTCCTCCATCACCATCTCTCAGACTCCTTGGAACATTGTTCATCATCCTCTTCTCTTGAATTCTATCTTTTCTCTGTATTTTCCACTTCACTGCTTTCTGTTGGTTCTCCACCTACATGTCTGATCAAGAATCTTTTGTTAGCTTTCATCCAGGACAAGCCAATTAAATGTACCATATGCCAAAACACTTTTGTTGGTCTTCTCCCTCTCTACATTTTCTCTTGTTGACTGTAACAGCTCTCCCATGGGTTCATTATATCATCTCTATGAAAATGATTATCAGATCTAAATATTGTATATGCAGTCTTAATTTCTCTCCTGAGCTTCAGTCCCACATCATCAGCTGTCTATTGGACATTTCTAACTGACTAACTAATCTAGCTTGTTTCAAACTGGATTTTGAATTCAACTTATTGAAAGCAGACCTCGTTACCTTTCCCTATAAATCCTTCCTAATTCCCAATTTTCCTATTCCTATAATCTCTCACTATTCCATTCTATCCTCTAATCAGCTGCCAAAGTGATTTTTTCTAAAGTGCAGGTCAAACCATGTATTCCCTTACAAGATAATTCTGGTGATTCCCTATTATACGTCTAACATCAAATGTAAAAATCGTATATTTAGCATTTAAGGCCCTTTATAACCCGAGTTTTCATTGTTGAGTCATATCCAACTCTCCATGATCCCATTTAGGATTCTCTTGAAAAGATACTGGAATGGTTTGCCATTTTCTTCTCCATTTCATTTTACAGATGATGAAACTGAGACAAACAGGATTAAGTAATTTGCTTGGGGGGGGGGGTCACACAGCTAATGTCTGAGACCAAATTTGAACTCACGAAGATGAGTTTTCCTGGTTCCAGATATGGCACTCTATCCATGATTACTTAGCATCTGTCTTATATCTTATATCAAGGAGTTAAGAGTCTATTTGAGAATGGGGGAACAATAAAAAAAAAAAAGAAAGGAAAGAAAGAAAACAATGTACTCCCTCCATGTATCTAATGACACACACTGGCCAAATTGCTTTTCCTCACACGTGATACTTGATTTCCTAACTGTGTGTTTGCCCTGAATGTACTCCATCCCTGGAATAACTCACTTAGCAGCCTATGGTTTCCTTCAAGACTCTGTTCAAATCCTATCTTCTGCATGAGAACCCCCATCCCTAGTTGCTAATGTTTTCCCTCTAATAATACCTTCTATCCATTTCTCTCCCTTCTTCCATTTTTCCTTCCCATCCTCCCCTTTTCCTCCCTCCTTCCCTTCCTTTCTATCTCCTTCCTCTCTCTTTCTTGCATATGTGTGTGTGTGTATGTTATTTTCATATTGCCTCCCCTATTAAAATACAAGTTTCTTGAGGAAAAAGACCATGTTTTTGCATTTTTTTATATACTCAGCACTTAGTCTTCCATAATGAAAACACTTAATAAATGCTTGACGTATCTTGAGTCAATCTCCTCTCTGGCAGGATGCTTTTATCATCATCCTCTGGAATCATGGTTGGTCATTAGTCTTTGATCTGCCTTCTTAATCTTTATCACATTGATGTTTTCATATAACTTATTCTGCTGGAAACTTGTTTCTTCATTTTGGATCAGTTCAGACAAATCTTCCCAGGTTCCTCTGAAAATGTCCCTCTTACAATGTCTCTTTTGTGATTTCTTACAACGTAACAATGTTCATCACATTCATTAAACACAATTTTTTAATGTGCCTTTTAAAAAATGTTTGTGTATAGCCCACCTAAGAGCTAAATATAGTTTTTTTCCTAATTACACATGTACATTCATTTTATAAAACATAATTCCTTATAAATCAGGTGGGGAGAGAAAAATCAGAATAAAATGGTAAAAACATGAGAGGAAAAAAAAGAAGAAAAAAAGTGAATATAGCATATGTTAATTTACACAAATATGTGTTTCCATGATTCTCTCTCTGATTTCAGATGGTGTTTTTCATCCAAAGTTTATTGGGATTGCCTTGGATCACTGAACCACTGAGAAGAACCAAGTCTTTCATAGTTGCTCATTGTATAATCGTGCTGTTACTGTGTATAATGTGTTCCTAATTCTGTTTGTTTTGCTCAGCATCAGTTCATATAAATCTTTCCAGGATTTCTAAAATCAGCTTCTTCATCATTTTTATAGAACAATAATATTCCATTACTTTCATGTACCATAACTTATTCAGCCATTCCCCAATTGATGAACATCTATTCATTTTCCAGTTCTTTGACACCACAAAAAAACCTGCTACAATTTTTGTACATATAGGCCCTTTCACCTCTTTATAATTTCCTTCGGATACAGATCTAGTAATGACACTACTGGTCAAAGGGATGCATAGCTTTATACCCCTTTGGGCCTAGTTCCAAACTGATAAAGCACAATTTGTTTACCCATTCCCCAATTCATAGGTACCATCTTAATTTCAAGTTCTTTTCTTTCTTTCTCTATTTTAATTCTTTCTCTTCAAGGCTCCATCTTCTGAAATTGAAGTTTATTTTACTTTTCTACATTCAAATTTTCCCTCTTTGCCTATTGAGTTTGAAATATTTCTATATGTTAAAAATTCTTTTGTCTAGTTCTGAAGAGTAAGGCTCATTTAATGCCTGCTCCCCTTCCCTTCCATCATATCTGTAAACTCTTCTCACACTCGTTTTGAGAAAAAGTAAATTCTACACTCTCCTTTTCTCTTCCTACAATTCTGATTTTTTTTAAACCTTCCCTTTTCATTCCTTCCTTAAAACCAATCAGAACAGAATCAATTCACTTCCTCTTAATTCTGTTGACTTCCCTCGCTTGCTTATCTCCAATTTATTCTGTATACCATTTGTTTGTACATTTGTTGTTTTTTTTTTATATTGTTCCCCACCTCCCAAATAGACTCTTAACTTCTTGAAAACAGAGACTCTCTTTTGTCTTTCTTTGTACCTCCAGTGTCTGGCACATAAGTGCTTAGATAAATGTTAATTGATTGTATGTATATATCAACATTTCTACTTACTCTGGTCTTTTAATCAGGAATTGATCAACATTCCTCTTTCCACTAACAGTCTTTCCCCCCCTGCCATGTGGAATTATAATCAGTTTTGCATGCTAAATTATTCTTGATTATAATCCTATCTTTCTTGTCTTTAGAAAAGTATATTCCCAAAAAAATTTATATTCCAAAAAAAATTGTATTCCATGATGTTTGTTTTATAGAAGCTGTGTGATTATGGTTTCTTTTTTGTAAGATTTTGAATTCCAATTTTTTTCTTTTGTCTTTCTCTACTCATTCCTCTCCAAGACACCAAGCAATCTGTTATAGATTATACATGTATAATCATTTTAAATGTATTTTCATATTTGTCATATTGTAAAAGAAAAATCAGACCAAAAGGGGAAAAAACATGAGAAAGAAAAGGCAAACAAGCAAACAAAAAATTGACAATACCATGTTTAAGTCCACATTCAGTCTCCATAGTTCTCTCTCTGGATGCAGAAGGCATTTTCCATCCCAAGACTATTGGAATTATCTTGAATGATCACTGCACTGCTGAGAACTAAGTCCATCATAGTCAATCATCACATAATTTTGCTGTTACTGTTCTCCTCAATGTTCTCCTGGTTCTGCTCACTCCACTCAGCATCAGTTCATATAAGTCTTTCCAGCCTTTTCTGAAATCAACTTGCTCATTATTTCTTTTAAACAATAATATCACATTCATATATCGTAACTTATTCAGCCATTCCTCAATTTATGGGCATTCACTCAATTTCCAATTCCTTGTTGCTTAGAAACATTTTTGTACATGTGGATCTTTTTCCTCTTTTATGATCTCTTTGGGATACAGACACAATAGTGAGACTACTGAATCAAAGGGCATGCACAGTTTGATAGCCCTTTGGGCATAGTTCCAAATTGCTCTGCAGAATGGCTGGATCATTTCACAGTTCCACCAATAATGCATTAGTGTCTCAGTTTTCCCACATCCCCTCCAACATTCGTCATTATCTTTTCCTGTCATCTTAGCCAATCTGAGAGGTATGAGAGAGTATTTCAAAGTTCTGTGGTTTCTTGGTTCTTGAACTTTCTTTCTGGAAGTTTTCAATAGTTTTTTTTCTAATATTTTTCCTTTTTCCTGGAAATTCTAAATGTTGACTCTAAGGATTGTCAGATCACCCGTTTTGGAATTTCTTTCAATAGGTAATTGGTGTATCTATTTCACTATGACCTCTGGTTCTGATATCCAACTTTTTTATTTTTGATTTCTTAAAATATTTCATTCAATATTTTTAGAGAATAAAATGATTCTAAAAATCATATCTTCTTGATCTGCTTTCCAGGTCAGTTGCTACTACAGCATATATCTTACTTTTTGATTATGTTTTTAATATTTCTCATTGTCATGAATCATCGATTTACATTTAGTCTATTCTAATTTTTAGGGAGTCTTATTACTTGGGAAATGTTTATCATTTTCTGTTCACAGAAACTTACTCTTGTTCCAATCCTTTCTTTTGGAATCTTATTTCACTTTTTTAAATCTCTCACTTCACTTCAGATATTTATGTCCTCATAGAAAATCTATTTTGTTCTTTTGAACATCTGCTTGTAGGTGTAGAGTTCTTTCTCCTTCCAGATTATATTTTTGATCTATTCATTGTATTTTCCACATTTATAAATTACAGTAACAAGATCTATAATAATTCTCTTTGTTTTTAATAGTTTTGTTATTTTATCAGTTTGTATTTATTTTAAATATTTTATTTTTCCCAATTGCTTATAAAAACAATTTTTAACATTCATTGAAAAAATTTTGAGTTTCGAATTCTCTCTCTTCTTCTTTCTCCCTAAGACAGTAAGAAATTTGACATAGGTTTATACATAAGCAATCATGTTAAATATATTTCCATATTAATCATATTGTGAAAGAAAACACAGACCAAAACAAGTCACAAAATTTTTTTTAAAGTGTAGAATAGCATATTTTGATTTGCATTCATACTCATCAGTTTTTTCTCTGGAGGTGAATAGCATCTTGCATCATGAGCCCTTTGAAATTATCCTGGACCATTTTTGAGAATAGCTAAGTCATTCACAGTTGATTATCATATAATATTGCTGTTACTATATACAATGTTCTCCTGGTTTTGTTCACTTCAGTTTATATAAGTCTTTCCAGGTTTTCTGAAATCTGGAATACTAATGTAATATAAGAAATTCATAGTGTTTCTTTTATTTCATTAGTATTCCATTACAACCATATACCACAAGTTGATCAGCCATTAATTAACAGACATTCCCCAGTTTCCCATTCTTTGCCACCAAAAAAAGAACTGCTATAAATAGTTTAATAATTCTTTAGCATAATTGACATCTGCTTTTGATGTGACTATTGCTGACTCCCATACTTCCAAATGTTTTAGGCTTATTGAGTTCTAAGTAATACTTCCTTTTCCTATTTCTAGCACATGTTTTGGAAGGTAGAACTGATGATAATTACTTCTATCTTTGCAATTGAGAAAAAAGGACAAAAATGTTCTTAGAAGAATTTTTATAATTCTTAATTAATATTTTATATAGCAAATATTCTCTGACCTCCCTCTCCCAGACTAACCCTCCAGGTACAAATGTTTCCCTGAAGGACTTAAGGTTGTCTCCTTTCTAATGCCATTAGATTGATTCCCCCACTGACTGTGTTTCTCCCACTATTAGGAGCCTGTGACGAAAGTCCAACTTCCATTTAATTACTTAATATTGATTAACTTTTACAAAGGGATAATTGCTTGAAAGATAAAGCCATAACAGAATTAAAAACAATTCTGCCCTAATATTTATGGAGCTATAGGGATGGGGTACACACACGTGTGCACACACAGACACACTCACACACTCTGCTTTGTCTCACCTTAAATTCTTGAAAGTGTGGGCTTACATATGAAAAGATGCTCCAAGCCATTATTAATCAGAGCAATGCAAATAAGACAATTCTGAGATACCACACTACACACCAGTCAGACTGGCTAGAATGACAGGGAAAGATAATGCGGAATGTTGGAGGGGATGTGGGAAAACAGGGACACTGATACATTGTTGGTGGAATTGTGAATACATCCAGCCATTCTGGAGAGCAACTTGGAACTATGCTCAAAAAGTTATCAAACTGTGCATACCCTTTGATCTAGCAGTGTTACTACTGGGATTATATCCCAAAGAGATCTTAAAGGAGGAAAAAGGGACCTGTATGTGCCAAAATGTTTTTGGCAGCCCTGTTTGTAGTGACTAGAAGCTGGAAACTGAGTGGATGCCCATCAATTGGAGATTGGCTGAATAAATTGTGGTTTATGAATATTATGGAATATTATTGTTCTGTAAGATATGAACAACAGGATGGTTTCAGAAAGGCCTGGAGAGACTTACACGAACTGATGCTGAGTGAAATGAGCAGGACTAGGAGATCATTATATACTTCAACAACAATATTATATGATGATCAATTCTGATGGACGTGGCCCTCTTCAACAGTGAGATGAACCAAATCAGTTCCAAGAGAGCAGTAATGAACTGAACCGGCTACACCCAGCAAAAGAACTCTGGGAAATGAGTGTGAACCACTACATAGCATTTCTAATCCCTCTGTTTTTGTCCACTTGGCATTTTTTATTTCCTTTTCAGGTTATTTTTACCTTATTTCTAAGTCTGATTTTTCTCATGCAGCAAAATAACTGTATGGACATGTATACATATATTGTATTTAACATATATTTTAACATATTTAACATGTATTAGACTATTTGCCATCTAGGGAAGGGGAGGGTCGGGGCAAAGAGGGGAATAGTTGAAACAGAAGGTTTTGCCAAGGGTCAATGCTGAAAAATTACCCATGCATATATCTTGTAAATAAAAAGCTATAATAAAAATATAAAATAAATGTAAAAAAAACCTCACTGTATCTCATGAATAATGTTAGAACCTGTAACTACAAAGAAAGGCAAAAATAAAAAAAAAATTTGCCACAAAAAAAAGTGTGGGCTCAAACTTAGCTCACTTCCTATGTGCTATTGGTTTCTCTAAAATATCTTGATGTGGCAAGACTTCTTTATGTACCCTCATCTCAGTAACTGTTGAGCTGTCAGAACGTCATTCCTGAAGGTCATTTCTTATTCTTTTGTGCGATGCTATTGGAGGGGCCGCAAAACCCTGACACCAGGACACCAGGCTGGTAGGATACCTGTTTTCCAATCCTTTCATCAAAACCAGAAGAGAACAAATGCAAGGTCAAGGTCAGAGGCCTGTTTCTTCTCAGGGCTACATGATCTTGATGGTGAGAAGATCTGAAGGCTTTTCCCCTTATAACACTGACTTTCATCAAAACTCTATTAGCAAAGAAATCAAACTACCAGAGCAGATAATACAGAGAAGAAAATAAGTCAAGTGCTTATTGACTGATATACTCTTAAGTTTTTTTAGATATCCCTAGTTCTAGACATTAAGCCAGATGAAAGGTGCATTCTCTAATCACGTAGTTACCATACTGGAACCAGTTATAGGACATCTATATGTATTCCATAGACTCTCCAAGACATTTCCATTAGAGACAATTCAGTGAATAAAGCACTTTCCTGGAGTCAAAAAGACCTGAAGATTTTGTATTCCAAATTTTTTCTCCTGCCCTACCTTACCTCCTCCTTCCTTAAGACAGCAAGCAATCTGTTATAGATTATGCATAGACAATCATTTTTAAAAGTATTTCCATATTTGTCATGTTTTAAAAAATAAATTAGACCGAAAGGGGAAAAAAAAACATGAGAAAAAAAAGCAAATAAACCAAAAAAGGTGACAATGCTATGTTCAGATCCACGTTCAGTCTCCATAATCCTCTCTCTGACACTTTGTTATTTTAAGATGTGTTAGCCCTGCTCAAGTTAACTATAAAATAGGCATGATAACAGTAGTTACCTTATAGAGTTTCTTGAGAGGGAGATCTCTATAAAATGCTTAGAATGTTACTTGGTATATAGTAGATGTTACAGAAATAATTTTCCCCTTCCATTCCATTCCTTTTCATTCTATTCCATGAACTCTCCTGGAAGTGAGCTCCCTGACCACCTCCATCATCAGCTGGATGCTCAATCTGTGTCAGCACCAGTCCTTATCACATTTGTATTTACCTAAATATTCTCTTTTTGTTTGAGCAGCTTTATAGCTAAATATCCAAATCTGAGAGCAAAGAAAATCATCTCCCAGGGTTGTATTTAAAATAATAATAATAAATTTGGATCTCATCCTGTAGTCCAATCTTGTCTAAATAATGATTTGAAGAGGAGCAGTTATGCCTTTGTAGAGAGTAAATTGTTCCAGGGCAACTTAATTTTCTTCCATAATAGGATGACAAAGGGCAATAAAGAAGTCTTCAGGAAGATTCAGTACCCCAGTGACATTTCTATCACCACTGTAGAAGGATGAGACCTGACTGCCATGATTCTAAGATCAAGGAACCAAGAAGACTGGCATTACAATGAGTGAACAGTGAGTTGGAGTGGGAAAATATGCAATTTACCTTTGGATTACTGCTTAACCCCCAGACCTTGATATCCTCAGCTTCTCTTCTTCTCTCTAGGCTTTTTCTTGGAAATCTCATTAGGTTATATGACTTCAATAATCCTCTTCATGAAATAACTCCCATTTGTCCATCTCTAACCTCTCTCCTGACCTCCAGTCTGGCAAATTCAATTGCCTGTAGACATTTTGCACTAGATGTGTCATAGATATCTTTAACTCAACATGTCCAAAATTGGACTTATTATCTTTTCCTCTTCCAAATTTCTCTCTTACAATTGAAGATGTCACCACTTACTATTGAGTCAGGTTCAGAATCTATGATCTTCAACTCCTCACTCTTTCTCACCCCCCAAATCCAATCTGTTTTTTTTTTTCTCAATGGTATTTATTTTACCAAATATATGTAAAGATAGTTTGCAACATTTATTTTTGTAAGATTTTATATTCCAAAATTTTCTCCTTATCTCCCCCCTCCTAAGATAGCAAGCAATCTGTTATAGATAATACTTATACAATTATTTTAAAAGATATTTCCATAGTTGTCATATTGTAAAAGAAAAATCAGACCAAAAGGGGAAGAAAATAAGAAAAAGCAAATAAATAAACAAAAAAGTGACAATAATGTGTCACTAATGTCACTAAATGCTAAGATCCACATTCATTCTCCATAGTTCTCTCTTTGAATGCAGATGGCATTTTCCATCCCAAGTCTATTGGAACTGTCTTGGATCACCACATTGCTGAGAAAGGATAAATCTAGCATAGTTGATCATCACATAATCTCGATGTTACTGTACTCGATGTTCTCCTGGTTCTACTCACTTCACTCAGCATCAATTTATATAAGTCTTTCCTGTCTCTTCTGAAATCAGCTTGATCATCATTTCTTATAGAACAATAATATCCCATATTTTATTCAGCCATTCCCTTAATTTATGAACATCCACTGAATTTCCAGTTCCTTGCCATTACAAAAAAGAGCTGCTAGAAACATTTTTGAACATGTGGGTCCTTTCCTCTCTTTTATGATCTCTCTGGGATACAAACCCAATTCTTTCTATATTTTAGAAATGAGGTCTTTGCCCTCCTTTTCTAATATTGGATTCATCCTGGTCCAGGTCCTCACTGCCTTCCTTTGACAATCATAATAGTTTGCTGGGTCTTAATTCTCTCTCCACTCCAATTCATCTTCCACTTAGCTATCAAAGTAATTTTCCTAAAGCACAGGTCTAATCATGTCACCTTCCTATTCAAAAACCTCCAGTAGCTCTTTTTTATCTCCATTATCAAATACAAAATCTTTTTTGACGTTTAGAGCCCTTCAAAATGTGGCCGCCCTTCCTACTTTTTTTCAGTATTTACATGTACTCAATAATTCAGTCAAACTGACCTTGCTGTTTTGCATACAGGCCATTTCATCTTCCAACTTTGTGATTTTTCAGTGGCTGTCCTCTATGCTTGAAACACTCCTTCCTCACTTCTGCCTCCAGGTTTCCCTGGCTTCCTTCAAGTCTCAGGCTAGTGCCTTCTCTCTGAGATCATCTTCAATGGTGCTATATATCTACCATTTGTACATAGTTAATGTAATTGTGTGCTGATTCCACATTAGACTGTGAGGCCCTTGAGAGCAAGGACTGCCTTTTGCTTTTTTTTTTTTAACTTAGCACATACACAGTAATACACAGTAAATGCTTAATAAATATTTGTGTACTTGTCTTTAAAATGTGGAAAAAGTTATTTGTATTATGTACTTCTTTGGATTATTGTAACAGAAATGCTTTGAAAACATTAAAAATTATATTAATATGCATTATCATTGTTATGATTTGCAGTAACTTTCAAGAGGGCAGAGTAAACAGTTATCATTCAGAAGATATTTATTTTTATAATAACTTTATTTTTTAAAATACATGCAAAGATAGTTTTTAACATTCACCCTAAAACCTCGTGTTCCATATTTTTCTTCCTCCTTACCTCTCCTCTTCCTTAGACAGCAAGTAATCCAATATAGGTTAAACATTCAACAGACATTTGTTAAGCACTTACAATCGCTTTGGTGGTTTCCATTGCTAAATGGAAAGATTAAACTTTCCACCTAAGCATTCAAGATCTTGGAGTCTACAAGTATTTTTTCCACTTTCTCATATTATCCCCCATTGTTCTACATTCCAGTCAAAATGAACCATTCTCCATCAATTTTCTTTTCTCAGCCTTTCTTTTTTACAATCTTTTGTGTCTTTTTGTTCATGTGTCATACCCATTGTCGTCAGCAACCTCCCATCTGCATCTGCTGAAGGCACACTCTTTCTTCAAGATCCAAACTTTCCCATGAATCTTTCCCTGCTCCATCAAGGGAAAGTGAATCTTTCCTCTTCAGTTTTGGTACCTTTTTCCTGGACCCCAAATAATAATTACTTGTCCTTTTTTCCCCTTCCTCCTTTCTGAATTTAAGCTCTTTGAGAGCAGGATCTAAGTCATATCTAGCTTTGCATCAACAACAATGATATGTTTTGTTGCAAGTTACAGGTTCTTAACAAACATCTGTTTGCACTCAAGGAGTTTATGGTACAGAAGGGAAGAGAAGACAGGTACATAGATAAATAGAATATAAATTAAAAAATGATAGGGTATACAGAAAAAATAAACAATTTTATAGATCAGATGAGAATACAAAAGGCAGCTTGCTAGCCCCAGTGGTGTGCTGGAAAATGTTTAATAACCAAATATAAGAAGGATGAGAAAAGAAAATTGATGGAAAGTGGTTCATTTTGAAACAGTTCAATTCATTAAAATAAAGTAAAAAAAAAAAAAAAGGCAATTCATTAGATATGTTAGAAAGACAGCTGGTTTGTGAGTCAGGAAAGACCAGAACAGACTATGAACTTTGAAAACACATGAGAAAAACAGAAAATCAATAAGCATGGTGCTGCCCAGTGCACCCATAAGGTTACTCTAGACCCAGAGGCTCTGGTGTCTTTAATACTCTATCCTGAGAAGCTAGAGAAATATGAAGAGCCAGCCCTCTGATCATGGAAGATCCAAGGGAAATAAACTCAGAAACAGGGGAGATCAGCACAGAAACCCAAGAGACAAAAGCTGAACAGAAGGGTAGACTTTGGCCCTGATGCAAAGCTCCATTCAGGAAACTAAAGCTGAATTCATGAATAAATTATAGAAAACAGTTACTAATGGTAAAAAAAAAAAAAAAAAAAAAAAAAAAGGGGGGGGGGTATTCTAGTGCCGACTGCATCCAGAGAGAGAATTATAGAAACTGAAAGTATTTTCACTTTTTTTGTTAGCTTATTTGTTTGCTTTTTCTTTAATCATCCAAAGATTAAATAATTAATGGATCAATCTTCTTAATTGCCCTTCATATTTCTTTCTCATTATTAAAGGTTGCAATCAAGAAATTAGTGAAAATGGGCCAGGAAGGGAAGGAAATAAGCATTTATGTAATATCTACTATGTGCTAGACATTGTATGCTAAGTACTTTTTCAGGAATATATCATTGATCCTCAAAATGACCCCATGAGGTAGGTGAAATTAAAATGCTCCTTTTATAGTTGAGGAAACTGAAGCAAACAGGTTAAATAACTTGCCCTGGAATGCATAACTAAGGTTAGATTCTAAATCTAAAGATCCACCAAAAAAGGAGCAAGTAACTCTGAAACAACTGAAATAGACTTATGGGGAAAATGGATTTTCTATAAGAAGTACATGAATATCTAGAAGAAATGAAACAAGAAATTAGAAAAAAAATGAAATAAAAGCTCTTGAGGAAAGATTTGGAAGAATATCTTAATCTGAAAATGGGAAACTGTTCCCAAAAAATAGACTCCCTGAAAACTAAATTAGACCACAAAGAAATCAATGACATATTAGAACAAAATTAAAAGACTGAAAAAAAAATAACAGCGATATAAGATATCTTATATAAAAACAACAGACCAGGAAACAGCTTAAAGAGAAGAAATAATTTAAATCAAATTTCCTGAAAACCATGAATAATGTAATTAAGGGTCCTGTATTTCAAGAAATCATAAATGAAAATTTTCCAGAGGGTAAGATAGACAAGAGAAAGTGAAGTCAAAATCCATATCTCTCATATCAAAAAAAAAAAAAAAAAAAAAAATACTGACTGCAAACATTCAGAAAGATGGAGTTTGAGTGCCAAGCAACTGTAATCACTATCTCACAAGAACCTGTAAGCTTTTATTATGCATGAGAGGAAAGTTCGAAATACAATATTCCAGAAGGCAAAAGAGCTAAGCTTACACCTAATAATAACTTACCTTGTATAGTTAATATAATTCTACAAAGGAAAATATGTATCTTTAATGGAATAGAGGACTTTAAAGCATTTCTGATGAAAAGACCCAAACTGATTAAGATTTTTGAAATACAATCACATGGAAAGAGCCATCTGCACCCAGAGAGAGGACTATGGGGCCTGAACATGGATCACAACATAGTATTTTCACCTTTTTTGTTGTTGTTTGCTTGTTTTTTTTTTTTGTTTGTTTGTTTGTTTTGTTTTTCATTTTTTCCCCTTTTTGATCTGATTTTTCTTGTGCAGTATGATAACTGTGGAAGTATGTATAGAAGAATTGTATATTTTAAATCTATATTTGATTACTTGCTGTCTAGGGGAGGGGAGGAAAGGAAGGTTTGAAAACAAGGGTTAATGTTGAAAACTATCTTTGCATATATTTTGAAAATAAAAGGCTATTATTTAAAATAAGTTTGTGCGAATGTGAACTATCTGCATCTTTGTTTTTCTTCCCAGGTTATTTTTACCTTCTGAATTCAATTCTCCCTGTGCAACAAGAGAACTGTTCGGTTCTGCAAACATATATTGTATCTAGGATAATACTGCAACATATCTAACATATATAGGACTGCTTGCCATCTAGGGGAGGGGGCGGAGGGAGGGAGGGGAAAAATCGGAACAGAAACGAATGCAAGGGATAATGTTGTAAAAAAATTACCCTGGCATGGATTCTGTCAATATAAAGTTATTATTAAATAAAATAAAATTTTAAAAAATAAAAAATAAAAAATAAAATAAAATAAGTTTGTGGACATAAAAAAAAAAAAAAAAAAACGAAGAATACAAACACAACAATCCAGAGTAACCTTGATAGGTAAATTTGGTTGAGTAACTGAAAGGAGCTTAATGATTGTGTGGTGCTGACAATCTTAATAATGGGAGAAAAAAGAAAGTTTTCTTGTCGGAGCCATAATATTCATCAAAGATATTTGGGGGAGTTCATTTAAAAATAGGGACTTGGGGTGATCTAGTTCTGTTCTGAGGGTTTTAAAAGAAGAAAGAGGAAGTAAAACGTAAAAGAAGGAATGTATTAATGAAGAAAGGAAGAATAAGGAAGTAGGATTTACTATTTTTAAAAATTGTGATATGTGAGAAAAGTATGAAAGTATAACAAATAATGAAGAGAATATACAATAGTGATGCCAGTAAAAAAAAAAGTTATCATATTTTTCTAAATACACAGAAAATAATAGTGGGAACTTCAGAAAAAAGCATAGATAGGACATTATTGAAATTAATATATAAAATTTATTATATCCATTTTAAAAATCAAGTAGTTTGAAATGTAAAATTAAGAAAAAAATTTAATTGATTTAATATTTGATATCATAGAAAAAATTTAATAGCTGGTTGTATATCTAGGAGCTCTCTGGGGAGCTTAGAAGACTTTTTTTTTACATAATAATCCCAGAGAGCTGTAGAAGTCATAATAAGAAAAAAGCAGAATCTGTGATTTAGGGTTGTTATGAATTCAATTCTACAAGTCAATCCACAGAGCATTTATTTCTACCATGTAGAAAGCATTCTATTGGGCACTAGATACAAAAAGGAAACAGTCTCTACCCTTTTTAGGACCTATACTCTAGATATAGAAAAGTCAAAGTAAATACAAGTTACATAAAGAAATTTTAAAAGCAAAAGAGCACTATTAATAAGGGGCATTAAGATTCTTTTTGTTGAGCTTCCACGAGCAGATTACATCATACCTCTTTTTTTTGTTGTTGTTGTATGTTCTGCTGCTAAGAGATTATACCTTTTTGATGCTTCTTCCTTCTCTTAATGTAATCATCCTAAGATTGCTTCTTATTGGTTTGTGATTTCTGGCCAAACTCCTAGCACAAATAAGAACTCCTAATACTAAATAAGCTTTTAATTATAATTGTTGAATTGAAAGGTCCACCGGGGTGGCAAGCAGAACCATAATTAGCAATTACTGTTCCTGGGGCAAACAATATAAAACATGCCCTCATATCAATTAATACAAATTCAGTTAAATGGTACAAATATAAGAGGTGGCAAAAAACCAGCAATCAGAGCAGGAGCTCACCCAGGATGTGGTCCCCAGGGAAGATAGGGAAGAAGTACATCATTTGATAGCTTCCAATTATAACTAATTCTTACTAACTAGATGTTCAGTTCATTTGTTTCTATGCTATTGAAAGAAAGACTTCAAATGCTGTCAGCATCCAAATTTTTACCTTTCTTTGTGTTCTCAATTCTTAGCATAGCATCTGGCATATAATAGACCCTCAATACTTGTGATTGAGTGAATGAAAGAACGAATAGTGATCAACTGAATGTCCGTCTCCTAGGACAAAACTCTTGCTGTGGCTCTTTAATGGTGGCAAGGATTGTGTAAAGCCTGTTACTTGGCTGGCCAAAGCTCTGAAAATTTAATGGGTGCCTATGTTAATACAACAATTATATTAACTGTTTTCCCACTAGAGCACAGAAGGCAGCAAAAATTTTCATTTGTTACTGCCAAATATATATGAAACAGGGAAGAATTGTGCATTTACAGCATTTCAGAATAGAAATCCCCTCAGAAATCCAGTTCAATCTCTAAACGATTCAATATTCCAGGCAGCATCTCCAAGGAGTTGAGCATTCAGTGTCTGTTTGAAGAAGAAATACATGGGATCAAACCATGTGTCTCCTTTAAGTATGATTTCCATACTATAAAAGCCTTGACTAATTGGCATAAATATTACCTCTGTAGGCTGATCTTTCCCTTCTCCTTTCACAACTACCATGCTCCCTTGTCAGCTTTTTAACCACCTCTCAAGGTCTTTCTTAATAACTTCAGAATTGTTTGCATGATGTGGGAGACACTGGCACAGGACCATCCATCATGGCGTGCCTTTATTGGAGAAGGTGCTGTGCAAAGCAGAATTGAATTAGCCCAGAAGAAACTTGAGGTGTGTAAAGTTAAAGAAGCCATCTGTTCATAGGGACTATTTGGGTCTGACCTTGTGACAGAGCATTCCAAGTTCATGTTGGTCTGATCATTCACAAGTGGACACACTGTAACTTGACTCATATAGTGATGTCCTTTGAGTCCTCTTCAAGTACAAAGGACAACAACCAACCAAACAGCTTCCTTATCACTTAAAAAATGTATACTGTTCATCTACAATGGGTTCAGCTTTAGCTGACATCTATTCTGTGGAGGACATAAGAGGAGGAGAAATCATGGTTCCATTAGGCTCAGGGTGGATATGGGGTAGGTTGGAGGGGAGCCCCAAGGTGTCAAGTGTGTGTAGCAGATTCTGAGAGCTCAGAGATTTCAGAATATTCCAATCTCACAGGATGGAGTAATCCCTGAGGAAGTTCCTCTACTTAATTAAGCTGTGAACTATCAAGTATGAATAAGATTTAGATAGGAAGAGGAGAGGGTGAGAGGAAGGGCATTTGAAATAGGGCCATACCACCAAAAGCTAGCTCTTAGTTCTTTATGTTGGAACTGGAACTACCTACAAGTTCTGAAATTCTTCTCTTTGATTACAAACTCCTATTCTTCTACCTCCTTTACCCTTTTTCCCTTTCAATTTGCTCATTGTAAACTTTGCCTCATTTGGAAAGTGAAAAGAAATTTGTCCTTGGAATCAATAGAGATAAGCTTAAATCTCATGGGTAACAAACAATTTTCACCTCTGTGACCTTAGGCAGATCACTTCTCTATGAATCAGCTTTCTCATATGTAAAATAATTGGGTTGGTCTAGGTAATAGATCCTTCCTATGATCCTGATTTATCCCTAACATCCAGCCTGTGAATCCCTGCTGTAGTTTCATTTTCTTTCCTAGCTGATCTTGAACCGGTGAGCAGTTCTTTAAAAATATCCTTCCTTCTACTTTTGAAATTCTTTCACATTTAATTTTTTGCTCTCCTCTATCTTTCATCCCTGATTAACTCTTGCTATATTCTTACTCAATTTTTCTGTTCTTACTCCTTAAGTTTGTGTAAATATTATTCTTAATGAACCCCAGATGATAATAATTAAGACAAATAAGCTAATGCAGGTAAAGAGAGGTAGCTGCCCCACCTATGAGAATAGGCAACCCTAAACTCTCTGATACATTAGACATTCCCAAGATATAAATCCAATAGCAAAGCATTTACTTAAAACTAAGTGTTATTTTCAAGGGACTGATCATTTAATTTTCCTTTTTCCCTTTAAATTGATAAAATTAAAGTGTATAGAACACTTTACAATTGATGAATGGTGAAAGTTTACTGTGCAATTCTTTCTGCTGTCTTCAGTCACATCCCTGTCAGATCCTCCAAGGCAGACTGGAAAATAGATGAAAGCTCTTGCCTCATCTTTGTAGTTGAAAAGATAGACTAGAAGAACATCATTGACAGTCCATGAATTTATCCTTTATCTTTAGCCTGAGTGTATTTGTTTTACTGTTTCCATCTAGTTGTCCTTAAAGCTCTTGCAACATTTTAAAAAATATCTATCTACCCTGTTTAATCTCCTTAACAGTTGGTATTCTCACCTGATAATGTTATTATGCTGAAAACTCACATACATCCCTGTGGGAAATGTTTTAGATCCAAACATTGTGGAATATGAAATCATGTAAATGTATTTTTATATTTCCAGGTCCTAGTTAAGATTATATTTTCCAAAAATCTCACTATGTACATAGATATATCTATAGGTATATGTTACAAATACTAATTGAAATTATATAATCACAGGAAAATATCTCAGATACATAGTACAAAAGCAGATATATAAGTGTATAATATCTACATGAGAACTACAAGTGGCTCAGGACTTTTTTTCCCTGGGTCTAGTAAGAATACAATTTCTCCTCTTTTTGTGTTCTCCACAGCACAGAGGTCAACTACGGCTGGGAAACACACAGTAGGCACACAGTACAAATTTATTGGCCATTTGACAAGGAAGCATGGGAATTAAACTGGTAGATAGAAGATGGGATCAGTATTACAGTACTACAGATCAATAGTAAGTCAGAAAGAAAACACATGGCTTATATAGTGAATTTGCATATAGAAGACCAAATATATAGATCACACAAAGTCCATAACATAAGTTAAAATTACTTATAAAGTACATATTATGTGTTCCATCAATGGCCATTTTCTGACTATCTGTGGAACTTCCTCTCCCATTATCTCCTGGAGTTCCATATGTCAGACTAATAATCCCTCGCTGTAGTGGTCTATTGTCTAGAATCCATAGATCTCCTTGGCTGACTATCATAACTTTTAGGCAAAAAGCAACTCAAACTTTAAAAGTAACTTTCATTCACTTGAGTCTAATACAATTGGATTATTAACTAGGAAAATGGAGGTGTATAGATTTAACCCTCCTTCTTTATCAGAGTAGAGGTTGCTCTCAAGTTGAGATAGTCTTAAGAGCCTTCCTTGACTCTCAAAAGGATATCAACATATAGGCTCCTCATCATTTGAAATGTTACCTAGATCTTTCTTCATATGGATCATCATCCAACACTTAAACATCCACCTTCAATTGTTGAATAGTCCTTTCCCAGAGTCCTTTTTTTGATAATTTTGATAGACTGAGTACATCCTTCTAGACTCCAAAAGGTCTCTGGAAGATTAATTATTCTATGAGTCACAAAATAATTGCAATGTATTTTTTCAGGAATATTTTATAGCCAGGCAGACTGCCCTAACTGGTATGGGATAGCTCTTCACTGATCTGCTCTCCTGTTTTTTCCTTTTATAGGCGTTCTTGGCAACAAATATGATGCTCATATCATTCTTTGACTTTCTCTAAGATCTTCTGAACTGAGGCCTCTTCTTCCTAAAAAGTCTTTTGATCCGTTGAGTCCCTTAAACTATTGCCCTATATCTATCTCTTCTACCCTGACCATCTACTTTTAAAAACTAGTCTATATCCACTATGACCAGTCCCTCACAATTTCCAATATAAATTCTTCTAAAACATCTTTCTTTTGGGTCATCAATAACCCTTCTTGCTAAAAACCAATACCTTCTCTCTATTATCCTCTCTTCCTTCTTTGCAATGACATTTCTCATTATGGATTATCTAATACTTTATGATATTCCCTCCTTAACACTTGGTATAATTTTTGTTTTCCCAGTTCTCTATCTCTTTTTTGTCATTCTGGCTTCTTTCTTGCCTCCCTGATTTTAAATGTGAATGTCCTCCTATAGCATGACCTCTCCTAACTGTCCATCATGCTGAGCATTGACTCAAAATGCTTTCCAGTTGATCACCTGTTCTTCCCAAAATGTGGCACCCTTACCTGAACACAGTGCTGCTGATATGATCTGACCAGGGAAGCATCTTCTCCCTCTTTCTGTATTTATATTCATCTCTCTTAATCTAAGGGTAACATAATGGAATTGTAGATAAAGTGCCAGCCCTGACCTCAAAAAGATTATTTGCATGATGCTACTCAAATCACTTTATCTTGTTGGCTTTAGTTACTTCTCTCTTCCTGGAGAAGGAAATGGCAAACAACTCCAGTATCTGTGCTAAGAAAACACCAAATTGGAGCCATGAGAATTTGGAAATGACTGAACAACTTTTAATTTCACCTAAGATTTTATTCATTTTTTGACTGTTTCACACTGTTAACAAATAACAGCTTTTATGAAGTTATTCATTATAAAAAATTTGGGTCCCTACATATAAATAGTTTATAGCTCTAAATTTTAACCATTTAAACATTAATTTTACTTTGTAGTTTGCCTTTCTAATCTGTAGCTTCTTTGATTTTGGCTGCCGAAAAAGGGGGATTTTTCCTAGTCTGGATAGTTCCAAAAGCATGACTTTGAATAATTTTCTTTTCTTTAGGTTCGATCTACTTCATTGCTTTCCTTTCTCTGAACTTTTGACACTCATAATTACAGTAGCCCCCAAACAAATATTTCTACCTTCAATTCCTCCCCTTCCAATGCTTCTTTCACTGCCAAACTAAACTATTTTATGCATATGCATCCATCCCCCAATCTTCCCCCACCCCTACCCTTGGGGAAGACACTTAAATAAGTTGAATGGAGGATATTAAAAGACTACATTTCCCAGAAGTAAATGGGATTAAGGAACATATGGAATGCAGGTATTGATTGGAGGAAAGCAGGAATTGTTGGAAAAGGGAATCAGCTCATGGGAACCAAAAGGGAAGGTTTTTGTCTTCGTAACAGACTTAGGGACAACTAGTTTTCACTGAGGGCATTCTCATGGGACTATAGAATTGTAGACAGTGATGGCAGCAGAAGCAATAAATAGCAGGAGCAGATGACAATTGCTAAGGCAACAATCCCCAGCAAGAGCTGGAAGAGAGATGGTTGTTGATTGATGGCACCTGCAGGAGCAGGGACAAGAGAATAGGGATCCAACAGGGATGCTGTACTTGTGCTTGATTTAGGACCTGGGATAGCAGTGCTCTCAGTGCAAAATTGAGTCGTCTTATTGATGTTACTACTGGTATATTCCTCAGCACTGGACTCAGGTCTAAGCTCCATTTGTATCTTTTTTTGTCCATTACTTTTTTGTAATAAATGTTTATGTTCAAAAATGATTATTGGTTTTCTTGGTTGCTAATAGATGAACAAATTTAGAGACTTTAGAAATTAGCTAAATTGTGATGTTCCTAGGGGAACTCTGGTAAGGAAAGTAGACATATAGAGCTATTATTTTTGCTAAGCCTTTAATATTGAGCCCTATTCAGTCAGCATAAAGGTAGAACATAGATCTGAGTAGATTACTCTTTTGCTCAAAAATGTCAGCAGCTCACAAACACTTTCCCATTTGCCACTAATTATAAATTTATAACCAGATTCTGTAACAGAGTATAGAATGTAAAGAGCATTGACTCTAGAATCAAAAGACCTGGCTTCAAATTCTACATTTAATACTCACTACTTCTGTGGTGGTGAAGAAATCACTCAGTTCCTTTGTATCCTAATCCCCTCATCTGTAAAGTGAGGAGTTTAAAAAAAAGATGATCTCTGAGATTTCCTCTAACTCTATCTAGATCTTTTTGTGATTTTTTGATTTTCATTCATTGTTTTCCCCTAGTGGAAGCATATAGCATTAAAATTTCACTTATACTAAAAAATCTCAAGAAATAATATTTTGTTAAATTGGAACAGAAGTGAGTGCAAGGGATAATATTGTAAAAAAAAAAAAAAAAAATTACCCTGGCATGGGTTCTGTCAATAAAAAGTTATTATAAAAAAAAAAAAGAAATAATATTTTGTTGACAAATCCAAAGATCCTAACTTTTGGGATAAGAATTCATTATTTGACAAAAACTGCTGGTAAAACTGGAAATTAGTATGGCAGAAATTAGGCATGCTTAACACCATATACCAAGATAAGCATGACTTATCTTGGGTCCATGATTTAGGCATAATGAGATTATAAATAAATTAGAGGAACATTTACCTCTCAGACTTGTGGAGGAGGAAGGAATCTGTGACCAAAGAAGAACTAGAGATCATTATTGATCACAAAATAGAAATTTTTGATTATATCAAATTAAAAGGCCTTTGTACAAATAAAACTATTGCAAACAAGATTAGAAGGGAAGCAACAAACTGGGAAAACATTTTCACAGTTAAAGGTTCTGATAAAGGCCTCATTTCCAAAAAATATAGAGAATTGACTCTAATTTATAAGAAATCAAGCCATTTTCTAATGGATGAATGGTCAAAGGATATAAAGACAATTTTCAGATGATGAAATTGAAACTATTTCCATTCATAAGAAGGAGTGTTCCAAATCACTATTGATCAGAGAAATGCAAATTAAGACAATTCTGAGATACCACTACACACCTGTCAGATTGGCTAAGATGACAGGAAAAAATGATGAATGTTGGAGGGGATGCGGTAAAACTGGGACACTGGTGCATTGTTGGTGGAGTTGTGAACGAATCCAACCATTTCTGGAGAGCAATCTGGAATTATGCCCAAAAAGTTATGAAAGTGCTAGTAGTGGGCTTATATCCCAAAGAGATACTGAAGAAGGGAAAGGGACCTGTATATGCCAAAATGTTTGTGGCAGCCCTGTTTGTAGTGGCTAGAAGCTGGAAAATTAATGGATGCCCATCAATTGGAGAATGGCTGGGTGAATTGTGATATATGAATGTTATGGAATATTATTGTTCTGTAAGAAATGACCAGCAGGAGGAATACAGAGAGGACTGGAGAGACTTACATGAACTGATGCTAAGTGAAATGAACAGAACAACGATACTGTATGAGGATGTATTCTTATAGAAGTGGATTTCTTTGACAAAGAGAAGATTTTTTTTATTTTATTTTATTTTTTAATTTTAATAGCCTTTTATTTACAGGTTATATGTATGGGTAACTTTACAGCTTTGACAATTGCCAAACCTTTTGTTCCAATTTTTCCTCTCCTTCCCCCCATCCCCTTCCCAAGATGGCAGGATGACCAGTAGATGTTAAATATATTAAAATATAAATTAGATACACAATAAGTATACATGACCAAACCGTTATTTTACTGTACAAAAAGAATCAGACTCTGAAATAGTGTACAATTAGCCTGTGAAGGAAATCCAAAATGCAGGCAGGCAAAAAATATAGGGATTGGGAATTCAATGTAATGGTTCTTAGTCATCTCCCAGAGTTCTTTCGCTGGACGTAGCTGATTCAGTTCATTACTGCTCTATTGGAACTGATTTGGTTCATCTCATTGCTGAAGATGGCCATGTCCATCAGAATTGATCATCACATAGTATCGTCGTTGAAGTATATAATCTCCTGGTCCTGCTTATTTCACTCAGCATCAGTTCATGTAAGTCTTTCCAGGCCTGACAAAGAGAAGATCTAACTCAATTCCAATTGATCAATGATCAAAGAAGCAGCTACACCCAAAGAAAGAACACTGGGAAATGAATATAAACTGTTTGCATTTTTGTTTTTCTTCCCGGGTTATTTTTACCTTCTGAATCCAATTCTTCCTGTGCAACAAGAGAACTGTTCGGTTCTGCACACATATATTGTATCTAGGATATACTGTAACCCATTCAACATGTAAAGGACTGCTTGCCATCTTGGGGAGGAGATGGAGGGAGGGAGGGAAAAAGTAGGAACAGAAGTGAGTGCAAGGGATAATGTTGTAAAAAAATTTTTTTCAAAAAAAAAAAGTTAAAAAAATAATATTTTGACAATGTTCTTATCTGAACTATATGCTATGTTTCCCAGAGGTAAATGGGATTAAGGAATATGCTATGTGCAAGATGCTGATTGGAGGAAAGCAAGAACTGGTAGAAGGAAAAAGAAAAAAAAATAGTACCACGAGAATGGAAAAGAAGTGTTTTTTGTTATGTGGTATTGTTATGTATCCTCCCCCCCCCCCCCCATTAGAATGTAAGTTCCTTGAGGGAAGGGACTGTATTTCTAACATTTAGCAAAGTTCTTGACACATAGTTAATATTTAATAAATGCTTGTTGATATGACCTGAAATCCTTGATCTCACTTTAATCAAAGATCTACTTAGTCTGCTTTGGATAGAAGAAATTTCAAAGAGGCATCTTAAGCCTCTGAAACTGAAATCAATAGGGAAAGTTTGTCTTTTTTTGTGACCAAATCAAAGTGATAATCCATTTAAAAGAGATATCTCTTTGTTCATCTTTAATCAACTTAAATTAGGAAACAAATGGTTTTAAGAAGAGTCTCTTGCTTATACTTTTACTATTGTTTTGTTCCACATTTCAAAAACTCTAAAGTTAAAATTATCTTTGGTTTAATTGTTATGCCACAGTTTTCTTTAACTGTCCTGACTCAGTTTCCCTGTTTCAGTTACCTTAACTGTTCTGTCTCTGACCCAGTAAAACTAAGGATTATTCGCTCTCGGGTTGTAAATTAGCAAGATAAAAGAGTAGCTCTCCTGATTCTTTTATGGATTTACAATATTCCTTTAGAATATTCCAAGACCAACCCATGATATCTTTATTTCTTTGTCTCTGGAATTTTTAGATTTTATGGCTTCCCCTCCCTGATAAAAAAACCTTCCCTCCCTTTCTCTTCTTTGTCTCCAAAAATGTATTTAAGAAGTTGTTGTTCCTTCATTCATTGCTGGAGAATGGTGTCTGGCAGCTGTATGCTGGACGCTGGATTCTTTGGGTCCTCCAGCCCTGGGACCAATATGGATTCTTTGGTCCCAGTATACTTATCTCTGTCTGACTGGATAATCTGAGACGAGAGTCCTGTCCAGTCAATCTTACTCTCCCTTTAATAAAATATTAAAAACTCTCTAATCTCTCTCCTGCCTCAGTTTCTCCGGCATTACAAATTTACTGTAGAATTTTGTATTTTTGCATTCATAGCACTGTTGAATCATCCTGTATCCAAAGAAGCATGCAAAAAGATTTGCACTTTGGTAACAAAGGCCCCTTATTGTTGAGGTCTAGCTTTGGGGTACCTAAATGAAATTAGGGTTAAGGTCTAGTGGCAGGTTTGGGGTACAGATTTGACGCAAGGGGGTCTAGTAGCGGCGCGAGTTCCCAATAAAAGCATTTATTGGCCCAGAGAGCTAGATTGATAAAAGAGGTTTATTATTAGATAAGCAAAGGTAAAGTATAGGCGAAGGTAGAGATAAGGAGGGCACTGGACAGAGGGTCCAGTGGACAGAAGGTCCTCACATGGTA
This sequence comes from Antechinus flavipes, assembly GCF_016432865.1. Classification (NCBI taxonomy): domain Eukaryota; kingdom Metazoa; phylum Chordata; class Mammalia; order Dasyuromorphia; family Dasyuridae; genus Antechinus; species Antechinus flavipes. The sequence continues at coordinate 81,633,494 of NC_067398.1, read as the reverse complement.
GCCATGTTTGGAATCTCTGCAAAGAGGGGTTCCCAGCATGGCCTTTTTATAATAGGAGACTTAGCTCGAGGGGCTTTCGGGTGTAGCCCCAAAGTTGGCTCATATCCGGGTGGGGCTGGGAACAGGTCAGATCTTCTATTGAAATTCAAAGGGACCAGGATTTGTGAGTTAAAGAGCAATTTACATTATTAACTAGGAGAGGGTGGGAATCTAGAAAGCAAGCTTTCCCGCATCATTATTAGCATCAGATGTTGAATAGCTACTGGAATAGGTTCACAAAAAAGGAGCAACCCTTCAACTTGGCCGTTTTATTTAGCCTCTCTCTTCTTTTAACTCTGAGGATGGCAAATACTGGACTTCCTATTTCGAAGTTAGGAAATGGCCTATGCTCTCTCCTTTACATACTCTACCAGGTTCTAAAACAGAGATTCAGTTATATAAGTTTGTTTCTGAGCCGCTGGCTGCCTGTTTTGCTTTTATTTCCTTTCCTGGACTATGTGTCCAGGTTGGATCTTGAGTTTTGGAGGTGTGGAATCCTAGGTCCAATAAATAGAGCTTGTTTTGGTAATACAGAAAGTTTCTGCATCAAAAAAAGGACAGTCATTGATAAAAATTTGCCCAAACTAGACTTTATATCAATCAGATGTATGGTGGGAATTGTTTGGACAATACAGAGATGAGGTAAAATGCAAAATTCCTAATTAGTAGAACTGCAACTTGTTTTATGTTCTAATGAGGTTTATCAGTTTCCTAACGGATTATAATAGTAGATAAAAACTGAGTTACTGAATTCTGTTTTAAATTTGTGTGAGGATTGGCTTAATGGTAGGCCTGGGCTGAGAGAAGTGATTCCATGACTGACCACTAGTTGACCTACTTTATCCACAATTACCTCACAGTTTGTTTTTGTCAAAAATATCTATTTCTCCCCTATTCTTATGTAACCCAAGCTCCAAAGTCTATTGATATGGAACTCTTTCCTTAATGCTAGAGTGGCAATCAATTTACTGGATCCGCAGTAGGGGATTGGATTGAAGTTGGTGAGAGGAAAAATAAGAAAAATAAGAAAATAAGATCCTCTGTCAGGATCTTTTTGATGAAGGGAGCCTGAAACTGAAGGAGGGGGACCTTGAAACACTCTCTCTGAAATTCCTTCAAGGAGAAAGTTTCCTTGAATTCTGGCCTCTGAAAAGACCCCGCCCGAGGGAAACAGGACAAACAGCTTCATTCTGTTATCTAGGTGGGGCTAGTTGAGTCTGGAGTCAGATATTCTAATCCCATAGAATTGGAGATTAGTCCAGAGCCACCCATTCAATTCCAAGATTTTCTATTCTGATTCTAGCCCAGGCTGCACCCAGCCCTATCAAGAACTGCCCCCAACTTCTAGCCATAAAATGAACCAACTTGGGGCTCAGTCCTTACAGAGGATTTAACATGCCATGCCATGCTCCCCTTTGCATAGCAGTAACCCTCTGCCTGCTGAAATAATATTCTCTTTCAGTGTTACCCTCTCTTTATCTCCCTCACCTGTTTCCCTAACAAGATTTTATATCTCTCTGTCGGGATTTCTCTACAAGAAACTTTATTTCTCTGTCAGGATCTTGCCACCAAGGAATTCAGTCTTTCTATTCATGCATAACAAAAACTGACTTCCCAATGCCAATAATAAACTTCTTTTACCCCTCTAGCTTTTGGGGTTCATAAATTCCTTTTTGAAGGACTTCTGTGCCACCAGAAGGGGGTTCCCACAACTCCCTACCTGCGCTGAATCCTAGGGGAATCTAGGGGAGCCGAACCCTGAACCCTGAACCTGCCACTAACCTCATCATTTAACTCCCTGACCACCAGGAACCCTAATGTCATCATCTTCAGTTTTTTGGACTCTTTTAGCTTTCACCTTCAAAAGAGAAGATGGTTAATACCAGCCTCTCTTCAGGTTCCTGGAAGGGGGGAAGAGCGGGAAAAGGTAATTCTAGACCTTCAACCATATCTGTGTTTTCATCTGTTACACTAGAGACTTCATGGAATTTCTCTTTTGGTTGCGAGAATTTCTTTTTGGTTCTCTTTCTCTTGGTTGAGTTAAGATACTTCAACATGCAATGAGAAAGAAGCGTTCTTTCGCTCTGTATTGTCTGATATATATTTTCATATGTATACTTTCTCTGATTTCTGTTTCACTTTTCATTTGGATAAATGGATCTACTTGTTAAGTGTGTATTTATGGTAGAAATGATATTTGTTGGGAAGAAAGCCAAGCCTTGGATATAAAGCTTGGGGTCTCTCTTAGATTTAGATTAGATCTAAAAATCACATCTTCTAGACTAATAATATTTAAGGGAAGAGATAAATATAATTCTAGACTAATATCTCTTCTCTTTGAAAAGAGCAGAATGGCCAGCCTCTGAACTCTACCTTCTGTTTCCCCTTGTAGCAAGAACTAAAATCTCTCTCGGAGAAATGGAGAAGGGAGGAAGAAACTAAATTTAGAGATATCTTTTCTGGTCTCTCTTCAAAGAACACTCATTTCTACCTAAGGTAGAGCAGCCTTAATTGCACTTAAAAAAAATTAACCCTAACTTTATCCAATCATGTCTATGTCATCCTATATCTCTTCCATCCTTCAGGACCAAGTCTTCATGAAAGATTTTTACATTTAGTGTATCCATTTCCTCTCATTCAATTCTAAACCATCTGTAGTCTGACTTCAACTGAAACTTCTCTTTTCAAGGCTACTCTTTTAATTATTGTGTTGAGTAATCAAGTTTTTCTCTTAATTGCCAAGTCAAATGGATTTTCCTCAGTCGTCATTCTAATTGAGTTTAATGAAGCCTTAATTTAACACTGTTGATTCCCTTGTATCACCTCGATATTGACTCTTCTCTAGGTTTTTGTAAGACTGCTTTCTCCTAGTCATCTTCCAACCTGTATGACAACTCTTCATCCATCTCCTTTCACTGTCATCTTCAACCCTTTGTTCACACTCATCCCAAATACCCAAACTATTACCAAGACTTGTCATTTCTTACTTAAAAACTTCTCTCATATATATCCTCTTCTCTCCATTCACAAGCAGCTGACATGCTGGTACTGGCACTTATTATTACCTCATACTTTGGCTTTTGCAATAGCCTTTTAATTAGTTTCCTTTCCTCAACTCTCTCCCTACTCCAATCCATCCATCATCCAATTGCCAAATTGGTTTTCCTAAAGCACAGATCTGGTCATGTTCCCCTCTCAAAAAATTTCCGTGATTCCCATTATCATTTAAGCAAACATAAAATCCTGTTTGACTTTTAAAGGTATTCATTATATGGCCTCCTCCCATTCAGTCTTTTTATATATTATTTCATCTATGTACTCTATGTTCCAGGACACTGGATCCAAATATGCCATTCTATTTTTCAGAAAATCTCCTGTTTTGGAGAGATTTTTCGTCATTATTCAAAACTACTTTGTTTTTTTTTCCTTGAGAGTTTTAATTTTTACACTAATTTATATCCTTTATTTTTGGAATTTGTGCAATGAAGTTTTCCAGAAGCATTAGCAACAAAGGGCAAAATGCAGATTACTATAATTCATAAAGAACCAACAGAAGGAAATTCCATGTTTAACTTACAGGAAATGTCATGATGCCAAACTTCAAAACTTGAATGTCAAACAACAAATATAACATTCAGCCAAGAGAAAGTTCTTCATATACAAAGGAAAACCCATTCACTTTATTCAAGACTTCTCTCTTTGCTTATGATAAATCAAAGAACAAAATGAAATTTGATATTTCAAAAGGTAAAGATTGGTTTGCTCCTCAAATTGCATATTCTACTAAGTTGAATTTAACAATAATTTTTTTAAAAGACGGACTATCAGCAAAAGAAAGAAATTTTAGTCATTCCTTGAAGACAATATGAAGTGGTGATTGCACATATATATAACATATATCAAATTGCTTACTATCTCAGAGAATAGGAAGGTGAGGAAGGAATAAAGAAAATTGAGATTTTCAATTTTTTTCTCAATATTTTATTTTTCCAAATACATATAAAAATAGTTTTCAACATTCATTTTTATAAGACTTTGTCTTCCAAATTTTTCTCTATCCCTCTTTTATCTCTTCACTTTCTAAAACAGGAAACAATCTGATATAGGTTAAATATGTGCAATCTTATATTTGTGCAAGAAAAATAAGATCAAAGGGGGCGGGGGGAGGAACTATGAAAAGGACAAAAAACAAATAAAAAACATACTACAAGCAAGAATGTGCTTCTAGTTACATTTGGTCTCCATAGTTCTCTCTCTGGATGTGGATGGCATTTTTCATCCCAAGTTTATTGGAATTGCCTGAATTCAAAATTTTTTTCAAAAATGAATGTTAAAAATTATCTTTTAAATGTTATTGGGGAAAATAAAATGCTATGTAGAAATAATATGAAGATAAAAGGTCATCTAATATACAAATTTATAAAAGAAAGCCAAATAACTATTATTAACAAGAAATAAATTCAATGCTTTTATGTTCCTAAATTTAGGCAAGACTATACACATACACACACATATATTCTCACACTCACTCTCAAACGTTCATACTCTTTAAGGCTGATATTTAAATCTCGTTAGAACAAACATTTTGCAGAATTGTATTATTTATGAAGAAGCTGAGGTTTAAGGTGGTTATTATCCTAAGTCACAAAGATAGAAAGTTGCAGAGAAAGATTTAAACCTGGGTCCTCTGACTTCAAATTCAATTCTCTTAAACCTGGGTCCTCTGACTTCAAATCCAATGCTCTTATTATGACACACTATGTCTGGTGAAAGACTTTTTCAATACCACAGTGCTGCTTAGTGGCAATCAAGACTAGTACTCAAGTCTTGGTATAGTAGAAAGAACTTGGGATATAGAGTCATAATTTCATCTTCATACCCAACTTTGCTTTTTGCAGTCCAGTCATTCCTTGGGCAAGTCATCTATCTAAAGTCCTAGCTCAAACCACATCTTTTATGAGAAGTCTTTCCTGATCTTCCTTTATACTAATACCTTCCCTTTGTTGATAAATTCTTAATATTTCTGGTTATAGCTTGTTTACATGTTGTTATTTATAATTTTATATATGATATATTATTATTATTTGCATGTTATTTCCCTGATTAAGCTATAAGCTCTGTGAGAGGAGGAACCAAAGGCAAAGCTATTAGCTAGCACTTGGTACCTTTTAGATGCTTAATAAATGCTTGTTGACTCACTGACTGACAGTATTTCTTTTTTTTCCCTAAAGCTTTTTATTTTCAAAACATATGCATGGATAATTTGACAACATTGATCCTTGCATAGACTTGTTTTTTAGATTTTCTCCTCCTTCCTAAATTGCAAGCAATACAATATATGTTAAACATGTTAAAATATGTTAACTCCAATATGTATATATTTATACAATTCTCTTGCTGCACAAGAGAAATCATATCAAAAAAAGAAAGTAAATGAGTAAGAAAACAAAATACAAGTGAAAAACAACAAAAAGAGTGAGAATATTAAGTTGTGAACAATATTCAATTCCTACAGTCCTCTCTCTGGGTGTGATCTTCATCACAAGATCAATGGAACTGTCATCAATCATATCATTGTTGGAAAGAGTCACATTCATCAGAATTAATCATCAGATAATATTGATGTTGTCATGTACAATGATCTCCTGGTTCTGCTCATTTCACTTAGCATCAGTTCATGTAAGTCTCTCCAGGTCTTTCTAAAATCATCCTCCTGATTGTTTCTTACAGAACAATAACATCCCATAGCATTCACATATCATAACTTCTTCAGTCATTCTCCAACTGATGGGCATCCACTCAGTTTCCAGTTTCTGGCTACTACAAAAAGGACTGCCACAAACATTTTTTCACATGTGGGACCTTTTCCTTCCTTTTAAGATCGTTTTGGAATATAGGCTGACTGAGTTTTCTCATCAATAAAATGAAGGAGTTGGATTAATGATCTTAAAGTTTCTTTACAGCTTTAAAGCTGATCCCATGATCCTCTGAGTAACTGCTTCCTTCTTTTCCCATCGCATGCTACCTCTTGGAAGGGCTTAAGTTAAAGAAGTAGAGGGGATTATGCTTAAAGACATTGATGGGTCTGCAAATTTCTGCTATGAAAAAGAGGAATTAAACATGTTTTATTTGGTACAGAGAGAAAAAACAAGAGTCCTAAAATAGAGTTTCAGAGACACTGATTTAATTCAGTCTAAGGAAGGACTTTCTAACCATCACAACTGTCTTAAAATGGAATTATCCAGTTAAGGTGATGAGTTTCCTATTGAGTGGCTATGCAGAAGCTAGATGACAACCTGTCAGGAGAGCCATAGAAGGGATTCCTTTGCTGGGCAGAAGGTTTTACCATTGAGGTTCTTTCCAGATACTTCAGGGGAAGGTCCTAGAAAGGAGGGATCTAATTAATAAGAAGCATTGGGAAAGATAGATTCTTTCCCTCATCTACACAGTGGCTTCAGGCTCAGGAGTTCCTCTCATGTTTATGAACCTCCATGTTACAAGTTGGACACACTAAATCCTGACCTTTTTAATGTCAAAGTCACCCAGACTTTGAAAGAGCAAATTGGGAACTTTGACTCCAAAATATGTCTGGTACGTGGTCTCTTAAGCATGTACCATTGCATAGAAAAGTCCAAGTTTTTTTTCTTTTTCTCTTTTGCTATTGAGTAGAACAAAACCCTTCATTTCTAAGATACAGTACAACATTTGCAGACACACAGACAGACAAGGAGGCAAAGAGATACCATATTTGATTCCTGATTCCTTGGCCCTCCTTTTTCTAAAAATTCTCTTTTTAGGGATTCAACATTCATTTTTGATTTCCTAATTTTTTCTCCCTTACCTCCTTAACACAGCAAGCAATCTAATTTAGGTTATATATGTACAATCATCTTAAACATATTTCCATATGTTTCATGTTGAAACATCAAATTTTGAAGTCACAAAACCTGAGAGGTAAGAGAAGTAAGGGTTACTCTTGGGATTCAATCCAATGATAGCAGAGGAAAAGCCTCCTCTGACAGTTATGCTTACTTCTCTGGCCATGAATGTTGAATTGGCTGCAGAATCCACACACTGGAAGTCAAGACCCTCATTCTCCTAATTAGAGGTCCTATTCTCTTTTTCTAGAAAGGGAAGGAACAAACACAAAGGTCAAGAGATGTTTATTTCTAAAGGCCACATGGTTAATTAGGTAGGGAGAAGATACTAAATCCTCTCCCTTTATAGTATTGTATCTCATTGTACACCACAGGCAAAGGAGCCCAAGCATGAGCAGAATTAGTCAGAAGGAAAGTTCAGTGGCTAACTTAGCCTGTTTTTGAATGCCTCTGCAACCAATCAAAGAATCTCCTCTAACCCAAATTTTTAGCTGACTAGAATTTATTATAAAATGTGTACACATGCTCTGGAGTCTCTTCAGGGCACTTCCACCATGACTCTCCTGGAAGAAGTCTTCCCAGAATCTTTACAGAGGAAGACATCAAGAAAGGTACTCTGCACATGTGCCAGACCCTGTTAACACCCATTTAATGGGACTCTTTCCTGATTAGCAAGATGAACAATTAGGAGAAAACTGAGGATAAATGCAGAAATGTGGGCATAGGGTAAAGCATGTTGAAGAAGTGACTCTGAGGCTCATGAGAAGCACTCATTTAGTTGACAGGACTCTTCTTTTCCTTCTTGCATCCCTCCATCATGAAAGCAATTTTTCCAGTTTGCCAAACATTCATTTCCTGATTTTCCCTCTTAGCCAGTGAGTAGCAGAAATGGAAGAGAAATGCTTGTTTCATTTCTTCTCAGTCTCCAGCCAAAGCATCCAGCTTACTTTGATTTTTAAAAAATTTTGAACTTAGATACACACACACATAAAGCATTTCTATGTACATAGTAAAAGATAAAAAGATTACACAAAACTACAGTTCTTCATTCCATAGCATAAACTGTCCTGCTTGTCTGTGCTTCCTTTTGAACTGCCATGTGTTTCCTCCTGTGCATTTTCAAAAATGTTACTGCAGTAGCCCTCTTTGAAAGTAGAAGATATTGTTATTTCTAATCTCCTTTTTCTTGATTTTCCCCACTCCAAATTAACTAAAAGAAATGTATCCAACTTACTTTTATTTCTATGCAAATTTACCTAGCGTGGTACATATGCTCCGTAAGTGTATTGGTCTGTGAATGTTTGGAGCAAGATTGAGAGTTGGTTAATTAAAATCCAAAAAGGAGTCATTCTAATTTTTTTTTAATTTTTTATTATAGCTTTTTTATTTATAAGATCTATGCATGGGTAATTTTTCAGCACTGACCCTTGCAAAACCTTCTGTTCCAACTTTTCCCCTTCTTCCCCCCATCCCCTTCCCTAGATGGCAGGTAGACCAATGCATGTTAAATATGTTAAAGTATATGTTTACATAATATATATATATATATATACACACACACACACACACACACACACACACACACACACACACACACATACATACAGTTATTTTGCTACACAAGAAAAATTGGACTTAGAAATACGGTAAAAATATCCTGAGAAGGAAATCAAAAATGCAAGCAGACAAAAACAGAAGGAGTAGAGATGCTATGTTGTAGCTCACACTTATTTCCCATAGTTTTTTCGCTGGGTGTAGCTGGCTCTCTTCATTATTGAACAAATGGAACTGATTTGGTTCATCTATTATTGAAGAGGGCCACGTCCATTAGAGAAGATCATCATATAGTCTTGTTGAAATGTATAATGATCTTCTGGTTCTGCTCATCTCACTCAGCATCAGTTCATGTAAGTCTAAGTCTCTCCAGGCCTTTCTGAAATCATTCTGCTGGTCATTTCTCACAGAACAATCCTATTCCATAACATTCATATACCACAACTTATTTAGCCATTTTTCAATTGGTGGGCATCTATTCAGTTTCCAATTTCTGGCCACTACAAAAAGGGCTGCTACATACATTTTTGCACATACAGGTCCATTTCCCTTAAGATCTCTTTGGGACATAAGCCCAGTAGAAACACTGCTGGATCAAAGGGTATGTACAGTTTGATAACTTTTTGAGCATAGTTCCAAATTGCTTTCCAGAATGGTGGGATACATTCACATACCAACAATGTTTCAGTGTCCCAGTTTTCCCACATCCCCTCCAACATTCAGTATTATCTTTTCCTGTCATCCCAGCCAATCTGAGAGGTGTGTAGTGGTGTCTCAGAGTTGTCTTAATTTGTGTTTCTCTGATTAATTATGATTTGGAGCATCTTTTTATATGGCTAGAAATAGTTTCCATTTCTTCATCCGAAAATTGTCTGTTCATATCCTAATCATTTATCAATTGAAGAATGGCTTGATTTCTTATAAATTAGAGTCAAATCTCTATATATTTTGGAAACGAGGCTTTTATCAGAAACTTTAACTGTAAAAATGTTTTCCCAGTTTATTGCTTCCCTTCTAATCTTGTCTGTATTAGTTTTGTTTGTACAAAACTTAATTTGATATAATCAAAATTTTCTATTTTGTGATCAGTAATGATCTCTAGTTTTTCTCTGATCACAAATTACTTCCTTCTCCACAGGTCTGAAAGGTAAACTATCCTATATTCTTCTAATTTATTTATAATCTCATTCTTTATGCTCATTCTAATTGTTTTGATTGTTTTCTTTGACTAAATTGAGATGGGAGGGGGCAGATAAAATGCATTTATATCACCTTAAATAATTTTGCTGAGTACATATGCTTAACTATAAGTTTGTATTACAAGATCCCAGTTTTTTTCCTTTCTTCTTCTTCGTCTTTTTTTTTTTTTCAAAGTGAACCAAATGCGAGAAAATGGGAGGAGCAATGTTTTATGGGCCAAAAACATGTTTTTCTTGCTCATGGACACCTCATAGGATGGGGCTAGGAGTTTCTGAAGTCCAGACTTCATAAAGACCTTAGCCAGGGGAAGTAGAGAGATTGCCCATGGATGAGATTTGCTTAGATTGCAACTGGCCTCAGTTTTTTATTTAATGCTAGGGGACACGTGACTTTATTCATATACTATCCCAAATGGTTATACAAGAAACTTTCAAGATGTTGAACTGAGTATTTTTTGTCTTCTTCCCACTGCACTTTGGATGCTGCCTTCTCAGTCATCTGGTCTACTTGAGGAATTGTTTCATTGCTGTCACTGACCTCTCCATAGTTTCCACATGGGGTTGAAGGGGTTTCTCTAGGGGGCTGTATGGATAGGGAGCCTTCTCAAGTCCATTATAAGTATAATGCCTCTCTCACTTCTAATATCACAAAGATCTGTACTCAGCTCAGCCAAGCTCAGTTCCTTTTACCCTGTCAGCTCTGGGTCCTCCTCTGATTTCTCTTAAAGTCTAGGTTCAAGTGTGCAATGATGATCTATACTAGCTAAAATTTAAACAGCCATCCCTAATGATGTATTAATTGGAGGGCCAACAAGTACCTGGAGCCTATTTATCTTCTCAACCAGATTCAAAATCCCAAATAAGACAAGAATATCTATGCACTTTTAGTGGGGAAATTTAAAGTCTAATCAAAGTCTTTATATCTTAACATTTTAAGTTGATCAGACTATCCCAACACTCCCTAGTGATGTTACAAAAGAGACTGAGATAAGTGCAAAATAAAGATCTAAATAAAATGCTTTAAAAAGTGGAGGGAAGAAAGGTTACTTTCAATTTAGCAGATTGGGTAGTGCTTCATGGAGAATATGGCACCTGAGTTGAGACTTGAAGAAGGGGGCTGGATTTAGAGTGTTTCTAAGGACTCTTCCAACTCTTACATTCCAAGATTATTCAATCCCCAAAGAAGTAACTATAGAGAAAGGAGAAGCCACAAAGGGCAAGAAATGTCAGAGAGAATGAGCAGTGTTGTTGTTGCTAGGATGCCAGTCAGAGTCCCACCTTGGTTGCCTTGGTGGTGGAGGTAGAAAGACGGGAATTCCATGCTCAGTAGATGTATATGAATGTTTTAGCTCATTGGCCCTGATTTTGCCTCATCAACCCACATTTTGTCACTTCCCCAAGTCACAGTAAAGATCTGATCCCTGAAACAATATTCAAGGGCCCAAGAGATTTTACTATTTGCTTTTATTCTGATGGCAATTCTCCTCCACAACTGAAATGTCTCTTTAGGAGAACTAAGGTCTAAGACCATTTCCTTCGAATACCAGGCCCATAAGAAAGTATAGACTTAATGAGATTTGGGTCCCCAGCTTCAGGTGGGTATTTTTGTCTAGGAGTCCTAGAAAAGGGAGTCTCAAAAGGATGGGTGAAAAAACAGGTAGATGAAGGTAGCTTCTACTCCAAGAAGCATTAAAGATTATATGCACCCTTCAATGGGACCAGGCCAAAGGTCTAGGATCGATTCTGATTGAGACCCTTAACATGGTCAGTGGGCTTAGGGAAGACGTTCTTTTTGAGTGAGTAGCCAACTCTCAAACAACACTTAGATATGGCAAATATTTAGGGTCTCTCTTAAATGGGATTAGCAAGGTTCTCTCCAGAAAAAGTGTACCGATAGATATCAGAAATATGATAGCTATTTATTTCCTTTTTTTTTTTATATATATAAATTTTATTTTATTTAATAATAACTTCGCATTGACAGAATCCATGCCAGGATAATTTCTACACGACATTATCCCTTGCAATCACTTATGTTTCGTTTTTTCCCCTCCCTCCCTCCTCCCCCCCCCCCCCAGGATGGCAAGCAGTCCTATATATGATAGCTATTTATTTCCAAAGGAAATGTTTAAAATACAAAAGACTCATAAAACTGCATTAATAATTTAAATATGGAACAGTAACTCATCCTTACTTTTATGCTCTCCTAAAAAAGCAAATACAACTTTGTTGGATTGATAAATGGATATTTCCCATCTATCTTGGATCTATAACAACTCACAAGTCTAGATCTTCTGGTACAAACAAAACAAATGCAGACAAGATTAGAAGGGAAACAATAAACTGGAAAAACATTTTTACAGTCAAAGGTTCTGAAAAAGGCCTCATTTCCAAAATATATAGAGAATTGATTCTAATTTATAAGAAATCAAACCATTCTCCAATTGATAAATGGTCAAAGGATATGAACAGACAATTCTCAGACGAAGAAATTGAAACATATGAAAATATGCTCCAAATCATTATTAATCAGAGAAATGCAAATTAAGACAACTCTGAGATACCACTACATACCTGTCAGATTGGCTAGAATGACAGGGAAAGATAATGCGGAATGTTGGAGGGGATGTGGAAAACAGGGACACTGATACATTGTTGGTGGAGTTGTGAATACAGCCAGCCATTCTGGAGAGCAATTTGGAACTATGCTCAAAAAGTTATCAAACTGTGCATACCCTTTGATCCAGCAGTGTTTCTACCAGCAGTGTTTCTACTGGGCTTATACCCCAAAGAGATACTAAAGAAGGGAAAGGGACCTGTATGTGCCAAAATGTTTGTGGCAGTCATGTTTGTAGTGGCTAGAAGCTGGAAAATGAATGGATGCCCATCAATTGGAGAATGGTTGAGTAAATTGTGGCATATGAACGTTATGGAATATTATTGTTCTGTAAGGAATGACCAGCAGGATGAATACAGAGAGGCCTGGAGAGACTTACATGAACTGATGCTAAGTGAAATGAGCAGAACCAGGAGATCATTATATACCTCAACAACGATACTGTTTGAGGATGTATTCTGATGGAAGTGAATCTCTTCGATAAAGAGAACTAACTCAGTTTCAATTGATCAAAGATGGACAGAAGCAGCTACACCCAAAGAAAGAACACTGGGAAATGAATATAAACTGCTTGCATTTTTGTTTTTCTTCCCCGGTTATTTATACCTTCTGAATTCAATTCTCCCTGTGCAACAAGAGAACTGTTCGGTTCTGCACACATATATTGTATCTAGGATATATGGTAACCTATTTAACATGTAAAGGACTGCTTGCCATCTGGGAGAGGGGGTGCAGGGAGGGAGGGGAAAAATCGGAACAGAAGTGAGTGCAAGGGATAATGCTGTAAAAAATTACCCTGGCATGGGTTCTGTCAATAAAAAATTATTAAAAAAAAAAAAATCTAGATCTTCTGGCCAGACAAGCATGGCCTGGGCTTTCTTGGCCCTTTCATAACTGTAGCATCCACCTGGGAGCAGTCATCTCTTCCAAGAAGTTGTCAGATTCACTTGTGACTGGGCCACCAGCTTTTGGTCCCTTAAATTCACTAGTTAACTGCCAAAGCTGAAAATGTCCATCTATGAAGATAGTTAGTTTGTAACTTATACTGGGAAAAGGATCACCAAGCAAAAGTGACAATTAGGGCTTGAAGTCCCACCTCAGGCTCACCTAACTAAGCAAGCACATTTTAATTGTTATTATGATGTGACAGCTGCAAGTATCATGGCAATAAGGGCAAGGAGGAAAGAGGAAAAAGAAGAAAGGAAAGAAATATCCTCCCTCGCCTTTCTGGGAGTCCAAGTAAATTTTGGCCTGTACATATCCTAAAAGAACACCAGTGCCTTTGGTCTCTGTCCAAGAGAGGAAGATGGGACTTTCCCATAGTTCTTTATGACCTACTAAGTGGTGGCGTGGTTCTGACTTTTTTTGTCAGTCATTTTTGACACAGTCTCAAGTCAAATGAGGACCAATTAGGAACTGATATCAGGGTCACATCCCTTAACAAGGAGTCCAGAGTATAAGTTCATCTCTACTCAGACTCCATTGGGTGTTTCCTCCTATATATGCTATATATATATATATATAGCATTGTTGGAATCCTTACTAACTGCTAACTAATTAGAGTTGATCTAATCTTACAAGAAGATGTTTTGGGCAGAACCTGAAACAAGGTACTAAGTAGAACTACCCATAATCCCTCTCTCTGGAAGGAGCATAAATAGGCCAATGGGCCAGTCGGAGAGTTCTTGAGAGGAAGACGCTACAAGTCGAGATTTCACCAGAATGACATGAAAACTGGAGCTGGCTGGAGGCTGAAGAAAGCAGAGGCAGAGGCTGAAGGACCAGACCTTTGGATTTAAAGACATTTGGAGAGAGCTCTTGGAACCAAGCAGAGAGATAGGCCTCTAAGCTAACCGGGCTATATTGGAGATAATAAAAGATCTGAACTTTTATCACCTGGCTGCGTTTTGAGAAGAAAAAGCTCACCACATTTTGGCGCCCAAACAGGGACCGATTCAGATCCATCTGAACTAGATCACAATATTTTGGCGCCCTGAACGTGGGACTGACAGACCCCTCAGGGGATTTCAGTGGAAAAGCTCCGATCCTGATTCAAGTGGAAAAGCCTCTGATCCTGATCCAGTGGAAAAGACTCTTCAACCCAGAAATTAGGGTGAGTGTAACAAAAAATTTTGTTAGAAGAGTTAAAGTAGAATTTCAGCTAAGATGGGACAGATATTTAGAAAACAGCCTGTTTCTGTTCAAGGAAAATGTTTAGAGAGCATTGTCAAAGTTATGGAAAGCCAAGGTTTAATTATAAGTTTACAGCAAATCACTGAACTTTTACAAACTGTAAAGGACATATGTCCTTGTTTCTCTCTTGATAAGGAATTAGATCTAAATGAATGGAAATTGGTTGGAGAGGATCTTTGTCAATTCTATGATAAAAATGGGCCTAACTCAATAATTAATACATATAATGTAATACAATTGGCTATAAGAAGTTATTTAAGTGATAGAATGATGAAAAGGAAAGTACAGGAGGAAGAAGTGCCAACTTTACTAGGTGAAAAGGAGGACGAATCAGATGAGAATGGAGTTAATTAAAATTCTGAGTATGATACTTCACAGCAGGAGGAATTAGGTGATTCCACATCTCATGACCCTCCCTCCGCAATTAACCCTTCATGGGTGGAACAAGGGGGAGGGAGAGAGACAGAAACACAGTCAGCTTCTCCTGTAAAGCAGAATTTAACAAGATTAGAAAAAGCATTAAGGCAAAAAATGAAGGAGAAGATATATCTGATTTTATAAATGTATATCCTGTGATTGAAGAGCTCAACTCCTCAGGTCAAAAAGAGAGAAAATACACTCCTTTTAATTTGGGAAAAATTAAAGATTTGAAAAAGGGTTGCACTCTTTATGGGGCTACATCCTCTTATGTGAAGATGTTACTGGATAATTTGTTTTATGAAATCCTAACCCCAAATGACTGGAAATCCATAACGAAAACTTGTCTAGAACCGGGACAAAATTTATTGTGGCTTTCAGAGTTTCATGAATTATGTAGGATTCAAGCCCAACACAATAGGCAAACAGGACAAATCACTTTTGACCAACTAGCTGGTGAAGGTCAGTATGCAGAGAGTTCAGAACAAATTTATTATCCCATAACAGTATATGAGCAAATTTCTAAGGCTGCAATAAAAGCTTGGAATTCTCTCCCTGGACAGAAAGATGGAAATAATGCTTTTACAAAAATAGAGCAAGGTCCCAATGAACCTTTTGCAGATTTTGTGGGACGTTTACAAACAGCTGTAATAAGAACCATTGGAGACAATGCAGCAACAGAAATAATGACTAGACATTTGGCTAAGGTAAATGCCAATGAGGTTTGCAAAAAAATTATATGGGGGCTAGACAAAGATGCTCCTTTAGAGGAAATCATAAGACGCTGTGCCACAGTGGGCCCAAATGCTTATTATGCCCAGACTATGATGAACATGGAAAAACAAGGTCCTTCTTGGCAGAGGAATTCTAGAGAAACTCGTCGAAGTTTTCATTGTGGAAAAATTGGACATCTAAGAGCCCAATGTAGATACAGAGATACAATGAGAAGACAGGGTGAGAGAAAACCCAAAACCCCATGTCCAAAATGTAACGGAGGCTTTCACTGGGTCTCTAAATGTATATTGACCCAGAGGAATGAGAGGCAGGGCCCAGCTCTAAAGTATCAATCAAAGGACAGGTGGGGCATGATAGCAGCTGAGGTTACACCCAGAGAGACTTTAGAAATTCAGTACTCTGATGTCATCAACCAACAGAAAAGCAATCAGGATTACAGTTGGGGAGAATACAGGCCTTTTAAGAGAACAAGACAATATCCAATGCAGACAACTCCAATGTAATTACCAGATGATGAGAAGAAATCCCAAATTTGGTAAATAGAAGGGAATTAGGTTAATTGCTTGGGGAAGAGGATCTGCTTATATTTCCACAGGTGGAAAAGGCTAACAATGAGACTGTCAAAAGAACTTTAAAATCTTCAGCTTTCAGTTCCTGAAAAACCAGCAAGAATCATTGGGTTCCCTGAGATGAAAAATTGTTGATGAGACTGCGTTTTGAGAAGAAAAAGCTCACCACATTTTGGCGCCCGAACAGGGACCGATTCAGATCCATCTGAACTAGATCACAACACATAGCATTATTTAGGTATTTAATGGTCATAACTTGAGAAACATAATATGTATTATACATATTGACTGGTTCATATGTAGGATAGAATGTCAGCATTAGAATCTATCTATTCCAATCCCGTTATTTTATAGACCAAAGTAGGAAAGGACTTGACTAATAAGGAGCAAGGAGCACAGCCATGATTAGGACAAATGTCTTCTAATTTGAAATCCAGAGCTTTATACTATATATATATATATAGTATAATGGATACTATATATATTTATATATGTATATTCAATATACATTTCTTTTTTTTTTTTTTCTTTTCTTTTCTTTTCTTTTTTTTGTATATTTAGACATGTGAAGGCCTGGAAGAAAACTGGAGAGAAGAGAGAAATAAGGGGGAATGTTTTTATTCTTATTTTCAGGGAAAACCAAAGAAATCCTCAGAATGTGTGGATTTTCTTTCTATGTCCTCTTTGGATCCTGTCTTAATTTGGGACATTTTCTATTGACTTGTACTTGATAAATGTGAAAAGTTTGAACTAAGCTTCAGACTAGAAGAAAAGGCAGCCAATCAAGCCTAGAGCCTTTTTAATACTTTTTTTTTTTTTTTTTTTTTTGTGGGAGCAAGGCAATTGGGGTTAAGTGACCTAACAAGGGTCACACAGCTAATTAAGTATCCTAGGCTGGATTTTAATCCACCTGACTTCCAGGGCAGATGCTCTATCCACTGAGCTATCTAGCTGCTCTATCTTGATACTTTTCCAATATAATATTTGCTTTACTACTGATGTGAATACAATCTCACACTTAAATAGTACTTGCAAGTTATCCCTCTTTCCTTTATAGGTGAAGAAATGGAGGTTCAAAGGGGATAAATGACTTGCCCCAACTCACCTAGCTAAGTGTTTGAGCCAGGACTTAACTCTGAGCTTTCTAACTTCTAAAATCCATGCTGATATCCCTCCCTTTACCTCACAATGCTTCTCACATAACTAAGTTTGCCTTCTTTTCACTATACTAAACTCCTAGAAAGACATCTATATCAGAAGTGTTAAAAACACAGCCATAGATTGTATTGCATCTGTCAAGACTTCCAGTAAGCTAAAATGAAATTAAAATGTAATTGAGAAATATAAAACAAGATAAATAAGAATACAGTAGCACATAAATAATATTAATATGTGGTTTTCTAAGTCTACCTCCTTAGGAATTCTTATGTATAATTTAGAAGCCCTGGTCTCTGTTTGAATTTTACCCCTCTGGTCGTCTACACCCACAGTCTCCATTTCCTTACCAGTTATTCCTCATTCTCTGTCCTCTGACTTCCAACTCCTTCACTCTACTGAAAATGAACCTACACTTTTTAAAAATGGCAGTGACCTTTTAATTGCTAAATCTAATCAACATTTGTCTTCAATCTCTGATTTTTCTGGACCTCTTGAAATTACTGATCACTCCTTCCTCCTAGTTGTGCCCTTAATCTCCTCATCTGTCCCTCCTGAGAGATTGTTCCATTGATCATTCTCTCTAACTGCTTCCTTTCATGGCTACAAATATACTTAGGTCTCTTCTATCCTTTAAAAAAAAATTCCCTTGACAATCCCAGCCCCTCGAGTTTATTACAAAATTTTAGATTTAGAACCAGAACTAATTTAATTCAATCCTTTAATTTTAGGGATGAGAAAACCAAGGCCCTAAGAGAATCAGTGCCTAAGAGAATCAGTCACACAGGTAATAAATACAGGAACTGAGATTTGAACCCAGTACCTCTGACTCTAATTCCAGGACTATTTTCATGACATCAGAAGGAGAAACCTTGAGCTGAGATCTGAAGTGAATCAGGGATTCCAAAAGTAGAGGTGAGTTGTAATTGGATTCCAGACTTGGCAGGAGCACTAATGTAAGGGTACAAATCAGGAGATGGAATAGCCCCTATAGGAAATGGCTGCTATTACAATAGCTTCCTAATCGGTTTTGCGCCTCTAAATCTTCTCTCAGCAATCTATCATCCTCACAGCTGCCATTATAATATTTTTAAGGTACAGGACTGACCAACTCATTCTGCTGCTCAAAAAAACTTGACTGCTATGACTATAGGATAAAATATAATCTCCTAAACTTGTCATTTAATGCTTTTCACAATATGACTCCAACCTTCCCTTCCCCCTTTATTTTATATTCTGTCCTTTCCCTTTATGTTGCTCTACATTCCAGCCAACTTGTACTGCTAGCTGTTTGCTAAACTTGACTTGTCTTCTGCTGTCACGTGGGCCATTCCTTCTTGTCTGGAATGCATTCTTTCCTTATCTTCACCTTTCTGGAAACCTTTCCTTCTTTCAAGACTTAATTTACTTAATTTACTTGTGACCTAAAATGTGCAAAATTTTCCGAGTTTCCTTAGGTAATTTTTTCACTCCCTTCTAAGTTTTAACCAAAGTGCTTTATTTACATCTCTCCTTTGATTTCCCCTATCCCATTATCTCCTCTCTTGCAATTATCACACTTTTAAACTTATTTATTTATATATTGTATCTCCCTAATAGATTATCAACTCTGTGAGGTGAGAAACTGTCATTTTGTATCTTTGTATCAAGACTGAACCTCATGTTTATTTAATGGAACATGGAAGTCCTAATCTTTTGCAATTCTTGAAAATCTTTTACTTTCTCCTTTTAAAAAGCAACTAATTTGCAAACCTTTCTGGCTTACACAAATCAATTTCTTTTACTATTTTGCTTAATACTTCTCAGTTTCCTCATTTGTAAAATAGAGTAATAATGTGTTAATTGTTTACCTCTTAGGATTGGAGTAAGGAAAGTGTTTTTTGATCAAATCTAATAGGAGAGACTGTTTATTTTAATAGATCACAGACCTCTTTAATAGAAATTAATAAAGTATTGTCACTGATGATGACAAATTAGGTACAGGTATCAGATGACAAATAAGTAAGGAAAACTGTGTAAGTATATAAATGGAGCAATATGCCAGGACAAAGAAAAAGGAATGTGTGTGTGTGTGTGTGTGTGTGTGTGTGTGTGTGTGTGTGTGTGTGTTTAAGGAAAACTCTTAAGCATTTTAGTTACTCCCAGTAATCCATTATTGCAGTGTTTTTTTTAACTTTTTGTCTGAGAAATTATTTGATCTTGGGTATTTATAAAATAGGTTTATATATCAAACATATGCTGATAAATAACTCATAATTTTGGCAATTCCACATTCACCCATATGGGTTGCAAACTATAGTTTAGGAAGCTGGGAGTTAGGATATATTCATTGGCCCTTTGTACTGCCAACATCAGTCAAATGTTGAACTATATATTAAGGGAAAAGTGAGAAAAGTGGCAAACATATAATAAAAAGAGTTTTGAAATCAAAGAAGCTGAATTTCAATGCTAGATGTAACATATACTAGTTGTGTTAGGAATGTCACTTAATCTTTCTAAGCCTCAGTTTTCCCATTTGTAAAATAGAAATAATAATACCTTATTATTACACTACATTATTAACCTCACAAGATTGTTGTAAGGAAGATATTCTCCAAAGTCTAAGTGTAGTTTTAATATTTAGGAACTTCAGAATTACATAAATACAACACTTCAAAAAAAGGGTTTGATTTGAAGGGTTAATTATTTACAATTTTAAAATATTGATATGTTCTTTATTAAAATGTAACATCTTATGCCATATGTTGCTCTATCAATTTTCAAACTTGGTAAAATTTTTCATCAGCTGCTGCTTAGTGATAAAAAGAATTGTATCTATAATTCTAGATTTAAAATTATCCAAAGAATGAGGTTTAGACATATACATAATGGTTTTAATGTGATCTTCTCCTTGCCATTCCCCCTTATCCCAAAGAAAAAGTCGAATAAATCTGACTGAGGTGGCCAAATAGAGGATGACCTCCACCTATCTACCAGTTTGACAAAATGTCATCAAACACTGTTGCACCTAAGATATGTGTGTTGGGGAGGGCAGGGAACCCCAACTTGTGAAAAAAATTTCAAATTCTTCGAATTTGCAAAATCAAACAAGTATAAAAGAAATGTAAATAGTTAAACCTTCAAATTAAGTTTTTTAGAAGTTTGTGACATTGGGATTTCTGAAGTTACTGAAGCTTAAAACTTAACTAAGCCTTTCAAACACAGCATAGAAATACATATATGTTTCTCTTGCTGCTGCTGCTGTACCATTCTTGTGACAGAGTATTGAATGACTGCAATTGTGAGAAATTCTGGTCCCCATTATGTCATTTGTTCTGCTTCTGTAATCAAAAACTCTCAAATTTATTTCTTAGAAGGGTGCTGAAATCAGCTCAAAACAGTTCTTGAGAGCTGGTTGTTAAATTCTCAGGGTGAAAAGTTGACAAATGCTATAAACTGGGATTGATGTATTGTTTTGTTCCTTTTATAGACTTAAGAAAGTGATGGAGAAAATATTAATAATGCAGATAAACTTGTGAATGTATCATGGTACATTCTTTGCCTCCCTCTTCCCCAAGCTGGCTGTTAAACATTTATCAACACATTATTGTCTCTCTTCCTCAGTAATTTCCTGTACCATTATCTCTGCCCAGTTTGACTTTCACCCCCTTGTCAGATAAGACTTATTTAACTCATTCAAAACTCTATTCTCCTCTACTCTTCAATTTTTTTCTTCCTTGATACTTCTACCATCTGCTTCTTCTGCTTCTATTCCTGTATTACTGCTGAAAAGAGCTGGACAAAGTCACATAACTGCTGTCTGGTGGCACTACAAATTTTTATTATCTAATCTCAACTGCATCCTCCTTGCAGCAAGGCTATTTTATTTGTCTCTAATTAATTCTATACTCCATTCTCCACAGAAGCTATTTAAACCTGTCTGCTCTCCTTCAAACTCTCATATTACCTTCAAACTCCCAATCTTTGCAACTAAAGACCTTATCTCATACTTTACTGAGAAATCAGAGATCATTCACAAGTTCCTTCTTTTTCCTTCCTTTTTATCTAGCAGTTCTGTTTCTTCATGTTTCCTCTCCTCCTTTCCTTCTATAAGGGTGATATTTGATTTAAAAAGAGGTGCCTAGTCTATTAAGTTTTTTAATTCATATATGACTAACTGCCTATTAAACACTATAAACTGACTGTCCTGTAGGCATCTCAAACTCAACATGTCCAGAACAGAACTCATTATTTCTCCTCAAGGATGCTGTAAACCTTCCAAGTTTACTTTCCCCACATACCTCATTTGCCAAATCTTAACGTTTTTTCCTCCAGATCTTTTGTATCTGTTTCTTTCTGTGTTGCCCCTACCCTAGTTCAAATCCTTCTCTAGCGTATTGGAATACTTTCCTAATTAGTTTCCTCATCTCTAGTCTCATCTCATCCTATCTTTCACAAAGCTGCCAAAGTGATTTTCCTAAAGTTCAGATCTGACCATTTCACTCCTCTACTCAATAAACTCCAATGTCTCATAGTTGCTTCTAAGATATTTTGGCATTAAAAATCCTTTACAACTTGATTACAAACTATCTTTCAAATCTTATTACATAATACTCCTCTTTGAGCATATTGTGCCCCAGCCAGAGTAGCTTGTTATTCCTCATACACAATAAGAATCATCTCCAGCTAGGCAACCGGCACCTGATTTCGGGATTCCAGACCTTTTGTACTCACAAGACAGGGTAACAGAGGCTGAAAACATGCATCTTCCTCAAGATCAACTATCCTCTATATTCATGGAAAGAAACTGAGCAGAGAAGGCAGTCAGGGCCTTGAGAATCTAGTATCATGCTCATCTTGACAAATATATGTTCTCATTGCCATGTCTGTGTAGCTGCCACATCTGCTACTGTTGGGAATGAGAAACATTCCTTTTTCCTCATTTGAAAGTCTAAGAGAAAACTGTTGGAGTCTCCAGCCATACAATCGAAAGAAGAGGAAGACAGAAATAAGAAACTTTGACTTCAACTGAGTGGGTGACTTTTTTCCAATCCATTCACCAATCTTCTTTGTCAAAGCCCCATCTCACAGGAACCAAGTAACCAAGCTTTGGTAGTGCCTTCCCATTAGCAAGATGCTAGAGTACATGTGTCAGCAACATCATACCTGTTATATCTATATATATACCCCAGTTAAGATCCTCAAGAGCAAGGACTGGTTTTGATTTTTGTCTTTGTGTCTCTAGTATCTAGAATAAGACAGAGGAGTATATAGTTAAGGAAATGATTCTTGAACTGAATAGTTATTTAACTGGAATCTGAAGGCCACAATAGAGCTTGCTTTAGCACTCTTCATCTCTTGCCATCATCTATAGCCTCCTTGTCTCATTGGCAAACTCCTCCTGGAACCTTCCTATGATGAGCAAAGGTTCAGAACAGTTATTCTTCATTCTCCAGACTTAACCACCCCGCCTCATCCCACCCCCTAATTAGAAATTTTCCTTTTCAGCATCATTTTATGTATTGCCTTTTCCAGTTAGAATGAGGTCTTTGAGAACAAGGATAATCTTTGCTTATATTTTTATGTAGCACATTGCCTGGCATGTAAATAATAGTAAGTACTTAATAAATGTAGGTGCTTTTTGCTGTATGCCCTAATTCTTTCCCAAATCATAAGATTGTTTTTCACCAGCAACTACCAGGATACTCTGGGGGCATCTGTCAATCTCCCTGAGCTACTCTCAGGTTCTCAGAACTTGTTACTTATTGAGTGGTATTGCTTCCTTACCTTAGTATAGGGATTGTCTCAGTTTGTTTGCTCCATCCCAGTCTCTCATTCATTTTTTTTCCCTGCTGTATGCCTTCATTAAAGTTATTTTAACTCATAGCTTAGGGACTTCCTAGACTTCCCAATTTCCCTATCTCATGTCCAGACTTGGAGTTTTATCTCTAAAGATTATTTGATTTTTTTCTCTCTTCCCCCACCTAGAATTCATCCTGGGAAAATATCCAATGCTCATATTTAAGTTTTCACATATATTAGTGAAAGGTGATCCCTAGAGAGGCGGCTAGATGGAGCAGTAGATAGAGCACTTGCCCTGAAGTCAATAGGATCTGAGTTCAAATGTGGCCTCAAACATTTAATACTTATTAGCTTTGTGACCCTGGACAAGTCACTTAACCTAATTGTCTTGCCAAAAAGAAAAAGTGTTCCCCACATCCCAAAGAAGTACTTATTAAAGTAGCAAATGAATATTGGGTATGGGATTTTTTTTTAATTACACATTATTTTATGAATCATATAGAGAGAAAAATCAGAACAAGAGGAAGAGAAAAAAACAACAGAAAAAAGAAGTGAACATAGCATGTGTTAATTTACATTCAGTCTCCATAGTTCTTTTTCTGGATGCAGATGACATTTCCTATACAAAGTTTTTTTGGAGATTGTCTTGGATCACTGCACCATTGAGAAGAACCAAGTTTTTCATAGTTAATCATCACACATACTTGCTATTACTATGTACAATGTATTCCTGGTTCTGTTTATTTTGCTCAACATCAGTTAAAAACTTATTTTTTTTTGGTGGTTGTTGTTTTTAAAGGCAACCCGGGGTTAAGTGACTTGTCAAGGGTCACACAGCTAGTAAGTATTAAGTGTCTGAGGGTCAGATAGGAACTCAGATCCTCTAGACTTCAGCGTTAGTTCTCTAGTCACTTGGACATCTAGGACATCTAGCTGCCCCTGAGTCTTTGTTTCCTCAAACAGAAAGGGCAAATTCACAGGAAGCACATAAATGGATACAGAAAACACAGAATTCTTACAATAGTTCTGCTCAGGATTACCAAAATGGTAACATTTCAGCCTTCCTCCTATTTTCTCACAGCAATCCAGAAGTCTTTTATAAACTCTCATAGGACTGCAGTTTCTTCAATAATTCTGTTCTCTTCCAGAGTCCTACCTAGGTAATGTGAAGCTTAGAGCTCTCCTACTCCCTGAAACCAAATTAGAAGCTATACTCCATTTTCTTGTTTATGTCCCCTAGTTCAGCAATACCCTAGTTCAAAACCTCTTCACCTCTTGCTGGATTATTACAACAGCTTTCTAATTGGTTTATAGCTGTTTCAAGTGTCTCATCATCCTTTTACTCAAGTACCAAAATAATTTAAACCTGCTTTTAACAACTCAACTCAATAAATCTTAGTGGGTCTCTTTTATGTTCTGGATCAAATACAAAATACTTTGGCACTGAAATTTTTTACAACTAGTCCCTTCCTATATTTCCACCTTTATGTTCTTCCAAACATTTCTAGAGTCCAGCTATGTATAGCTGATCTACTTGATGCTGCTCATTCATAGCATTTCAAATCCTACTTGTGTGTCTTTGTATTGTTCTGAGCTTGAAATGCTTTTCCTTTTGGAATCCTTGTATTCTTTTAAGACTCTAAAGCTCCTAAAGCACCATCTCTTCTAGTTCTCCGTCTCCTGAGATTGTCTAATCTGTATGTTCTGATTCAGACATGTTGCCTTCCCCATTAGAATGTAAGTTCCTTAAAGGAGAAAAGACAGTTTTTATTTTTTATAATTGTCAGTGTTTATCGAATGCCTTGCATAGTAAGCACTAAATATATACTTGTTGATTGGTTAATATCTTGTGGCCCAATGATAATCCATTCTATTCATAGAACTGTTTAGCTATTTCCTCAACTGATTGGTGTACATTTTGACTCCAGTTTTTTGCTACTTCAGAAAGTTCGGTTGTAATATTTTGGTAAATATGGGACTTTCTTTCTCCTCTAGGAATATGCTTAGTGAGATTTTTCAGTCAAATGGTATTATCAGTTTTAGTGACTCTTGTTCCTAAAAATTCCAGAAGTTTTTTGGAGAAGTTGGAGATTTTTCACACTTCCATCAACAGAGCATTAGGGTACCTGTCTTCCCATTGTGCTTCCAATACTCACTGTTTCCTTTTTCCATTATAGTTGCCAGTTCCTTGTGTAAAGGGCACCTTGAATGTTGAGTGTTGTTTTAATATAAAGGTCACCTTAAAGTGTGACTTGGAACATTTTTTTAATGTAATGGTTAATAGAGTTAATAGGATGAAAAATGGTATACACACATGTAGGCTTGATTTTTTAAATCAAGCCTATATACACACATGTAGGTACACACACATCAAGCCTACATGTGTGTATACCAAGAGTTTTTCACCAATAAGTAGTTAAGAGGATATTATGAGGGAAACATATACATAGTTTGCTGCTTATGTATGTACATGTGCTGAGTCTTAGTTTCCTCTGTGTATACATGTGTTCGTGTGTACACACAAATACATCCTTCCCATATATAATTGTTGAGTTATCAGTCATGTCCAAATCTTTGTGACCCTCTTTTTTTTTTTTTTAATAACTTTTTATTGATAGAACACATGCCAGGGTAATTTTTTACAACATTATCCTTTGCACTCACTTCTGTTCTGATTTTTCCCCTCTCTCCCTCTACCCCCTCCCCCAGATGGCAAGCAGTCCTTTACATGTTGAATAGGTTACAGTATATCCTAGATACAATATATGTGTGCAGAACCGAACAGTTTTCTTGTTGCACAGGGAGAATTGGATTCAGAAGGTAGAAATAACCCGGGAAGAAAAACAAAAATGCAAGCAGTTTATATTCATTTCCCAGTGACCCTCTTTTGGGGGTTTTCTTGGCAAAGCTACTAAAGCAGTTTGCTATTTCCCTTTCTAGATCATTACACAGATGAAGAAACAGGTTTAAATAGGGTTAAATGACTTGCCCAGAGTCACACATTTAGTGTCTGAACCCTGTCCTGGGAATAGAATGCTCTATTCACTGCACTACCTAGTTGATGCAACTATAAAAAACATGCCCATGGGGCCAAGCATCAGTGTAAAAAAATACACAAATGTGCTAAGCCTCAGTTTTCTGGGTGTGTATATTTTGCAAAGCCTGAGTGTATATATTTTAATAAACATACATATACACAAGCATGGAGTACAGAGCCTAGTTTCTTGTGTGCAGATATTTTGCAAAGTCTGTTTCCTGTGTGTATATTTCTTAATAAACACCGATGTACACATGCATGGAACGCAGAGCTTCAGTTTCCTATATGTGTATATTGTGCAGAACCTCAGTTTCCTCTGTGTATTTGGAGAGCATCAGTTACGGTGTGTATATTGTGCAGAGCCTTAGTTTCCTCTGTATATTTATTTTAATAAGCATACATGTATACACACATGGAGTGCAGATCCTCAGTTTCCTGTGTGTACATATTTTAATAAAAGCACATGTAAACACACAAAGTGCAGAATCGGTTTCTTCTGCGCGTACGTATTTTTAATAACTACACACACTCGCACACCCGCCCGCGCGTGTTGCGCGCCGAAGTGGGGGGGTGTCTGAAGGCGCCCCCTCACCCAGGCCGGCGGCCCCCGACTGCAGCAATGTGGGCCATTGTTAGCAGCGCCGCCGCCGCCAGTCCGAGCCCGGGTCGCCCTGCTGGGCGCTGGGGAATAGGCTCGAGGCTGGGCTCGGGGGCCTTAGCGGGGAGGCGGCCCCTCTGGATTCGGACCATTCAGCTCTTCGCCCCTCGGCCTGGCCGCTCCCTCGGAGCCCACTCCTCCTCGCGTTCTCTGCGGGCCTCCCCCTCCCTTTCTTCCCCTTGTCTCCCCTGGTGGGGGAGCGCTGGGTTTCCTCAGCGGAACCTTCCTGTCGGAGGTTTCTGTTTCCCGCCCGGGGGGCCCTGGCGGTCACGCCGGCCGGGAGGGGGAAGCTTTCTGGCGCGGACCCCGAGCGGAGGCTGCGAGCGCCGCCGACTGAGGAGAGGCGCCGCGCGGCCGGAGGGAGCTAGCCAGCAGCGCCCGGGCCCGGCGGGCCTCTCCCCCCCCCACGCCGCCGCCGCCACCGCCGTCCCTCGCAGCCCTCCGCGGCCTTCGCAGCTCCGCGCGCCGCAACTCGGCCCGGCCCAGCCCAGCCCGGCTCACCAGTCCCGGCCTGGCCCGGCGCGGCCCAGCCCGGCCGGGGACAGCTCAGCCCCGGCGTGGGGAGGTGAGACGGGGCCTCCCGGGGCGGCTTACTGTGGTCTGTGGGAACTAGGCTGATTGAGGGGTTGTGCTCGGGGCGGGGGGGGCCTCGGGATGGCGCCGATCTTGGGGGTCCCCCGGCCGTGGGGGCGGGGGACTGTGTCTGGAGCGCTCCGGTGACCCCTGCACGGGGACTCCCGCTTCGGAGGAAGTGGGGCTAGTTTCCAGGGACCCCGCGTCTGTGAGACTGGGCAGTGGAGGGACCCGGAGAGGCCAAGTTGGATGGAGGCCGCCGGGGCCCGGGGCTGGAGGGCGGAGAGGGGCCAATGGCTGCAGCCCCGAGGAGGCTCGGTCCGGGAGCAAAGTTCTTGGGGGCTCTCGTGGGTCAGAGGAAAGTCATCTTGGCACAAAGTGGCGGAGACGCTGTGGAGAGAGAGGCTAGCCGGCCCGCTATGGAAGACGAAAGTACGGGAACAGTGGAGTGGTTGTTGGTGAGACGGGGGCGATGGGGACCAGCTTGGGGAGGTTGGGGTCCTCTGGGAGATGGGCCAATATCTGCGTAGGAGGAAACGTGCAGAATGGGTATCTGGCTATATTGAATTGACCTCAGAGTAGAGTGGATCATTCAAAACCTGTTGGAGTCACCGAAGCTCAAAAAGCCAACAGGGGATTGATAGGGAAATGAATGGTGAAGAACTGTACTTTGAAGGATTACATGTAAGGGTGATAATGTAAGGGTGGCATGAATTACTAATCACAAATTGGACGATGAACTTGGGCAGAAAATAGGATGCTAACTATTTAACTTTGGGCCCCAAATTAAAACTAGGGTATTGATGTTTGTACCATTTTTAGTAACTCATTTCTCTTATGTATTTCAATGCCTGTTTCTGAGGATGATATTTGGCTGTTTTCTTTCCTCCTTTGTTCTGGAGTTGAATGACTCATAATTTCTGTTCACTGATGCAGCCATTGTTTGTTATTGAAGGATGACGATCAAAACTGGCCATTCTGTATTCATGAATTCCAGGGAGTTCAGTCTCTATATAGATTTCTGTTTGATTCTTCAGAATCCAAACTTTAATTTAAAAACCTATCTTGACGTAACCGGGTAACATTGTTCAGGGTTTCTAGATAATCATTGTTTTAAAAAGTCTCAGCAGGCAGAAGGACACAAAACTTCATTTTCCCATCATTCATCTCTGAAATTGCAACTTTGAATCATGCTGATTATCATTTTGGTTCCACAGGGTAACTTTCAAAGTAGTTTGTCAACACCCAGTAATATTAGATGCTTTTAAATAACCTACTGGGTTTGTGTCTGATAAATTTTTCCTTTGAGAGGCTGTTTCACAGGATAGTGTGCAAGTCCCAAAATTTGATTTTTCCAGATTTGTTCCAAAGTAGCTGAACAATTTAATCCTGAGATACCATCTCATCAGAATTTTGGGGTAAGCTTTTGAAAGCATATTTCTGTGTGTGGATTTATGCTCAGAGGGAAACTCTCCTAAAGAAAGGGAAAGAAGGGGAAAATACCATTCACAAGAGTACCTG
This sequence comes from Antechinus flavipes, assembly GCF_016432865.1. Taxonomy (NCBI): domain Eukaryota; kingdom Metazoa; phylum Chordata; class Mammalia; order Dasyuromorphia; family Dasyuridae; genus Antechinus; species Antechinus flavipes. The sequence goes on along the minus strand of NC_067398.1, from coordinate 81,604,568 downwards.
TTATTTACCATTGTGCTAAGCACATTACCAATTTAATTCATTTGATTCTCATAACACTATGAGTTAAGTAGGAGGAGTGTTAAGTAATATTATCTCCACTTTACAGATGAGGAAACTGAGGCAGAGAGGTTAAATGACTAGCCCAGGATCAAGTGTCTTGAAACTAGATTAAATTTGAAAGTAATAATATGTAAATTAAGTTAGCTTCTTTATATTTTCTGAATCAGTTTTGGGCCAGAGTGGCAGTATAGAGCCTGGGTTATTGTTTAATAGGAATTGTAGATTTATGAAACTGAGATAAGACCATTTGTCATCCCTCTGGGGACACAGGTCTCTTGAGATATTGAAGGTGGGAAGAAACATTTACTAAGTACCTATTATTTGTAGGCAAGATGCGAAACTATTTACAAATATTTTCTCATTTGATTTTCACAACAATCTGGGAGTTATGTGCTATTCCATTTGTGAAGTACAGTTAAGGAAACTAAGGTAGACCAAGATTAAATTATTTATGCAGAATCATATAGCTAATAAGTGTTTGAGGCCTGATTTCAGGTTCAGTACTCTCTCTATATTGTGACACATAGCTGCTTCTGTTTATTTAATGCTTTGGTAAAAGTGTAACTGTTCTAGTGATGGTAGTTTTCCTGACTTTCAAAAAACAATTCTTAATTTATTTCCCTTTTCTGAGCTAGTTGCAGATCAATGAGGAGTGAAGTGATTCTGGTAGAGAAAAAGAAAAAAAAAAAGAAATAGATTTTAAAATCTATTAAGAATTAGAAGTTTTGTCATTGTAGAATATTCCTTTCATTAGTTAAAATTGGTTATCCATTTAAAATCTGTATAGGAAATATGAAGTTATAATTACTTGTGTGAACACAAAGTTGTTTTTTGCATTGCTATAATTCAGTCTGCCTATTTGCTTTTTAAAGTATAATCTCATACACAGTTGCTAATGCATTAAGCAAAGATTTTATTCTTTGTATATGTATGTCTTTTGAGTAATGATGTACAAATATATTACATTCTCAATTTCTTTAATAAATTGTAATACCATTTTTCCTTATCCCCTTAAGAAAATGCTTTGTTGTTTTACTTTATCAACTTGATCACGAAATACCCATGGTGTCTTAGAAGTTATTTTAAAATGATAGGAGTAAAATAAGGCTTTTTGAAGATCACTTACCTTTTAATTATTGTGCTACAAATAATGTAAATCTGAAAAATTTTTTTATTGTTGTTGTGTCAATCAATGATCTGATATAGTAAAGTGAAATTCTACTTTGTGACTGAATATAGTTATAACAATTGAAGAAATTGATAATCTGTGTTTGAGGGCACAAGTTGTTTAAAACATCTTTCACTTCTTATCTGGAATGTTCATTCTCTCTGAGAATTCCAAATATTAGTTCATTTGTTACATTATTATCTGGGAACATTGCCTTGCTTAAAGAAAATTTTTGGGTTCCATTTTGGTTAAAAGCTTCAGAATCCTTGGAGGAAATTCCTGAGCGCTTTTAGTCATACTGAAAATAATGATACAATATTTATAGTCTCACAGCAATCAAATATGCAGGTATGAGGTGGCTTGATTTAATGATAGGGAGTTGCCTAATTCTGGATCGAAGTATATAAAAAATGTTAATCAAATGATTGGCAAGATCATTGTTTTTCTATCTTCTATCTAATTCTTAGTGGCGATGATCCATATTGAGATTTCTATTGTCATTCTTGTGAGTCTTTTATAGATGGTTTTTATGAAGAAGTCACCAATTGCATGTCTAGGAAGAATGAGCATCACTGAGATGCCATGCAGCAAATTGTTCTCTGTAACTTCTTATCCTGGTACCTGTTCAGCTTAGTTTTGTTGGTGGTGTCATTCTAGTTTTCATTGGGTTTGGAAAAGCTCAGTGCTGGGCAGATTCCTCATCCTTTTTCATTATGTGCTAATTTGATTCTGATCATGTGTGGAGAACATGTATGAAGAATGGAACATGCATGTACTTCAATAGAGGACTATGAATTGTCCCTAGTAGGGATAAAATCAGCACTAGAAATTAAAAAAGTGATGAATGGAATGAATTGGAGTCTGAAGTGGTTCTAAAGGAACTAACCTATTTCTTGGATATAAATCAGACCTGCTCTCTGGTGAATTTTTTATGTGAAATGAATAATAACTCACATTTATATATTGCTTTAAGTTTTATAAACTTAATCCCGGGACATAAGTAGTACATATATTGTCTCCATTTTGCAATTTAGAAATTTGAATTTCAGATGAGAAGTAATTTGCTCATATTTACATAATTAATAAATGTTGGATTTGAGATTTGAATCTAGATCTCTCCTGATCACAAGCTAAGTACTCTTTCCACTATATCACATTGTCTTACAACATGAAGAGAAACTTTTACATTTAAGATATTACAATACAAAGATAGCTCATTCCTGAAATTGTTACCATTTTCAGGTGGTTGGAAGATCACATCCATACCTTCATAGTGTCATGTCCTACTGCCACTTCTAGGTCCTCCCTCACTTAGTAATCTTTCTTCTTTTGAGGTTCACGCTGTTCATATCCACCACCCAATCAAAATCTTGGTCACTATTGTCCACAGATTCCCAGGTCATTTCTTTTCTTCTTAAGTGAATTTGATAGCTGACATAATTTTTTTTTTCTCCAACATCTGCTCTCACATACTTGAATATACATATTGATTCTCTTTCAGATATCCTAACTATTTAGTTCCTTAACCTGTTTGTTCACACCTTTTATGAGCTCCTTTTCAGCCACACACAAAGGTCTTTGATCTTTCCATCACCTACAGATAGACCACTTTCATGTTCAAGAATTCTGAAATCTTCTTATCTGGTCAAAATCTGTTGGCTTTCTATCTTTCCCTCTACCTTCCCTTACACAACCCTACTCTTTATTATATGGTCTATTATCTCCAATCCCTTGATCATCTCTCCCAGGCCACTTCCTCTTTCCTGGGCACTTTTCTCTCCTTATCTTGTCTCATTGGTGAACCAATTCAACTCTACATTGCTCTTCATTTTTATAACTTCTAGCTCCCTTATCATATCACTAATTCTTCCCAGCCAAATCTCAGCCTTGAATCATTCCCACCATTTGTCACCTTCACTCTTTTACACTGCACATGTACTATTGAATGAAGGTGGAGAAAATTCACAAAACTATTCTGATTCGATCCACAACAAATTTACAATGTACAGCATCAATTGGATCCTTACTATCACTAGGCAGTCCTATTTTATTAGCAATCCTATTTTATGTTCCATATCAACTCACTATCCCACTCTCCACAGGGTTTCCTCCAAATTTCGTATCCCTCCTCAAACTTCTTACATCCTATACTTTCAAAGAAAAGAACTTTTGATTCATATTTTACAGAAAAAAAATTAGGCCATTCAGGTGAATTCCCTCTTCTTCCCTCTTCCTCATCTCTTACTATTCTGGTACCTTTTTCTATTCTTCTCAACTTATCTCACATGATGAAGTGGCCTTATTAACAATCACATTCTATCTTATTTCTTCAAATAGATTGCCCTCTCATTTTTTATCACTTTTAATTTCTAACTACTGGATCTTTACTGCTATGAACAATGCCCATGTTTTTCCCATGCTGGGAAAAAACATTCGCTTAATTCTTACACATTTGCTAATTATCATCTTAATATATCTTTGGCCCTTTGTAGCTAAGCTTCTCAAAAATGCCATCGACATTAGATTCTTGCATTTTTTCTCCTCTCACTCTCTTCTTAACCCCTTATAATCTGGCTTCTGACTTAATCATTTCAATGAAAACTGCTATCTGTAGAATTACTAATGATCTCTTAGTTGCCAAATCCAATGACCTTTTTCTAAATCCTCATTCTCCTTGGCTTCTCATCAGCCTTTGAAACTTTGATCAGTCTCTCCACCTTGATACTCTCTTCTCCCTAGGTTTTTGGGACATCACTCCTCCTGCCTATCTAACTGCTCCTCCTGTCTTCTTTGCTAGATTTTCCTTCAGATCATGCTCTCTATCCATAGGGGTCTGTTGGGGTTCTGCCTTGGGTCCTCATCTATTCTCCTATATTATTTTACTTGATGATTTCATTAGCATCCATGGATTTAACAATGATTCTCAAAGTAAGTTTCTATGTTGACTTCCAATCTTACATCTCTTGTCTTTCAGACATTTTGAATTGGATGTCTAGTGGACATTTTAAACTCAACATGTCTAAAACAATTCATTATCTTTCCTCTCCCCATCCCCTTCCTATATTGTAGAGGGTGACACCATCCTTTTGGTCTCTCACATGTACTGTGATAAATCTAGTAGCTTGGCCTGGATTCTTTATATCTCTTAGCCCTTACAAGAGCCAAGCTGTTGTCAAGGCCTGCTTATTTCATCTTTGCAACATCACTCACATGTTCCCCTCTTCTCTGACACTGCCATTTCTCTCATCACTTCATTGTTGTTGTATTATTATTCAATTGTATCTGACTCTTTGTGTGATCCCTTTTGGGGTTTTCTTGGCAAAGATATTGGAGTGGTTTGCCATTTCCTTCTCCAGTTCATAAAGTAATAACTGAGGCAGACAAAGTAAGTGATTTGCCCAGGATCATATAGTTAGTGTCTGAGGCCAGATTTGAACTTAGAAAGATGAGCCTTCTTGACTCCAGGCTTGGAGTTTTATCTGCTTCACCACCTAGCTGCTCATCACCTTAAGCCTTGATTATTACAATAACCTTCTGGTGGATTCCCTGCCTCAAAAGTTTCTCCATTCCAATTCATCCTCTTTTCAACCACTCAGCTGATTTTCCTAAAGCGAACGCCCAATTGTAGCACTGCCTTACTTCATGAACTAGTAACTTCCTTTTGTTTTATGAACAAATTAAATTGCATTGTTTGACATTCAAAGACCTTCAAAATTTAGCCCTCTCTTACCTTTCCAGTCTTTTTACACTTTACTCCCTAACAAATAATCTTAGATCCAAGGGAGAGTGGCCTCCTAGGTGTTCTACAAATAAAACACTCCGCCTCTCTTGGTTCCAGGCATTCTCCATCATGCCAGGAATGCTCTCCCTCCTCCAACTATTGACCCTCCTTGACTTCTTTTAAAATCACAACTACAGTCTCACATTCTCCAGGCAGCATTCTTTAAAAGCCTTCTTGCTGTTAATTATTTGCTATTTATCCTGTATATAGTTTGCTTTGTATAATATTTGCATGTTGTCTTCCCCATTAAATTGTAAGTTCCTTAAAGTCAGGGACTTGCTATTGCCTCCTTTTTATTGTATCCTTATTGCTTAGTATGGGGACTGTTAATAAATGTTTATTGATTGATTAAAATTAACAGGAAGTGATGAGTGCTTCAATGAGGGTAGTGGCCATGTGCAATTGGGAGAAAGGGAATTGATGCTAAAGACATGAGTATAGAAGTGGTGAGTTGATAACTGATTGGATATGAAAAGAGAGAAGAATTAAGATGACTTGAAGTTGAAAACCTGTGTATCTGGACAATGGCTACCATATGGGAAGAGGGGCAGGTTTTAGATAAAGTTAATCAGTTTATTTTGGGCATGTTATGGCTAATGAAAGGTAGAAGCTATCCATATACTGGCAGCTGATGATGTGGGACTGAAGTTCCAGAGATTGGAGATGAGTGTGTGTGTGTGTGTGTGTGTGTGTGTGTGTGTGTGTGTGTATGTTATCTGCATGAGAATATTAATTGAAACCCCAAGGGAGTAACTGATATCACCAAGCCAGAATGTTTTGAGAAAGAAGACAGCCTTAATTTATATTGGCTATCTGTAAAATTTGGCAAATAGGGCAGTTAGGTGGCCCATTGGAGCAAGCACCAGGTCTGAAGTTAGGAATACTCATCTATTTGAGTTCAAATGTAACCTTAAGACACTTACCAGCTATGTGACACTGACCTGTTAGTCTCAATTTTCTCTTCTGTAAAATGAGGAGAAAATGGAAAACGATTCTATTATCTTTGCCAAGAAACCCCCAAATAGAGACATGAAGAGTCAGACATGACTGAAATGACTTGAATAGTAACAACACAATGGCAAACATTTTATACTCTTGTGAAAGAAGAGAGAGTTTTTTGTCTTTTTTTGTTCATGCAGTCTTTTGACAGCAATTTCCCAGTACAGTATTTTTTGGGGGTAATAGAAGAATATATACATTTTTCTCATTTTTCATTTCTTTTTAACCACCTCCCCTTCCTTTCACTATAACAAAGTATAATTAGGCAGAAATCAACACATTGCCTTGTCTGAAAATGCATGCTTCATTCCATATCTTTAGCTCATCCCCATTTCTCTGCTTAGTGATTCTTTACTATTCTCTGAAATCATGATTTTCTCAATAAGTTTTATGTAATTCAGAATAAGATTATTTATGGTTTGAGATCTTTGGATGTAGCATTCATTGTTTTTGGAGGCCAAACTGGTAGCATTCTGTCATCTTCCAAAGAGTTTATTTTTTTTTTACAATGTTATACTAGAAATTGGAACTCTATGAATCAGAAAATATTTTTCTTTAGTACTTCTCAACTAGATATTGTATAAAAGAACATATTTGTCTTTAATATCTGAAAATTATATTTCCTATGAAGCAATGCTTTTTGAACTTTTTTCCCAGAAGTTGATAATATTAAACTAATTTGCTTGTTTTCTCTAGTCCATCTCTTCAGGATTAGACATCTTGAATGTTTTCCCCATAGTAACCATGTTAGAAGTCAGTGTACTGATAAATGATTATTGAATTAAATTAAAAAACATGGAATGGGATAGAAAATAATAATTATACTGAATGTAGTGCTTTAAAGTTTGCAAAATGCTTTATGTATTTTTATTTCATTAATCCTCAAAACTGCCAATTGAGATATGAAGAAACTGAGACTGAGAGAGGGGTTAAGTGATTTGCCTAGAGTCATACAGCTAGTAAGTGTTTGAGGCCTCTTCCTTTCTTTAAAGGCCCAAGACATCATCCATGTAGCTGCCTCTCAAAATGAAAAGCCTTTAAGTGCTCACTGTGTGTGTGTTTCTAGCACAATGGTAAATGCTGGGACTATGAGTAGAAAAAGCCAGATGGTCCCTGCTGTCTGAGATCTCCCATTCTAACTGGGGGCAGTGAACATATATGAGAGAGTTCAGCTTCAGGACAGTTGGAGAGGCCCAGTAATTCTTAGAGTGTATTGCCAGGGTAGATAGTAAGGCCTGGTGATCTTTCATATTATTGGAAAGATTGTAGTTGGTAATTTTTTACTCATTGAAGGGATGTGATGGGCTGTGCAGCTAGGAGCCTGGAGGGGTCCAGATACATGAAAGGAGAGATCGGAGTATAGAGATCTAGATTACTAGTGGTTGACCTGTGGCTGTTAAGGAATGGTCCTGCACAGATCTTATGGCCACCATCACACTTTTGTAGACTTTGGCCATAATTTTTTTTCTTTTGATGACAGCCTTTTATTTTCAAAATATATGCAAAGATAGTTTTCAAAATTCACCCTTGCAAAACCTTGTGTTCTAAAATTTTCTCCCTTCCCTCTACCCCTTCCCCTAGATAGCAAGTAATCCAATATAGGTTAAACATGTGCAATTCTTCTAAATATTTATCATGTTTCACAAGAAAAATCATATCAAAAAGAAAAAAAAAGACAACAAAAAAAGCTGAAAATCTTATGGTGTGATACATGTTCGCTTCCCCATAGTCCTCTCTCTGGGTGCGATGGTTCTCTCCATCACAAATCTATTGGAATTAGACTGAATCACCTCATTGTTGAAAAGAGCCAAATGCATCACAATTGATCATCACATAATCTTGTTGCTATCTACAATGTTCTCTTGATTCTGCTCACTTCACTTTGTAACAGTTCATGTAAGTCTCTTAAGGCTTCTTTGAAATCATCCTGCTGATCGTTTCTTATAGAACATTAATATCCTATAGCATTAATATGCCTTAACTTACTCAGCCATTCCCCAACTGATGGGCGTTCACTCAGTTTCCAGTTCCTTGTTACTTCTTCTTTTTTTTTTTTAAATATCTTTTTATTGATAGAACGCATGCCAGGGTAATTTTTTACAGCATTATCCCTTGCATTCATTTCTGTTCCGATTTTTCCCCTCCCTCCCTCCACCCCTTCCCCCAGATGGCAAGCAATCCTTTACATGTTGAATAGGTTACAGTATATCCTGGATACAATATATGTGTGCAGAACCGAACAGTTTTCTTGTTGCACAGGGAGAATTGAATTCAGCAGTTCCTTGTTACTTCAAAAAGGGTTGCCACAAACATTTTTACACATGTGGGTCCTTTTCCCTTTTTTATGATCTCTTTGGGATACAAACCCAGTAGAGACATTGGTGGATACTCAGTTTTATAACCCTTTGGGAATAGTTCCAAATTGCTCTCCAGAATAGTTGGATCAGTTTACCATTCCACCAACAGTTTACTATCCCAGTTTTCTCACATCTCCTCCAACATTTATCAATATCTTTTCCTGTTATCTTAGACAATCTGAGAGATGTGAAAGTGATACCTCAGAGTTGTCTTAATTTGCATTTCTCTAATCAATAGACTTGGAATTCTGGCTTGTAGTTAGTTACTGGAGGAGAAAGGATCCTGTCATATGTACAGTAATGTAAATAGTATGAGTATGGATAGGGTAGCTAGGTGGCAAAGTGAATAGAACCCAGGGCCTGGATTCAGGAAGACACATCTTCCTGGATTCACATCTGGTCTCAGAAATTTACTAGCTGTGTTATTCTGGATAGGTCAGTTCACCTTTTTTGCCTCAGTTTTCTCTTCTGAAAAATAAATTGGAGAAGGAAATGACAAACTATTTTAGAATCTTTACCAAGATAACCTCAAATGGGATCAGGGAGTGTTGGATACAACAGAAAACTGTTGAACCTCAACAACAAATGAATATATAGCTAAAAGAAAGCAGTGAAGAATCATTGTAGTATGAATTAATATTTTTGTACATAAAAGGATGAACTGGTGAGGGATAGCTCGTGTTGGTTCACAACTGCATGAATAAAGACATTTCCTTTCTAGTCAGAACTGAGATGCAACAGAGAAGGAAGTTGTATTTGTAAAGGTGAGAAGAAATGAAAGCATGAGAAAGAATTTTAGTAGAAGCAGAATTGTGGCTATATTAGTGGTTTTACTGTGTAACATATAGACAAAAATAATTGCTGAGAAATTATGAATATAAATGGGGAGAGAGTAAAATTTGAGAAGCATTTGGAAATATTTCGTATTTCAATTTGAAGGAAATCTCAGTATACTATGTAGGAAACATTCCTGATGAATTTGAAAATATGCTGTGGAATTTGACTTGTTTGCCCAGATAAAACTTAAGTTTTCTGGAAAGCTTTAAATTTTGAAATCCTTAGGCACATACATTGGTGACCTATTCCTTAGTTACTGATTTGGTTTCATCTACTTTTTTTTTTCTCATTTTCATCAATTAACCAATTAACAAACATTTACTAAGCATTTGCTATGTGCTTGCTATAAGTACAAAGACTGAAATGGTCCCTCCTGTCAAGGTGCTGACATTCTAATGGGGAATACAGAAAATACATATAAAAATATTCACAGCATAAATATTTGATCAAACAAATGGCATTTATTAGGCTTTTCCTATGTGCCTTACTTTGCTGAGAATATAAAGAAAAAGCAAAAACAGATCCTGCTTTCAAGACACATACATTCTAATGAGAGGGATAACGTGTTTATTTTATTTTATTTTATTTTATTTTTTGTTTGTTTGTTGTTGGTTGTTTTTTTTTTTTTTTTTTTTTTTGAGATCACAATTGGGGTTATGACTTTTCCCATGGTCCCACAGTTATGATCTATTCACTGTGCCATCTAGCTGCTCCCAAGGAAACATGTTTAAATCAGAACATACACGATGAATAGAGAGTAGATGAAGGGTGATCTTAGAATGGAAGCTTCTAGGCAAAATCAGGGGACTAGAAAAGACTCTCTGGATGGCTCTTGAGTTGAATGTTAGAGCCAGGATTTGGAAAAATAAGTTTAGAACTATACAAATGTGAAAGTTGGTGCATATATAGGTATAAGTATTTTGTTATTTCTTTCCAGTATGAACATCTGTTGTTGAGTGCATTATTTGTCCTGGCAGAAGACTTATCACTCATTTCACTCATAAGGTGAATTTTCTGGTTTTACTTAAGCTGTGCATTCACACAGAATACCTTCCCATGTTCATTATATTCACAAGGTCTCCCCAGTATAAATCCTCTGGTGCCAAGCAAGCATGCTGTTCCAGTAGAAGGCCCTCCCATTTTTATTACATTAATAAAGTTTTTCTCTAGTATGAATTCTGTGATGTCAGATAAACACTGTACAAATAGAAAAGACCTTCCAATATATACAGAGTAGTTAAATATAAGGGATGGAAGACATTACCAATTGTAGGATTGAGAAAGACTTTATTTAGAGGATTGTATTTAATCTTAATGGAAGAGAGTGGACTCTGTGAGGTAGAATCAACAAGAGTGGATTTTCAGGTATATAGGATGGCAGGACCATACGCATAGAGATGAGGGATAGGAAGGAAATATTTGAGGATCAGAGAAGAAGTCAATTTGGCTGAATGACAATACGAGAAGAGAGGTTGGAAAAACAAATTATTGTCAGGTTTTGGAGGGCTTTAAAAGCTAAAAAGAGCAATTTATATTTTATCCCAAATGCAATGGGAAGCCAAAGAATTGATTGAGTAGAAGTCATAATGTCAGATAAGGTTTTTCTTTTTTTTTAAAAAAGTGTTTAGGTTTTAAGTTTTAGGTGTTTAAGGTAAATTACTTTGGCTGCAATGTATAAGATGGGCTTTTACTTTTAAATTATAATAAAATATGCTTGAAATCAGAACAATCTTATTTTACTAATTTATACTAATAAGTACAAACTTATTTTATAATATTTTATGTTTGTATAAGTTAATTTCAATCCATAAAATGTTATAATAGCCATTAGAATTTTTTATCATCCGACCATTCTCATTCTTTTTTTGTTTTGTTTTGTTTTTTGTTTTACAGTTGTAATTACTGAGTACTCTATTCTTTTCTTATGCTTTATTTTAGTCATGACTATGTTTTGGTATTGTTACACTAATGTATCATAATTTAAATGTTACTTTATTGTTATATGTTTAAACTTGCTTTCAATTTCTTTTTTTTTAAATCTTTGAACAGATAGCTATTTGTTTTTTAATAATACTTTAGAAGTTTTCTGTTCCTTTCCTTTGACCAGTTGTAGACTATATTTTTCTGTAATCTTTTTTATAATCTGTTATTTTTATATTAATTATAGTTTTTATATGTAATTTCATTAATATAATCGCATCTATCTTGTCCCTAAAAACTCCTATTTGTTACATATAAAAAGTAATTTCCACAGTTGAGATAAATACATTCTTTCATTTTCTTGTCTTATTTTTTTGTCTGATTTACTTAAATTTTATTTAATTTTCTAATATGTCACCTTCTCTCCTCACTCTTAGCTTCTTCCTTCCCTTTTCCCACATTGTGGAAGCAAGAAAAATAAAAATTTTTACCAATATATCTAATTAAGTGATACAAAATTTATCATTGGGCATGTCTTTTAAAAAAAACAACACATATATGCACATACATATACACACATATGTGTCTATTTGTCTCATTCTTGAGTCCACCAACTTTCTGTCAGGTGATAGCATATATTTTATCATGAATTCTCAGGAATGGGTTATTATGTTGATCTGAATTTCCAAGTTTTCTTCCTTCTCAGCCCTCTCTCCCCACAACTCTGTCCCTCCTTCCTCCATTAAGAACTCAAGAAAAATAAAATCTATTACATACTTGTATAGTCAGTCAAAACAAGTTCCATTTTTCTCATTCTGTACTCTTGAGACTTTCACTCACCTCTCAGTTCAGCATGATTCTTGTGAAATCCTGTTTGGTCATTGTGTTGATGGTCATTAAGCTGAATTTAGTTGTTTTTGTTGAATTATTTATCAATTTTAATCAACTCATGATGGACCCCCATTTGGGGTTTTCTTGGTAAGGATATTGAAATGAGTTGCCATTTCCTTTTCTAACTCATTTTACAGATCAGGAAATTGAGACAAATAGGGTTAAGTGACTAGCCTAGGGTTACACAGCTAGAAAGTGTTTAAGACCAAATTTGAACTTGGGAAGATCATTCTAACTAATTCCAGGCCTGGCATCCACCCTATCCATTGGACCACCTAGCTGCCTGATAAGAATTCATGTGATTGTATTCCATCACATTTTATGTAATGTAATGTGTTCATTGATTCCCTAATTTATAGGGACACTCTCAGATTCCCATTCTTTGGCATCTCAAAAAGAACTATAAATATTTTTATACATCTTTATTTTATTTTATTTTATTTTTATTGTAGTAAGCTTTTTGAAATGTGTTGGAAGAGAAAAATCAGAACAAAAGGAAAAAAACCGTGGGAAAAAAAAAAAGCAGAAAAAAAGAAGTGAACATAATTTGTGTTGATTTGCATTCAGTCTCCATAGTTCTTTTTCTAGATGCAGATGGTGTTTTTCATCCAAAATTTATTGGGACTGTCTTGGATCAATGAACCACTGAGAAGAACCAAGTCTTTCATAGTTGATCATCGCACATTCTTGTTGTTACTATATACAATGTATTCCTGGTTCTGCTTATTTTGCTCACCATCAGTTCATGTAAATCTTTCCAGGCCTTTCTATAATGAACTTGTTCATCATTTTTTATAGAACGATAATATTCCATTACCCTTATATACCACAGCTTATTCAGCCATTCCCCAATTGGTGGGCATCCATTCCTTTTCTAGTTCTTTGCTACCACAAAAAGTTGCTACAAACATTTTTTGCACATGTGGGGCCTTTTTCCTCCTTTATGATTTCCTTGGGATATAGACCCAAAGGGTATACACAGTTTTTTTGTTCTTTGGGTATAGTTCCAGATTACTCTCCAGAATGATTGGATCCTTTCCAACTCCTCCAATGATTCAACTAATCCCTTTCTTAATGTATTTTCTTTCTAATCCCCCCTTCTTCACTTTCCTTCCTATAAACCTGTTGAATGAATATATATCTGTACTCTGTGTGCATGTGTAAGCATGAGTGTATATATGCATATTCTTCCTTCTTTTGACTGTTAATGAGTTAATAAGTCAGCTGTTTTCCTTCATTCCCTCTTCCTTGATTATATAGATGTTTACTTGTGTACTCTCATGTGAGAAAATGTTCCCTAACTTCCTTTTCCCTTCTCTCCCCTTTCCTCACCTTTTTTTCCCCTTCTTTTTCCATTCTTTTCTAAAATCATCAAGATATATAACTGAACAATATATTCTCTGGCTTTGTCTGATTGGATTCCCTCTATGAACCCTAATGATGATATTATTTGCCGTCTGCATTATCATTCCAAATGTGCCACTCCTTTATAGTGTGAAATCGTGATGCTGATTGTAGCTCTTTGGTACTTGAATTAATTTTTTCTGGCTGCTTGCAATATTTTGTTTTGACAAATTCTGGAGTTTGTCTATGATATTTCTGGAATTTTTTCATTTGGGGAGTTTCTTTTAGCATCTGACCAGTGAAATCTTAATATTTCCACTTTGCCATTTGGTTCTGAGAGATCTGGCCAATTTTCTTCTAAAATTTCTTGAAATATTATGTCTAAGCTCTTGGTCATAGTTTTTATAGTTCAGTGATTTTTAGATTTTTTTTTTCTCCCTGATCTGTTTTCCTGGTCAGTTTTTGCTGTGAAAGATACCTGATTTTTCCATAATTTTTTAAAAAAGCCTTTTAATTGTGTTTAATATCTTATTGCCTTATGGTATCATTGGCTTCTATTTGATTATTTGAATTTTTAGAGTTTGTTGCTTGGGTAAGATTTTATACTTCTGTGCCAAACTTATTAATTTCTTGTCCATTCCTTCTTTCATAACACTCTTTTCTTTTCCAATTTTTGTCTCAAACTTGCCCATTTCTTTTATAAAAAGCATTTTTTAAACTCTTTTTTAAAAATTCTTGCTTCATTTCTTCCAAGAATTCTAGTTGATTTTGTGTCTAAGCTATTTGTTTCTGTTAGGCAATACTCAGATGTTTTGGAATCATTCTTTTCAATGTTTATGTTTTGAATTTCCCCATCACTGTCACCATAATAGTCATTGTAGTGGGGTTCTTTTTTGTTTGCTCGTTCTTCCAGCCTACTTCCTGACTTCAGACAAGATGTTAGGGCTAGTCCTGTTGCTGCTTTCTTGGGGTATTGAGTGGTGTTTTATTCCAGAATCTCCAGAACAGGCTGGGAATTTGAAAGCTTTTACTGCTTTCAGAGTGCTCTGATCTATGTCTGGTCTGTGCTCTGCAAGTTCCTAACATGGGTTTACTTTGGAGCAAAAGTAGATTGCTACTGGATTCCACCTCATCAGTCAAAACTAAAAAGCTCTTTTAGAAGTGAGACCCTGCTTTGTCCTGGGGTCTGAACCATACCTATTTATTTTTATCTTTAAGTCTGTTGTTATTATTATTATTTTTATGACTTAAGACTGGTTGATGTGATTGGAATGGTAACTTTTACTCACTAATGCCTATGATAAAGAGTATGACTGCTCACATTTTATTGTCTGCCATTTGCTACCACTTCCTTTTTTTTTTCTTCCTTTGCTATAGGACTTTGCAGGAAGGAAAAACTGGAGTAGGGAGGTAGATTTGTGAGTTGTTTTTTAAAAATTTTGTAATTTTCTTTTCTACACTCTTGATATTTGACTAATTTTTGTGATCTATTTCCTGTTGTTTATTGGGAGGAAAATGCAAATTGAATTTTCTTAAATCTTCAGTTTTTCTGTGTCTATATTAATCTTATGTTAGGATAGGGGGAGGAGAGTGAAAGAAAATCCATAACACATGATGGTTTTCTAGCAACATGAAAGAAAAAAGAAAGGAAATACTTGAAGACTTAAGAGTTCTTTATTCTCTTGTTTGACAGTGGGCTTCTGCCCAGTCACAAAGTATATCCTTTCTCCTCCTCATCCCTTCTCTTCTTCTAGGAGCCATAACCCAAACAAGTCTATCATTGCTCTTGGTAAGTATAGACCATCTGCTTCTTCTGGCTCCACTTATCTCTGTAATTTCCCAGACCAAAACACATTTCCCTGGTCACCATTCCTCCTAAGTATCTTCTTCCCTTAATAGGGACAGCTAGATGACTTAGTGGATGAAAGACTGGCTCTAAAGTCAAATTTGGCCTTAGACATCCTAGCATGAGAGCCTGGGCAAGTCACTTAACTCCAATTGCCTCACACATACAAAAATAGAAGCTTTTTGAGATTTGTGTTGTTTAGTTCTTTTTATTTGTAGTCCCAGTGCTTGATACATATAGTAAAAACATAGTATTGCTTTTAATAAATTCATTCATTGAACTGAAATTCCCTGAGGAATATATCAAGGAATCCTTTATATTTTGATTGGCGTTGCATTAAGTGAGAGCAGTGGCATAGTGCGAGGGTACTTAACCTTTTTTGCAGCCCTTTTGGCAGCCTGGGGAAGTTTATGAATCGCTTCTTATAACAATTTTTTTTAATTCATAATTAGTTAGCAATCATTGTATTTTTTATCCTATAACAAATTCTATGATTTCAGAAAAACCTGGCAAGAACTGATGCTAAATAAATTGAGCAAAACCAGAACATTGTATACAGTAACTGCAAGATTATGTGATGATCAACTATAATAGATTTAGCTCTTCTCAACATTGTGATCCAAGATAATTCTATTAGGTTTGGGATGGAAAATGTCATCTACATCTAGAGGGAGAACTATGGAGTTTAAATGTAGATCTAAGTATAGCATTTTCACTTTTTTTGTTTGTTTGTTGCTTTTTCTTTCTTATGGCTTTTTCCCCTTTTGATTTGATTTTTCTTGTACAACATGACAAATATGCAAATATGTTTAAAAGGATACATATTTAACTTATAACAAATTTGGAACACAAAATCTTACAAAAATGAATGTTGAAAATTATCTTTACGTGTATTTGGAAAAATAAAAAACTATCAAGGAGACTAGAAAAAACAGCAATACTTAGCCTAGTAGATAGCGAGCTTAACTTGAAGCCAAGTAACTTAGTTGTAAATTTCCCTCCAATACCTACTGGCACTTGAAATTGATCAAGGTGATCATTGATTACCTTGGAAAAGGCATTTATAGTAAAGTATTGGTTGGGGATAGAAATAAGATTGCAGGAGGCTGAGTGAACCAGTGATGAGAAGTGGGGGAAGAAAAAGCAGATGATTCCTTTGGAGCATTTCTCAATAAAGAGAAGAAAATTAGTGGCAAATTATAGTTGTGCTTTTTAATGGACATGAATATACCTGTGTATGTTACCTGAGTGTGTTTATAGGCAGATGTGGGAGAGATTAATACTGTTCTTAAGAATAAGCATGATACTTATTCCTGAAGCAAAAATAAATGACAAAAGGGTGGTTGCAGTAATGGAGTTTTGAGATATGAAGAACAGCCCAGGGAATTCATGCTGGATCATCCCTGTCTCCTTAGCAAAGTGGTAAATGAGGGATTGAGGAAGCTAGGTAGGCTATAAGAGTGTGGAAAAGATCTGGAACAGCCATAATAGGGAATATCACAGGGAATTAATGAAATAAAAACAAATTGCATAGGAACTTTTGAGGGCTCAGTTGTAGATAGTTTAAATTTTATAGTCAACCAGGTCATCTTTCTATAGGAACAGAGAAAGTAAATAATGGGAAAGATGCAGGGTTAACCACTGACATGAAAGACATGGTAGAAGGTCATGTAAGTAAGGGATTTTAGAGTGCTAGGTAAGACAGCAATGAAATGGCTGACCATGATATGATCTTGGATAGCCAGAGAAGCAAATGATAATTTTCATAGTAATATAAGGAAAATAACATTGAAAGATTCATCTTATAAATGCAATGGCCTTTTGTAACTTCACAGGATAAATGATGAAACAAGGCTGCATTTTTTGGTTGTGATATAAGGTATAGATTTTCAGACAGAAAAATGTCTTGATTTGTAAGTGTGACTCTCCCTTGTTATAAGGAGAGTTCAATTTGTGATGTATATGGGAGTGACATTTCGAATCATAGTGATACAAAAAGCTTTTTTTTTTTTTTAATTTTAAGACAAGTCAAATCAGAAAGCAGCTGACAATAGGAAGAGGTAGAGGGACATACGGTCAGATGAGGGAAAGGACAGCTTATTTATGTAAGCTCAAAAAAAACCAACCCAATTTCATTTTTTCTTTCTTCTAATTTTTCCCTAAAAAGTATATCCTAGTATTCCTGTGACTCTGTATGTGAACTTGTTAATGAGTATACCTTTCAACCTGCTAATTTGCAAACTATTCATTTAGTCTACCCATCCTATGCTGCTACTCCTATATCTTTTCTTAAATCTATAACAAAGAATTCACTCAACTATTTTCCTTCAAATTGCATAGATTGCAGTGAAGCATATGGGTTTTCCATCCGTTGTCATGCTCATTAGATGACTTTGCTCCTGTCTTTTTTTTCCCCAGGAATATATTTCTCTGGTTATTACATCCTTTAGCCTTGTTCTGCAGAATTTCTTATTTTTAATGTATTGTATCCTGCTCACACCTTTTGCTTCTCCATTGCCCATTGGGTGATCCTGTATTTCAATTCTGCAAAGATTATTATGTTATATGACTCACAGCCTTATAATATCATTAGAAGAATATTAGTATAAAAAAGATATGGTAATTCAGGGAGAAGCTTGGGTTCATTAAAAGAAACAACCAAAGGCAATCCAGTCTATTCCCCTTAATTCTTTTTAATTCAGAAGAAATTATTAAGCATCTACTATGTGTCAGACACTGTGTGAGAGATACAAAAACAAAAAGGAGATAGTTCCAAGTTCAAGGAGTTTATGTTCTATTGGAGGAGGAAAGAACATGAACATAGATAAGTAATTACAAATAAATATACAAAATAAATGCAAAGTAATTAATTACAGGCTCTTTGTGTGGGGAGTAATAGTAATTGGAGAAATCAAGGTCTTAAAGAAGATGGTACATGAGATGTCCTTAAAGAGGAACTAGAGATTCCAAGAGGCAAAAATAAGGGGATATCCTATATAAAGGCACAGAAGGAGGAAATGAATTGTTGTGTTTGGGGAACAGTGAAGGGGTGAGTAGTTGAAATATAGAATATATGATGATGAGTAATGTATAATTAGACTTTGATGGGTAAAGAGAAATTGGAGACATTTTGAAATGCCAAATCAGAATTCTCTTATTCTACAGGCAAAATATCCTATCATGGAAGCTCCTTTAGGCAGCCACTTAGAGATAACATGATCAGTCCTGAGTTGGAATACTAGTTCAATTACTCTGAGTGATTTTGGGCAAATTATTTAGCTTCTCTGGAAGTTAGTTATTATTTTTATCAAATGGAAGAGTTGAAATAGATATCTTAAGTTGCTGTGATCCTAATGCTTACATGATAGCAGAGAAAAGATAAATGTTCTTGTTACAGAAAGAATGAGAAAGAATTAACCCCTTTAATTTTTACTCCTAAAAAGGTTAGGGTGTAAACTAGTTTAGCTAACTTTGTTGTCCACTTGTACTATTCAGAATGGATATGCTGAGGGACTAGCTCTATAAATAGCTGACCATTTGATTGCATGCATAATTTGAATAGTAGGCATTATTCTTCCTTTGCTTTTTCTTGTGTGTATAGTTAAGCCAAACTCTTTCAGGTGATTAAAGATCTCTTCCAGGTTGCTCTGTAATGTTTTGGGATTTGATGGTAATAATAAAGTTATCTGCTAACAGGTTCATTTGGATGATTTTGTTATCAATAGTGAATTCCCCTTCAAGTATGGATTGGTTTGGACATCCTTCATGATTTAACAAATATCTTTGTCAAGGATATATGTGTTTTGTTTTGCTCTTCATATTAACAATTATAGGCTCATTAAACAAAGTTTTCTGTTAAAATTTTTTCAAGTAATCTCATCTACCATATACATGTTAAAATTATAACACCTCAGGTTTTTTCTTTTTTTTGTTTTTTAAAAAAAATATTTATAATAATAGCCTTTTATTTTTCTAAATACATGCAAAGATAGTTTTCAACATTCACCCTTGCAAAACCATATGTTCCAAATTTTTCTTTCTCCCCTAGACAGCAAGTAATCCAGTATAGATAAAACATATGCAATTCTTCTAAATATATTTGTATTTTATCATGTTGAACAAGAAAAATCAGATCAAAGAGAAAAAATGAGAAAGGAAAAAAAGCAAGCAAATAACAACAAAGATAAAAATACTAGGTGTTTTGCTCCACATCTATTCTCTAGAATCCTGGATCTTGGATGCAAATGGTCCTCTCCATCACAAGTCTATTGGAATTGGCCTGAATCACCTCATTGTTGAAAAGAACCAAGTCCATCAGGGTTGATCATCACATAATCTTGTTACTGTATACAGTTTTCTCTTGGTTTTGCTCATATCACTAAGAATCAGTTTATGTAAGTTTCTCAAGGCCTTTCTGAAATCATCCTGCTGATTATTTTTTATGGAAAATTAGTTCTATTACATTCATATATCAAAAATTATTCAGCCATTCCCCAACTGGTGAGTATCCACTCAGTTTTCAGTTCCTTGCCACTACAAGAAATGGCTGCTATAAACATTTTTGTACATATGGGTTCTTTTCCCTTTTTTATGATCTCTTTGGGATACAGACCCATTAGAGACAATGCTGGACCAAAAGGTATGTACAGTTTGATAGACATAGATCCAAATTGCTCTCTAAAATTGTTGGAACAAAGTTCACAATTCTACCTACAATGTATTTAGTGTCCCAGTTTTGCCACATCCCCTCCAACATTTATCATTATCTTTTTCTGTCATCTTAGCTAATGAGAGGTATGAAATGGTACCTCAGAGTTGGCTTAGTTTGCATTTCTCTACTCAATAGTAATTTAGAACATTTTTTATTTCACTAGAAATCGTTTTAATTTCTTCATCTGAAAGTTGTCTATTCATATTCTTTGACCATTTATTTATTGAAGAATAGCTTGTGTTCTTATAAATTTGAGTCAGTTCTCTATTTTAGAAAGAGGATAAAGTTTCCTTAGCCTGGCATTCAAATTCTTTTGCTGTCATTGTAGCTTTCCATTGTTATCTCCCACTATTTCACTCCTACATGCACCCTCTCTTTTAGCCGAATTGGTCTGTATATTGTTCCATCCGGGTCATATCAAGTCCAAGATGTTCTTGCCTGGAATCAACTTTGTATTCTTTGTCCAAGTCCCACTCTTCCTTCAAGACTTAGGCCACAGACCTACTTTCTTCATAGTTTTCTGGTCAGCTTGCCCAATCAACCCTTGACCCTCCTTTGCCCCTCCTTTGCTTCTTTCTCTGAACTCTAGCAAGAGTGCAGCTTGTAAAAAAAATAAATAAAATAGTCCAACCAATATTTGAGATATTATAACCAAACTCTGCTATCTGCTTTAATAAAGTTAGATTAATCAGTTTTATTTATTTCATCCTCTTTCATTTCCCACTTATAAGGCTTTTTCTTGCTCTATTTCAGATGGGAAACTAGCTTAAGGCTGCTACAGTCCCAAGGAACCATTTCTATTTTACCCTGCTCCAGGTGCAAACTGTGTTATTTGTTTCATCTGAGATAGCTGGTGCCAGAGTTAGATTATAGTTCTGGGTTTAGAGTCAGAAAAATTTGAGTTCAAATCCTGCCTAAAGTAAGTCACTAAATTAATTGATGTTTGGCCCTCATCTGTAAAATAGGGGGATGATAATAATACCTAGGTTTATTTTGAGGGTCAAAGAAAATACTATTTGTAAAAGTGTAAAATTAGCACAGTTCCTGGCACATAGTAAGTGCTGTATAAATATTTATTCCCTTCCTCTTTTCCTCTGACTGATTGCTGTCCAGCAAGGTGAGCCTTTATTGTTCTTGGTTGGGAATCAGGAGAGTTGGAACTCTTCCTGGTTTGGTCCCTGACTAGCTGTGTGACTAACCTCTTTGAGGTCATTCATAAATCAGGGCTGTAAATGTTACATGTTTTATAGGGTGGTTGTGGAGGATCAAATAAGATAGCAGGTGGGAATGGATATGTTAAACTATGTGTATGTTTCTGATGTTATTTATTATTGATAGTGATAGCATTACAACTCCTGGTACTGCTGCTTATCATTTTCATATGTACCCTACAGGCCCAGATAGATTGTCTTAAATTCCTCTGGGACACAAACTCCTTTGTATTTCTTCGATTTTGTCACACCTTTGTGTCCATGCCAGTGTTTAGAACAGGGTCCTACTTGTGGCAAGCATTTAATAAATATTAGTTGATGGCCCCCCTCCTGAGTGAGATTGGAAGGAAAGCTTCTAAATGGATTGAGCCTAGGAGCTACTCACTATGCTGTTCATACACTGGCTGTCCTCTTCAGCATTTATTCCCTGTTTCACTGATTTAACCTTGAACTCTACTCATGGAATACTTGCCTTTGGGTTTTCAGCTTGTGTTGTCAGGACCCAGTCTTCCTATACCCAGCCCTCCTCCTACTCCTCTCTATATCAGTATCCTGGAGAATAATTATCCTTCTCCACTTTCTCTCTTGCTTTGTGTTTTTTCCCATTGCCATATAAAGAGCATGGGCTGCTTTGCTTGTATTTGTATATGATATACTGTACTGTGCTATTAGTAATCACTAAGTAAATGCTCTTAATTCTCATTTTAATTGTTTATCTTTGACTAGGCATCTTAAGTTTTAGTACAGGTAGGATCAATCACTGTTTGAAAAGTATAATCTGCAAAGGAACCGTATGAATCGATATAGATGGTCATGCTTAAGTGATTTGACTTTTCATCTGTCTTGTTAACAAATATCCTGAGTAGCATACGTTTGTCTTTATTTTAACATTTAATATTTTTATTTTTTTCTAATTACATTTAAAACAACTTTTTTTTTACATTTGTTTTTAAAACTGAGTTTTAGATTCTCTTCCTTATCCTCATTCCCCAACTCCATTAAATTAGGCAAAACATTTGACAATTATCTTTAAAATACCACTGATCATTGTTCTGAGCATCTGTTTCATGCTATCAGTAGTGCTAACTTTTTAGAAGGGCAAAGGATTCTTTGTGTTTGAAATGCTAGTGGATTTGGCTAGATGCATCCCAAGATAGTGCAAGAGCTGGTCAGGGTGAGGCAAAGTTCACAGACAAACTCAATAATGTTATGAGCATGATTTAATCTAGTGACATTGGGACCTGATACTATCAAAAGACAAAAGATATCTGTCTTGTTTTTGACCAATTGTGATTGTTTCAGATATTTCTGTGAGATGCAATATTTGCTTAATTTGGATGTTTGTAAAGTGTTTGGATCTATGATAAACATGTACCTCTCTGGTAGCATCTTAAAGAACAACCAACCAGTCATGTTTTAAGGGCATTTTGGCAGCTTTTCCTATTCAGGAGTGTTGACTAATATTACTATGATTATAATTGGAGGTTACAAAAAAAGTGTCAATATGTTCTTTATAAGTATTGAAACTAATATAAATACTAGAGCAATTTTTTAAAAAATAGGTTGTTGGAAGGAATAAGGAAGAGGCACTGTGTTAGACTTTCAAGAGTTATTGTGCATGTCCACCCCCCCCCCCTTTTTTTTTCCCAAATACAGTAATCCCTAAAACTGTAGCTTGTCATTTAGGAATACCTTAGAACTTCATTGCTGTTGCTTCTTAAAGAAGAGCTGGAAAAATACCAATAACATGGTCTCAGTAAGGCAAGATAATTACATAGATCATTTTAAAAGCCCTTACTATGTGCTAGGTACTGTGCTAAGCATTGGGAATTCTAGCACAAGCAAACAAGTAATTACATATAGTGGAGAGATGGCTAAGAAGTAGAATCGTCTTATGAAGCATGTGTGCTAGCAACATAAAGTAAAAACTTGCCTATCAGAGGCAGGTGTTTCAGGAATAGAACTCAAGATTGACCTCCATTCTCAGACAAATTTGCAGCAGATATATTTCCTGAACTCAAACTGTAGCTCCAAAAGCCTGCATTTTTTTGGACCTCAACACAAGAGCAAAAGAAATTTCCTTATTTAAAAAACCATTTAACTGACATTGCAGAGTTTTCACCTAATCTTCAGTTGGAAGTGATTAATCCACAATGTAATAACATGTTAAAAGGCAAGTATAAATTATAATATAATTCTATAAATGCCTTTCCAAGTGATGAATATGTGTGTATGTGTATATTATTCAATTAAAACCATACGTGGGTGATTTGGCATTAGTATTTAAAAACGACTTTTTATACAGATGGATTTGGCTAAAGATGAAATATGTAAAAATCTCATTATAGATGACATCTCTTATTACAAATACATAAACAAATTAACACAAGCATTCCTGCTGATAAGAACAAACACTAACTTT
This sequence comes from Antechinus flavipes, assembly GCF_016432865.1. Lineage (NCBI taxonomy): Eukaryota > Metazoa > Chordata > Mammalia > Dasyuromorphia > Dasyuridae > Antechinus > Antechinus flavipes. The sequence goes on along the minus strand of NC_067398.1, from coordinate 81,581,021 downwards.
GAACCCCAGTTAAGCAAGATGTTATCTTCCCAAAATAATTCCATTCATCTTCTAGTAGTTCTGTATTACCAAAAATATACATAATCAATTATTTTAATTCTTGAAAAAAACATTTTGGAAATTCAGAAATTTATGTAAATACTTACATAATATTCTTGAATTTGCCTCTTGGCTCACAAAGCCTGAAATATTTATTATCTAGCCCAAAATAGAAAAAGTTTTTCAACCTGTATTAGAGACTATTAGCCATCCCTATATCTTGGATACTCTTTGGGCAAATCTGTTTGAATTTATTGGACTACCAGTTTTGTTTGTTTGTTTGTTTTGTTTTTTGTCTTCACTGACTCCCTTTCTCTTGGCTCCTTTCTTACACATACTATTACATCAGCATCCTTTAGCTATGCTGCTGCCTATAAAGAATACTTCTTCTCTGGTCTTTGGATTTAAATTTTTGTTTTGTTTTGTGACATTTCAGTGCTTCCTCCAGAAATGAGCTCTTTTAAATCAGTACAGAAGTTATTTTTACTATTATTTTTAAAAAGGACCAATTTAGATTCCACTTTTTTCATGAAGCCTTTCTTTTAGTAGGAATGAGTTCCTGCTTTTAGCTAAAAATGAAAATCCCTTTTCCCATTTCCCTAAAACACTCACTCAGTCTTTCCTTTGACCTTATGTTCAACTATGTATTCACCAGATCCTCTTGTTATATAGTAAGCTTTTTGAGGCAAGGATTATTATAATAAAAATCTTAATGTAGATCTAGAAGGTGTCTCAAAGATCTTTTAAGTACCTTTTTTTACAGATAAAGAAACTGAGGTTCAGGAAGATTAAGGTACACCTTAAACAAATCATCAAATGTAAGACATGAGATTTGAACCAAGGACTTTTGGCTTCAGAGCCAATGTTTCTTTTACTTTGCTGTGAATCCTCAGTGCCTTAACAAAATGCACTTCATGTAGTGGAATTCAATTATTTAAGGACCATGTTACATGTAATACTAAAAGAGATGATTGATCTTCTGACCTAGAAAATAAAAATGAGGTCTCAATAAGTAAAATCCTGACTTTTCAAATTTTTAATGAGCAATTTAAGTTTTGCAGTGTTTACTAATAATTTTTTAGTCCCATGATCACATACTATAGAATTTTCAAGAGGTGACATTTTAAAGTTAAATTGGAATTTTAAAATAGTGATTCCTAGTATCATACTATTTTGTAGGTAGGGAATAATTGGTTACATGCCTCTAAATCAGGGGCAAAAGTTTGTCATTTTCATTGCCATCTTCATCTTTATATCTCCTCATCCTATCTTCTCTGAAAAACTGGAAAGCAGCAGGGTAAGTTCCATAATTTTTGGCTCAACTGCTTCACAGTAATTTGTAAATTACTGGCAGTTTAATCAGCCTTCTCTCAGACACAAGCCTGTTTTCCACCTTATATAGCAGAAGGCATCACATATTTATTGCTCCAGAATGAGCATACTAGTGACGCTTAGAACTGGACTCATGATCAGTAACATGTTTATGTACTTTATGTTCAAAGCATTTATAGTTTGTATCATCAAAAGGAGTCTATAAACAAATAAAAAATAATACCATTGCTTGAAGAACCAAAAGGATGTGTGCCAGGAAGTTCTAAGAACCATACAAAAGCTATTTATCTTCCATTTATTAATTAATTATTTTTTATGTTTGGAAATTGCTTTTCTCATGATAATTTTTTTGGTTGGGTAAATAGGATTTTATTTCTTCCAATTATATTTAAAGATAGTTTTCAACATTCATTTTTTATAAGATTTTGAGTTTCAGGTTTTTTTTCCCTTCCTTCCTCTCATCCCTCCACCCAAGATGGCAAGTAAACTGATCTGTTAACATGTGCAGTCATGTAAACATACTTCTATATTAAGCATGTTGTGTGAGAAATAGAGCAAAAGAGAAATGTCACCAAAAAAAGGAAAAAAAATGAAAATAGTATGCTTTAGTCTGGATTCAGACTTTATAGTTCTTTCTCAGAATGTGTATAGCATTTTCTGTCATGAGTCTTTTGAATTTGTTTTAGTCTATGTATTGCTCAGAAGAGTTAAATCAATCATAGTTGATCATTGCATAGTATTATTGCTATTATTTATGTACAATGTTCTCTTGCTTCTGCTCTCTTCATTCAGCATCAGTTCATGTAAATCTTTCCAGGTTTTTTTGAAATCTTACTCATCATTTTTTTATAGAATAGTAGTAATTTCATTATGTTCATACAGCACAATTTGTTCAGTTAGTCTCCAATTAATGGGCATCCCCTAGATTTACAATTCTTTGCCACTAAATATTCTTTGCTCTAAATATTTTTTAACATATAGGCCATTTCCCCTTTTTTATGATCTCTTTGGGATATGGATGATTATGGTATTGGTCAATCAAAAGGTAGTTTCAAATTCCTCTCTATGATGATTCAATCGTTTCACAATTCCACCAGCAATGTATGTGTTCCAGTTTTCCCACATCCCCTCCAACATTTATCATTATTTTTTCCTGTCATCTTTTCCAATCTAAGAGGTTATGAAAGTCATCCCAGAATTGTCTTGAGTTTCTTTTCTCTAATCAATAATGATTTAGAGCACTTTTTCATATGACTACAAATGGCTTTAATTTCTTCATCTGACATTTGTTAATATTCTTTGAGCATTTATCAATTTGGGGAATGACTTATATTCTTAAAAATTTGAGTCAAGTCTATTCTTTATATATTTTAGAAACGAGGCTTTTATCAGAAACACTTGCTGTAAAAATTGTTACGCAGCTTTCTTTTTACCTTCTAATCTTGACTGCATTGGTTTTTGTTGCAAAAACTTTTTAATTGAATGTAATCAAAACTATTGATTTTGTATTTCACAATGTCCTTTAGATCTTCTTTGGCTATAAATTCCTTTTTTCTTCACACATCTGACAGGTAGATTATTCCTTGCTCTCCTGCTTTGCTTACAGCATTACCTTTTATGTCTAAATAATGAAGTCATTTTGACCTTATCTTGGTATAGGGTGTGATACATTGATCAATGCCTAACTTCTGATATTCTGTTTTTCAAGTTTCCCAGCAATTTTTGTCAAATAGAGATTTTTATCCCAGAAGCTTGAGTCTTTGGATTTTTTGGCATTGATTATTGTTTCTTGTGTACCTCCTCCCCTATTCCACTGATGCACTATTCTATTTCTTAGCCAGTACCAAATGGTTTCTATGACCGCTACTTATTTTTTATTTTGGTTAGATTTGTCTGATTCTATCAGGGGAAGGTTGAGGGGGCTCCCATTAGAATAGTTTTGCTGTCTACTTCTTCCTGTAATTGCCTTAAAATCTCTTAAGAATTTGCCTATTCTACCACTTGATGGAAACACATTTTAGTATGGTTACTACTTTATTATTTAAGGTACCCTTTATCAAGATATACTTTCCTCCCTTATCTTTTATTAAAATCTATTTTTACTTTTGCTTTAACTGAGATCAGAATCACCATACCTGCTTTTTTTTTTTTTCACTTCAGTTGAGGCATAATACAATCTGTTTTCAGCCTTTTATCTTTACTCTATATGTATCTCTCTGTGTCCAAAGTGTTTCTTGTAAACAACATATTGTAGGATTATATTCTTTAATCCATTTATTTGCTTCCTTTTTATGGGAGAGTTCATCCCATTCACATTCAGTTATGATTACTAACTCTATGCTTTCCTCCATCCTATTTTCTCCCCTGAATATACTTTAGTTCTGTTTCCCAACTGTCCTTAGTTCTGTTTGGTTTTTTTTTTTTTTTACTCACCCTATCCACTACCTTATTACCTACCACCCTTCCTTTCTCCTACTTAGTAGTAGTAGTACTTACAGAAAATTGGTTTTTTTTAACCCATTCCACCCACTGCCTTGTCATTATCTTTCCTTCCATTTCTTACCTTTTTTCCTTAGTGTTTCTGCCCTCTTTTCTATTCTGAATGACTGCTACTTTTATACTTTTAGGGTCTGGTATGGCAGGGCTACCTTTCTTTGTATTTTTTTTCATTAATTCCCTTCATGTTCTTGACTTTTTATTATTTTTTCTAACTATAAAGTAATGTTTTGGCAGTTTGACTGGTATGCTTTGATCATTTCTTGAACAATACAAACTTTTTTTTTTTTATCATGACTTACAGGTAGTCCAACAATTCTTAAATTATTTCTACTTGATCTATTTTCCAGGCAAGTAGTTTTTTTCATGAGATATTTCTCAATTTTAAGACATTTTTTCATTCTTTTGATTTTATTTGACTGATTCTTGATGTCGCATAGTCATTAACTTCCAGTTGTCCAATTCTAATTTTTAAAGAATTATTTTCTTCAGTTAGCTTTTGTACCTCCTTTTCCATTTGGACAATTATATTTATGAGGAAATTGTTTTCTTTAGTCAATTTTTGTGCTTCTTTTTCCAAGTTGGCTTTACATATTCTCTTGAATAACTCTTCCACCTCTCTTTTTTAGTCCTTTTTGAGCTCTTTCAAGAAGACTTTTTAGGCTTGAGACCAATTGATATTTCCCTTTGAGTCTTTGCATGCAAGGATTTTGACACTCTTGGCTTCTTCTGGCCTGTCTTCTGTTTCCATAGTAGCTTCTATGGTCAGGATTCTTTTTTTGTTTTTTTGTTTTTTGCTTATTTTTCAATGTTTAAAGCTGTGCTTCTGTGGCATAGGGGATACTGTCCCAAGCATTTTGCACTGGGTACCAGGGGCCTGGTCATTGACTTTCTGCTTTAGAACTTTTAGAGTTGGCATCTTGCCCACTGTGTTAGGGTGGCTGGGTCTAGTCATGCCTGTTGTGCCCTGGGAGTTTGCTTGCTTACACTGGGACTGGAGGTCTCACAACTGGCTTGCTAGGCCTGAGCCACAGGGCATCACTACTTATCTGTGCTGTGGCTAAGAGCTGGCTTGACCACATATCACTTGTTCTGGGCTGTGTATTTTCCTTTTAACAAATAGATAGACCTCTCCTGAAATATTCTGTTCAGTTATCTTGAGCTGGATAATTGTTTCGCTCCCATTATTTTTTTTTTTTTCCTTTTATTGAAGACTGAGAACAGCAAAAATTGCTGGACCCATCTCACTCCCATTATTTTGTGGATTCTGTTGCTCCAGAATTCTTTAGATGCTTAATTTAATGTTGTTTTTGAGGGAAACTGGTGAGAGCTCAGGCAAGTTTCTGGCTTCTCTCTGCCACTTTCCCATTTGATAATTATTGAACAAGCTGCCTGAAAGCCCCATGATGTTTGTTACCTTTGTTGATTATGCACAAAGATTTTGATTCAAATCTGCACTTAACAGGTTATTAATTTATTTCAAATATATAAAATAGACCCAAAATATAGTGAGAACACTAGTGTATTTTATGTCCACATTGTTGTGGGGAAAGGAAAGTATTATTATTGAATTTTACATTTTAGGCCCATGTCTGTTAGAAATAACTTTATATTTTATTCATCATAAATTGAATTTCAAAGCATTTCTAGTGGGGAAAGAGGGGCGAGAAAGAGAAATTAGCATCATTCTACCTCTGATGTCTTTGCCTCCTGAGGATTTGAAATAACATTTATAGAAATTTTGAATAGGAAAAAGATTATAATATGATGTTAAAATAAAGTTTGGAATTAACTTTATTTTTTCTTTTTCTAGAAATTTAAAAAATATTTTTCAATTGTATTAACATTTAAATTACCTTTGAATTCTAAATTCGCTTTCTTCCTTGAAAAAGGCAAACAATTTGATACAGATTATATATGTGCAGTGATGCAAAACATTTTCATATTAGCTGTGTTTTGAAACATGAACATGAACATGAAAACACAGGCCAAAAAAAAAAAAACCCAAGGGAAAAAAATTATGCTTTAATATGTATTCATATCCTATCAGTTCTTTCTTTGAAGATGAATAGCATTTTTCATCATGAGTCCTTCAGATCTTGGATTTTTGTATTGGTGAAAGTATCTAAGTTATTCACATCTGCTCTTAATGCAGTATTATTAATAATGTGTATGCTATTTTCCTGATTCTGTTCACTTCATTTTCCATCAGTTAATATAAGTCTTTCAAGCCTTTTCTGAAAAGCATTCTATTCATCATTTCATATATGGCATACTAGGATTCTATCACAATCCTCTACAATACTTTGTTAAGTCATTCCTCAGTTGATGGACATCCTTCTAATTTTCAGTTCTTTGCTATCATAAAAAGTGCTGCTATAAATATTTTGTACATATAGGGTTTTTTTTTTTTAATTGCTTTTGGGGATAGAAACCTCGTAGTCAAATTGATGGAGCAAAGGATATGCACAGTTTGATAGCCCTTTGGGCATAGTTCCAAATTGCTCTCCAGAGTGATTGGATCAGTTCATAATTAAACCAACAAGAACATTAACATCCCAATTTTTCTGCTTCTCCTCCAATATTTATCATTTTTTCTCTGGCATATTCACCAATCTGATGGGTTTGAGGTATGGTATCTTAGAGTTGTTTTGTTTTTTCTAATCAATAATGACTTACAGCATTTTTTCATGTTATTAGAGATAGATTTCATTTCTTCTGCCTATTCATATCCTTTGACCATTTATTAATTGGAAAGTGATTTGTAGTTTTATAAATTTGACTTATTTATGTATTTTAGAAATAAAGCCTTTCATTCCTTTTTGTAATGGCAAAAAACTGGAAACTAAGTGGATGCCCATCAGTTGGAAAATGGTTGAATAAGTTATGATATATGAATGCTATGGAATATTATTATTCTATAAGAAACTGTCAGCAAGATGATTTCAGAGAGGCCTGGAGAGATTTACATAAACTGATGCTAAGTGAAATGAGCAGAACTAGGAGAGCATTGTACACGGCAACAGCAATATTATACAATGATCAATTCTGATGGATGTGGCTCTCTTCAACAGTGAGATGATTCAGACCAGTTCCAATGGTGTTGTGATCAAAAGAGCCATCTTCACCCAGAGAGAGGACTGTGGGA